>NC_134455.1:285118646-285743646 GCF_047948215.1 Lycorma delicatula
TGTTATTGCTAAATTATAAACACTGTTAGAGAAGTATTAAATAAATATACAATGTCGAGAATTATTTATATTTTTGTATCACAAGATATGGAGAATCAAGTATAAAAATAAAATAATGCAAAATAAAGGTATTAAACTTCGATATCAATGACCAACCTTAATAAAGTATAATATGCTTAAATATGTAGACCGAACCTAACATAAATTGTGAGTAATAAATATTTGCATAACTTAACTAATTTATAAAGAACAAAGAAAAATATAGCACTTTTCTATTTTCAAAATATAAAATTTACTTTACCAAACTTAGTAATTAAGTACACTGTCAAATAGGTTGGTCAACTGTACAAGGAGTTGGTATGCAGCTACAATTTTTATTCTTTATATTGTTTGTTACTTACTGCTTGTACTGTTTTTAGTGAAGCAATTCGCCGATAGAAATATTTCTCTCCTTTCACAAGAATAATGTTACATCTGACTGCTTAGCAAGAGCTCATCGAGATTTAATAAGAAACTGAAAGAAATTTCATGACAATTGCGTATATTAAGTTTACAGTCACTAAATATGTTACACAGAGATAGATTGTTAATCATTCTTATTTTAAATCTGTACACTAGCGTATTTTTGCTGCGTACATTGAAAAGTGGTTTCACTTTCATGTGTTTCATATTCTTTTTATACCCTACACTCAATTATACATGGTTTTCTTTTTCCTGGATTTACCATGTCATGATTATTCTTCTTCCTTTTCCGTTAGAAGACTGACTTAATCACTTAACGATTCACAATCCACAAATTCTTCTATCATTTTCATATTCTTCCAGTTTTACATTGAAAGTATTATTAATAAGAAGGGAAAACATTGAATAAAATGTAAATAATAACTATAATTGTTTTAATGTACCTTATCTTTTAAAAAAAACACCAGAAACTAATTTTTAAGAAAATAATAATAATTAAAATGCTGTATTGAAGGTTAAAGGGAGGAAGAGTATAATGATACAAATTATTTTTACCAAAAAATACAGCATTTTTAAATTAATTGTTGTTTCACACCAAATTAATATGTAAGCGTAAAAAAATATACAACAATTTTTTTATAAAATGTGTATGTAGGTAAAAGAGATGCATAAAAGGAAAAAATACTACTATCTTAAAAATGTAACAAAAAAGAAGGGAATTAATAAGTGACCGATGTATGAACTTTTACGCCCATAATAAGGCGTAACACAAGAACACAACATTCCTGATTTCTCCTTTCATGAGCAATATCGTAAATAGAAGATAACGCAGATCAACGGGATCGGTATATTTGTGCCATACATACATACTAATTTAACTGTCCTTACTAGGAAAACTTACGAATTTTTAGGTTTTGAAGTTAATCACCATTAATAAACGTGTGGATTTATTTTGGAGTGTGTTTCGAGTTATAGAGAGCAGGTGATCACTTCTAAGGAAGTATGCGTATCATTACAAGTAGCACAATTATTTTTATGCTCGCCAATCAAAAACAACAATGTAGCAAATATTCGAATTAAAAACGTACAAAAGTAAACTGAAAAAATGTAAACCAATTAATGGTCTCTTAAGATTAATGCGAGTAAAATTTAAAACAATTAAATAACTTTCTTGCATGAATAATATTAATATTACATTGCCTCGTTCACACATTAAGTAAAAGAAATGAATAAATTCTCATTCGTTGGATTGACGAATTTGAATGCGAGACTGAACTAGGAATTTTATAATACCTGAAAATTATTGCTCATTACTACAAACGGAAAGTATGTTGTGTAGGAATCATAAAAGAAAGGAAGGAAAATTTTGTTAGCATTTAAATGAATGAAGTACTTACTCTTATTTGGCGTAATCAAACTAAAGTTAACTATATACTTACACAAAAGCTCATTTCCCCGCTAGAATTAAAAAAGTCCCCTTCAGCACGCCGGAAGGCGGAGGTAGATTTCACCAGTGCTAAGTAAGGGATAAAAATTATTTCCACCTTAAAGTTAAGAAAAACTTCAAATTTACTCAATACGACAATCGTTCCATGTGAAAAAAGTTTACACGTTTAACATACGACAAGCTCCATTTTCTTACAATTCCAGCAAAATTTTGGTCATCCCTTGCCCTAAGGGTTGGTCATATCAAAAATTGTTTGAGACAAAATTTTAAGTGATGTTTAGAAGACTAACTATCACTTTAAACCGATTCAATACTGTGCCTATTAGGGAGGTATGATTCTTTTATGTCTTCGAAACTCCATTTTTTGCACCCCCTGGGTCAACAGTTGGTGATATCAAAACGCTTTACTTGGATAAGTTTTAGGCCCTTATTCAAAGAATAGTAGGAAGTTTAAATGAATTCGGTATTTTACTTAATAAGAAAGTTATAGCAATATTTTTTTCTTCGAAAAAGGCCCCATTTCCACCCCGATGCTCCGATTTTGGCCGTTAACGAACTCGACCGAGATTTTGGGTCGAGTTATTTTTACGGAACAATTTGAAAGTGACTGGCACAAAATTACGGCAGTTATCGTGTCCACAAGAAAGTGAAATATATATATATTTATATATAAATTTTTGAGCTGACGGTGGTTTTGGGGTCTAGAGCAGGAAAAACGCAAAGATATTTCGAAATTTTCCAGAAATCGAATCATGGTACCCATTACGATAGGTAGTACAGGTATGCAATTCACCTAAAAGAATATCCATATAAATAGAAAAAGTTAGAATTACAAAAATAAATAATACAATTTTTTTCCGTAAACAAACCATTAGCTCTATCATATGGATACTTTTCCCCTGAGTAATTTTTAAACCCTAGAACTAAAAAAGAATTATTGTGTTTAATAGCACAAATTTTCCGTTTTGAAATGCTTAACAGACTTTTATGAAAGAATTGTAAATATTCTTACACATCTTAATTCAAAGTGATTTTAAAACTCTTTGTTTTGTTACACAAAAAAATAATAAATATAAAAAAATGTTTCTTTATGCAACAACATGGTATTTCTCAGTTCGAAGAAAGACATGAATAGTGAAAGGCATAAAGCAATCGCACCGAAGTCGCCAAATCGTAAAGAATTGTAATAATAATAATATTATTATTATTATATATTACTACATAGTATAAAATATTGTATTTTAATTAATATTATAGATTAAATAAAAATAGTTTTGTATGTAATTCTTCAAATAAAGTTTTTGTACCTTAGAGAAAATCTTATCATGATTATAATACAACTCAATAAATAAATAAAAAGAATAACAAAATATTATTAAAGCGTATTCATTTTTGGGGATCTGTTACTTCTTTGCTATTTGACGCTTTCAATGATCTGTTATTTCTTGTAATCATTATTTGTCCCAGTTGATAGTAACATAGGATTATCAACATGTTTAAATAAAACAGCTAAATTTAGACTCAAGAAAACTTGTCGTACACAAACCGGATTTATTTACAAAAGTGGGTGTAATAATTTTGAAATATTAATATTAAAAAAAAAGAGTTAACCATTAGAAATAAGTCTTATAAGATCCCAAATTGCGCAAGGGATCATACACGTGTAATTGCTAAATAATAGTAATCAGAAATTGGATCATGTTTATTTATCAAAAGCACAAAGATCGATTCAAGGTAAATAATAACACAAATAAAATAAGCTTTATTTTAATAACCGATTATAACTCACTGTGAAGAAGTTATAAGTAAACACGCTTTTATTGGTGTGTTTGTGCGCAGACTTTTATGCATACGCGTATGTATATTGATATGCGCGCGCAGTTGTAGATTAGTATTACCATTAAAATAGTTTTGAAAATATTAATTTTTTGACATTAAAATAAAGAAAAATGAAATATAATTTCATTTCAGTGTTTTACGTACTTCGTACCTTTACTGAAAGCAACGCAAGCCAACAAATGGTTGATGTGATGATTCAGACAATGAAAGTCGAGAGAATTCAGAGAATTGTAATTTTAAATTATGCAAATTTATAAATATAAGTGCTCCGACAAACTTTTTGTTGTTTATATGACTCGCATAGCGAACAGAGAATTGGAACACCAAACTTTAAAGCTAGTATTGGCTGTTTGCATCAACAACCAGAATTACTGTGTTCTAAAGGATAACAATTGAAGAAAAACTACAGTAAACAAAAAAAATGTAGAAAAATCTTAGATCTTTTTGTACGCTAATGGCTAGCGACAGATTACACTTATTCATTATTCTTTTAAACTGTTATCTAATAATTATACGTATAATAATTGGCAATTTCTTTTTTTATTTACTATTGTCGGGTTGCTAAAATGAACCTTAAAATGAAGGTTCATCTAATGAACCTTCATTAAAGTGAAGCTTAATCAAATGTTTGTTAATAACTGATTTATTTTTTTTTTGTATTATTATTTTTTAGTAGTTTCATTGACGGGAATGACATGTGATAAAAATGGATGAGATAATACTGAAACAACACGAATACTGTACACTACACAGAACATAACATTGCACAAAATGAGATAAAAATAAGACAAAATAAAAATGAGAAAATATTTTGTTAGGACGGAGTACATGAAGTACATGATTAAAAGGTAAATAAGAAATTACGACTAACAGATTAGATTTGTTTTTTTTATATTACTGAACTAAACTAAAATTATCCTATACTAGTTTTAATTATCACATAAAAACATAATTCTTTCTATTCGTAATTCTGATTTTATACATATATATATATATATATATATATATATATACAGACACAGGTTTTTTTTGGAGGGAATAATCACTGAAATCCCCGTATCTTAATTGATTATGTCTATTGTCTAGGTTTATCCTAATATTAACAGATAATCTTATTTTAATCCATTAGCTCTTAAATTTTTCAGAAAAACGCGTATATTGCCTTTTTCAATCGGTATGATAAACAGATTTGTCGTGTAGTTGATATTGTTTATAATTGAAGGTTAGTTTTGCATTTAGAGACCATCAATTTTTGAATACCATCCTTAAAAATTACCTTCTGAAGAATTTAGTTCAGCAATCAAAGTTATTCATATCACATCACGGATCTATTTAGTTATAAAAAGCGATTAGATTAATGCTATCAAAACTGTTTTCATGAATTTTCCTTCAGTAAATTAATTCCCCTAAAGCTGATATTTTTACATTTTAATTGCTTCCAAATCTTTAAATATATGAATCATCTGGTTATTCGTTTTACAAATTTTGTGAAGCATAGTCATTGTTGTAATTATTTTTCTTAAATTTTCTGCATTATTACGAATTTTAAAACATTCAGCTATTTCAAAAAAAAAAAATTAATTTGCTCATATCAGGAAAAGGTTATTTTACTATCTTTGTAATACATCAGATTAACATCATAATCATCAAATTTAATGTAAAGTTCTAATTGAAGATTATATTAAAATTTCTTTTCTGATAACATATATCTATTTTTAATTCTCTTTTTCTTTATTTATTATTTTCTCTTTTAAGCATAAATAAGCATTGTAATCTAAGACGTCAGCAGAAAAAATGGAACATAATAAGCGTATGAAATATATACACATTAACTTCAATGAAATAACGAAATTTGTTTAAGTGAGATGTTTTATTTTTTTCTGGAAAAAAAATAGTTCTAAGAACTGAAAATTAAATCACAAAATTTCAGTAGATAAGAAATTTACGTCGAGTCACAGAATGAAAGTGATAAATTAATGAGGAATAGTGAAGGCATTAAAACAATAGAAATCATTAAAACACTAAATGAATAACTCGTAAATAATAAACATATTTTGCAGGGAGTAAAATATGCATATAACTGTGTGAAGATTTGTTCGAGTAAATAATTGAAGAAGTCGGAAGTAGGCAGAATGACAGAAATGGTGGAGAGGTATCATTTATGTGTTTCATCCGGAGTTTTCATACGTTAAAAATATTGCATATCGTATTTCTTCTACTCACTAGCTTTAAGCTTATACGTGATGAATTAAATCATATAATATATATATATATATATATATATATAGGGAAACAGATTACCAAACATAAATAACTGGACAATTACCTTCAAAATATTTTATATGCTTAACAGTATTTAAAATCAATGGAGATTTGATTCAAAAGTAATAAATCAGTTGCTACATATTTTAAACTTGTTTAAATGTATTGAATAAAATGGGAAGTTTTCAGTTAGAATAAAAGTAAAAACAGAGAACCACTTTAAAATTCATAGAATCACGCTTGAGTTATTTCTTGTAGGAATACGAAATGGAAAACAAGTGTCAAAGTTTAGCAAATGCAATTTCCGTTTTCTAGGAAGATGAGCTACACCAACAGCTGGAGGAGTTTTTTCACCTGCTCATGATCTCCCTATGTAAAAACCTCATAAATTACAAAACTTAAAAATATTTAGGTAATTCTTATTAAAAAAAATGATTATATGAATGATTTACGAAATAAAAATATGACGGGAGATGTGTTACGAAAAGTTTACTTGTTAAGCAATTTTTAACACATATTCAAATGTGATTTCACACACTTGTTCGCGCACGAATATAAATGTCAGCGTATTTTCTTCTCTTTCTCTCTCTCTCTCTCTCTCTCTCTCTATATATATATATATATATATATATATATATATATATATATATATATATTAATTTAAATAACTTAAATGCAATTTATTCCTCTTACTTATTCCTCTTGATTGTATAGAATTAAATAAAATCAAAAGACATATTTTACTTAAAAATATTACCTTTATTAATTTCTTGGGTATTATACATGTTTATATATGTTTTTGAAGCACTTCATTCTTATTAAAATCAAATTTGCTTAATGATGTAGTTATACTTCACTAGGTAGTGAAATGTTTATGATAAAATATTTGTAAAACCATCAATATGCAGTACGTGAATATTGCAGTAATTTACCAACAGTTTCTATTATTTAATATCATTGCTCTCCAGTACTAAGTAAATTAGAAAAAAAATTGTTAAATGATCAAAATTTAAAAGTTATGTTTTATTTTACAGGCTGAAGAACCGGAATCATCATAATACAACATATATATTAATATATAGTAAATAAAAAAACTGCAGAATTAAAATATTTGATTCAATTAACTAACTGTATTACCAAGCATCATAGGCCATTTTACAATCATGTACAGCTATAAAACAGTAGGTAATTCGAAGTGGACGTCAATGAGTTAAAAGTGTAATAAAATGCGACAATTTAATAATATACAAAAATAATATAATATAATTATTATTAAGACTAGTAATTTTAGTAATTCTAAAGGTAAATCTTTCTTATGCAACTAAACAACTTATTAGATATGAATAAATTGTAAATAACTATTAAATTAAAATTAAAAAAAAAGAAAATTTTCAACATACGTACTTGCATCTGTAGTGAATATTAATTAAAATGAAAAACGTCATGCAAGAAGTTATGCTTTTCATTTTCAATATAGAACTAAAACACAATTCTCCTGTTAAAAAAAGAGCTACTAAATAAATATTTCAAAATACAAAACATATACTACATTTGAACGGAGAAAACCAATCAGTTCAGTGAATTATATGTACATTCACGTGATCTATAGTAGAAAAAAATTGAGAGAGTATCATGTTGTCAGTTACTATGATAGGAATGACTGACAGCAAGTTATCAAACCAAAACACAATATTTAATCAAACCTATTTTATTATTATTTCTTTTATTTCAGATGTAAATTTAGTGCACAGTATAAAGCTATTACAAACTACAAACAAATCTGAGAGTTTACGTCACGTTTACTAAGTAAATAAACAAGAAAAAGAGAATGACAATAGCGCACGCGTTACACACATACACATATAAATAATGTATATATATAATGACATATAGATTGTAATCTAAATGAATCATAATATTATAAATTTTATAAACCGAATTATATTTTATAACGCAATTATAACAAATAAAAAAACAATATCAATCGGAAGAACATTACTCATTCTTTATTACTTAAAACGTTGCACTGTTTTTGGTGAACAATGTGAAACCTACAATGAATATTATCTATTCACGTTGATTTTCTTTTGGATACCCTATTTTGAAATAATTTTATTCTTTAACGAAAAAATAAATTATTTTTTCTATTTAACGTAGCTTTTGAATCCTTGCCAGACTAATAACATGAAATTACGTAGTAAATTGGCTTTTGTGTCATTTTTATGCAAAACATTAAGCAGAAAACTGACCGATAACTGGAAATTCTGTAACGATAAATCTATAGGTAAAAGATTACATTTAATGCCATAGATCCACCTTCTAATGAGTATAATACCAAATGATTAAATTATGAACCTTACAAAAAAACTCGTAAAATTCAAAAACTCTCTTCTTATTTTAATCAAACTCAGCATAAGTGAGCACTATAAGTAAAAGCCTGCCCCTTTTTGTAGAGGGGATTTTTGTAAGGGGATTGTTTTCTATAGACCAAAATAAGCTTTGTTTGAGTTCTTTGTTTTGGAAAATAATTTAATTCGGTAAAAATAACCAATTTGAATCCTTTTGAAACAAATTACATTAATCTGTAAATTTATAAATTAATTTTAATCATTAAAACTAATTAATTAATAATAAGATGAGTATTAAGAAAATATTGAAGAGATTTCTCATAGTATAAATTAATAAAATTTCTAACAGAAGGCGAGGCAACAAACATTAAATACAAAATTCTCGTATGCTGAGAATTAGGATTTAAAACCTCGCCAAAAATAAAATCATTTTGAATTAACTTGACTTATAACATTTTTCCTCCTTGTCTTCAAATTCGCGTGTAAAATGATAAAATTCTAGAACATATGCGTGTAGAAAAAGCTTGTGAAAGGAAGGAAAGATGACAATGAAAGCAGGCAATGATGTCTATGAATTATCTTGGCATTTACACAGAGATTAAAATTTACGTAATTCTTCTCCGCAGTGCTTATAATATGCATTACTATAGTGGTTCTCCGAGTACTTATTATGCTGAATTAAGCTGAGTTTGATTAAAATATTATTACAGGAAGTTGTTGAATATTACGAACATTTTTTAAGGTTCAGGATTATTTAAATTAAAGCTTATGCAAAGAATGCTGAAATGTTACATTTTGTCTACGTTGATGTACAGGTTTGGGGTCTGGACAGGGAAAGCTGTGACTATTAAGCGAGTGGAAGCTTTTGAAACGTACTTTCATAGAAAAATGTTTTGCATCCCACGGACGGAACCGAGGTCTAATGAAGAAGAAGTTTTCAGTAAAGCCGTGGTTGGAGGATAGTTCCTGACAACTATAAAGTGCAGGAAGCTGCCTTATGTGGAGCCCGTTATAAGGGGGAACCAGTGTCAACTTTTTAAATTCGATTTTCACGGGATGATTGAGTGGCGTAGACTAATTGGAAGGAGATAAACCTCCTAGTTCAACAACATTAAGGACTGGACCGGTATCCAAGGCGCAGAAGCACTTTTTTATAGTATTCAAAACAATGAAGAAATATGCCAGACTGATAATCAAAATAAGGGGGATCTGATATGACACTTACTACTGCTACTACTGCTGATATTTATATATTCCATGGTGAAATTTCATTAAATGCACAATTATATTGACTACTAATGTAGATTTGTAAACCATACTAGCAGCCCCTCATTTGAATATCCAAAATGTTCAATACGACAATTTACTTTTTGAACGGCTTAAAAAAGTTGGAGAAACACTTGGAAAAGCGTATAGAGTTAAAAGGAAATTATGTTGAAAAATAAAAAAAAAATTGCATAAAATAATTTGTTTTTTTATCTTTTCTAAGGATTTATTGAACGACCCTCGTATTATTATAATACAGTAATTTCTGGGTGTAAAGCTAGTTCGCCTCCACCTTGTGCACCTTGGGTAATACTAAATGAGCTAGTAGATACTGACGGTCAGACATACCAAGAATGTATGTTCTCCTGACCATGCAGACACAAACCTACAGTATTACGAACTGTAGACCATGTCGCTAGATATTCCCAAGTCCTTTTCAGGAATTGCCGACAAGGGGGTTGTCTTCCGTATATAGAGTCCCCTGTTATTTATACATCAATATGTATACAATATGATGTAATCAAGTGTACACAATAAAAGATGTATACAATATGTACGCACGTGAAAATACATGCATGCTTACACACATCCACTCATATAGAATTGTGTCCTAGTCTTTTTTTGTAATTTTTTGATTCGTGGGACCTCAAAACGTCGTAAAATATAAAAAAAATCCGGGTAGTCAGAATTTTTACACATTACAAATTTTTTTTATTATCCTACTCTGTATTAAAAAGGAAAATAAAAAATAAAAATTATTCAAATTAAATCGGATGCAATATTTTTAAGTGATTAAATCACCTAATAACTTTTAAAGGTTGCTCAAATTAGTATAACTGTTCAAAATATTTCTCAAAAATCCTGTTTTTAATTTAATAACCTTTAAAAGCTTATAAAAAGAAATTGTTTTAATTAAAGTTACTGAGAAAACTATAAGTAATTTTCTTTACACTAATGATTATAAAAACTAAAAAAAATCCATAATCATAGAGATATCAACGGTTAAAATGAACTTTATTTATTTGAGAAAACCAAAAATAACTTATTATTTTACTGAGATCACTCAGAAGAGTTGCAAGCAAGATTCAAAATTAGTTGGAAAAGTCGGATCCATATAGTTCTTTGAGATCATTAACGTAATACTACTTGAGATAAAATAAAAAATACATCAAACGGAATTTATCCTAAAAAGAACCTAAGAGGATCTGTCAAACGGTTATAAATCACAACTTTAAGGTAAAGTTTATACAATGGTTACGTTTGTTCATGTAAGATGGAAAATAGATTTCTAAAATTTTATATCTCTGTTAACAAGTATCTCAACTATATATTTTCTAATCATTAACAGAACAGGTTGCCCAATGTTCTGATTCAAGTGTTTGGAAACCGATTTCAGATTAAAAAAAGTTCATACCCGTAAACTTCATCATTATAAACAAGTACAAAACTCTGTAGCAATTTGTTCAACTAACGCTAACCGATCTCTTTAAAGCCAGCTAACCTTTACATTCACAGTTAAACTTATAAGAATCTTAATTTTTTCTATAGTTGATTAACAATTGTCAAAATAAAAAAAATATAAATATACACAAATCCTTAAATAACTTACATATTCCTGCAGTAAAACATGGCAGAACTGCGACAATTGCAGCTACAAAATTTGATCGTGGCTTCATTATCACCTGAAATTAAAAAAAAAATTAATTAACAGAATACCCAAAACTTCATATTTTGCAATCTATTATTTATAAATTTTTAGCGAGTTGGCCACGGCTATTTACAATTTATTCACAATAAACACCGTATTTAATTATTCCAGAAAAATTGTTTTATCCAGAAAAATTATTTATTCCCGACTTTTTATCTAATCTTCTGACGCATATGGAAGAAATTCCTCCCCCGTTTTAATTTCTTGCTGGTTTTCCTTTTCATTTTCATTTTGTAAATACCCATTCCAACTTCTGTAGAACTATCACACCGCATACTCTTGAGTGTAATTCACTGAAAAATATTTTTTATAAATTATTTAAAACCATTTTATTTAGTCATCACATGAAACCGCTTCGTTCCCTGGACATCACCCAGCATTAACGTAGAACACTCTCTTTACTCCATGAAATCTATTTCATTTAACTAATCGTTTAGTAACTCAACTAGTAACTTAAAAAATATAAGAAACTTAAATAAATTAAAATTTGTAAAAATATAGAGAGAACAAATGTTTTGGAACACTTTTGAACTAAAAGTGTTAAAAAGTACAGTTCAAAACTATAGTTTAATAATAATAATAATAATAATAATAATAAAAGTGAAGAAGTACACGGAAAAACTAGTGAAGTATAGGGATCTTGCAGAACAAGTCAGGGAGATTTGGGACCAGGAGAGCGTAATGGTGGTCCCGGTGGTTTTGGGCGCGATGGGAGAGATTCCATGTTTTCTGCATAGTTCATTAAGATCCGTTGGAGCACCAGCAAATCTGTTCCGACCAATGCAGAGGGCTGTGTTGCTGGATACATGCCGCTTGGTCCGCCGGTACATCACAAGCTCGAGCGATAAGATAACGCCTGTTCTTGAAGGGCCACCTGATCGTCATCCGATGGAGCTGCAGAAGGGGGACAATGGCCGTTAACATCTGGCAGTTCATAAATTTTTATGTCTGGTATTTTATCTTTCATTCATATATTTCACCCATAGTATTCAATAGTTCATGTTACCATATACAATGCATGTCAGAACAATAGTTATAGCTCCTGCGCCTTGCCTTTGGGCCGGCCAGGATGCTTTTTACTGGGCTTGCCCAAGAGAATAATAATAATAATGCCCTGAGGTAGGTAATCCCCACGACCGGAACACAACATCTACGTTCCACGTCCAAGGCGGTAACAGCTGTACTTATGTACAATAGATATAGCTGGCTAACGGGGCTCCGAGTGAATTCCTCAAGTATGCTATTCTTTTGACCTGTTTCCACCTTCAGGTCCACACATGGTTTGGATTTTTCGGCTACCTGCAGGATATGGAATAATAAACGATTTTGGAAATGGACTAATACCATTTTTAGAGCTGGCAATGTGGCGGCCAGGGTCAATGTTACTGCAGGTGTAACGGAGACCCTTCCGTTGTCCACATACCCCCTGCGATGGCAAGCATGTAGCAATGGTGCCCATGTATGTCGGTGCATGGGAGCTGTGAAAGCTTCGGGGAGTAGGAGCCTAGAGTCAGTGCAGAGATTGCGCATCCGCTCTCTGCCAGGACATATGCCGGTTCCACCGGAGTACCGGATCGGACCTCCAAGGTTAGTATCCCTGGAGTGGGGGTGTACCCCGGCGGCTAGCCTTTCTACAGAAGGGATAAACGTTCATGAATATTGAACAACAAACGTGGCAGAGGGTGCACGTAAACACCCTCTTCTAGAACCTCCGATTCGCCACAAGCAAAGAGGAAAAAGAGTAAGGAGTCAGACAAAATTAAGAGAGATGCTGACAAAATCAGCAAGGAATTGAGAAAGTCTTTGTTTGGAAACATTGCTCCCAAACCAAGATTTTAAATTATTACCAAGGAGAACGGCAACTTTCAAAAGTTAGTAAATTCTTGATCGCAAGAGAGATAACCTATTGTTCTGATGGTCCTGTTAAGAAAATTCGTAAAACCTTTAACGGATTACACGTTGAAACTATCAACGATATTCTTCGTCAAAAAGTCCAGCCATTGAAGAAGATTGGTGAATTTGCGGTATCAGTGCAACCGCATAGCACCCTTAATACATCCAGAGGAGTTGTTGTTTGCCGTGATCTTCTAAACTGTACAGAAGAGGAAATAGTACAGGATATGTCGAGTCAAGGAGTGTCGCAGACTAACAATGAGAAGAAATGGCGAAGTTCTTCCTTCGGCCTCTCATGTATTATCATTTAACAGGCCTACCCTTCCTGAAATGGTGCGTGCTGGTATACATCGGCTTGATGTACGTGCGTTTTTTCCGCAGCCTATGCGATGTTTCAAGTGTCAACGTTTCGGGCACACTGCAGCTAGATGTGAAGCGCAGGAAATCTGCATATGTGGAATGAAAATACATGAGGGTGAACCATGCAAAGACCCTCCAATCTGTATTAATTGTAAAGGGCACCATAACTGCCGATCCAGGAATTGCCCAGTTTATAAATGTGAAACGGCCATTCAGGAAGTTAAAACGCTTCAGAAGGTTAGCTATCCTGAAGCGAAGAAAATTGTTATTCAACGAACACCTCGACAATCGACCACTTATGCTGAAGCAGCTGCTGCCCCTTCTTCATCCAAAATTAACGTGGAGCAGTTTCTTAATACAATGGCACCAAGCCTTGCAACAATGATAGAAAAAATCTTTGATGCTAAGATAGAGTCGGCTCATCGCACAGAACCATCTAAACATGAGAAGGCTCAATCCCGCATTGACATCGTTGATAAAAGAAACGTACCAGCGCAGCATAAAAAACTAGCTAAACCTGCGATCATAACACCATCACTTGAAGTAGTAAATAAAAATCTTGATTTGTCTAGAAAAGAGGAAAAGATCACTCCGTCGTGTAGTTACAAAACTAAGGAAATAGTCACTAGAAAATCCGAGTCTACCGAAATGGAGGTGCAAGTCGTTATTGAGAAAGCACCAGAGGAAGACGATGTACAAACTGTAACAATGGGGCCTCCAAAAGCTCAAAGAACAGCTTCAGGGAAAGCATCTATTTCAGCTGGACCCAGCACTGCTGTAGAGATAGAATCCAGCTCATCAGCCGCGGAAAGTACATCGCTTGCTAGTCTAGATTTAACAGCAACGATGTTATAACAGCACCAATGAAGCTTTCATCACCTGATGTAAGCCGGCGAACGTTATTGGCATCAGACAGAGAAGACGATGCCATGTCCGAGGCCTCAGACACACTGTCATCGGAAGTTGAGGCCGTTCGCAGAATGGAAAAACGGTGCAAGAAAAGATGGCCGAAAGGAAAGCCTAGGAAGTAATTTGTTGGATCAGAAGTTATAGGAAAATGTAAAATTTTGATCATTTTTTTTTGACATATGAAAATGTGAAATATTGAACCCTTTTTTATTTTTTTTTGAAGTGGGATTGGGCTAATGACCAAAGTAGTCAATGCCCCTAAAAACCTCAAAAAAAAAAAAAATAATAATAATAGTAATTGGTAGATTTTAGAGCGAGGTTGGACTGTATGTTCTTAGGTGATGAATGAACACAACGCCTTGTTGCTTGTTGAATAATGGTTTAATGAATTGTCGTGTTGACATTAATGAAATGCATTGTAACATAACGTATAACTTGACATATAAAAATAAAAAAAATATAAAATTAAATAAAACATTAAAGCTATTTAATAGGAATAGGGGGCAACTGAAAAGTTTCAATTGAGGCCAACGTCCACTTGATATATCATTTCAAAGAGCTCGATGAGAACAAAAAAAAAAAAATGATTCAAATAAAACTAAATTCTGATCGTCTAATCGAAAATGGCGGCCAATAGTGTGTTTGTTTCAGATAGTTAGATCAACGGTTATATGCTCCCCTTTAATTTTTCTGTTATTTAGCGATCCTGATTCTCTGTTTGGAAATCTTTTACCATAACAGAACCTAACTTAGTAAGTCCCAATTTTGGCCTTCAAGGTGGGTGGTAGGCAGGGGCGGATGAAAACTTTTATACGGGACAAATGGTCATGAAATACCTTGTTTTAAAGTTCTTTGCGAGACAGGCAAAACGGTACCAAAATAATTGAATTCTGACTCTATAAACCAAAATAGTTATTACGTTAATTATTAAAAATTGAAAAAAATAATCATTAAAATTTTTCCAATAGTTATTTTAATAAAACTTAGTCTTGACGAATTTTATTTAATTTAGGTAAATAATAGTTTGCAATTTAATTACTTTTTCAAATATAATTATTCTATCGTTTTTTTAAAAAAAAGTCCAATATCTCATGAATTAAAAATACTGCCTAATAAAATTATTTCAGTTAAAATATTTTATTACATTCTCACCTCATATTAAATGTTCAAACTGCGCCCCCCTGTTCCTCCAAGCAGTAATACTGACGCTACTCGAAAGCTTCTCTCCCACTATGAAAAGTTTCTAGTAAAATCTTCCTGCATTCTATCTCAGTGTATTAATTGTTCGAGAGAAGTTGGCTGCGACCTATAACGGTAGATTTTTAATTTCCCCACACAAAGAAATCAGGTCAGGTAAACAGGCTGGCCGTTCAATGCTACCATGTCGACCTCTCAATTTAGAAATTTCTGGTTCAACGCATTTTTCACATTTCTAGCGTAGTACGGAAGAGCACCATCTAACTGGAAAAACAAATCTTCTCTCATGAATAAAAGTTATTCGTTTGGTCTACGAGCTATCTCAATCAAATTGTTGGGAGCTGGAACCTCAACAACTTGCTTGTTCAGCAAAGCTTATTACGGTAAGCTATCTAAGATACCATTAATGACATTTAGTCCAAGAGGTGTGTCACACATTACTTCAGCATACATTTAAACGCTATGGATGCTGAGTATGACTTTCATGATTCCAGTGAGAGTTTTGTTGGGATCAGCACCTACTATTATGTCTGTTTAAAGACCGATATAAAGCAAATTAGGCTTCATCAGTGAACAGTATATTGAAACAAGAAATATTTCTTAATTTCTGTCAAAATTTCACGGAATTCAATCCTCCTTTCAAAATCATCTTCAATAAGTTCTTTTACTAATTGAATCTTGTACGGATGATATTTATGTTTGTTTATTAATTTCTGCACTGACCATCTATTATTATTCACTGATAAATTACTATTCATGCAATCGGTTTTGCCGACTGTTTATTATTAACAAAAATATTGCTGATATTTCTTCTTCAATAACTTCATCTGTGCTGGGTCGGCCAGGTTTTTTATTATCTAAAACGCGGCCAGTACGTTGACATTTTTCCTTTAAATTTGTGACTGCGATCCTGAAAATTGTCTGATTAGGATACCGCGCATTAAATTTATTAGTTATTCCCTTTGTATACTTTAATTTCTCTAAATAAAAAACCTATTTCTAATCTTTCTTGAATTGAATAAAACATTGTATTTACCGAAGAGTTTTCTCGTAGAATATTGTTTTTTAAATAAGTTAAAAAACAAAACCAGGTTTCTAAGTCACAGTAAACTATTTTAATCTAAACAATTTTTTTAATCTTGATTTCTTTAATTCTTTTACCTTTGTATTCTTTAGAACTTTGTAATTTAAACCTTTTAAAGCTTATTAATAAAAAAAAAAACACTAAACTGCATCAAATAATAACATTAATGTAGTTACACTTCAACATATGTTAGCTGCTTATCACACATTCAATGTGGTCGTCCTGATGTACCACGATTTTCAGGCTTTAAGGTTCCTGCTTTCCGTGAACTGATCCGTATTTAAATGCATGAATGCATCGTGTGAGAAGGTATCACTCGATTGGGAATGTATTCCTGATTCAGCTGTCTCGCCTCAAGGGTGTTGCAATTTGAGAGACCGTACATTAAATGCATATCAGTCATTTCTAATTAGTATAAATATGATTTACATTAACTGGGATAGTAAATATAATAATGGTAAAAAAAATTAACTCGTACAGCATAGATCAATGTACTTCACTTGACCAACAACAAAAGAAAAACTAAGTATTAGTTTTTATTAAAATTCACAAACAATGACTTATTAATTACAAAATCTATTTTAATGTAAATTACTCCTCAATGTTATTCTCATGATATCGATCATTTTTTTATTGTAATATTTTCAATATTATTAAATTATTATAATTTATTATATGATAACATAATAAAATTATTCAAAATAACAAAACATAGTAAAATCTGTAATAAGATAAAAAAACAGCGGTGGCCAAAATATTAACAATTAAAAGTTTTACCTGACCGCTTTTTTCAAATTGATTGGGAAGGTTCATTACTTTTTACATGTAAACCTGTAGCTACCCTATCAGTATACGAAATTTCAGCTCCATACAATTACCCATTCCAAAATGGCGAATAGCCGGTAAATTAAGCGTTTCCGGATATATTTTGATATAAATTTCTTTTCTTTATTTCGATGTGGTGGACCATCGCCTGAATTCTTGAAACGGTTTTTATAAACATCTGTTTATATATATATATATATATATATATATATATATATACATAGGAAATATATGAACACATGTGCAAAGTAATACACATACATGGTACAGTAAAATATAGTAGAGAATACTATATTATTATAGTGTAACAGTATGATATAACACTAATAATATAATAGTATGTTGCAACGTCGACGGGACGCCCTTGGTTAACAGCACTGTGGTAAATTTTAGAGCGAGGGTGGCCTGTATGTGTTCAAAGGTAATGAATGAAGACAACGCCTTGTTGATTATTGAAGGATTGTTTAATTGTACGCCGTCTTGGCGTTTAAAATAATTTTGTAACATAACACTTGTAACTTATAACGTAAAGTTAAAGATAGCAAATATAAACTAAATAAAACTTAAAGTAATGCTCATTCGAACAAGAATTGAGAGAGTCCACCCGGACGCGACCGCCTTGGGTCAGGTATCAGTGCAGACTGGTTAGAAGACGCTACCTTCAGTGCTGGAGGGAGCAGCTTGTTATGTAGAGTGGCGTGATGGTCTGCGTCCATAGTTTGCCGTGGGCACCCTAGCCACCGCTAGATTTCAGCACCCGTCAGGGGAGTGGGGTAACATAGTAAAACAATAAGAAATCACAATACAGTTGGATATTCATTCCAGTGCTACAGATCGAATCGTAACGACACAATGTATTCTACTCAAAAGTAATTATGAACGTAATAGCTATTGCAAATAACAATACATAGGCTTTATAATTGTATAGAAATAGTAATTAGCGTAATCTATTTTAAGTATAGTACTTATTTATTATGAAATATTGAAGATAAAATTTTACTGTGCATTTTTTAAACACTATTACAAAATTTTCCGTATTTATACCTTTTCTGTTTGCAATGTATAACAACTCACTCGAATGTAAATAATGTTCCGATAAACTAATGCTGAACAAAATGTCAATATGTAATAAACAAAGTAAGTGTTAAAAATGATGAAGTACTTAATCTTGCTTAATAAAATTAACTAAGCACCAACTAATATGTTAGTCTTGTTATCTAGATAAAAGTTTTTCTCTCTCCAGACAAAATCTCCATTTTTATGTAAATCGTTTTCAAATTTAATAATTTTTTCCCTTGATGATCTCATCAAATAAGCTTTATTTCACCCGGAACCTCTAGATGAATTCCCGAGAGAATACCACCACTCCGCCACGTAGATCGGCGAATGAATTAATCAAATAATTTTAGATCCAAATTTTGAGTCGAATTTTTTAAAAATATTGTTTAATTTAAATATTTTTAGTATACGCAAATTTTTAAAAATATAATTTTGATAAAGAAAGGTGTACGTAAAACAAAGCTGTTTATGGTTATAATTTGCACAGTCCTGCTTAAAAAAAGTAGCAATAAATTAGTTTCTGAGTAGTGACAGTCAACTATTTAAAACATAATTAAGTAAAGAGTTTATTGATCCAATACCTCATTGATTTGATAAAAGTTATCAACATTGTTTTCATACCTAAAATAATTTTTAAGTTATGGAGCGTCTTACCGGTGAATGAAAGAATAAATGACTCATTCGAAAATAAACATAAAATTAGGATCCATATTAATCGAAAGAAATGGAAAATATAAAAATAGTTTTTTCAAATCAGAAAAACCTGAATTTATCAAACTGGCAAAAACATAATAAGTGAAGATGAACGATCAGGATATATATATTTTTTTTTTATAAAAGCGCGTTTCAAAATTTTTTTAGTGGTACGGATAATGGCGTGTACTAGTAAAGAAATTCAGTATATAAAAATATTTCCTTTACTAATTCTTTAATTTTTGTTTCTTATTTTTCACCAGAATGTCCATCTGTCTTGCAGGGTACAGCTTATATTGCACAGGTCATAACCAAACACACACATTTCGTTATGAAGTAAGAGCTTTTATAAAGCAATATTTTCTTTATTGATCCATAATAGTCTATAAAAATGATAATAATAAAATAATGAAAGAAAAAAATACAGAATCGAAATGGAAAATATTCATGCTTAAGTGAAGTAGTATTATCAAGGCAAAATCATTATTCGACTTTTACATATCACTTTAACCGTATGACAATTTCTTTTATTGTGAGATGAAAGAATATAAAGTTGTAAACGTGTTGATTTTACAATAGCTCTGGCAGTAGCTTGATTAAATTCAACATATTTTTAAGGACATTTTAAGATCATAATGTATGTAATATTGTAATAACTGAAAAAAATAAATGTATTAAAATAAAGTTTTTTATTGGAATATTAAATATTTTCAATATTCGATTAAATAAATACAAGTAAAAATACAATAGTTTGAAGACAACGAGAAAATAATTGACATTGCTGTTGTTTTAAATTAAATTCTCCCTTTAACCTCATACTTCTGTAATGAAAAATAATATTCGTTAACTGAAATATAGGGAACTTTTTTACATCACAAATGGGATTTATTTGCTTGTTGATTACATTCTGTGGCAGCATAAATTTTAATGAAATAAAAATATAATTTAAGCGTATATAAAAAAAATTATTTTAATGGACTAGAAAAAACTTTCTAAATTTGAATGTTCAGTTATATTATTTATTAACGCACAAAACCAATAATACTATGAAATATGTTTGACATCTAACAAAAGATGACTTTCAACAGCTTAACTTATTTAATGAGCTATGAAAACGTTTGTGATAAACGGGTAAGATAAAACAGAACGATATGTAAATCTATACATAAAATAAACTTAAATAATTATTATCCTCAATGAATAATTTCTTTTGTTCTTATAAAATAATGAGATTACAGTACCAATTTATACAATATAAAGGGCATATATATATTTGTTAACCGGCTCTTGATTATTTCATCAGTATAAATTGAGTGTTTTACACATTTTAGGTTACTTGAAATAAGAATTGCAGAACATATTTTTTTTTTAAGACAAAAGAAACCATGGTTGAACTATAATTTTAACAAAACTTATACAACAAATATACCTAAACTTTTTTTTTCCTAAAACTTTAGCTTTATCTCGAAATAAATTATTTTTGTCTCCCCTAAAGAATTATTGATTATTTCAGTGTAAAAATTAAAACTGTAAAATTTGGGGAACTTAAAAAATATCAAACATTTAGAATGCGTACACTAAGATAACTGTATTTTTTCATTTAGTCCATGTTTTTTTCAAAATGTACTTAGCAAAACTCAAGGTTAGAAAATTAATATAAAGGAATTATATTCAAAAAAGTTTTAAATCCAAACTTTCCCTTGGCAATTTCAACTAAAAGAAATTATACTTTTAGAACATAACAATTAATAGACTATTAATTGTTATTTGGTCCAAATAAAAGTTAACATTTAATATTAATATTTGAAGAAATATTAATAAAAATTAATATTTTTTATTTATATTATATTAATATATTGAAACATTAATATTATTTACTTGATTTCTTCGAAAATAATCAAATGTAATCTAATTATTTGAATTTAAACATTTAATAAAATATACTGTTTTATAAAACGACCATTTTTTATTCTAGAAAGAAATTATATTTCTCTTATAATTATACATACATGAAAGAACTAATTATTTATTGTCTTTAATTTTAAATTTAGAGATACATATAGTTCTGTACAGCTACCATATGGGACAATAAAATCCACTCATTTTCTGAGGAAAACATATTGGCATGAAACTTCTCATTGTTGAATCGAAAATTTTAATTAAGTTCCAGAAAATTAGACAATTGAGAGGTGATAAAGGTGGATGTTGGTTTTATAAAACAAAACGTTAGATGAATGGGAGAAAAATTTACAGAAAATTTGCGCTTCAGTTACGTTGTAATTTCCTAAATATTTTGTATTGACTGATGAGTAGGTGACTTCCTGCAGGATATCAGTGTTTCACTAGATGACTGGAATTACCTATAGTGTGGTTCTGCTTTACAACGTGACTTTTTTCGTAAAAAAATAAATTATATCTTATTGTAAAGCGAGATTGTTTTCAAAGAAGGGTTTTTAATTATAGTTCTTTGATATTTTTTATTGGGATGCATGGAGTTTTCGACAAACTCATTTAGAAGCTGCAGGAAGTAACTTGATTTTGTACAACCGAATTAGGTTTCGAAGATCAATTTATTGATAATTTTATTTTACAAATTCTTTTTTACTTTGTTGTCCATTTTGATTTATACAAAAATAATATACGTCACAGCGAACAATTGTTTTTTACACTGGACAATTGTTCAAACCTTTTTTTATTTTATTATGATTGCTAAATGTCAGATACTTTTTTAGTCAAGGATTAAGATATATTATATTCCTTTCAGTAGGAATTAAAAATCTTATCAAAGGATAATATAATTTTAAATAATATCATCTTAACGTGAAAAAAAAGTACTGTGAATGTTTGATATTGGTCTAAATCCTTTATTAATGAAACCGAGTAATAATGTCATGCATACATAGCAAGATGGACCTTCGACTGATAAAAACTGTAATACTACTTCAGTAATAGTATAAAAAAGATTCCTGAAGCAGCAAAACGCTTACAATAATGTGTATGATAATTAAGGTTAAAAAAAGCAGCCCCCAAGTACAAATAGAACTTCAAATTGTCATAGAAAATAATATAAGGGATGACATGAATTAATACATTTCAAAGGCAGACGTCATGATTATTGATTTTGTGTTATGTACACAATAAACAGAGATTCAATACTGCTAAACTTTTCTATAATTAGAAAAATAGATTCGTCAAACAGTTGTCGTTGTATTTCCTTTAAACAACCAATCATTTCTGCATGAAAGTCATGAAGAAATTCCATGAAAGCCTTCCACTGAAATGGATTTTATTTTATAAATTAATGTCTTTCTAATTTCTATAAAACATTTTTACCAAAGAAAATGGCATTACTGAAGAAAACGCAATATGTAAAGCAATTGCAGGTGTTTAGATGATGAATAGTTTAGTTAAACTTCAAGATAATTACAATAAAGAAAATATTTAAAGACAGGAAGTTCAATATATTTTTTTTACTTTTTTTAAAGTTTTAAGAAGCGATATTACAAACTTTTTTTTAAAAAAAGGCTACTTGATACATAGCCATTTTTAAAAAAAAAAATATTACAAAAAATAAGTGGATTTCTCTCAATAAGATTTTTTATTTATTAACAAATACATTTCTTAGAGATCAGTAAAATCTGGGCGCACTAAAATACTAATTGGCTTAATGTAATAGTAATAATAATGGCTTCTAGATTCTTAAAATTCCTAATTAAACAAACTTATGTACAAACAGAATTAGTTTCATTTCTACAAAGAATGAAGATTGGAAAATTCTAAAAAAACTGGAAAAGGTTTTTACGCTTCTGGTATGTTGGTTCATGTTTCGCAAATACTGTGGCATTATAAATGTCAATATTTCTACCTAGTAATTTCATTATTTTTTGTTTTAAGAAGAAATTTTATAAAGTTTTTAAAAATGTAAAGTGATACGGTCAGTTTTTCGTAGAAAGATTTTCGATAAGTCTAAAGTTACATTTTTACTAGGTGAAAAGATTAGAGGTAAACCTATCGGCTAAACTTAAAACAAAATTAGGATCTACGAGAATGTAAAAATTCAAGCACCTAAAATGTTTCTCAATTACTATGCGTTTTATAAATAATAATATTGTAATAAATACTATTTCTTAAATATAATCGTAAATCAGTTATTTATTAGCTGATTTTTGAAGTCGAAGGTTTTGAGGCTGAAACACTAGTAAAAGCTAGTCGTTTTTATACGGATTTGATAGCTATACAATGGATACCAGTGTACTTTGGTGGTTGGGGTTAAATTAACCACACCCCTCAGGAAAGGTAGACCTGATTCTGTATAAGATTAAACCTCATTTATATGTCATACATATCACCTTCACCTCACGCGGCCGTGGAAGGGTGGCTTATTCTTCACTACTTGAACAGATTGCAAAGTACGCATTGGGAAAGAAGTTAAATGTATCTATTTTATATATAATATTTATATATATTTTAAGTCTATATATAAATTATTAGTTTATAAATTATAAAATTATTATATTATATTATTATATATATTATATTATAATTATAATTATTTTACTACTTTATATATAAATTATTATTATTTCATAAATTAATCTAAATTTATAATTCGAATGATATAAGAGAAATTAAAATAAAAATGATAAAAGACAGAATTAATTAAGTATTCTCACATTATTACAACTCGAACAATTAATGCAATTAATGTTGTTTGGTTTTTATTAGTTCTACGTAAGAGAGGGACGATCTGTTGTATGATTGAGATAAAACGTAAGGATAAAAAATATGTTGTTGAGTGCGAAAGCAGAAGCTGGTGAAAAGCACACAAGGTACCTAATTAGACGTTGTTACGTCGGTACATACAAGGTAGTGAACAAAATACAAGTACCTCTACAATTTATTTTTAGAAAGAAAATTCTTTGAAAAAGAAAATCCTTATTTTACTTTAAGTAACTGAAGTTTCATTTTCAGAGCTGTAATAAATAAAACACTAATAGAGTAAAAAAATCGATATCAAAACTTTTAAATCTGCTTTCAAATTTAGCCCTAACCATGGCCGTAGGACCATTTTCAATAGAAAGATATTTTTTAGGGAATAAATAAACATTAATTAATAAATTAATAAATTAATAAATTATTAACATTAAATAGATATATAAATAAGTAAATCAATATATTGATAATTGAAATATAAAATTCAAGGTAAAAGGCAGAAAAAAGTAATAAATAGAAATTAATGATAATGAAACTTTTAGTAGTTTAAGTTTAAAGAAAAAAATGGCTTTAATTATTAGAGTAATAATCGTTAGCAGTAAAATCAATAAATTATCTTCATAGCGTAAAATATTAAAATAAAATAATTTCAATTTTTTTTTCTAAACACAAAGGTAAAAATTACAGCGAACAAGCTTAATATAATTACACCTTAGGTGTGCAATTTCAAGAAATTTATTTAATTTATTAATAAACATAAGATGGTAATCACTTTTATATTAATAAAGTAATAGATTTATGCCTCACTTATAAACGTATGCTCTTTATTATATTTATTTTTCGTTATCGCGTATCTGCATTCATTAGACTAGTCAACATAATACTTGGAACTGAAAAGGGAGTAGGTTTTCCATAGAGTATTTTATTTGCTGAATCTGAATATGTATGTATTCCCAAACAACACATCAAGTAACATTCTTAAGTTACAACCCCTTAAATTTATTTGTTCCATTATTCATGGAACAAACAATAAAAATAAATTAGAACATCTAAATGATTGCTTATTCACATCTGATTTATATTGTGATGCATTCTGTAGACCTATACGTACATAATACATAACAGTCGAATGATGTTTCATGTCAAGCTAGACATGTCAGTAACTTAAGTAATGAGTAATTCAACGTGATGAAATTTTCTTCAGTATGAGTTCAACACTTGGTATGACTTGTGTTCTTTATTTGTGGCAGTGGTTTTATCATACACATATTATAAAGACTGTTCCATAAGTTACAACATAAATTTAGTGAAACATTTTTGACAGAACAACATTTTGTGTTTTATTACACTACACGGTAAAACAATTTTATGAAGTATTTTAAGTAATTAAATATTTATAGATTAAAACTTAATTATTTTTATACTTAAGAATTTCTGTAACATTACAGTTTATTTTCATTCATTAAAATATTTCAAATTTTACAATTAATAAAAATCGGGCTTGTAAAACTTTTCTAAATATATTTTTTGGTACGTTTGCGAGAATTCACCACGAAAAGTCAACGAAAACCAGTATCGAATCTGGCTCTGGCGCTGAGGTGTCTCATGATGAGCGTCGGTGGGCCGCGCCAGCCCAAAAGAAGGCTGCTCGCTTCTGTGGTTGATTCCGCGGTCTCATGTGTTGTATCGGCTTGAGTGAAGGGGATCCAAGTAGCCAAATAGAGGGGCATGCTAAAAAGGGTGAGGAGGACACTGGCCATCCGCGTCATCACCGCTTATCGAATGATGTCGTATGAGGCGGCATTCGTTCTGGCCGGAATTCCATCCCTGGATCTGGTGGCTGTGGAAAGAAGTGACAGGTACCGGGATCTGGATAGGAATGAGACTAGACAGAAGATGTTCAGGTGCTGGCAGAGGAAGTGGGATGCCCTGGACAAAGCGGCTAATACCGGATGTGGGTGACTGGGTGGATAGGAGGGTGGGAGAACTTTACTACTTCATCACCCAGTTCCACACGGTTGTTTTAACTCCTTGTTTTAACGCATGACTGTTTCTACTGTGAAGAGTAGGTGGAGTCGGTAGAAAACGTAGTGTTCGTGTGCCCCAAGTGGGAGCCAAGTAGGAGAAGCCTAGTCTCGGAGGTTGGCTTGATTACGCCAGATGACGTAGTCCGTTTAATGACGAGCGGTGAACGATCGTGGAGGCGTATCTCAGAATTTATTACAAAAATAATAAAATAGCTTCAGGAAGATCGTTTGGTGTAGCGATTGTGACCTCGTTTTTTTTTTGTTTTTCACAGCGGCGTGAGTTATGGCTGTGTCGTGTGTGCGGTCAGAGTGTTGGTCAGGATTGTTAGTCGCCTGTCCCCTTCGTCACCATGTATAATGGACCTCGGGTTGCACTTCGCGCGGGTCTCCGGCCTTGGGTTGCGTCCGCGTGGGTTGTGTTGCGCGTTATACGGCACGGTTCCATGTGCGGTAACACGGCACGGGCATGCAATGCTCGTGGAGCGATGCAGCGGGTGTTCGGTGCACTCTCCAGGTGAGTTGGTGTGTTGTTTGTTGGAAGTATTATTTTGTTGAGGGAGTTTGTTCTGTCATGTGTGGGTGCCTGTGCTCCCTGATGTTATGCCCAAAGGCAATTCCAGGGAGCGTGGACGAGCGGTTTAGTCAGTAGGAATCCGACACGTCCGGCGACACGGTTCTCCGGATATCTTATGCAAGATTCCATCTTCTCCTACGTAAATGCTTGGATCACTTCGCCCTGTCGGAGGGAAGAGGGAAAAAAGTGCTTCAAGGTTTCATTTACCGATTCCGATTGCTCTAACGTCTTGGAAAGAAATTTCTGATTCCCCAGAAGACTCAATCGATGAATCCTCAACTTCAATAGATATGAATTACATTACAGATGAATCTCATCTTATCACAAAAGAAGAACTGAGCAGCCTAATTTGTGACTTGTATTTATCGAAAAAACATGCAGAACATCTACGTTCACGTCTTAATGAATGGAATTTATTAAACAAGGATACTAATATTTCAGTATACAGAAATCGAAATAAAAATTTACTGAAATACTTTAGATGTAATGGTTTAATTTGTTCCTGCCATGATGTTAGGGAGCTAATATCTGAAATGAACATTAAATACGTTATTCATGATTGGCGTTTATTTACAGACTCATCAAAAAGAAGCTTGAAGGCAGTATTGTTGCATAATTCGAATAAGTCTTTTGCTATATCAGTAGCAAATGCTGTAGGAATGAAAGGAACATAGGAAAGTATGTCAAAAACTTTAAAAGCTATTAAGTATGATGAATACTCGTGGCGAAACATTGCAGATTGAAAGTGCTAGACTTTCTTCTCGGTCTTCAGAATGGCTTTACGAAATATGTGTTTTTTTGTGATTGTGGGAAAGTTGGGCTACAGATAAACACTACGCAATTAAAGACTGGCCAAAAAGAAATCAATTTACTCCAGGAAAGGAAGTTGTTGTCAATATTTTTCTTGCCGAAGCAGACCGTATCATTCCACCACCTGCACACGTAAAACTAGACCTCATGAAGAATTTTGTAAAAGCATTAAATAAAGATGTAGACGGCTTTAAATATTTAGCTGAAGTTTTTTCACAATTAAGTGAATCCGCAATCAAGACTGCAGGCCGATCAGGATAATCCGCACGCTGTGTGGCTCCCCTGAGCTGACCCACAGTCTGCTTCATCGTTGTCAATTCCCTAGTACACCATCCAGCTACTCTCTCTTGTTCCGTGCTTCTGGGAATGGAATGTTCGGCGGCTTCAACTGCAGAAGAAAAATACTCTGCCAGGTTATCTAACGGGACCTCATCCAGTCTTCGAGCAAAAACTCTAAGCCTGGCCGCATGAATATTTGAAAACCTTGACAAACCCTGTGCAGAAAGCGACCCTGCTGAACAAAAATGTCACCCCTAAAGACACCGCGCAGCCCACCTCCCCAATCAAAAACTATTAGCCGGTGATTGCTCTCGCAATCATCGACCAATAGAGAATCCTACCGAGGATATCCCTACCGATGGTAAGATCAATATTGGTACCATGGAAGGCCCTCCGCAAACCAACTGCACCGGCAAAAATAGTCAATTCGCCGGCTACATTGAAATCATCAAAATGATACTGCGCGATGAAACCTTTGATCAATTCGCCGCCATCATCCGTAATCTCACTATGTCAAAAAAGCGATTTGGCATTCGCATAAACTCCTATAAGAATAGGACAACCCACTACCAACCTAACAATTCTATCCCAACTTTCCAAGTGCTATCAGAGGGATCCCTGTACTGAAAGCACAAGCTAATTACAATCAAGTCCAAACCATCCACGGCAAGCTTAACAACGATGTGATGCGTGTCAGAGGCCTGCCGTACAAAGACATTATCTATAGACTTCCTGCACAGTACGGTGGATTTGCTGTCACCAAGGAAAACTTATTCCAACCTAAAAATCTGGCAATCACCCTTAACCACATACGGATGTTGCAGAAGAAGAACATGGAGGCTCCGTTTTTCAACAACCTCACCTAACTCAACTTGGACTGCATAGGCTCCCTGGGTATTAAGTTGACCAAACCTAACCATCAAGAGAGTTAAAGAAATACATCTCAATAGCTCTCAAGTAGCAACCACACTCCTTACTATTCACCACCGAGTGCCTACGAATTTTGCGTAACCTTTTACAGTTTTTGCAAGAGGGAGCCTCTTTCTTTTGCGGATAGTCGTCACGCTTATGGCTCTCCTCGCCACAATGTGCGCAGACTAAAACATATTTACAGAACTTGGCTCTATGGCCGAACCTACAACACTTGAAGAACCGCTGTACGTCAAGGTACTCCTTGACGCGACAGGATGTGAAATCCACGAAGATATGTCCCTCCGACATGAAATTCTGGTGGAGACCAACCCCTAAATCATAAACTCCGTGATACCGTGGGGCATCACGCTTGCCTGTCTTGATGTCTTGATGACTGATCACACTGATCCTTGAACGAGGCCTCGTCCAAGTCGGTATTTCGCTCTCGGATGAGCGATAAAACTTCATCGTCGGACAAGCTCCGTTCAACTACGACCCGGAGCCTTTTTAACCGCTTGAGGTCAACCTGAACATCAAGCTTTTGGGCAGCAGGAGACTCCTTGATGGCTCAGTCTCCTTATTCTCAGCAACGACTACCAGCTCTTTGCTGTTCTCCTTGATCTTGAGCTTCTTCTGGTTGTCACGAAGGGCAACCTGGAAGTCACGCTTGAGGTCCTTACTCGTGGTCATCGGGCCCTACGCCTTGTTTACAAAGATGAGCTCCGGCTTCTTCGCCGCCTTGCTGGCTTCACTCTTGGTCTTAAACATATCAGCGTTGCTCCTGGGCTGTGCTGGGGCCTGGAGCACCTTGGGTACGACTTTGACCTCTGACCTTTGGGCTTAGAGGCCAATGTCTCAAAACCTTTTGCTAACGCAGAAATCGCTTCTTTGATTTTTACCAGACGGGGGAGAATTGTCCTCCTAGTCTCCACGCTGACGCCGCCGGGAAGTGACAAGAATTCGAACAAGTAGTCCACGTTCTCCTGTACTACTTCAATCAATGGGGCAGAACTGCTAGGTCTGCCCTTCGCACTTCTAAAAGCCTCGATTGCCGGGGTCGCCTAATTACTTGGACAGATGCTTCTCCCAGGTTAAATACAAGAAGGAGTTATCTGAATTCTTTGATACTTCCTTGGGTGTTCCTCAGGGATCAATGTTGCGGCCTACCCTCTACTCCAATTTCACAGCGGACCTTCTATTGCATTGCAATTTCACAGCCAATACCACTATTCCATCGTTTTCCGGGGACATAGCATTGTGGTTGTCGATGTCGATCTAACTAAAGCATCGCCTAATTAGTAATATGGGTTAGACTTTCTAGCCGAGTGGTTAGACAAATGGAAAATAAGGGTCAAGCAAGCGAAATCGACTCACATGATATTCACGACGAGAAGAGGTGACTGGCCAGGTATCTAATTTGATGGATGTTACATCGTCTCAGTTAAAAGTTAACGATATTTATGTATTTATCTAGAACATCTTCTGACATGGAAGGTTCATCTTTAGGAAAGATTAACATCCCCATATCAAATTTAAGGAATTATACTGATTATTAGGCAGGAAATTGCAACTATCCCTATCTACCATGCTGCTTTTGTACAAAGTGATTCTAAAACTGGTTTGGACATACATAATCCAACTCTGGAGCGATTACCAGCAATGAAGATATAATTCAGCGTTCCCAGAATAAATTGGCGAGATGCATTACAAAGGCGCCATGATTCGTACGGAACATCAAAATTCACAACTATTTAGGGTTACTTTAGGGTTTGAGAGGATTCGATTCGCAACTAAGTACAAAAGAAGAATTAAAGTCCACGTAAACTTTAAACTGATAACTTCTTAGACAATGCGGAAGATATTAGACGATTAAAGCAACTATATGTGTTGGATCTAAACACCTAATAGTGATACCCAAGATGAGGTCTCTCTTCTTACATTGTGCAATATCAAAGTACTTATGTTTATGATCATTTATGTTTCTAATATTATTTGTTCCTATGTTATTATTTCTTTCTTTAATGCTCTAGTTTTATTCATAATACTGGACATTATTATCATTTCTAGTTCAATACTAGGTGGACTTTATCAATACTTACGCACCTTTGATTTAATATTGACGTCTAGAATACACTTAATTAAGGTGTTTCAGTGGACTTCTTTATACTTCATTACTGACATGAAATTCACTTTTGGTTTCTACTCTACGAAGCCGATTTTAAATATAATTTGAGATAAAAAAAATGTATTTACTAATAATAAATATTATATCTAAATTATTTCCAATAAACTGCAAGTTACAATATCAAAGACCAGATGATTGTAATTCAACTGTACTTTTACTGTGTGTCACCTTAATAAAAGTAATAAACAAATAATATAATTACTTTTATTATTTTTTTTATAATAAATTATGTTTGAATATTTATTTTCGTCGAAAATAAGCTGTTAAAAAAATGATTTGCAACGGCTAGTTAACGATTAGATCAGCCTGGTGGGCTGATTTTTTTTAATGATAATTTCTCTAATTGAGAAAAGAGTAAAACACGTGGATTGTAGCCGCACCATCTGAAGAAATATAGACAAAATATAAGTTTGCTTGATGTCCGAGAAGACGGCGAATTCATTTTGCTTGATGAGAAAATAATTAACACGTAAATGTTAATTAATGAATATTTATTAATAAAAATAGTTTTTATATAAAGAAAAATGCATAACAAAGTGGTGCTATCGGTTATCATGTTAATGCATATTTGAACGAAAAATCGCGCGACCTTTCATAAGAAGCTCCTGTAAAAAAAGTACCGTTTTTAGTTTTCTTCTTTTTTATTTTTCACTTTTATGTTTGAATTTTTGGCGGAAATTCACTTGACTCCTAAAAGAGGGTTTTTGATTTTCTTTTTAGAAAGATTAAATTTAAAATAGATATTACTACTATTTTGCCTAAAAATGTCTTAAAATTAATTTTAAAGTCATTTTAAAAGTCGTTTAAAAACTTGTTTCTAAATAATAATAAACTTCATTTAATAAAAAAATTACGTGAAATTTTACAAATGAAACCATATACAAAATTTGATACCAGCTGAAATGTCAGTAAATTATTATTACTATGAAATCATTCAGGCGTAACGGTATAATTGATATATATCGTTAATATAATACATTACTTTCCTAAAAGTAATTCACTTATTGTTCATAGTAACAGATGAATAAAAAGAAACAGTTTCATTAATTATGGCATCTTGGACGGTCACAGTCGCCGTGTGGCAAAACATTCCTCTCGCAGCAGGTCTCTCTACCAAACAATAGTTCATTCAGGGTCTCGCTAATTTCTAAACCCACTTAACGAACCCACTTAACGGAAGCCCTCGTTTCCATTCTGAAAGTTCAGAGCTACTAGTGTCATTCTAAAAGCACAATGTAGCAAATCTTCTTTGTTGTCATGTGTGCATACTTAGGTTTTCACAAGTGTATGTGGGTGTGACTGAATATATAACGTTATAAGGTGTTTGAATAATTTATTCAATTTTCAGAAAAAGTAATATAAATGCGTTAGAGAAGAAAATTTAATTTTAAAATATAAACCTAAATGAAGACATTAGTCAATTATCCCATTAGAAAATCCACGTAAAATTTTTGAGAGCAAAATATACATTCTTTATTTAAAATTCAAAACAAAATTGATTTCTTTCCAAAATGACTATACAATGCGATACGTAGCCACAGGGCGATATATTTTGTTGAAAAATAATGTAAAATTCATCTCTGTAATTGGATGTTTGCCTATAGAGAGTGAATAAATAAATAATAATCAATATTATAGAATTAATTGTTGAAAGAATAACGGTGTACAATTTTGTGTATTGGTTATAAAGCTATTCAATAATTTTAATTCTCAAGAAATGATATATCGATTGTAAAAAAATTCTTTTACATTGAGATATTTTTGTAAAACTATTTGTATAATACATTTCAATGTATTTGATTCGCTATCCAAACTTTATGAAAAAGATAATTAAGAGGAGTCCTGAAAATATGTACAATCGAAAAAATTGTTTATTATTTCTTCAGTTATTTTTTAATACTGATTATGCAGTTATTTTCAACTTATTATCTTCTTCTTTTAATTAGAACTTCAAAACTCTCTTTTTTAATGAATATAATTCCACAGATAAGTTTGAAGCTTATTCTTGGGAATACGGAAATTGTATTTAGTCGCAAGAAAAATGCCATACCTGACTTGACTGGGATTCGAACCCAGGACCTCCGTATTTATATACAAAACCGTTGTAAATAAAAAAATAAAATCAAATCCCATGATTTAAAAATATTGAAAAAATATTTAAAGGTAATTGAAATAAACTGATTTTCATTATAAATACAGATTAAAATGAGTAATAAAGAGTTTTTTTAATTGTGATTTTTATTTTTTGACTCTTTCGCATTTCATAAAGAAAGTATAGTAATTTTAGCTATGATTGGGAAAGAAAACGTTTTTTTAAAAGAACACAACTTCTCTTATCATTATGACAGAGGGGGTATTTTTTGTAGCTACGTAAAACCAATTACTCAATGTTAAAATCGTTTATAAAAATATAGCTCGTTTTATTATAATTTTTAGCGTATGTTTGAAGTCACAGGTGCAACAATCTATTGCTTTAAATACAATTTAATATCAGCAGTCTGATTTCAATAAAACAATTTATCCATAATCTCATTTTATTCGAGGGAATTTGTATTAAGAATAGTATTTGCTCTGCACTTCAAAGCAGTTGCAGAATTCCGTTATGAGAAATTTAATCGCCCTGAAAATAAATAAAAATTTAGGCTTCTGTTACTTTTAAAATAATTAATAAAAAGAAAAGAAAGATGAATTAATTCATATTTAATATTAAATAAATTTGAATTAAAAAAAAATCGCAGAAAAATTTATTATTTATATTTCCATTAATATATTTAAGATCAACATGATTTGAAATTCTTTTAATTCATAACATAAAATTTGTAGATTTTTTGCGAGTATAACATATTTTACGCGTTTATTTTTTTATGAAATTATTATTATTTATTGTTTATATTGCTTATTTAAATCAATTTTAAAAATAAATTTGCAACTGTATGTAATTTCAAATTATCTGGTAATATATTCCTTTCAAGATGAAAGCTTATGTCTATTTGCCCAATCACTAACATCATCACAGATCATTAAAGACGTAAATATATATAAATTAGGAAACGATTGGCGGAAAATACGATAGTTGGCCGAAAATTGAAAAGCATACAAGAACTAAAATAATTAATAAATAAATTAAATAACCTGTAAACAGATTAAGCTATTATCAGTTTCAAAATTAAGTGTATAAATCTGAAAACAGATACCGGCAGAACGATGAATCTAACGAAAATTAATTAAAACCAGTATAAATTTAGCTTGCTCTTCTCTGAAACAGAAACAAAGTAAACATCAAGTATTTTAGCCCATAATAAAACCAAAAAAAGTAGTTCAGCTTATACAGGTATATTAATTCTTATTTTAAAAATATTATTTATTTTATAATAAACATGTCTGTTTGTATTTTTAAATGAGTGGTTTAAAACAAATTTCTAGAATAAATTTCTCCCAACCAGAGGAGCACGAAACATACAACTTGTGTTGTCGTCCTTGTTACCGTTTAATACAGCAACTACAGTATTTTTTTGTGAAAATTAACAACGTTTGTAGGATGGATTTATCTCGTTTAATTTTTTCCTAAGCGAACTATGAAGTGTCATTATCAGCTCCTAGAGCTAACCTAAAAGCGTGAGTGGAATAAGCGTGGTACCATACACCACTCGCTTGCGTGTCCCACCGCTCACTTTTCATATATATCTAAAATGGGTAGGTTAACGTCAACTACTAAAACATATATGACTATCAGTAATTAAATTTATCTCGTCAAAGACAGCAATTCGCTGCCACACCTAGGCAGCTGAATGCCAGCAAGTACCTGTCCACCATGAAAGCGCTTGGAGACTTAATCTGGCTGGTAGCTAGCCATATCTTTCGGTTAGTTTCCTACAGCAGCGCGGTAGAAGTCTTTTCCCTTAGGCAAATTATTGATGTCGGTTGAACAAAGCAACCGCATCAAGGAACTCCCACACAGTCCGACAATACGGCTCTCGCCTCATTGACTAGCCGCTTGTGAGTGGCCAATTTTCCCCTTGACCTCTAAGTTCCAGGGTGGCCACAGTTCTGGCCCCCCCCTCAAGAGCTGGGCAGTCGAACATCATGTGTTCCTTCGACTGGACCTCCTCTCAGACGCACACCTCATCAGCTACCAGGCGGAACCGAAACAAATATTGGTTTAAATGTACATGGTTGGAGAGCACTCGGGCTCCTGTTGCTTTTAAAAATGTTGGAGAGGCATACCATTCCCCCCAAGTTTGTATAAATACATGACAAGGACCTTCCCTTAGTCAGGGTGTGCCATTTTTGCGGCCCAGCTCGAAACGGAGTCCATATACCTCGGCCTCCCTGCCTCTTTTTAACTTCTACATGGCCGCCCGAACTTTCACCACTAAATCGATTGGGAGAGCCTATCCCAATACAGTGGTAGCCTCGTAGGAGGTTGTTTTAAAAACACCAGTGCATACTCTTAATGCTCTGTGCTGAAGATTCCTTAAATTCTGAATAAGTACTCTATTTCTGTCTAACCTATGCGCCCAAACAGACGCAGCATAAGAGGTCATACTTTCGAAGATACCTCAGTACACCATGTACAAATGACGGCTCGACAGCCCGTAATCCTTCCAAGCAATCCTCCTATGATTGTGCATCACAGAAACGGCGTCCGCCGCTACTTGTCTATTGTGGTTGCTAAACAGAAACTTCTCATCAAACAAAACACCTAGGTACTTACGAACTCTAACTCGGTTGATCGCACAGCCTTTATACATAATGTGAGGGTTGCGATTGTACGATGATTTTCTGTATCCTTGAGAAGCATAAATTTCGTCTTTGGCACAGAAATCTTTAAATTTTGAATGTCCATTCAGCTCTCTGCGGTTAACAAATCTACCTGCATTCGGTCTTCTAGCTGCGGTCGTAGGTTACCACAAACCTACAGGAAACAGTCATCGGCCAAAGCCTGGGCCGTGACTGCTTTCGGGAATGTCAGACCCAAAAATCCGTAGAATACCAGGTTCTCGAGCAAGAAAACGAGAATAGAGTTCTACGGGCTTCCCCTAGTGACGGAATTTTCCACAGCTATGTGCGCATCCTTAAACAGAACCATGCGATCAGTCAAATAGTCACGAAGTACGGCCTGCAGGGCTACGGGAACATTGGGGCCTTCCAACTCATAGAAGACAGAACTCCATACAACGAAGGAAATTCTGCCTCTATATCAATAAAAATTGCTAAAAATGTTTACAGTTGCCGCCTTCCACCTCGGCAAGAACATTTAAGATGCAATTCTCTTTCATGAAGCCATGCTGGCATCGATTTGGAAGTGAGTTTATATCGATGCTTCCCCAGAGCCGTTCCATAATCAGCCTTTCAAGCAAATTGCCGATTACCGGCAAGAGGCTGGTGGGTCGATAAATGCTGACCTCACTCGGATCTTTTCCTGATTTTAAGAGCACCCTCACCAAAGCCACCTTCCAACAAGTCGGAAAGCAAACCCAACTTAAGCACCCCGAGAACAGCCTACCAAGCGGCAAGTTGGTCAATCCCCGGTGCCTTTCTCAGTGCCATTCGAGAAACTACTCGGTCTATATCTACGGGATCCACAGCCCGTACGTCAGTGAATGGTGTCTCACTCGCCCTAACGCCAGCTTCTGCTTCACCCTCCGGGGCAACTGGATATAGATTATCCAGGAACACTTGGTTCGCCACAGAAGTTAAAGTGTGGTCACGACCAGCAAAGCCGCATCGAACACTGGACAGCACGTGCAATGGTTTTGGTCGGTAACATTACTTCGCGAGCTTCTAAGGATTGCGCTGCAACTCGCGCATGGAGTCTTTCCAAAGCTTGAGTGTGTGGCTTCCTTGATGGCATGAACGTACTCATTACGGACGCGCCAGTAGATCCGCAGGCCTTCATCGCGCACGTCATCAACGATAATCCCCGTTAGGTGGTGAAGCTGGTATCTTCTCCTTGCGCGCAGTTAGAGGACCACCACGTTTTTCCGGGTTTCCACCTGCGTTTAACAGACGGCTCCCTGGAAGCAGCGGTCATGACGGCTCCAGGCACTCTCTAATCAGCGTACTGGCCACTATCTAAGGGTCCGTCCATTGGCCGATGCCGCCATAGGACCCAATCGCAGCCAGTCTTGATGGCCTGGCCGAATTGCACACCTCCTCTCTGTGCTCTATGCGCCATTCCAACCCCTGTAAGGCAGCCGCACACTCGCACCGCAGTCTGTACTCATCCAGGCCCCTTAGGTTATAGCGATTCGAATATGGAGCTCTTGGACCGCCACCGTAATCGATCTCATAGGTTAATCTCATAATGATCTCATAAGCCTATGAGCACTCACACTGGCCGCGGGCCTGACTGTCCAACTACTTGTACACCTAAGCAGATCGCCTGTCACCCAGGTGACGTCGATGTAACTTTCTCCTAGTTCGGAAGAGAAAGTCGGCGATTGTTCTGCATTGTCAAGCAAGCAGAGGTTCCTTGCTTCAACGAACTGTGCGAGATCAGCGCCTCTGGGGTCAGTGAGTGGTGAATCCCAACTGGTAGACTTGGTGTTAGCGTCCAGAGCAACCAGCACTGATGCTCGGGAGACCGTCCAGAATCCGCTCCAACTTCGCCAATAAGTCATTGATACTCCTTTTAAACTGGAAGTAACCCGACACGCCAGTAGAACATCGAGCGTACCCCTCTTGACTCGTACCACGGTGAATTGCTCATCAGAAAACTGAGGAATCCAGAAGACACCCAATGATACCGAGCCGACTACGATCGCACAGAGCGGCCGTCCACCACGAGAATGAATATCATTAACCCCATGGAAGCCAACCACCCTACCCTCGACCATGTATGGCTTCTGGACCAAGAGGACCTCGAGGTCGTACTCCTCAATGATTCTCATGGCTTCATTCGTGGCCGCTCGAGAATGGTGAAGGTTGAACTGTCCCAGGTGCCTATGACGTATACCAAAGGCAAAATAAAACCACAGTGAAATACAATGAATTACAGAGTATTATGTAATAATCAAATATTTGAATCCAGATGCACGGCCTTAAGAAATCGTAAGACATTTGATAACATCATTACATTGTTGCCGAAGATATTTCGGATGTTAGCCCCTAGTTTAAACTTCCGACGCAATGCCACATAAAAGACACAGTTTTAAGGATGTAGTGTACAGATAGTTGGCAGTTGCAGCAAGTAAAAACGTGTGCTTAGTCTAAACAATGATATAGCCATGACTAAGCCTAGTGTGCTCTATTCAAAAACGGCAAATAATAACCTCCTCTCGACGGTTATTCTCACGTTAAGAGTTCCACGGTGACACCGTGTCCTTAACTGGACCAAGTTTATTGTCGATGATAGTATTCCACCATGCAGTCTGCCACTCATAACAAACCTCCGTCTTAATAAAAAAGACAAGATCGTTCGAAACAACGCGATTAGTAAAAGGAGACTACAAACAAGCCCTTTTGCCGCACGATCAGTCCGATCCATTGCCTAGAATTCCAACTGGCTTGGGATCCAGCAGAAGCTCACAGTTGTTTTACGCTGTCATTTGAGATAATTAACTGTATATCAACAACAGGATGTCTGAAGTGGATGTCATTAATCGCCTGCAAGGCATCCATGGGACCTTAACAGACAAGAACGCGTCGAAATTTTTGGCTAATTTTATTTATAGCCTTATTAATAGCATATAGCCCCGCTACGAAAACACTGACTATGCTGGGAAGGCCAAACATGTATGTTCTATTGTCAACCACAAATGTAAAACCAACAACATTATCGTGTTTAGAGCCGTCTGCATAAACTGTACTATCAGGATTCAAGCTATTTACGACATTATACAATTTTTAACGTAAGGTAACCGGGTTCGTTTTCGTTTTTGATATCGCAATTTACGTGATAAAGCCGTCGAGGGGGAAAATAACGTTGAATAATCGTAGATCTCGAACGTTCCTGATTTCGATTAACATGCAGGTTGGAATATACAGAGTCAAAGGTCAGATGATTTGTTTGCGCTTTAGTACGAACTACAAAGGACCAGGTCACTTGAGTTCATCTGTATCAAAGATATGACTTATCACAGTCCAGTATTAGATCTGCTACAGAGTCTGAACGAAATGTACATGTAGTAAGGCGGACAAATGAATGATCGATTACATCGAGCATTTTAAGAGCGGTGGTGTGAGCGGACGAATAAGCCACGCAGACATAGTCCAAACGAGAACGGACCAGATCTCGGTAGAAGCGTAACATGCATATTCCATCAGATCTCAACGAGTATTATATAGAACGTTCAGCATGCCTATAATTTTTAACCGTTTAGCTTCAGCTCCTTTAGATGTGTTCGTCGATACCATGTTCATGTCAATCGTAAGTAAAACCGAAAAATCTAACCTTCGTGCACGATTCAACTGGTTCATCATTTAAAAACAATTAAGGAACACCATCTTCTCTGAACCAGGAAAATCAAATAAATATGTTTCGTTTTCTCCGGAGAAAAGGCGAACCCAATCACTTTACACCACGATTCCCAACGGGTTATTGTAATTTGGAGCAGCCTCTCGGCAGTAGCAAAAGTTCTACAAGCAACCTAATTTGCAAATTCATCTACAAATAATCGAACAGAACGGGTTTTTGCACGCAGTTGGTTATATTATTTATGGCTACTTTATGCTTGGTAACAATACTTAAAGTACTTAACACTTCCCTGTGGTATTCTGTTTTATAGGGAGAAATTATCGGATAACAACGTTCCAACTCGACTTCAAAAGTACAGCCTGTTGTGGAAACTCTTTATAAACTAAATAAATAAATACAAAGAACTTCCCTTTTACACCCCATTCATACAGTGTATTTAGGATTCCTCTCCTCCAAGCCATTCTTCCTTTTACATATCGAAAAATACAGCAACCAGGCGTTGGCACAGTAGGAAGGCGTTTTGAGTAAAAAATTTCAGGGCAACTATATAATCGATATTCCTTGGCAGAAACCGTATTATTCAGAGGCAATTAGGGCGTTTCTCTCAGGGTACCACACTAGATGACGGTTTAATATTCATTTCATTAACTTCCACAGGGTAATGGTGAAGGGATAGGACGATAACTTGAGGGGCATGATTTATCTTTATTGGGTTTCAGTACGGGAATAACCAATGCCTCTGACCAAGAATCTGGGAAAAAATGGTTTGAAGAACCAGAAGAAGAATCTGGTTTGTTGTTAGCGGAATCCGTGTGGCTAATACCTTTTTCCTTGAGGAAAAAACAGCTACACCTTCACGTCCTCTGCCCTCAGTTGGATGACTGCATCTTTTGCAGACGTAACCACGAATAAAACACTTCATCCTGGGATGAAGGTAAGTCTCCTGAAAACACATTATTAAAGGATTTTCTTCCTTTCAGTATCCTCACAGCGAGAAGGGGACTGTTAATCCAATGAATAATATTCGGAGCCAAAAAATTAGTTGTTACTCCGTTATATGAAAATTCTGCGTGCAGATTACTTATCAAATATTATCGGGTTTTTCTTTTTGGTGTTTAAGACTTTTAGAAAGTGCTTTGCTTCTTCGTGCCAACACATTCTCGATGAGGATTTGCCACCATAGTGGATGAGCGGATGGTGGCCACCATATCCTCAAAGAGACTTCGAAATAATGGAGGGATTGGGAAGCCTGGGAGGCCGAATATAACGTCCTAGACGACGAATTTTAATAGATCCCTTCATTGGGTTCTTAGACGTCTGCTGCGTAGTTGGTGCAGCGGGTGTTTTATTTGGTGGTATACTGACTGAAGTGGTTTTCGGTAAATCATTGTCGATCTTTCAACCAAAAATATCCCCTTCTTCTTGCTAGTACTCAACGCTGCAATAGCAGAAGTGCAACAGCAGAATCTTATACCTGGTCTGAAAAGCCTGGACCAATTTGGACAATTCTTTGCTTGATACGAACTCGATCTCCTTCTGGACATTGTTAGAGAAAGCCAGGACAAATCTAACACCAGGCGTTATAGAGTTCTAATATTGAGGGACTTTCTGTATTCCCGACGAGCCACAGGAAAGAACACTTTTAGTTCAAGAGAAATCCTTAATATAGCCTGTTTCTCCTTAGAAACGGGGCATTATCGAGATCTTGCCGAATGTGAACCCTTAGAGTTATAAAGTTAATACACATTTCAGCTTCAGTACATGCGCTATCACCATGTCCAATACAGCTGCAACGCGCACAAATTTATGCAACCAATGTTTTTACGACAAAAACCTTGACACTGAAAGCAGCGTCTCGGGTTTGGGGTATATGGTCGCACGCGGACAGAGAGGTAGCTAATTCTTAATCGTTCAGGAATAGTTGGAATAGAAGCGTTTAGAATAAGTAAAGACGTTGGCACATCAACACCATTCTCCGTCCTCGTAATTCTCTGCGCAGAAGTGACTGACTGCGCTGATAGCTTGAGATCTGTGATAATTCTATACCAGCAATGATACGGCAAAAGATTACACCCTCGCTAGAATTTAGGTATTACGTAGCTCCACTTTCACTTCCCCGTTCTCTATGTACCTAAGGGTTAGGAGCTTCCGACTCTGTTTATCATTTTTCACCTCAATCAACGGACACAACTTCTAAGTTTTTTGGATTGATTTCGGTGAGACACAAGCTGTCGCTACGCATTTATTTATTAAAAAGGATTTAACTTTTTCATTACACTTCACTATATGAAATTTTACATTCAACTTACCACTCTCTGATATATTAGATGTCTGTTAGTCATAGTTTCCACTTTGATTTTGTGTTTACTTTTCGTAAAATGTCGCAATCGAAGAATAGTTTTTCAGATAATTCTGCAGGAGTAAATCATTTTGTTTCACAAGGCGGTGTATAACCACGACTTTAATTCTACTTGAACAACTTAACTCAAACAAGTTGAATCATGTGTACCACCAGAATTTGGAAAATTCGCTTGTGATGACAATATTATCAGTCACGCTTCTTTTTATTGTAGTTTTATTAAGTCTTGTTCGATAATTATTTTATAAAAAGACCCTTTATGTAACAATTGCATTCTACAAACTAAAATATTGAAGAAATGTTTGAATTAAAATGAATATTTTAATTATTGAATAAAGTGGAAATATATAATTTCTGTATTAGTAGAAAAATCAGAGTGTACAAAAATAGCGGAGTCCGTTTCCTTGCGACAGCACACATTTTCGGAGTATCTAAAAGAAAAGTAGGAGCATATGATTTAAATTTTATATCAGTGGTAGGAGGAGAGGAAAATTTCAAGTCAATTTTCTCTTTCATAATGAAAAGCGTAATGATGCCATTAAATAATTTTTGCGGATGAATTTTTCTAATTTCGCAGTTATCCCCACATTACTTTTGTCTAATATCGCTGCTTAGTAACATCGAATTATATGTTTTAAATTTAATTTTATACTCAACAAGTTAAGCTGTACTTATTACTCAGCTTTATGAATGGAATTGTTTTTTAGATTCTAGTAATCATTCACTTTTAATTCTTACTTAATGCAATATAAAAAATTATATAAAAATGACATTAAAAAATACTTTAAAAAATCTTTTTAAAAGTCATAAAAGAATAATCTTTTGTAAAGTTGAATTATTAAAATAAAAAGAACGTAGTTATGTCTTTCAAAAATAAATTTAGACCTGTTCAGTGGATACAAAACAGTAATCTAAAATTTATTTAATTTACTAATATCTATTATTTACTATATTATTATCTACTAAATAACTAAAAAATAATGATTTTGTATATAAATAATATTAATATATTATTATCTACTGTAATATCTGTCTACTACATTATCTACATATATAGAAAAATATATCGTGAGCGATTCATAATCAACGCCTAGCAAAAACTACTGAAGATAAATTGATGTACTTTACAATGTCCTGTCCTGTGAACTAGTAGCAGGAATTACAAATTATTGTATCTGAATAATACTGCATATATAAATATAGATAAGTTGTTTGTTTAGACTTTTCTGCACTTGAAACGACACCAGTTGATTTTATATATACTGCTAGAGACTTTTATATGTAATAAAAATTAGACTTAAAGAGTTATAACGGAAAATAAAATACAATAATTTACTGCAGTGGTTAAGTCGTACGATAATAAAGTGATAAAGGGAGAATAAGGATTTTAGTAGCCATGCCATAAATCTACTCATATGTACTTTGTACCTATTTACTCATGTACTATAAGAAACCTTCAAGCGATGTCTATATATGCAGTCTTCTATATGCAGTTTATTAAAAAACACATTATCGGTTGCTGAGCTATAGGGTAAAATTGCAAAAACGTATTAAAATACATTGATTTCGAAGGTAAATAGGTGCCAAGTAAAATGATAATCGTGTTTTATAAAAGAAATTAAAATCTGTTTAATAAAAAATTTAAATTTTATTTTTGTAAAAAATTAGATGGTTTTCACGAAGTTTGTACCGATCTAGGCATCCAAGTAACTTCTAGAACTCTTCTTTCAATTGTATTCTAAACAAAATTATTCATTTTTTCGATTAAAATGTATAGAAAGATTACTTTATTTTTAACAAGGTGATCATTTATTATTTAATTTTATCATATTTCGGCATCATTATTAATAAGACCGAAGTTTTAACCAATTATAAAAATAGTAAACTATAAAATAGCTAGTTTAAAACGAGATAAAAAAGTTACTTTTTTAAATAACTTTATTTCGTAATTTCATCTCTTTTCTATCACAATATTTAAAAAAAAGAACCAACTCTTTTCAAAATAATTATAACAGATAACTATTAAACTGAATAACATATTCATAAATATTGCTAAACTTAACAATTAATCTAATATTAAAATAAAATCTACGGTATTTTTTTTTATTTTGTTTCATTTTAAATTTATCATTAAAAGAAAGACGTTTCTTTAGGAAAATCAATAAAAAAATAATTTTAATATTTATAAATAAAACCTTTTTACTTGGACATATGCCGTTCCATTAGTTTCTTAGAATTAGAGAATTCTTCTTTAATCACTAGTTATATTAAGTGGAAAACAGTATTGATTATCCTATAATGAATATCTGTTATTATAAATAATCAAACAAAAAGTCATTCTATCTAAGAAATATAACGATCAAAAACCGATTTTAAAAATAATTATGATGGTTTATTCCGTTTTAATAAATGAAAAAAGTATCAAGTATAAAATTTCTGTTAACTAAGATTACATTAAAAGATATAAGGCAAGTTTTTATGAGCAAAAATATAAGCTGCATATATTTTTATTAGTAAACCATATTTTTCAGGTGAAATCCATGAAAGGATTTTAAAAAAAAATAATAAAACAGTTGAAATACTTTAAATAAGTAAGTCGTATTTTACAGATATTAAAAAAAAAAATTAAAATTTCAAGGTAATACGTAAAAGTTTTAAGTATATTTTCTCCTATTTAACGACCGTGTAAATAATTTAAAACACAGTGGACGGAAAAGAAAGGCTTGAATTTTTTTAGTCATAATTATTTATGGCTAAAAGCTAGATGCAACCGTATAACCGAACTAAATAAAACTTTTTAAGAAAGTTTCATTCATTTAAAAATTATAATAAAGCGTAGGACTTATAAAATTTCACAACTTTCTTCCAACTTTACAAATTATTGTTAACTTGTGGCAGATTATAACTTTTTTTGTAGACTATTACACAGAACATCATGCTTTGAATTTGAACTAATTCAACAAGCTCTAAACTTTATCACCAAATTTTACTAAATTATTTTATAGCCTAGTTCTCTTCTTAGTTGAAGAAATAATCTATTCCTCCTATTAAATAAATAATTATTATTAAAAAAAAAAATATTGTACGGCAGTTGATCGTTATTTTTACTGTTTAATAGCTTCTGTTGTGTCCATATTTCTGAAAACTTTTTCAATAATGAAAAAATAGGGTCTTATACGAAGAATCAACGAATCGTTATTCAATTACGCTGGAGGTATAAAAATTAAGTTTTATAAAACTTTTTTCTTTTTTATCTTAAATATGATTAAATCTATAAAAAAGACCGTATAAATAAATTTTTCAAATTGAATTTTAACTATGAATGGGCGTTGAAAGTTCATTGAACTCTTTTTTTACAAATTGAAAGAGAAATAACAGATTTGCTTAGTAAGAGTTGTGGGTTATATATACCGGGATATTTACAGAATTGTTTGTACTGCTTCACAAATACTTCTACACATGTGATTATTAAAAAAAAAATATTTTACAGTTGTTTTCAAAAGACTACTAAACACTTTGAGAACAAAAGTCTTCACAGTACGAAAATATTTTTAGTATTCCAAAGTAACACGTTTACTTCAAATTCCAGACAGAAATTTAAATAGCTCTACAACAAAATATATAATTACGTTAATGCTTCTGAATCCGATTCTTAAATGAAATATGTCGTAAATGAAATAGAATTACTGAATGAATGCGTTCAACTGTTTTGCTTTTTTTTTTCTAGGGCCAAATCTCCTCTTTCATTCATACACCTAACCAATCCATATTATGAAAGAAATAAAACTTTCACCCACGGGAACATAAGCTTGAGCGCAGAACAGCGATAACCTTTGTGGGTGGATACAGTTCTTTCTCATAATTGAAAAGGACCTGATATAATCACAAAAGGATCTACCAGAACAAATAACAAAATGTGGGAGTAGCAAACCTATATACTTTTTATACATAAAGAGTAAAATAAACAGAAATGTTCTGACTTCGTTGGTACATTCCTAACTAATATCCTTTTGTTAACATTTTTTTTTAATAATGCTTTTGGACTCCTGAAGTTTTATTATTTGCTGATCTCTTATAACCCTACTACAAATGCGATGTATGTTATAATCCAGTTTGCACGGTTTGAATATATTATTATAAGGGTTGAAGGGAAGCGAGACTAGACTCTGCCATGGTTGTTTTATTCTAAATATAATACAGAAAATATTTATAATATAACAAAAAATTACTTATCTGTTATGAATTGAATATCCAGAAACAATCTTAAGAGAAATATATTAAACGTGGATCTTAATAAATAACAGTAATACAATATTTATATTATAGGTTAATATAATATATATCTGTATAATTAATTAATTACTAACGATATCTGTTTAATTAATTAAACATGAAAAAAGTTAAACGTTAATCCTGTATGACCAGAAAATAGATCAAAGGTTTTTGTGATAGTTTGATAGGATTGGACGATATGCCATGAGCAATGTAGACTAAGTATAATGTTCATTAGCAAATATCAATTAGAATTTCATTTATATTATATTTAATTCATATATCATATTTTAGTTAATTTTCAGGAATTACAATAATAGATTACCGTTAACAATTATCGATATGTTAAAATTGAAGTTTAGAATATAGGACATAGTAATTCAAACATATAAGGGGTAAAATCTAAAAAATTACTGTAGAAATACTGCAAGCTTACTTTTGTAGCTTTCGTGTGCCGGTTTAATACATTACTAGAAAACTATAATGAAAAATTAATTTTGCGAAGTTTTTGATAATTCCGATTAGGTTCAATCACAGTCTACAAGTAGCACTAATCAAAGTCACTTTTTCTTAAGAGTAATGATATTCACTATGCAATCGTCCGAACAGAAAATATGGATGATGATACGGGTGAATATTTCCTGCATTTTGGTAGGATTAGCACGCTGATATGCAAACGTACCTTCAGTCAAGCGTGGCACAGTAATTTTGCCATGGAATGCTTATTATTTTTAAAAATAATCGTGAAATGTTTAGAGTGATTTGTGATTCGAGTAAGTCGTCCACAATTACAACGGTTATGGTACCAAAAAAGCAAACAAACGGAAAATTCTTTCAAAAAAATAATTCAAAACTAAAATTCTTTCAGGCATGAGCCCTCCTGACTAAACCCCGGAAAACAGAAAGTGTTGTACGTAGGCTTATATGCGTGTACATAACTTCTATTCTATCTTAACCCTGAAGATAAAAATTACATTAAAAGGTTTCTAAGCGAAAGGAACCGTCCTATAGCTCGAAAACTTTTTATCAAGGAAGTATTTCTATTGCTGTCTAGATTGTGTACAATAGAACTGACAGTAGTCAGATAATTCGGCCAGGATTTTAATATGATGACTGAAAATTAAAGGAAACCCTTACGGATTTTTTCCGGATAATGCTCTTAAGAACTACAAAAAAACCTTAATCTTTTTCCTGTCATAAATAGTTCGGTCTGTAATTGTATAAAGAAGTCGTTGTTAAAGATATTTTCAAAAAAGTATTAAAAAATTTAAACGATTACAAAAAATAACAATTTAAACTATTATTTCTAAATGTCATTTCAAATAAAATAAGCTAATATAGTTTTATTTAGTATTTTAACACATTTGAATTTCTTTTTTCTTTATAATCAACGTCCGTTGCACAGTATAGACTTAATTGCAGAAAAAATATAGACTGAGAGCAGTGCGGACAATTCTTTGTAGTAAGTTTTAAAATAAGAATACGTACTCTAAATCGTAATACGAAATTATGATAACAGCTTCTTGTTGCTCAGTTAATCCATGTTTATAAAACCTTTAATACTCTAAAAAACGTATTTCAATTTTAGTGTTTTAATTAAAGATACTGATCACAGAAGTACTATCAAAATAAAATCACTGTCAGTCACTTTGAAAATATGTACATTTATTTCGTTGTTCCATCGGCAAACGGATTGGTAAGAGTATATATAAAAATTTACATAATTCGAAGAAAGTAAAATAAAAATAAAATAAATAACTATTTTTTTCGCTGCCTGGTTTGAAGAGACTACAGTTTCCAAACCATGCCCATGCAATTTATGCTATCACCACATTCAAATTTGATATTTTTAACCTTCTGTTGTTATAAAAAGGTTAAAATAACCCCTTTTATCTTTTTCTCAGCCGCCTATTTTTTGTTTCTCCTTCAATTTTTATTTCAAAAACGTTTCTGGCATTCTGATCACAATCATCTTTTACTTGTCCAAACCATTCTATCATCTGCGATTTTATAAAGCTAAAAACGCCTTTATCCTTATGAATCTATTTCTCTCCCCATTGAACTTGTACGGCGTGTCATTTAATCTTCTTGAGCCAAAATTCATCTTCTTAATTTTTTTCAAAAACAATTGTGTTATTTCCATCCTTACTGATTTTCCATATCTTTGTTCCAGAAAAGTAACCAGTGACCTAATAACTATGTTTTACATAAGTTAAATTATCTCTTACAAAATGAATTGGATGTAATATGGTTGAGGATAGTCAGTCAAAATTATTCTGTTTATTTCATTCAGGATCTTGTTCCTATTGTGCGTTAGATATTTGCAATACCTAATTTTGCTGCTCACGCCAATCATCATCACACTGACATAGGTTATTTATGTAAATTATCATAACTAATACTTGCAGTATCACAACTTCCACCGATTCAGTAGTTTTTAAATGAAATATAAATTTAATATAAGGATGTGTTAGGGAATTCGGAGCTCACAAGATCCTAAGAGATTGATTTTTATTCTAGTCAATATTTCAATGAACGAAAATTCGAGAAAACCTACTATAAAACACCTACTCAGGGAATACCATCAAAATAATTTTGAGTTACAGCAGAAAAAATAAAAATTCAACTGCGTTAAAAAAAAGTACATCAACCGTGTCGATGAATAGGCAAATCTAAATAAGGAACTCTCAAAAGAGCTGAACCGATAGGCCGACCTGCCATGCCGGACGTACAGCCGGTAGGTGGGGAGGCCCATTAGAGTCAAAAGACACTTTCCCCTGGGTGGCGTAATACCAACAAGTCAGTCCGCCCCAGGGGAGTTGAGAGGAAAAAAAAATATATATGTGTTAAATTTCAACTAAAACAAGGAGGAAGTTGCCAATTTAAAGTACAACGTTTACATTTGAATTTTTGAGTCGTAAGTGAAAGGTCTCATGAGAAAATTCTACCCTTTTTAAAAAAAGTTGTTAGGTCGTTCGATAATTTTACCTTAAATCCACCCTCGACCAAGATATGACCATTGAACCCTAATCTATCTCAATATCCCTTAACCCTGATCTTAAATTTAGTAGAAGCAATACCTCGTATAAAGGAGTAACCGTGGCAAAATATGTAGATTTTTGGTCAATTCAATCCATTCAATGGACCCAAAAAGACAGTCATACATAAGAACGAATTTCCATTTCTTAATGTTTCATGCCCACTTGTATTCAAAAAACCAAGTTTCTCAATTACTTTAACAATTAAAAACAATTACATTTTTTGAACATGTAAATACCGAATCGTATTTCAATAATTTTTCCTTTTTTTTAAAAAAAATAAATAAAATAGCACAATTAAAAGGTAGAAATGGATAGAATATACCCGTTAATATTCTCATCAAGTGGATTATATGATTCTACATTTATTCCTTTTTCATAAAGAAACAAATCATTTTTATTTCATTCATAAGGATTACACAAGTAAAAATACGAAATGATTTTTTTGTTTATTAGGATTTGTAAAAAGCTGTCTTTGTTCGCAAGAATTTCTGTAATAAAATTATTATTTTACAGGATTAGGTAAGTAAATAAAACTTGTTCGTTTCTGAAGCGAGCAGCACAACCGGTAGACTTTGCATAATTCAATGTATATCGACTGGTTGGTATTACAAATGTCTCTATGTACTGCCCACTAAACAGAACTTCTTCATATTCCATGAATTCAACTGCGATTCACGTTCATTCTGTTGGTATAGACATACATTATCCATATCTCCCGGGAATTTCAACATTCATGACTTCTCCAATTGTAGTTTTGATTCTATTTGCTAACATTTTATTTCGTCATACTGGAGTATTTCTTTACTGGAGTAAAGTAGCAGTTATTTTACAATCTAACTTAATCATAGCAACAATTATTCATCGCACAACTGATAGAAGAAGAAAAAAATAAATTGAACATTTACATATTGACCATTACTAATCTATCAGCCTCTATCCGCTGAATTTAACCACAAACATTAATTTAATTTAAAAGGTTAAATAATAATTTTTTTTGACGTTATTCATAAAAAATCTATACATTATTTTTAAAAATACGAAAAAAAATGTTAAAGTATTTTTTTGCCTTTGATCAAACCACTGCATAAACACTTTTGTGCAAATATTTATTAACAACTTATTTTGATTTTAATTTTTTTATTCCCAGTTTTTTATTTTATATTAAGCAAAATATTAGTATGTTTTGCTTAATATAAAAATAATTTTCATGTAAGAAATTATTTAGTTAGTATGATAGTATTTATTAAATTTATTACCAATTACGATATAAATTTCAGTTACGTGGATCTAACTATCCGGGATGATTCATTAAAAAATACGAACAAATATTATTATATTAAACTTTTGCAAGGATTTTTCAAATTCTTTAATATTTTTCTCAAATTCGTGATTCTGTGTGATATCCTTTTTTAAATCAAATATAAGAATAAAGAACGAATTTTGTTTCTATTACACAATATACTTTGGTGAAATATATTTAGGAGTTATATGTCAACTATATTTATTGATCTTAATTCCGAAATCTCGTTAATTTCAAATTCAATAATCTTTAAATTTTTAGCAATTCAAATTCAATATATAAAAAATTACTAGTTTGACAAGACTTTTGCTGTTGGCTATTCACTTTTTTAGAATAAAATTTAGACTTACACAATAATCTCCGCTGTGAATTAGGGTGCACTACACCGTTTGTTTCAGTAGTTATGGCATTTTTAAATTACTAAATTATTTTAAACAAATAAATTTATTTAAAAACATTTTAAATAAACGATTATTCATTTAAACGTCAAGTATAAATGAGAAACAGAATTGAAATGAAAAAAGCAATACTCAGAAGTTGTTCCAACAAACAAAATAACTTTAAAAATTCATGAAATTGCTAGAAAGTGTGAATAAAAAACTAAAACTAATAATGATAACCACTAAATATGAAAAAATGATAATATATAAAAAGAAGTAGGAAAAATGTACAAACGTAGAATCAAATAAGATATTAAATATGAGGTATTCATCATTCTGAAGAGGTCAAGAAAATTGATTTTTTCTAATTACTACCTTATATTAGTGAATGTTAACGTAATAGGATGTTTCTCAGATCTTTATTGGTATTTCATGTCGGGAAGTCTAATTTATACTTTTATGTAACATCTCGTTTTTTTATCTAAGTTTCTATATTACCCACTATCGGCGTACATGACAATTCCCAAGGTTTTTAATAAATTGAATTGCAAGGTTTTAAGGCTTTTAATAATTGCAGTACTTGTTTTTTTGAATTAATTAGTTTTCTATTGTAATTTTATGAATTAAAGCACAAAAACATTTGATTTATGCATTTTATGTAATTTTAATTATTTTAATATGGTAAATTAAATTGAAGGTAATGTTAAATTTTATGAAGTAATCACCACAGATAAAACAGTTTCTTTTTAATCATCAGCTGCATAAATTTTCCTATAAAAACCTTTCGACAAAAAGGAAAACAGATTTATAAGAACGAGTGTTCCCGCGGTCATATGTAGAAGTTATCATTTGCAATGAACAAAATTAATTGAATAACATCAATGAAAAGAATTGTAAGATAACTTTAATGCTGTTTAAGACCAAAGAAGGAACCATTTTGAGTTTTGCAGAAGGTAATGAATCCAGTTCCTGAATTACTCTATCAGAAAAACTGTTAGGTGAAGCACATTATACATCAGTAGAAAATGCTTACTTGTTCAGTTTCGACACAGGTATTACATTTTTGTCTTACAGAGCTACACAATATGGAATAGAAAATATTTAACAAGAAATATCTTTAAGGAAGTTTTACATTTCCTGAGTCTAACATTTAAGTTTACGATCATCAGAGAACCTCTGTAAATATTACAAGCGTTGGAACCGTGGTTAAGGAGAATTATATTGAAAATTTTGCTAGTTAGCAGCACCATAAAGAAATGAAATTCTGTTTTTAGGGATTAATGGCAAAAGGAGACTAATTAAAATTGTTAAAAGAAGGATAAGTAATTTTTTTTAACTGTCAAAAAGAGACGTTAAAAATAAATACAAGAATGAGTGAAAAAGTAAATCAGAAAAAAAATTATATGATAACATAGAGGGAAAAATAACAAAGAATAATAGAAATAAAGGATATAAAGAACAATGAAAATAATGGATAGAACGCGGAAAAAATTCTATATATAAATTTTAAAAAAATGCTTCTGAAGATAAAGATGATGCATTCTTAACAGAAGAACAATTTTATTATCTGTTTTTAAAATTAAATTATCTTATTTTGAATATCACTTTATTTTCAGAGAAGAGTAGAGGGCTTGCGGCTTTTTTTTATGTGATTCATTCATCAGATTAGCTTAAAACGTATTAGTGGATGATTGCCGCTAATAAAACCTGTTAAGCATGAACGTGATTTAAACCTAGAACCTACCGGATGAACTACGAAGAAGTTAACACTCCATGAAAGTTTGCAACACTTTCGCTGTTTGAGCTAATTAACACAGAAAGGAAAGAATGAAAATGAGAAAGAATAATAGAAATAAACGATTAAAAAACAACGGAAATAATGAATAGTACATGGCCAAAATTCTATATATAAATTCAAATACAAATATTCTGAAGATAAAGGTGATGCATTCTTAACAGAAGAACAAGTTTATTATTTATTTTTTTAATTAAATAATTTTATTTTGGAACAGTGGAAAATGAATAATTAAATTTGATTGAGTTATATCATGTAACGAAACTACTGAAATGAAGTCTGACTTCAAAAAGTACAAAATTTATCAAAAGTAATTTTCAATAAGTAAATAATTTAAAACAAATAAATTTTCGTTCTAATGGGAACATAAACAAACATTTAGATTAGATTAAATGTAACGGAGCAAGTTTTTAAATCACAATCATTATAAAAGTCCGTTTTAAATTTTAAAAAAATGTGTGCTTAATTCTAAACAGAAATGCAATCCGAAAATTCACGATGTAACTTTGGACTTCTGAAGTCAGAACGTACTACGTACACAAAGTAGATTTGAAGAACTGTTCTATGAGTAGTATAGTAGAAAATAATAACAAATCAACAATTAACAATTTAAGTTCATATTTCAAACTAAAACATTGAATTTCTTCCTTGAGGTACGGTAGAACAAATATTCGTGGATGTTACTATTTTTAGTAAACCTCGGTGCTTTAATTATACATCACGCTAGTTTGTTCTGAAACCGCTGCATTTTTTGAACATTTGTCTTGCTTACCATAAATGGACACGACATGTCCATATTGCTTTCAACATAACTGGGCATAAAAGTAGCTTATTACACGAAGACAACTCAGACCTCTACCAACCAACCAGTAAGTAAATTTCCTTGAAATTCATGTTAAGTTGGTTTCTCTTCTCTCTAACATGAACCTCTCATGTAAAAAGACGATCCTGGTGAAGACTCAGGTATATTACACTTTCACTATGCGGGATAAAAATGCCATCAAGTGGACCCTAGGACAGTCTCCTCTCTTCATTGCGAATGTAACAGCTCGAGTTAGCTTGATTAACCGTATATTCCATATACTCTGCCACCTGCTGATTAGATTTAATTCGGACTGTATATTAGTTGAGGCCAAGGTTGGGTTGTCATCAACAGCTAGAATAACTATCTCATCGGCAAAAGAAGTGACAGTGACTCTATTCTCAACCGTAAGGTCGGTGGTTAAGGTACAGTACAAGACAGGTACCAAAACTGAGCCTTGCGAAACTTACTTATTATCAAAGAACGCAGATAATGCTTGATTATATTTTACCTGTGAGATACGACCAACCAAATATCTACCTACAAAAGATTAGGTAATAAATTTGAGGAAGGGTCTTTTTCAACTTACATAAAACTCTAGATAGCAAAGATGTCAAAGGCCTGCTGTACATCAAAGAAGGCTGCCCAACACTATCTCTTCTCCTCTAAGTTCGGCTGATGGCGTTAACAAGGCTGTAGGTTTGCTCAATAGTGGACTGCCCACTACAAAAACTGGTGATCAGGAATAATATGACTCTGAACCAAAATAGGCCCCATCTCCGAAGAAATAACCTCTGAAATACCTTTGGCAAAGTGGGCAATAGGTTTGTTGGTCTGCACGAGTTACATCATGAAGAGGTTTACCAGGTTTCGGGACCATAACCATCTGTGAAACTTTCTATTAGGTAGAGAAGTACGTCGTCCGGAGGATACTATAAAAGAGGTGCGTTATGTTGTACTGAGTGGCTTTTGTTGGATTCATAAATAGAATATTATTAGTTATCAAGTCAAACTCAGCGGCTTTGTGTGAGTTTTATCCATTCTTGATCACTTGTACAACCTCATCCGAAGAAACCATTTAAAAAGTTCGGCATTTTAAGGGCTTCGGACCATTCCGCTGTCCACATGCCCGCCGCGATGGCAAGCTTGTAGTCAAAATGCCCATGTATGTCGGCGCATGGAGGCCCTGAAAATTTCGGTGTGTAAGGGCCCGAAGTCAGTGCAGAGACTGCGCATCTGCTCTCTGCCAAGACATGTGCCGGTTCCACAGGAGTACCGGACTCCAGAGTTGGTAGCCCTGGAGTGGGGTTGTACCCCAGCGGCTAGCCTTACTACAGAAGGGATAAAATATCAAGCAACCTGAACAATCATCAAAAGTGGCAGAGGGTGTATGGAAACACCCTCGTTTAGAACCAGCCGTTTTGAGAGTAAGTCCTTTCCTTATTGCTCGAGAAATAAGTAAATGTGCTGGAAGTCCTCTTAAAGAGATCAGGAAGACACATAATGGACTTTAGATAGAAACAACTAATGATGCACAGTAGCAGAAGATTCTAGGACTTAAAAATATTGAAGAAATTTTCTGTACACGTCGATCCGTAGATCACACTTAATACATCAAAGGATATTATTGTTTGTCGATATCTGCTGAATTGCACAGAGCAAGAGATAGTGGAGGAATTGATACCACAAGGAGTGAGAGTGTCACACTCTGAGAAGAAACGGATTATGAGAAGAAACGGCATCAATGAATGTTTGTCAAACACTGAGGTCCAACGCTTGGTTCATGATGTAGACCCAATTTGTACATGCCTGTAAGTAACACATTTCTGCCAAGATGAAAACTTTCAACTAAGAAAATTCAATAGTTTTTGGCGACATCAACCGCCAAATATAAGAGTTAAAGTGAAGTAGCTATATTAAAATCCACTAGAGCTACCACCGAAGTGGTTGAAATAAACAAAGATCTGCAAGTGGCCGCAATCAGAAAGAAGCGTCCGCATGAGATCACTATCTGCAGTATATACTTGCCGAATTTTGAATTGAAGGAGGATGACATAGCACGATTAACTGCTCAGCTTCTCCCACCCATACTACTGGTGGGTGACTTCAATGCACATAATTCTTTTTGGGGGTCGGATCGAGTCGATCCCCGTTGAAGAAAACTGGAAACGTTCTGATTTCCTGAATTCTGATTTCATTATCGTAAATAATGTTTCAGGAACTTTTTTCAATGCCAATGATGGATTGATGTACTGTATAGATCTAACACTTATAAGTGGATCGATAGCACCAAGGTACACTTTCCATGTTTTAGAGGATCTACATGAAAGCGATCATTTTCTAGTGCAAAATGTAACTGACGTTATAAGAAAAATATATCCCATCTCCAAAAGATGGGTGTTTCATAAGGCAGATTGGACGAGCTTCACAGCTAGGATGATACTCCCTGAAACAACTGGAGTTATTGAAGCCGATGTCGACGCTATAACTAAAGCCTTTCTTTACTCGGTATCAAGGTATATTCCCAAAACATCTGGGAAACTTAAGAAGCAACCCGTTTCGTGGTAGAACGATGAAATAAGTGAAGCTATTAAAAGAAATAAAAAAGCTTATAATTCTTTTAAGAAACTTCTAACATTAAAAAATATAACTACCTTTAAAAAATACAGAGTGTATGCAAAAATATTTATGATAGATTCTAAAAAACGATCCTGATAGCAATACTTGTCACCATTGACAGAAAAACCAATGCATCTGACGTTTAGAGGAATGTGAAGGCGATTTGTAAGCTTTGCTTCCATAACTTGCCTTCAATATGAAAATAACATTAAAGTTATTCCAAACGAAATTGCAGAGCTACTAGCCAATCATTTCGAAGAAGCCAGCAAGACGGCTAACTACGATGAATATTTTAGAATGCATGAAACAGAACTTGAGTGTCTACTAAATTTCCCAACTGAAATAAATTATTCATATAATGTACCTTTTAAAATAGAAGAACTTGTGAAAGCGTTGGAGAAAGCCGGCAATGCAGCTGTTGGTCCGGATGAATATCATAATGACATGATCAAGCAGCTGAATACCAGTTCAAAACGTAAATTGTTAGAAATATATAATCAAATATAGCGGAATGGAATGTACCCACAGCAGTGGACAAAAGCACATATTGTTCCAGTGCCGAAGAAAAACAAACGTTTAACAGTTCTCAGTAGTTACCACCCTATTTCTTTGACGTGCGCTATAGGAAAAATATTTGAAGAAATGATAAATTCAATCAAAAATCAGCAAAATTGTCTATTTTGATGATTTGACAGTTGTATATGCCCGCAACACGAGTTATGGTGAAGTAGAAATTGCAACGTGCGATAAACGCTCTCAACGAAGTTGTGAGCGTTATAATGGTTTTAAATTTTCATCAGAGAAAACGTGCTGTGTACACTTCTGCAGGAAGAGAATTTTTCACCGAAGTTCTGTTTTTACCATCGACAACCATCCTGTGGAATACAGGTAATGTGCGATTCTTAGGTCTATTACTAGATAAATCTCTTACGTGGGGATTACATATATAGGGCTTGAGTGATAAGATGCAAAAAAGCCCTAACCATTATTAAATGTTTATCCAACATTAATATGGGCTCAGATTAAGAAATACTACTGTGGCTGTATAAAGCTTGGTTCAGTCAAAATTCGACTACGTTTGTATTGTATATTCATCCGTGAGAAAGTCGCATTTACGAAAGTTACACGAAATACACAACAGTGGAATAAGATATGCCACAGGCGCTTTCCGTACAAATCCGAGGACTAGTCTAATGTCGGAAGCCGGAATAATGCCACTACATTATAGAAGAGAGATCCTATTTTTAAGTTATGCGGCAAATATATGAGCCTTTCCTACCCATATAAATAATAAAATATTCAACTATCATTCTTTAGCTGCATTATACGAACGTTGTTCTACCTATTTCAGACCAGCAGGAATAAGGCACCACGAATTGACAAGAAAATATGAATTTGCTTTACGTTAGCAATTTCTATAAGAGAAATATTGCCATGGCTCTTACCAGCGGTAAATACAAGATTGGATCTCCCCTGTGGAAAATTAAAATAGAAAGCAGCAGTAATCATCCAACAGGAATTTTTTTATCAACCGTCAGTGATTATGAAGAATATGTTCAAACTTATACTGACGGTTCGAAAATCGAACACGGTGTTGGATGCTCCATATATGTAAATGGAAAAGCCCATTCTTGGAAACTGCCAGCTGTGGCAACTGTTTATACGGCAGTACTTATTGCCATACAGAAGCTCTTCGCTACTCTGAACATTTCTGCAAAGAGAGAGTGCTTATATGTTCCGATTCGTTAAGTGCACTTCCTGTAATTCGGAACAAGAATGTTAAAGACGTCCTTATAGCCAACATCTTGACCATCTTGTACCTTTTAAATTGACAAGGACAGCGATGTATATTTGTATGGACTCAAGGACATGCTGATATTGCAGGAAATGAAAGCATAGACGAAGCTGCCAGAAATAAAAAAGTCTGTGATAACTTATATATAATTCCTGTACGAATGGTAGATGTTAAAAATTGTCTAACTAATACAATAAGAAACAGGTGGAGTAATGATTGGGGAAGGTTAAATACCAAACTAAACGCAGTTAAAATTTCTCCATAATTTGAAATTGAAAAGCATGTAAAGCTGACTCACCATGAACAAGTGTCGGTGATCAGACTTAGAATCGGTCACACGTGAATAACAAATTTATATTTGTTAACCGGCGAAGACCAATGTGCGGCGTTTGTAATAAAGCACTTACAGTCAAACATCTAATGGAAGAGTGTACCATACACGAGGACACCAGAAAGAGGTTCGTACTAAGAAATAGTATTGCTGCTGATTTGGAAAATGGAAATAAAGAAAAAATAGTTACTTATCTACATGCCAGCGGACTGCTAAAAAGTCTATATGTAAATTCAAGCTGCGTTAAAAAATCTAATTCTATTATAGTATTCTTATTCTATTTATACAAGGGGAGTCTTGAAGCGTGGCACATATAGGGCAGGGAGGTAGCCCTCTTGCCTAGGAAGTTCGGTCTCCGATAAAAGAACTTTTATCCGTAATGCTTTTACGAACATAAATTAATAGTAAATATATCTAAGAATATTTATAAAATACGTAAATTGTAAAGTTAAAAAAATAATTTCGTTAAATTAAAAAAAAATAATTTCGTATAAGTGAAGAACTGTGATATCATAAAATTTTCATTTTATCGAAATGAAAGAACTTAAATCTTTCCAAACTGAAAGGATACCTAATTAATTCAAACATAAAATAGATTCTAACATTCACAAGGTTTTTTCTTATGGCAACACAATTTTAAGGAGAAATTTTATTAAAGCTTCATATTGAGGCTCTTAACTTATTCCAGTTTCAAACTTTTTACTGGATCACAATGCATTTAGAACGCGCAGTTTTGAACATCGTAATACTTGTTTTAAAATATAAATCTCTAAACTAATGAAGCAATCATTTAAAAAAATAAATTTTAATTTTTCTTCCTTTTAAAAACTGTTTTGAGTTTTTTGTTAACTCGGACTTTAATGCATGAAAAATTAAATGATAAATAAATATGTAATTAAATCTACTCAAAACAAGCTTATATTATGAGCTATGAAAAGACACCAGATAATTAGATTTAAGTAAAAGTTGCTGATAAAACAAGAATTAATTTTACGTGACATTTAATTATTCTTTTTATCGAATATTTTGATATATCTTAAAAAGTAGGCTATATCTTTCAAAAACGCAGACAATTCTGAAAATAGAGAGATTTTTCTATTAGTTAACGGCTAGAAAAATATGTTTCTATATCTAAATATAAATATTTTTAATTAATTAATTTTTTTAAATATAGAATCTCGTAATTATACTAGTAATGGAAATGACTCGCACGAAATAAGATTCTTTTCTTATTTATAATAGATTCTACATAATTATCATACTAATATACCCAGAAAAACTTACAAATACTATTTCATGAGGTAGACCTGAAGTTAAGTTAGCTTATGGCTCTCGTGTAGTTTAGTATTCCTTAAAAATAATTATTATCGTTAAGAGGTAAAATTTGATATTACTAATTTATATTTTCAGCTACTATACACCGTGACTGACACGCTGTTGGTATAAATATGAAAAGAACAATTCATGTTTTTATTTACTCATAAATGAAAAACAAGAAAAAAAAGTTAAATACGAATCGACCTTGAGCAATTAAAAGTATCAACAATATTCTTTACGTTATACTTAATGATGTCTCAGAAGAGGTTATATTAAAAATATTTTGTTCTTGAAATGTCCTTTACACGGGAAACACGTATAACCTTGAAAAAATTATACACAATTACTTTTCCGGTTTTTCATTCGTATTATGCAATTTAATTTAATAGGTAGTACGTTTATGAGTTTCTTCTCTATATTTTGGACAATTATTCCACTCGGTTTCATAGAAAGAAATATACCATTAGTTTAATCACTGACTGGATTTATTACAACGGTCTGACAGAGACGAAATTATTAAAAGACAAAAAAATGTTTTAATAAGACACAGACAGTCCTAGGAATATTACGTAACATTAATTCACTATGCAGTAAAACAATATTTTATTTTAAATTGTTTTAGCTATAACTACTGTTTGATGTAAGTTTCCATATTTAATTTCTAATTATTTATTTTGAATTAATAATTACATTTAAATAAATGAGATGATGCTATTTTCATTATTATCATTACTAGACGGATTAAAAAAATTCCAGATATTACTGAGATGTATGTTATTGTTATAGATATTACTACCAACCACAGCTGCCAAAAGTATACAAGCTAAATAACAAAACAAAAGAAAAACTTATTTATGTAAAAACAAAGAGTAATATAATTAGATGTTTATTGCCTTCATTTTCCTTTCCACATTCATCAATGTAAAATTCCAAAAAAAAAAAATCGTTTAATATGTTTTGAGTTATATTATTTGAAGGTAATTAACGATCTATAACGGCAAAATAATACTGTTTTTCTTGATATATACAAAATCATAAACTATGTCAATAATATTAGGAGAAACCCTTAAATACGTATTTAAACTCCACAATATTTTAAATAAATAATATCCTTTAAAATTTTCACAAATGCACCATTCCCAAAACTGAAGTATTCAAGTGTGTGGCCAGCCGAGACGATCGGAAATCAAGATAGTCTTCAATTTACAAGTAAAATAATGTAACATACCATATTTTTATAATAGACATTTCAAAAGTACCGAAGAGGTCATGAACTCGTAATAAAAATGAATGCATAGAAATATTATCGAAGTATATATTTAACACTCAACCGTAGGTGGTGAAAACATTACATAATATATGAGATTAAACTAATAATTTACTTTGTAATTATTGTTTAAAATAACAAACATTGAATTAAAACGAAATATTAGAAGGATTACTTAGGATTACATATATTTTAAGCCTACTATTTTATCTTAATATTTGATAACCTAAATGAAGCTAGTAAATTTTTTCTTCCTAAGATTAAATAACTATTTTTTCAGTAATACATCTGATTCGAAAATATAACCGAGTGTTTCTATCATAAAAATGTAGTAAAGGCTCATTTAAGCGAAGCATAACCAATTTCATCAAATTATTTACAATTTTGATTACGATACTGTAATTAATGAAATATAGTCATGCCGTTTGTATTTATTCGCCGCATCAATTAATCATGGGTATCAGATTTTTGTGACGGTAGGTTAATTAACGCAACCTAAATTTAACAACACAATCAATAAAGTATATCATTTATTTCATATAATAAACATACAGCAAGTTTTTAAACTAGCAGATTTGGTGAAATGATCAGTGATTAAAAATTGTAACACAACGGAAATATTTATTAATATGCATATTTTAAAATTCATTGTAAGTAAGAAAATAAATCGTCGACTAATTTCAGAAACTTTTTTAACTATTTCAGAAAAACATAGAAGATAATGAAATATTTACGGGTATAATCATCTGTTCTTGAGAATTTTTTTAAAAAGTAAACATATTCTTTGAGAAAATCTAAATAAAAGTTTAATTTAAGAAGTTTATAACAAATCAAAAATGAACACATTCCAAATTACAACCGGAATAAAAAAAAATTAAATCATCCCTAATATTTATATAAATAAGTTCCAATATTTTTATGTCCATAACCAAAGAACTGCACCTAAATAAAATATTTCTAAAAAAAAAAATATGTGATAGAATCATATGTAATTAAAAAGGGGTGGATGATTAAGCGAAAAATATATTAAAAAAAAGAAAATATTTATGACAGTTACTAAATTTTACATTGTACAATAATAATAATAATAATAGTTTAAAATTTGATTCATCAAATTTTCGTAAAACCATACTCTATGAAGTCCCTACAAAACCTAATTTACTCAGTTTCCACAGAATATAAGGTTGTGTACTTTAATACCGACTCATATCGTATAAGTCTGTACACTAATGAAAACAAGTTCAGTAGCTTTGTCATCAAGGTAATGGACAAACATAATGTTTGGCATTAATGGCTGGAAGGGTTTCTGATTATAAACAGACATCTACATGTTTTCTTTAAAAACAAACATAAACATTATAAGTCAACCTTTGATAGAATTTATTATTATCCTACAAATAAACTACTAATAAATTAATTTGCAAAAAACCTTTAAATATATTATATAGACATAAAGACGATGTAAATTTAGAAAGAAATACATATTATCTATGATTTGAAATGATAAATTTACACTACCTGAAATGAAACAAGTTATTAATTTACGTCTCTTTTCGTCACATTACTTGAAAAAATAATGTATTTTAAAAGAAAAGTGAGATATAATTATTAATTACATGAAGTAATGATACAAATCAAGTAGAGGCGAAAATGTTTTTCTCAAAAACGCATAATTAGTTACTATAATTAATTATTTACCCGGAAACTCGTTAAAAACTAGTTACTGAGCAAAAGAACAATTCAAACGGCGGCTAAAAACTAGGAAACAATTAACGTATAAAAATATCCAGTTAAGTTAAAGTTTTGGAATACATTCCTTGCAATTTATTCTTACTCATTGATGATAATTTTACACGGAATACATTTAATAAGTTGTGCCTACCGATTGGAGTGCTAATTTTTTTTTTTTTTTTACTATAACGACACAGCAACTTTACAATCCGTTCAGCAAGATAATTGAACAACAAGTAAATAAGATCCATTTGACCCAACCACAGACCCAGCGGCTTGTGATTCAATAATGAAATAGAAGAGCACTCCTAACGACCAGACCATAAAGTTACCTAATTGAAATGATAAGGAAAACCAAGAAAATTATTCCTCAGCAATTTTGAAAATTACTGGTCGTGTTATCGAATAAATTGACCACCAAATAATTCGGGTGCCGATCCAAACAATTTTGATGTTGTAGACTGACTGAAGAGATTTCCTGCCGAACGGTTCGCAACTTAATATCATTATACATGAGGCTATTACTTATGTACCGGAGTATGTTGAGCATTTTCCGCATTGATTTTGTCTGGAAACGTTTAAGTACGTCAATACTGGAATGCATGTCGAACCCCACAATTCAAGCCCGTAAGTCCAAACAGGCTTCAAAACACGGATTTATAAATCAATAATTTACTTTCGGCTGAAACCCGAGATCTATGTCCTATCAGCCGGTACATGTGTTTAAACCTCAGATCCAACTGTTTCCGCTTAGAAGTGATATATTTTGACCACGGAAGTAGTCGACCAAGATGAAAACTCAAAAATGTAGTTTTGAAATCTCGGAATTGGTACACTAAAGATATAAACAGAACAGTGTTCCTAAAGAAGGATGAACGTGACGTGCTTTGATTTTGTTTCGTTTATTTTTATTTTACAAAATGTAAGCCACGATTCGAGGAGAGTGATATAATCTTGAATAAAACGAGACGCAGTAATGGATATTCGTGGACAGCAAGAATTGCAATATCGTTAACAAACGTTGCAACTGTGGTATCTGCTGTAAGTGGCAAGTCAGCCGTAAACAGAACATAAAAGATCGGTCCGTGAACACTTTCTTGAGGTACTACTACAGAGAGGATTGTGTAAGGAACAAATCCATCGAAACCTCTCCATGTTTAACTTGAAAGCATTCTTGGTAAGATTTTAGTACCTTATAGAAAACATGCGGTAAAACCTTTTTCAGTTTATAGTGAAACCCTACATGCAAAACCTTGTCAAAAGCCTGACTGACATCAAGGAAAACCGCTGAACAGTACTATTTCTCGTCTAGAGTGAGATTTATAACGCTAACAATCCTGTTTACTTGCTCCAGAGGAGCATGATGCTCACCCAAATTGGGCCGGAATGTGATCGTCCACGAACCGCTTCAGTCTTTCCAAAAAGAGCTTTTCAAAGACCTTAGAGAGCACAGGAAGCAGGCTGATAGGCCTATAAGATGTTACATTTGTAGAGTTTTTACCCGGTTTTGCTGTAACAATTAACTGAGAAATTTTTCACAGACCAGGAAAATTACCAATTCCGATAATAGCTTTGAAAATCAAAACGTATCACATGCCGAGGTAGAGCCTGGAGAACCCGACCGGTGATCAAATCATACCCCGGCGCCTTTGCTGGAAGTATTTCATCGTTATTGACTGAAGAAACCTCGTGTACTGTAAAGCGCGTAATCGGCAAGGACATTTGAAAAGGAGAAGCCAAATAATCGGAGATTTCTCTGATCTCCTCCGGATCTGTCTTGACATAATTGGGCTGGAATACGTCGGAAAAGTGTTGTGTAAATAAGGTTGGTTTCTCCTGAAAATGTCTAGCCCACGTTCCGTCAATGTTACAGAGAGGAGGAATAGACTAAAGGGGTCTCTTGAACGACTTCGCAGCTTTACATAATGAGTATTCAGCTGCCTGCCTATCAGAAATATTCTCAATGTAGGATTGAAACGAAGTGTCCTTAAATGCTCGAATTAAACTTTTTAGTTCTTGAGAAACCCTGTTAAATCTTCCCTTATCAGCAGGGTAACGAGTTTTCTGCCATACGCATCGTAATCTCCGGCGTTCTTCTATATTCTCTCTGAGAAGACCGGATAAGAATTTTGAGCTTGGGGAGCAAAATACAAATTGGACGTGGAGATCCACGACGCTGATTGAATCAATTTGGTCAATCCGTATATTACATTTTCCACATCGGCCTTTTACTTCAAAGGCATGTTCAATCGTATATTTTCCTCTAAATACGTCGTTTGTTGGTAAACTTATTAAACGAAGTGGGAGATCTAGCAGTTAGCGTAACAGTAATTGATATTGAGTACAACCGGTGTGTGATCTGACATGTCAAAATGTGGTTCAACATGTAAATAGTTCCTAGAAATACCGTTGAAAACGGAAAATTTAAGGAGATTGGAATTTTATTTAGATGCGTAGGCCAGTAGATTAGTCGCCCCGATGACAAACACTCGAAATTATTATCTACCATTGACCGGAGAGGTTTTCTGCCTTTTGATGATGTCAGTCGCGAACCCGATTGTTGGTGCTTAGAATTCCAATCTCCAACACAGATGAATCTTGGACCCAAAGATCTAAAGAATGCCGATAAATTACATTATTGTAAACTTATTACAGTAATATAATAAACTGCAATAAATTCCGGATAAATGTTTGTCTCATAAACAATTTTTTTTTTTTTGCTTATTATCAGAACCGATTTAGCATTATTAAAAATATGTTTTAATTAAAATTAAAACTAACATTATAAGAAAAGTTTACATCCAAGACCAATGACGCCGAGAATTATGAACGACTTAATTTTTACTGATATAACTATTTTAATAATGAGAAAACATAAGGAGGACTGCGTTATTGAAATTGGTAGTAAAAGTTATTTTCATACATTGAATAAAATGGTTTCGTAATGGAAAAACTTATGCCAAATGTATAACTTAAGTGTCTCCGTTAAACAGGACTAAAAGAATGAGAGTAAGGTGAAAATATTCTTTTCTTGCTAAGAGTTTTTTGAAAACTAAAGTGTTTAAAGTTGTATTAAACTAAGCTTCTGATTTCAATTTTTTAGACTGCTATCTTAGTTATGATTTTTGATATGACGTAGAGAAAAAAATAAACTAGATTGGAAATAATATCTGGTGCAATAAATAGAATTTTGAGGAGTAAAACAATGAAAAAAATTATAATAAATATTATTGAATAATAGCAACCTAGTTCTTCTCAATGCAGTGAGTAAGAGAGAAGCAATGGTCGTTACTAAAATATGATAGTTGTAATCAAGCACCAGAAAAAAAGTTTTTACGTGAAAGGTTTTAGATTCAGCTTCACAGACATATTTTATATCCAATACGTAAATACATAATTAAACATGTACAGTGTAATTGAGAGAGAAAAAGAATAATGAGAAAATTGGAAAAACGTTTCAATAAAACGTAACATAACAGAATATTTTTTACATAATTATATTCTTCAAGGTAAACATATATTGGATGTCTGCTGAAAAGATGACTTACTATTGTAAAACTGCAACAGACAGTTAAAATTCAACTTTAAATTCCAAAACATAAAATGGTTTTAATCCTTATTACGAAGAAAGAAGACCAATTCTTTCAAAACAGTTGGTTATTGCTAATAATTTTCATACGTCGCTAATAATTTTACGTTTTTCAATAATAATGTTAAAAAAATTGTTCTATATAATCTGTAAAAAATAACTTAAAATATTTTCTGTGTTAGTATTTTATTTCAATATTTTAAAATATATTATAAAAGAAGATGTTGCACATTTTGATAAACACCTTTAAATCTTCTTCAAATCTATTAGTGGACAGTGATCGAGGAAAATCTTTAGCGAGATAGGTATTGAAGAGTATTTGAAACCTATTAAACAAATGAAAAGACGGTATCAAAATCAATTCTTATCAGTCTTGAGTGTGACACTAAATATAACGATTGAAAACTTAACTGGAAGACCACATATGCGGAATAGTCAAATCTAAAAGATCAAACCTACTAAAAACTTGATAAAAGTTATCAAAAGGTATTAAATCCTAATTAATTTATAGATGTATAAAAAAACTTGAAATCAGGCGTATCAAAAACATATATTTTATATATAGTATGGTAACTTCGCCCTAATTAATAGAGAATAGTTCAAATTTATAATGTTCTTTCTTTTTTATAAAACAAAGTCAAAATACTGCTAAAAGTTTCATGACTGCAAAACTGGTTATCAGTGATACATGGGATATGTTGCAAAATAACAGAATCAGATAATAGTGGACGTATGGTTTGAATTCAGCACTGAAGTTATTTCATTAATTCTAAACGAGGTAGGTGGTCTCTAATGATCTTAAATATACTAAATTACGGCAAGGTAATATTTTTCAATTCTGCTCCAGTAAAATTCGCCAATAGTGTTACGTTGCTTTACGAGAGGGAAACCTCAATTAGTCTCGTGTAAAACCGTAACCGTAACTGTATCTAATTTCACAGATATTACTTATTTATTCAGATATACTGAATTTCTACTTAACACAGTTCTATGACAGTTTTTTAGCATGTATGTAAAGATTTAAACAATTTTAATGATAATGATATAAATGATAATCAAGCTATTTCTCTATTATATTATTATATCTTTCTTTAAAATTAAATCGACCTATTAAGTAACTTAGCTATCAGGTACTGAATCAGAAAAAATACCAACTGATGGTAACGAACAAACCTAGGTAGAAAAAGTGGTGATTTTATATTGTCTTTTTTTCCTTATATGGGTCTGTACAGGTAGGAGTAAAAATAAAATGGTAAAATCTAAATCATGAAACATTAAAAGTTAAATATAATTAACAAAATACAATGAAACCTTTATGATAAAGAACTGTATTACGAAGAAAGATAAGCTGATCATTCAGTGAGAGAGTAGCGCTTCGTTTATCTGTTTCGAATTAAGTGATTTCTTCGGTAGATTTAAATTTTCTTCGCAAATAGTTTATAATTTTTTATTACAACCTGACAGAATCATTATTTGTCGCGTGGTACAATTCTTAATACAAGTATCACTCGTATAACTGCTATGCTATACATTTTACAAATATTAATATAACATTATAAATATTAGATATTAATATTAAATATTTTACAAATATTTAGTTTATATAAAAAGATAAAACATATATTATATAAAACATATAAAAAGATGAAAAATTTTAACTTATAACAGGGTAAAACATTATTACCCTGCAGATATATATTTCCTTTTGTAACAAAATCTATAATCCAGTTTTATTAATAAAATATACTTCAATTATTTGTTTCATTATCAAACACTGCAACAGTAAAAACGTAAAAGATACTTGAGTATCATAAAGTGTAGTTTATTACCTTCAAAATACAAGAATGTAACGCGTTTACTGAAGGGAATGTGTCGTTATAACTGTTACTTCGTTTGAATCATTCAGGGTAACAAATGAATTACGGATAACTATGCTGTTTGGTACAAAGATAACATCTGATACGAAGCGGACAACTGGTTATTCAGGATACGACATTAATATATCTACATGCTATGTTAATATATTTAACAGCCCTAGCAAGATATGAATTATTTGCAGTTTCAAAGAAATAAACTTCAACAAATCATTACAGAAACCGAATAAGCGAATCCAATTATGTAACAAATACTTAGTCATAATTTTATTTCTTTTTTCTATTGGACTTAACTTGGATTGGATCTAACTGTAAAATGTTTACTTAAATCAACTTATACTGTTACAGAAATATTTTTTTATTTCAAAACGTTACCTGAAAAACTTGAATAATAGTGAATTTGTCCACAATTAATTTTATGGTGCAAATTTTAATTTCTTATTTTTAAATTAGCTAGTCTAGAATGTTATTATTGTTAGGATAATTATTACTTTTATCATTTATTTATTGATGATGTAAACATTGGCTAAACCAACTGATAAAAATTAGGTGGTTTCCTAAAAAATTATTATTAATAAAGTATATATGAGAGCGACACTCTACATTCTTATTAGTCACTGGATGTCATTTGACGACATACTATTGCATTTTGACCTTTTGAAATTTTAAACCAATGAATCTACTTAGATTTCTAATACAAAAAATATAGTTTTAGGAAATTTTATGATTTTTTAAAACTATTTATTACGTCTTTGAATGTGTTTTTGTTCTTTTATTTCCACTTCAAAATAGTAAACACCACAAAATTTAAAAAAACTTTAAAACTGAGTAGTATTGTTTTTGTGATCATTTAAGTAAGATAAAGATTAAATTTATTATAAGAATTTAACACAAATTGAACAATTATTAATTCATAAAAATAAATGATCTTTTATCGTACTAACTAATCCTCGAAAAATTTGGAGGTTTTAATGTGTCCGGTTTTCAGAAATTCTCCAAATCACAGCCATTTCAGTCAGACTGATTGCTATAATAAAAACAAAAGCTGACGTTTCCGTTTACTGGGTTGGAATTTATTGAAAGAATGATGATTAAAAATTACCAGTAATACGATGAAGAAAAAGTTGCATTTGAAAAGAAAAGATTCTTCTGTCACCGGCATATTAGCTTCTGAGGTGAAGAATGAATAATTACTAAAAAAATAAAATGAATTTTTTCTACTACACTTACGAAACATAATTAACTGATTTGAACCAAAACTCTACTTCTGTTTGTTTACTAAAAATTTCCATTACTCGAAAAAATAACAATAGCAACAGCAGATATAAAATATTGCGTGAGGATGAGTCGAGTAAAAGTTACCATTTTCAGAATCATTATAGAATTAATTTCCTAAAATTTCTGTTATTAAATTTTAAATTGCTAAGCTCTACCAAAAAGACAGAAGCGCTTCAAAAAAAAAAAAACATTATCTAATCGCAACCAAATCGGTTTCAATGAGCTGGCACCCAGCTTAAAATACGATTACGTTATGCACACGTATATCAGTTACCAATTAACAAAAATCAAAACTATAATAAGGTTTTATATATATATATATATATATATTAACAATTTTACCTGTATCATAAATCGATTATTTCATCTTCTGTACGCTCCAGTAATATTTATACATTTACATATTTCTATAATCTGAAGTTGAGAAGAAAACCTGCGAAGTGAGAACTGACTTCGGCTTTATCTGTCATCCGTACTTTGTTGCTTTTATTTGTTACCATTATTTCACTCGATAATAGCTCCATTCAGCTTATCTAATCTAATGATGAACAGGATGAATATTGTTTTTCTTACAGTAAAAATGATACAACGTCCCTTTTGGGCAATTTCAGCTACCCTTATAAATCTCAATCTAAGTCGTCTGTGATTTAAAAGACAAATATGAGCAGTATTAAATTTTAGTAGATTAGATGTCCGTAGTGGATTAAAATTTCACAGAACTATGCTAACTATGCTGTATCTGCGATATGATAAAATATTTGATGTGAAGTTTTATTAAAAGTGTTAACCTTAACCGTATACGTCAATAATGTGTAACCTAATCAAGATGGCAACCTTTATAAAATTATCTCTCAAGTAATAATGAGACGGAACAATTTAAGACAATTTTGTGTGTTGTAAATTAAACCGATGGCTAAAATGAGACGAAGTTTACAAGTACGTATGTCATAAAATCCCTTAGTATGGAATCGTTTAAATAAGCTTTTCTAATTTGTACCAACGGAGGTACAAAGTATGACTAAGAATTTTTATTATGTAATGCGAACCATTTTATGTTAATTTAGATATTGTTCTACGAATTAAGAAAAAGAAAAGGTTGTGTATAAATTAATCAAAGAAAACTGTGTAATTATGTAACATTAATCGTATTAGAACATAAACATCATAACGAAAATGATAAAAACCTTTTCCTTCCTCTCACTACAATAAATCATTGGGTTGTTTATGTGGTTAATTCTATTTTATGTATGTACGATTAAAAGTAGATACACAAGATATAATGTTTACTTACGCACAATATATTGTACATAATTAGCAGATAAAAATCAGTTTTTGGTCAAAGGTACCTAAATGGTCTAATAACCAATTAAGTTCCTTTTTTGCATACAAGTACTAAATTTTTTCATACTTTCTTATCTATCAAAACTGTAATTCTCATACGCTCAATCGTCAACTACATTAATTTGCTCCCATCGCCAGCCCTCCTGAGCACACCTAGAAGTTTCTGGTTCTTCTTTACGCTCTCCATCGATCTCTTCTTTGATCTGCAAAGAGGACATAGAAATCTGTTTAATCATTTTCCCGTGCCGTTTCTTTATTGAAGGACACGAACCAAAAAACCCATCTTTCACGTTTTACTGTCGCTACCGTATCTCTTCTTTAAGCATTCTTTTATTCCCCACTTATTTCTACTTCTCCAGCAATAATCTTCTCTGACCAGCTTGTAGATGTCTCCGAGCTTCTTTTTTATAGGGCTTTAGCCTAGATTCTCTCCTGACTTTAGGAAGTCCAAGTCCATGTGAGCAATCCACACATTTATAGTTTCATAATATACGTATTACAGTTTTGCTATTTCTTGATAATAACCTGTTTTAACATGCTGTTAAGCACATTGAAGTTTCTTGTAGCCATTTACGTTTTGATTCTTATTTGTTTCGCTTATCAGTTATTTCCCTTATCTAGTTATATATTGTTGTGCTTAGGTATTTTATAAAGTTTACTCTTCTATACCGATTCATTCATAATTCTTTAAATATTAATCGTTTCTCTTTTCCTTAAAGACACCATATATTATTTTTTCACCGTAATCTATCTTCAGTCCAATCTTCCTCCTATATCAATCTTTTAGTTATTGCCTTCACGACATCTTCTTTACCCCAATCAGAACGATATCAGATTCAGAAGACTAGCTGCCTTCTTTCTTAACAACCTTGACATTTTCTTCACAAGAAAACCATGTTTTTGAATTCCTACATTTAAAATTTATAATTTTTATTTATCTGTAACTTTATGATTGTTTGGGTAATTATGGAATCTTTCAAAGTTTAAGCCTGAGATTCGTCCTGAATTTCAGGATTATAATTATATATGAATATATATATGCAATTAAACTGAGTATCTTCACACTAAACTCGGATCAAATTCTAGGTTTAAAGAGGTTAATAAAGAAAGAAAGGCTCACGGAAATATTTACCACAACTGAACATTTCATACTACTTAGAGAATAAGCTTATTAAAATATTTAATAAGAAACAGATATTTTTGTACAATCATATGTTTGTTATACTTACTTAAAACCCTCACCACCAGTAACAGTACTAGTAAATCAAATCTTTTAAGAAATTGTAAAAATTTGTGTTCCACCGTCGTCAAGTTTTCCCTTTCCGTTTGCAATTATCTTAGACAATCTTTTCAATAATTTTTGTCACAGTAAATATCAAACTTCTTAACACATCTCATCAGGAAAAATCTTTAATGAAAACCCAAACTCTTACGTATCTATAAAACTAGTTTTAAAAAATTGTCTTAAATTATCAATACGCTTTAGAAATTTAAGAAGTCAAAAAAATACTACCGTATTGTAATTATTATGAAGACAATAAACTTAATGTACGATTAAAGAATTGATTAATTTTTTTTTTCAATCGAGTCTAACCAACTATTCTTAATTATTACCAAGAGAATATAAATATGCTACTTATATCTTAATATAAGCTTGTTTATTTGTATATATATTTCTGGGAGAAATTTGAAGAAGTTAAAACTTTTAAAAGAGCTTTAAAAAAGGTGGTAATGCATATAGATTTTAATAATTTCACATTTATTAGCTAGACTGCAAAGACTGTGTATAAATAAATATTAACTCGTTAATATTTCCTTTAATAATTAATAATAGATAAAAAAATATATTAATTTTATTCTCAATACGTTTTTACAATCTAGTGATGAATAGTTTCAATAAGAATTTATGCTTTTCACCACATCTGCCTACAAAATTCATGCTATAAGAAAAATCATGAATTTTACATTTAACTATATAGAGAAAAGTTAAGAGATTTTTGATTATAAAACAAAACAACTATGTTAGTTAACTAAAACAAAACTATTACATAAAATTTGTCTGAGAAGTCCTCATAAACGTCTCCGCAATTTACATGTTTGCGGCGTCCGATTCGATTGATCACCAGTAAATCCTTTCGTAAACGTGCGACCGAACATAACATATTGTGATCAACAGTGTATAATCATAAAAAAAAGGATTGAATTTTAAACTATTTTGCACACTTTTGTGAATGAATTATCAGTTTGAGTCTTGGAACAGTGTGTTGCAACCTGCCATGCATTATTAACGCGACTTCCAAACGCACAAGGATTGCTGCATAAGAAGGTTTTTTTTTGTAACTGTGTAATTTATCGCAGTTCACGAGTCAAAAAAGTGGTTTTATGGACTAAGAAGAATTCTCATTTTTGTGTACAAATTCGAAAGGAATTCACCACCTGATGATTTAGGCGAGGATGATATCGCGATACTTGTTCGGAATATTCTTTTTTTAAAGAGATCCTTATTTGCAAGAGTTGGAAAGATTACCTCAACTTCAAAAGAAGGATATCATGGGAATATATAAATACAGAAAAACGGGGCTCTGGCTCATTTTGCTGTTCGAGTGGGGGATTTCCTAAATAGACAATTTCCAAGCTGCTGGATCGACTGTAGTCCACAAGTATCACCAGCACCACTGCAATGACCACCACATGTCTTCGACCTGAGATATTTCTTTAGAATAGCTTGGTCATGTCAGATCTGAAGGTTAAAAAATACTTCTTTTTCTGGTTGTACATCATAGACGTCTTCAAATCATTTGCCAGTTATCGAGGTGATTGAGGCAGGTTAGCTATACTTCAATTTTATATGGTTCTTTTGAATTTATTCCATTAATTAAAACTTCTAAATTTTTTTTTAACTTCTTAATAAAATACGGTAATTCATTATTAGAAATTAATTTCATTAAATTATGTAAGAAAATATTAAATTTTTTCTAGACAATATTAAAACCTAATAATACTTCAAATGTATTAACTATATTAGTTTATCGAAACCGGGTTATGTTGTTTAGCACAGAACATGGTAACCAGGTGTAGTATATAATGACAACTTCTATTGACTGTATTATTATGTTTTGTATAGTTACCTAGCTACAATCGACCAGTGGGTGGCACGCAAGCACTTATCCATTCATGCAGCGCCTGACTAAGTAACGTGTAACATTTACTTTTTGAAATAGTATTTCTTTTATTAAAATGAAATACATTCAAAATCGTTCAAACATGTATAATGTTATAAATTATATCGAACACTTAAATATCTTTTAGTAATAAAAAATACCGCTGTTAAAAAAATGGCAATGATAACAAAGACAACGTTTATGTTAGAATAGAATTTTCTTACCGTCATCACCGGAAATCCTATCTGTAAAATATATTAGTAAATGCTACCATACTATTGATTATTAATTATTATTGTTAATAGATACAAAACGTTCGATTCACAGTTAATAAGAACTGAAGATTGAAGATTGAAGACTTGTGAACTGAAGATTTTTACAGACAATAAAAGAAATTTAAGAGATTTTGTGCTAGCTAAAACACATGTAATCGTCTGTCTATGATTTTCTGCAGTTTAAATTAAAATTTGTGTTTCTTTGTATTAGAGAAAAATAAAGAAATCATTGACAGAAAAATTACAAACCTAACAGAAAAAAGATATAATACAAATTTCTTCAGAAATACAAATTGCTAATGTATTATTAATAACATTTGTATTAATTAATAACATAAAAATGCAAAAAAAATACGCTATGAAAAATAATATATTAAGATATAAAAATCAGCAATAAAATTTTATGAGTAATTCGTGTATTTGCATTTGTTTGATTATATATTTATTTTACGTTTAAAAACAATGAGACAGACCACATCTAAAATTTTCAGTAAATACGCATAAAATCACGATGCTGAGCACAATGGGAAGTTTGTGGAACCAAGCTTTATATATGTTTTCTTGTTTCCAGCTTGCTCAATTCTTCATAAGTCATCCGGCAAATTTATAAACGTAAAAGTATTACAAGTATAAGTACTCTACAAATAATTTTAGTAACATGTCCAAGTTGAATAATCACATTTTACAGTGGCCACAAAGATACCCATACTTTAAAATAATAATCTATCACCTGGTTTCAGTAATGTTCTGCAGAACGAATTTATGGTAACTGGAAAAAATACTACTTCTTACTGCAATCAACATAACGTTACGCGAATTTTACATTATTATATTTAATATCATTATTTTCCTTACGGTGTTTATAACCAGTTGTCGTCGGGGTGCCATTACATTAACTTGTTGTTCTGTCGTTTCATCTACCCACTTAACTTATATTTTATTACTTAAGTTTTACATTTACTAATGAAACAGTAAAATCATAAATCAATCAGTATTTCCTTAGTCATAAAAAATGTATCATTCAGTAGTAAGTGATAAATTTACTCAAGTCTTGGGATTATATTAATCAATTTATTATAAATTATCACTAAATTTTCAATAAAATTCAGAAAGGGAAATCGTGTTTCATTAGTAATATCTCATATAAAAATTGTATAATAATTATCTACTTCTAAAATCTTTTCTTTTTATTTTCCTTTGGTACACGTAATACTGTCTAACTAACGGGATGTGTAGTTGAGTGATATTTATTGGCCGATTTCTTAAATCAGTAGATAAAATTATTTTCTCACATTTATTGTAATGCGCGGATAAAATAAAAATGTCATCCAAAAATTTGAAAAACTGGACAACAAATGTAAATCCCCAAAAAAACTATGACGTAAAATATATAGTTTCCCCAACAACTTAACTAACGTTTCAAGAAATAGACACAAGAATATAATATGTAATTATTATTTAAATGTATGTAAATATAATAAAAATTTCTATACAATAATTCGGAATTTTGAAAATCATTTTTGTATGGCAGTAAATGCCGAGAACTGGGATGCAAAATATTTGTTGGGTATCCTCAAAAAATAACCAATAATCTGCAGATGAAACATAAAAACATTCTCTTATAGTGATAAATATTTAACTAATTTATTCAAGTAAGGAAGTATATTATATGAAATAAAGTAAACACAGTAAAAATATTAAATCAAGAAAACATAAACTATTATTGCTATTTGTAATGCTCAAGTATCAGTGCTATCATTCAAAATACATTTTATGCATAGTTATTTTTTATATCAGTTCCTGATTTACTATCTCAACAATTATTTATTTACTAATGGTTCTTATTCGTGGCATTTTTTTTTTGCAAGTCATGAATATCTCTATCCCAAAAAAGTTGTATAAAGTATAGTAATTTATCATAACGTGTGAATTCAAAGGTAAAACCGAGCAATTAAGACGACCGGTATTAATTTTTACGCAATTTTTTTAAATTCTGTTAACAAGAGACATTTCGAAGCATTTCTGGAGTTACATATTCACTTATCTTTCGAAAAATAACATTTTTTTATAACTACATGATTCTAGATTTAATCTTAATTTTTCAACTTATAAAATAGGCAAAAACCAGACAAAAATTAGAGGGAAGAAACGTGTAGATAAAATTAAAAAAAATAATAATAAATAAAGGAACAGTAGATATAATAATTATTTCATAATACTGGATTTGGGGATACACAGCAGATATATTAAAATAAAACTGCAATCAGTGTGTCTCAAAAAAAATTCAACAAAACATTTCATAGAAAATATTTAGCGTAACAATCTTATAGTAACATCTTAAGTAACAATCTTATAGAATAAATTTTTCTTCCGAGCGTACCCTGAATTACAAAAAAAATTACTTTCCACTACAAAAGGAGCTCAGTCTTACAATTTGTGGTTAAATTATATGAATTTGTTACAGTATTCCGAATTAATTTGGCCGTTAAAAAAATCAGATAAACATAAAACAAAAGGCAGAATACATCTGTTTGTGTTGAAACAGAGCCTTATTGCAAGTAGTGTTCACAAAATTCAAAATGAATAAATACACAAAATGAATAAATTTTAATTTTACATACATTAAAAAATTAACTTAAACACGTATAACATTTCGCATGTAGACTATGTTTAGGTGGTAAAACTCTTTACCATTTTATTTAAAATATTATATGTAATCTATTTAATAAAAATTTACCTCTTAGTTTACGTAAAGTTTGAAAAACTGTTAATTAGGTTACATTAAGCTTGATCAATGCCTTCTTTATTAAGATATCATTATAACTGGCGAAATACAACTGTGATTTACATCTCTGACGTCAGTAATGATGCCACCTCTGGTGTTACAGTCTTAACAAGATAACAATAATTTCCCCCTTTGACGTGAGTTGGCTAAAAATTTTTACTTTGTTATCTGAGCTATATTTCTTAAAAATTAGTAATTTATGTGCATATTTTAATATAATGTTTATGTCAGTAAAACAATTTCAAATTAATGACAAACCTCACAAAGGATTAGGATAACTAATTTTCACCATCACTACTTTAAAAAATTGATCATTCATTCTACAACGGCTATTTTTAATTTTTTATACCAATTTTTCTTTACTTTTAAAAGAGAATAAAGTCGATTTATAGTCGTTCCTTACTTGATATATAACATTAAATAAAAATTAAAAAAAGGTTTAATAACACTTTTTTTTTTCAAAAACCTTTTATTTTTGTAAATTGTCCTTTAATTTTGAAGATTCCATAACGTCAACACATCAGATCTAACAGTAAAGTGTTGTGTTAATGTCTGTTAAATAATCAGAAAAACCTATAATTGTGTCTGAATTAATGATTATTGATTACCTTTTCATGTAATTACAGTTTTACTGAATTAGCCGATATTTCAGTCCAGCATGAACTTAACTGTGAAGAAATTTCAATTTTTCACACCAGGTTTAAGCATGAATTCCTCATAACATCTGTTGACTGACACATAACTATTCAGAAAAGTTTCATAAATAATATACGTTATGCGGGGATTCGTTAAAAGTCTAAGGAAAAGGCTGATATCCAAAACTTGTTAAGTCTGTGAGACTTGTTTCTTAATATTAATATATTTTTAATTGATTGATTTTTGTTAGGAGCAGGTTACTTTCCTTTCAACTGAATTTGTGTGAACATGATTTGATTAACATATTTAGAGAGGCCGGCCACCGTGGCGCGAGTGGTAGCGTCTCGGCCTTTCATCCAGAGATCCCAGATTCGAATCCCGGTTAGGCATGGAATTTTCACACACGCTACAAATCATTCATCTCATCCTCTGAAGGCAATACCTAACGGTGGTCCCGGTGGTTAAAAAAAAACATATATATATATATATATATATATATATATATATATATATATATACTTTTAGAGACGATATATATCTACTAGACAAAATTTAATCCTTTCCCTATTACCCTTTCTCCCTTTCCCATCACCTTTTTCTTTTCCCCCTTTCCCCATTTCCTTTTCCAGTTTTCCTTGTCCCCTTTTGCATTTTTACCACAACCCCTTTTCATCCCCCATCCCCCCTAGTGAAAGGATAGTTCCCTCTCCTTTCCCCCTAGTCCCTCTTCCACACCCTTCCCTTTTCCTTCCACATTATCTTTTCTTTTTCCTTTTCCCCTTCCTCTTTCCCCACTTTTTCCTATTATTTTTTCTCCTTTCCCTTTCCATTTCCTTTTCCCGTTTTTACTTTTTTCCGTTTTCCTTCCCTTTTTGCCTTCTTTCCTCATACCTTTTTCGATTTTTCCCTCTTTTCCTTTTCAGATTTTTCTCTTTCTTCCTTTTCCCCGTGCGTAAATCTGTCTAGTAGTTTTTTTTAGTTTATAGCGGACACATATCGGAAGCACTGAAATGGAATCGTAAAATATTTAGTAAAGCGTTTATTGCTTTTACATCTAACAGATAGCGCTGTTTTTAAAAAAAATGCATGTTTTTACCTGTTACATGAGTGAAATAAATAGTAGGTATATAAAAACACGCGCATATTTGAATACAATGTTGTGTCAAAATTGCAAAGCAATCGGTGAAGAACTTTCGGAGATTAAGATTTTGAACAAACGAACATTTAAATTTTTATCTATATAGATGTTGGTATACATATGGATGTATACGTATACTGGTATACATACTATTTGTTTTAAGTTTAAATAAATTGTCTTCTTTTGAATGTTGCCTAATTTTCTTTATGTCGGGTTTTTTAACTGGGTCTGCACCGACCTTGATATGATACAGGTTCTGACGACCCTGTACAACTCGTTATTGCTGCTTTTGATTGCCTTACGTTGAATTTCAAAAATGTAATTTATGTTCTTTTATGGAAATTTTTTACAAGTTTTTTGGGACATTTTTCTCTCTAATCCCTCTCAAATTTTCATGGGTTAACAACTCACCTGCTTTTACGCCATTTCCAATAAATTAAATTAAACTGAAAACTAATTATTAATTTTATAATTATAATAATATTTTTCGATAAAGATTTAAAAATATTGTATGCTGAATAAAGATTAGATAAGTAACAGATTATTTGTTGTAGTAGTAATTAGATATGAAAGCTGGTAAATTCTACCAAACGGCAACATCAATCACGCTAAAGATCTCTCGTCATAAAAGTCTTTTGTAGACTAGATTATTAAGCTAACACAACTCAAATGATTTTTTAAAGAAATCTGCTGAAACTTCCGTGGGTAAATTTTACTTAATTCAATGTTAATTTAAATTCCCAAAAACACTATTATTTAACTAATATATATATGCCTTTTTTCTGTTGTAAACGGAAAAAGAGGTTGATCTTAGCACTATGATATGATAGATAGATAGACCATAAAATTTTTAATTCGCAGAACTTCTGAACTCGATTAAGCTTTAATGAACTCATAACCATAATGTTGTAAAATAATAGCCTATATTAAATTTCTGGTCAATTCATTGCTTTAATTTAGTTTATAATAAATATTACGTCTGTGCCTCTCTGTATGACTATAGTTTTAAATTTTGGGATGATTTCAAATGTAAACATAATGTTTTTTTATTAATTATACACGGAGTTTTTTTATTCATATTTACTTAATTTCATATTTTTCTTTATTATTTATTTCAACTTTTTCAAATTCAATGAAGATTCAACAGCAATAGCTGACTAAACTTATTTCCTATTTATTTATATATTTTAATAACTACTAGATATATATTTCAATTTTGAAAAAAATAAAATATTGAAATTGAAATTCATTAATTATTACCTAAAACGTTGCATGAAAACAAAAATATAACTATACGTATGCACATGTCTTAGTAGCTATGACAGTCCAGCTTCACTAATTTTCTCAACAACTCAAAAAATTAACGGAAGGTTAAATTCCATTTACAATTTCTCACAAAATATTTAATAAAATAAATAAATAATCTACACTGATAGTTCCAATAATAAACGCAAATAGCTAAGATATTCTGAGGATAACGTCCGAATGATAATCTATGATGAAACCAGATTTCAAAAAAAGCCTAATTAATGATTTACACGCATGCTACTCCTCCACTGGCCAATCTTAACTATGCAGTAGAGCGATATTAATATAACCATATATAAGAAAACTTGCTTGTAGAAATTGTATATCAGGGCCGAATCCTTTGTTACCTATCTGGAACGGATTTTGTAATGTAAAATAAATATTTTCAGTTACTTTTTCTGGTTAAAAGTTTGAAATAGCAACTATACTTTTAATATAACTCCTGTATTATTTTATGAAACTTAAAATAATAATAAACCCAACGTAACAGGTAATTTTATAAAATAAAATTTTACAAAAAAGACTTAAAAAAGTAAATTTAAATATATTTAAAAAAAGTCACGTAAGAAAAAAATAATTAGTATAATCAGTAAATACATTTCAAAATAAAACTAAAAATTATGATTACAGACGACGCTGTAAGAAAAATGAATGCGCAGGATAAAAATATATTTTGAATTTGGAGGAAAGAAATTATTAGAGTGTAGTTACAACAGGCATAACACATGTGACAAAGACCAAGCATTCTGAAAAACAGATCGACTATTCCTGATTCTTTAACTTAAATGTGTGAGTGGGTGTGTGTCTGTAATCATACATGGACTACACTTATTACGTAAGATATATTACTTTTATTAAATTAAGTTGAAACCGAACCTCAAACTAAAAGAATTATTATTATTATTATTATCTGTTTCCATTTAATAAATTGATCTTATCATAGCTTTTACTTCCGAACAAAATAATCCTTATTTCTTAAACAATATCCTTGATTCTTAAACAATAATAATTGTGTACGTAAAATCGCATCAAAAATACAGTCCTCTTCAAAAAAAAATCATTTGCTCAAAGGCTGTTTTATGAATAATGTATTCTATGCAAGCTTACTAAAGGAGAGGAACAAAGTAGTTTCCAGTTGGGTTCTTCATAGAGCTGAGTATACTGATGTATATAAGTTAATGCAGGTAATATTTAGATTACAAGTGACACATTCACTGTATTTATCAAAGGGATGCCTAATGAACATCATTACTCTAGGAGAAGGTAATGTTTACTGATGAAATTTTTACATCAGATTCTTTACATGAACGCAATCACAAGAAAGACTGTTAGCGTAAAGTAAAAATTAATATTATTTTAAACACTACTTATTGTGAAACAATGCATTAAGTCTATTTTATCATCTAAGTAGGGAAACTGAATACTTGGCAATAAATACAATTCCAAAAAAAATACAAAAACTATACATTATATTTTTTCATTGATCATGTAACTGTTTTAGTTAAGCCACTTTCAAATATTTTTGTTCTAAGATTTTAAAATAAAAATATTTAATACGTAAACTGTCTGATTCAGGTATTTCAATTCTTCCTTTTCTTTACAGTCTTTCTCATACATTTCCAGTTAGTTTTAAATTATCGAACAATATTGATTTAATAATATTGACAGTTACCGAATATTAGTAAACTTTTTTTATAAGATTTTGCAAAGACTTTCAACTTTACCTTCAGATTTCTTCATTTTGAGTTTACTAACACGTCTTATTTTCAACTTATTCCTGTACCAACACAATTTAAAGTCTTCTGCTCCTATTTGGTTTTTCTACTGCAATTTTGCTGCCATAATTTCCATGTGTTCCATATTTCAGATCGATAAAATATTTTTAAGGTATTATACAACTTAATTCATATTATATCTGAACTTATATATTAGTTAAATTAAGTCTTAATTATCATTAATATTTATTTGGTTATTATATTTAATATAATTCACTTTTATTGTTTTAAGACATTAAGTGTAGATGAATTACTGGAAGAAAGGAAAGTCACTTCATAATAATGTTTTGAATAAATCCTAACTTCAAAAAAATGATTTAAAAAGCTATATTTAGGAATAAAATTTAAAAATAATGATATAAAAAAAAATAAAAAATGTTAAATAAAATAAAATATTAATTAAATAAATAAAAACGAAATTACGAAAATAAAACTTATACATTAATGAAAATTACTTTAAAAATTAGTATTTTTATCAGAGGAAGATGCGACACTTCAGCCACAGTAAAAAATGTTCATGAAAATTAATTAAAAATTTCGAAGATTAATAATTTTTAATTAAGTAAACAATAAGTAACTTATCTCGTAACAAAATGTTTTATGGTATTACATAAAACTGTAAATTATAATGTAAATAATAAAAAACGTTGATTAAAACAGAATATTTCTTAGGGTGATAATGACAACGCATAAATTAAAAATAACGAGGAAGGAGCGAAACGTGAGAGAGAATTTAAAACATTTTTTAAAACACATTCCAGCACTATATTGATTCACAAGTAGTTTATTCACCTACTGTGAGTAGAAAGATTGATTAAAGCAATTAGATTTCAAATACAAGAATACAAATCATTTATATAATACATTTTTATTGCTTCAGTAATTAAAAAAAATCATAAAATCCTGAAAGGCTTTTAAGTAAGATCACTAGAAAGTAATTCAGAATAAAAAACCTTCGATATATATTTTGTTAACGTCATAACACTAGGTGATCTGAAATATAGCAATCTAAACCGAAATTTAATATGTGAATTTGACATGCGTTATATTTCAGGAAAAAACGTACTTTTAATTTTTATTTTTTATCGTATAAAACCTTCTAATTTGGAAGAGGAGATTTAAAATTTTATTTGACTTTCTAAGTCGACTATTAAACTTCAGATAAAACTAAACTGACCACCAATTTTCCAACAAATAAATTAACATTTGCGTTACAGATAATAATAGATAATACATTTTTTATTACAATTTGAAAAAATAAAAACTTTTCATGAAAATCAACAAATTTATAATAGAAAATGTGAATAGCTTTCAGTAATTAAAAAAAATGAATTTAAAAGAGATATAAATTTATGATAAATAACACGTTGTAATTACTATAATAATAAATATCATATATTTTGTATTACGATAGATGTTCACTTAAAATTATAAATTATTTATTACAGAATGAAACACCGTCTTTTATGTAAAGTGGTTTTAATGACTTGTATCAATTAGGTAATTATTTTTATAGAAGTATTAAATTAAAAATCTAAAATTTTAGAGCAAATTAATATAGAAAAATGGAAACCTTCTGAAATGAAATTATTTTATTTTACCTCAAATCATATTTACAGTCAGCTTCGTAGGGAACCTATAAAAGTAAATTTCATCAGAATAAGCATATGTAAAGGAGTTTCGTTTAAACACCTTAATTAAATTCATTCTAAAAAAATATCAATTTTAAATAAAATGTAGTAAATCAAATATAGCACATGCAATGATAAAGTCAACACAACTAGGATAAATAAATGCCCAATAATACGAATAAATAAAACCACAAGGTAAAAGAAAAATTAAAAACAAATGACAGAAGCATAAACATTAACATAAATACTTAGATGATGCACAACTCAAGAATAGAGGCCTCTAACCATCACTATTAGGTTCTTAGGTATAATATACGTAAACGTTTTGACCGTCTAATATCTTCTCCATTGTCCAAGTGGTTAACAGCTAGATAGTTCACGTGTTCATTAAGGTTTTATTGAGTACTTTGTTGCCAATCGATTGACTTCTTCCCGGAAATACGTTAACACTAAGTACTCATGGATTTCGGCGTTCCGAACGAACCATGGCTCCTGTATTATACATCACGCATATTTATTATAGAAGCGTTGAATAGTCTCTATAGTGCTGGTATTTGCCATAACCCAAAATTTGATTCCGTATGTTCAAATCGGTTTTATGGTCACTTTGTACAATTGCTGCTTGCTAGATGCAGACAATCCGATTTACTGCTTATTAACCAATACTGCACCTTAATTTTGATACCTACCTGTTTCCTTTTTTCTTTAATGTGAATCTTCCTAATATAAAAATTAAAAACTTTATGTTTGAGTTCGATTTCTGTTATTTGTTCTCGGAATCCTCACAGAGATTCCGCTTCATACTGCGGCATAAGATCCAAGATTATTATCTGATTGCGTGCTTGGATTCCTAGATCTTTCTCAGCTTAAAGATGAGAAATTGGAGTTGCTCAGATTAAATGAATTTGACTGTTTCTCCCTAGGCCCGAACGACTAGCATATCCTTTGGAGCCTAGCACTTATTACCTTTGTTTTCTCTCCAGGATTTCCTAATATCCATATATAATCTCTATATATTTTCCAGATGATCTGAATGACAAAGTGGACTAACAGCAGTAGTATTTGGTGTTTTCCACAATAGTCTACAGTCCTGTGTCCCTCTAAACATTTTGCAAACCGTAAAGATCGGCTACAATTATTCTTTGTATGTCCGTATTCTAGATGACATCAATCGGGATTGAACAATGCAAGTTTCTCAGTACTACTCGAAACGCACGCTCGTCATTTGAGTAAACATATGTCTCAATACGGACGAACTCTATTATTCTTTTGTAGAGCTTTACGCTTTTTGATATAAAAAATGTGGTCCAAAATTTAGCTGCATTGCAGTTATCTTCTTTCGCTTTGAAAAAAAAAACTCGTAGGGCGACTTTCTGAAAATTGGTGGTTTAAACGGTTTTCATTTTCATTTTCAGTCATTCAGCAATTACGATATAAAAATTACGAGATGAAAATTCATTAATAAAGCCCTGAGTAAAATAGACTTTAACAGTATTCCGGTTGGAATTATTTTAGACCTTTACCAAGCATTCGTTTTCAATAATCAGTCTCTTCTGTAAAAGTAATCCTATTTCCGGTAATGAGAATTGTACTATTGCAACTGAAAAATTCGTACTTTTCAGAATTAGGAGCACTGATGTTTGTCTGAAAATAAGGAGAGGTTGGTTCCTTATTGCTTGATTAACGGGTTTCTCATTTATCGGTGCTAGGTTTACATTTTTCTCTTTTTACGTGAATGATTTATTTCGATTACTCAACGGATCTAGGATCAGATGATGCGGATGACACTTCGTTCCTCAGCTAATATCATAATTTTAAAAATATTAATTCAGCTCCCAAAAATATTTAATTTTAATGAATTACTTAAAATGAACTCTTTTGAGAATAATGGAAATAAATCTTAATTCATGACTTTTCTCATAAGAAAGTCTGATAAACGCTAAAAATAGTGAAATACACCTAGGATCCGGAACTTACTGAAAAATTTGTTTTTAACAGTTATCTGGACCAGTATTTGTTGAAGGGTGGATCAAATTTGTTGTTTGGATACCCAGTCACGTCAACATACATGGAAATGAGGAAGCCGATAAACTAGCCAAGTTAGAAAAAACTATCTCAACCTGGTTGCCCCACGCCCTTGCGTTCATCCAGGGCACAGTCGACGTGGCGGTCAACAAATGGAACGAACAGCGTCTCTCCAAGACGACTGCTGGTAGGAGATGGGAGACTTTAGTCACTGACGGTCTTCTCAATCCGGCCTTCCGCGTGCAGTCAGCGTAGCTGCCTTCCGACTGAAAACTGGCCACAACTATTTTGCTTGTCACCTTCACCGCATCCATGTACTTCCGTCGCCTGAGGGTCCGCTGTGTGGTTGCGGAACGATGGATGCTGGTCACCTGAGAAATTGTCCGGCCCTGGTCACACTCAGCTGGATAAGAGTCCAGAGTTCACAAAAGCCCGTCTTTATTGGTCAGCACGTCGCTAAATGGCTCAGTAGCCAAGAGCGGGCGTTGGCTAGTAAGTAAATAATAGTATTTATTGAGAAAGAAACAAAATAAACTTTTACCAGTAGCATTAGCAGGAAACATTTTCTTTAAGGTCTTAGATATGTTATTATCTTAGCTATCCTAATAAATTTATATTACTATATCATTCATCTTATTTATCATAAGGAGTAAAGGTGTGGGGATAAGCGGCTTATAATAATATGTCTCATGCATTACAGAAAATATACAGAATGTTTTCACTCGCCATTTAAGGACTCACATCAAACATTTTTGAAATATTCGGGCGATATTTCTATAAAATCTGACTGATTGCCATGAAAAAATTCATGTGACACGAACAACGTATAAACTTGAAAATCTGTATATTTCATTATTTTTTTCAGTATACAAAAATGTATCGGAAAATATTTTTGTTGTAAGAAAGTTTTTATTAAAATTGGTATAACGTAAAAACTGTAGGAAAAGAACAGTTTCACACGGGGTCTGACAGAAGTCAACAGTTCAGCCGGATTTCAATACACGTAATAAAAACAATGTAACACGTGCAACTCGAATCCGGGGGGTGGAAAAAGGCTTCTTTTAAGAACTCTTTCAGATTGTGTTTAATTTGTAATGAAAATAATTTTGTAATAGCGTATATTTAGTCTAGTCAGTCCAAAGTCGTGAAAAAATATAATGTCTTGTTTCCATGAAAATAATAAAAAATTCTTCTATTTCACAGGGATTATGCACATAATGGGCACATCCTGCTGGAAGGATATCTTTCTGACTGCAATTGTTTCCACCTAGAAGATAATGCGGTTCCTTCTAGGAACGTTCTTTTTTTCATTACCTACTTCTTTTCTTTATCCGAGATCACATCTTCCTTCTTTTTTAGATCTGTAAATGCAGATTTGACTCTGCTAGGTCTGTCCAGATGATTCCGGAACGTAGAGAGTTTTCTTACTGTCATCTGGTAAGGGGTTATCTTTACACAATCGAGGCTCACTTAAACAGAAATATAAACTAATCCGATTACTTGCATAACGTGTTCAAGAAAGCCAGTTACCAACGAGTAAACTTATTTAAATTTTGGGACTGCTGCTTAGCTCAGTGTTTAGGTTCAAAGAAAGTATATTTTTGAGACAAAGTATAGAATCAGTTTTAAAAGACTAATACTCGGAAATAATCCTGAAGTAAGCTACAATTCAATAAAAAATTCCGATTAAAGATCAAACCATTGGATAACATGTAACAGATTATACATTATATTTTTTGTATTCTTCATCAGTCTGATTTATTTATTTTTTTATTTTCCGTACGGCTGTTGCGTTTGTTAATTCTCTCTAGTACAAGAATATGGATAATAACGTTATCCCAAGCTTAGAACCAAATTCAGGAATGAAATTAATTTGTCAGTCAGTTGTTAACCTGTAGCAACTTCTAGGTCTATCGGTCTGGCCATCATTTGATTGAGATAATTATGCATTATTTACATTCAACAACAATCGTGACCTATCTACAAAAGCCTTGCCTATTTTTGTTATTTTATTTAATTTTTTATTTAATCACATATATTGTTAAAAATATGAGTATATTGAACTGGTGGTAGAACTGTAATCGAAAATAAATCTTCAATGTAAGTAGCAACATTAAAACTAAATGGATTTTTGATATAATGAATTAACATATAAAAGGAAAAAAATAGCAAATGATGAAGAATCAAAAAAGATATTAAAAATTCATAAATAGAAATCTTTAATTGTATTGAAATATTTTATAATTTCAGAAATGAATAATTACAATTTACTCTTGTTAATACTCTAAGATTACTCTGATTAATTTATATTACTTTGAAGGTGATTAATATGTTATTATTTCACTGTCGTCCAATACTTCATTTTTTAAGATCAGTTTTGAAATAATTTTATAAACACGTTTAGTGGCGTTATAATAGTCGCGTGCCAGAGCAGGTGTGGGAAAATTACTTATACTACGAAAACAAAGCATTTGTCTGGCTGAATCAAAAGCAAACAATAAATCTACTCAACTTGTTTGGTTGAATAACAAGAGGATCTGTTAAGCTCTATTGCTGATTTGCATCAGAATACGATTGATGTTGTAACTGAAGGTCGCACTCCTTTTTTGAGGCCTTAGTATGTGCTTAGGAACGCATCAGTGTACAATATGAATAACAATAACTAATTTGTAGTCTACTCTCAATTTATATATCATAAAAATCTCATTACGTAATTATATGCGGTCAGTGACTATAAACAATAGAAATTACAGTTTATGATGCGAGAAGATGAAAATTTTACATCTCTATTTTGCGGTATACAAATTTAAGGTTGCTTGTAATATAAACGTTGCATAATATAAAATCTCTAAGTACAGATTAACGACTAAAAAATATCAATTGATTTGGAAAACACACATAACACTGATAACAGTTAATAGGGATAAATTTTAAGAAATATGCATATTAAAAAAAAAAATAGGTTGATTTTAATCTTTTGCTTAAATTTTTGAACGTAATCTTTTCAACAGAAGGTAAAAACTAGCACGTTAAATATCATTTAACTCTATAGCCAGGGTAGAAGTAAGTTTAGTGGGATTAAGTTATATTTAATGTACTGTCGCAAGATCCAAAATAAGTTTAATCAAGCACTCTTGTTTTTTCTTCAAAAAAAATAAACATTTTTCAACTTTTTAAAAATTTGTTACTGTTGAACGATTCTAGTTTCAAAATAAAAAAAGAATCTTTGCCGTTAATCTCAAAAATGGATTTTTTTAGAATTTGACTGCTCTAAATAATAACGTAAACGATAAAAATTTTGATTTATTAGTATATGATTGCACTTCCTTTTTCTTGGTATATATGATGGATGTCCGAAAAAGAAAATATCTATAAAATAAATGTGCGCTTTTCTTATTCTGTCTATTCGTTTCGACATACAATACCTTTTCTAAAATAAATGATAATATGTCTATTTGACCACAGTTATTATAAAGTTACTCAGCTGAAGGTCATTGTAAATTATATATTTAAACCCTTAATTAGTTTTTATAAATATAATACAAAAATTATTATCATAAAATAACATATTAGGAGGTACAAGAAAAACGGATTATAGTTTTAAGTCACGGACATTTTGCGTAGCTGAGAACATTATAAAGACAAGATTGTACGTGCGTCACTACGAAATTCCTGAATGGTTCATCTGTTCGTAATGAAATTTTCTACAGTAAAAAATCTGATTAAAACCTTGGTTGAGTTTCACGATAAGAAAAATTGATTAATAATTTATAGGTAATCAGGTAAAATAAATACATTTATAAAAAAATATATACATATGCTTTTATCGTTATTATTATTACTGTTATCGAGATTTAAGTTTCTTCACAGACGAATAGGTTAGGTAGAGATTTTTGGGGGAACCCTTTGTCATTATTGAAGATTATTCAGCATTGATGCATTTTTATGAAAAAGTAGATGTATATTTAATTTCCATAACTTGTAAAATTTGTCGAAAATCGAAATCCCCTTTTCGATTTTTAAAATAAACCTTCGGGTGCTAATACGAAGTTCCAAAATTCACTTTAATTTACGTAAATTGACCAACTTACATGTTAGATGATTTTTCAAAATGTAATTAAAATGAAACAATCTAGTAATAAAAATATTTTTAAAAACGGTACTTACGTATTAACGCCACCGCAGCTATAGCTTCATTTAAAATCAAAGTAGTCAATCGGATTTCGGTGGAAAATGGGCCGATATAGAGTTTAACATAGATTCAAAACAGTCACTTTATTAATTGGTTATTTATATTTATTTATTTTATAAATATAATTTACCCAAACTTAACCTACGCTCGCTTCGCTCGCTAACCTTAACTAATTAACAGGAGTGTTTTGATTATTTAAATAATAAATAATTGCAATAATTACTGAATTTATTAAATAAATACTCAAAAAATTACGGTGTTAATTAGTCAAGGTTAGCGAGCAAAGCGAGCGTAGATTAAGTTTGGTTAAGTTAAATTATATTTATAAAATAAATAAATATAAATAACCATTTATTAAAATTAATAAAGAGACTGTTCATTTTCCACCGAAATCCGATTGACTACTTGGTTTTTAAATGAAGCTGTAGCTTAGGTGGCGATGATAGATTGTTTTTTTCTATTCGTATTTTAAGGTAATTCACAGCATTTTTATACCGATAGATTACAGTAATAATTTATATAAAAATTTCTGTTCATTAGTTTTCACAAAATTATTGGGGTATAATTATTTTATTTATTTTTTGTATTGTACCCTCATATATATCATATTCAGACTTTTTTAGAATTTATCATACTTTTCCTTAATGCATTTTAATTACTTCATTATAATAAATTGTTACAAAATATTTAAACATAAGAAACAAGTTATAATAATTAAAATAACAGGAAAAACAGGCGCTTGTCTTTAATTAAAAGTAATTTTCTTTGAAAAGGTAGGTAAAATATAGCAATATTAGCTGTACCGGTGTAGTTAGTTGCATCTTTATTTAACCGGAAATATTTAATTAGAATCTAATAAAAAAAATATGAAAGAGAATTAGAACATTAGTTTCAGTGATTAAAATTTAACCATCTCACATGTTTTTTATAACAAAAAATAATTTTAAAAAATGTAAAAAAATTCTTCCAACTATATTTAATATGAGATTTAGAAAAATATCAGTATATATTATTTATATAAAATTAAGTAGTAATAATAACAAATTAAAAATAATCCACTTTTAGCGTAATAATTTAATTGAAATTTATAACTCACAACGTATCCATTTAGCTTGAGCTATTCCCATTAAATGAGAGTGCGCTTAACGACAACAGTAGTTGTAGGACCGTTACAGTTTTTGCGATAGGTGCAAACTTATAATTTATTTGTTATTTTATTTAGTACGCTTACAATCTAAAATTAAAGTTTAATTAAATTTAATTGCCAAAATATAACTTATCTACAAAAGTTAGTGATCGTACAAAATGTTTGGAATAATTTACAAATCTAGAATAGCCAAAACACTATTAAAATACATTGCCTGTAAAATATTTTTTCCTTCTACTACAGTGTTTCTTTACTAATATATATTACCAGATTGATTATTACCGTGTAGTTAAGACTGTTAAATCTGAGTGTTGTAATATTTTCACACAACTAAGACATCTTTTGTTGTCATAGTATTGTAGGTGATTTTATTTAATTTCAAATGTATTCTCAAAAGGTTCTCAAAACGGGGATGGTGTGTGCAGAGAGGATGGGGTCAAATAATAAAAATGAATAAAAAGTAACAAAACAATAATTTTTAATGTTTTATTAACAAAACTAACTGTATTTAACAAACAGTGGTAGATGGTATTTCTTTGACGGTTTCAATAATTTAAATACTATTAAAAAATGTAATTCATGGTCTTCGATGATACACAGAGAGATAATATGTGCCATCTCGTGCGGGAAATTGACAATCCGAGGCCAGGTTGAAACGACCAACGCTATCGCTCTTCGATAGTTATTTTGATAATGGGCTCTAACTAACAACACATTCTACCCTGGTTATCCAGTGATGTAACAAACTACAACAAAAACCATATTATGAAACCATCGGAATACGATATCAATCAATCAATAACTGTATTTTGGATATTTACCTACTTTTTGAATTATAGAGAATAAGAATAAGTGATAATGCTCTTAATTAAAAATTCAGGGCAAAAATCAATCGATTTAAATTTATTGTTATATAATAATCTGGTTTAAATGTTAAATGGTAATTAAACAAATACAATTATAAAAATTAAAAAAATCTACTTTTTTTAAGAACTTCTCTGTAGTTGAAAGTAGAATTATAGAATATAAAATAGCCTAGCTCCTGTGATCTATTCCCTTCATCCTGGGTAGTACGAATATTATTCAAATTACTCTACTAAATATGTCGTAACTGATTAAAAGCCCATCAGGGTAAAAACGAAATATACAGAATCATGAAGGATATAAAATGGCAGTCTAATTTCAAAATAAAACGGTCGGCGTAGGATATCTAAAATACATTGAGAGACTCATAGACAGAAAATTATTATTTAATCCAATCAGTATTTAAAAAGGGAACTTCAACTTTATCCCAATATTACATATATATATATATATAAATAATAAATAAAAAGTAATTTGCTTTGAAAAGGAAGGTGAAATATAGTAATATTGGTTCTACAGATGTAGTTAGTTGCATCTTTACTTAACCGGAAATATTTAATAAGAATCTAATAAAAGAAAATATGAAAGGGAATTAAAGTTAAACCATCTCACGTGTTTTTAATAATAAAATATAATTATAAAAATGTAAAATTTCTACAATGTATATACTATATACGTATATAATTCTTATATACCCGTTATGAAAAGGTATTTATGTACTGATTAAAAATTGAAGTCGTTAAATATAATTTAAAAATTAAAATTGTCCCCTTTTTAATTTTAAAATCTTTTCCAAAATAAAATATTCTATTAGACTGAAATTTTCATACGGTATCCATTTGCACCCCTTTGAAGGCCACGGCTGTAAACTTAATTTTTACCTCTTTTCTGTTATTTAACGTAAAAAAAATACTGTACTTTTTTTTTTAATTTTTGAGATTTGGGATTCGAGTTTCTATTCAATAACGTTACTAAAGTCTGACTCTATTTACTGATATTTAAAGTCAGTTTATTAGAATAATTATATATTAAAATAATACAACACACCTATGTTAAGCAGTTAAAATACTTTAAAATGTAAGATTAAATATTTAAAACGAAAAATTATATTAAATACATATATTAAGCTTTAATATTCTTATTTTATCAAAACCGTTGAAATAATAATTATAGCATTATGTTTTATAAAGAAAAATAGAAACTTAAATTTAAAAAATAAATCACTACACATAAATCCACATTATAATACTAACTTACTTTACGATAAGATGAAGCTCGCTTATATCCAACCGATTGAATGAACTGATATGATGCACGCACATGAACTGACGACGGGCAGCAGGCAACTGGAAGTGGGAAGTAGGATTTGCACTCGTTAGCGCTAGGCGTACAACAGCGGCCGCAATATACCTGACTACGAATGGAATGATGTGCGTATGCGCGACTGTAGTAAGGCTGGGTTTGCATAACGTATTTACTTATTGCTGCCTTATAAGCGATCTTATTTTAACCATAATAAAAGATATTACGTATTTGTTTTACACGTTTGTTAAAAAGTATGTACAATTTCATTATTGTTTTTTCCCACATAAGTATATAGGTATAACATACGTACATATTGGAAAACAAAAAAAAAAAAATTGTAATAAATAAAGACATATTTTTTTATTAAAGATTAGATAGATAATTAAAATCGTATTCAGCAAAATACTTTTCAGTATTAGGAAATCAAATTCTAACGAATTAATACCGTGATTTATCGTAGAATTCACTTTTTTTAATTTTTAAGTCTAGCAGTATACATAATATTTCATATTTTACGTAATATTTTGTATTCCTTTTAAGATATCTAGATGTAAAGAAACTAAACAGTCTTGTACAGAAGCCAACCTAGAAGATTTACTTTTCTGAAGATGTGGAATTTTGACGCAAACTACTCATTAATGAATGGACATATTTTAAATATGTCCATTCATTCAATTTCCATTCAATTTTTGATAGGCTTGTTCGGGAAGTAATTAATTCGGTATAGTCAGCCACCCCATAATTAAAACACTGGCCGCTCTGATCCGGGCAAAATTAAGATAACGTACTTTAACGTAACTAAATTATTGTATGAAGAAATGTTACTCACGGTTCACAAAATAAATCACTGTAGATGTTATAAAAATAATTCAGGTGAAGAGAAGGCTGTAAAGAACACAAGATGACATCCCCGACAAGATTCTTCTTCCTAGGAAAATAAACAATAAATATTAAAATAGGTGACAATCCGCTTTTATAGGTTATAGATAAATTACAGACTTAATATTAAAATAAAATCATTTATCTTAAAAAAAAGGCTACAGCGAATGTGTTTTGTATTAATTAACAAAAAATGATTCAAAGCTTAAATCTTTCTTAATTTTAATCTGATGCTAGTAAAACGCATTTCCTGTTATTTAGCTTTTCCTTTTTCTAATAGAAAATATGGTTACAATTAAAACTCTTTCAAGTACTCTACGTAATTCATTGTTAGCTTTCCCTAACTCATTTGTAATTACAGTCTATTATTCTTCAATAATTGAGTTATTCCACTTTCTGAATAAGTTAAGTAGATTACATTCAAACCTGGGAGAGTTACACAAACAAAACTTTTCATGTACTTCGCTATGAAGAAGCAGCACAGATCTGAATATTTTTCTTAACTACTTTCTAATTCGTAAGTAATATGATTTTTTTTTATATTTTTAATAACTCTATGTATAAAATATTTTAAACATACGCATACGAAATTTTCATATAGTAACAAAATACATACAATTTTAAAAATTAGACAAAAATGGCTGTCTTTTTATTGGGGCCTATTAACAAAAACAGTTAATTCCATTTGTACCACTTTGAATATATTGCGTTTAGTAAACGAACGGACAAAGTAAAACAGTTATACTCAGTTGACAAGCAAGCGGTAATCAATAAGAGGATATTCTTATAATTCAGTGTATCTACCTATCTTTTTGTGTTACTATTAAAAGTGTAAATGCTAACATTAAAAAGTGATTTTGAAGGAAATTTTCCTATATGTACATGATTATGATATGCTATGATATATCTAAACTATATTTCATAAAAATCAAATGAAATTATTATAAATCATGTTAATTTTGAATTCTTAACAAATTCTTTATAAACTAAAATTAAGACGAATCGTTACTTATGAGTAGCGTGCAGCTGGAAATAAAGAACTAAAACAGAAGCAATTCACATTCTATCAAGCGATACATCGCTAAGTATCATATCCAACGTCCAAAAAATTTATACTGGCATTCCCGCTATTCTGTAGTATCAGTAATTACCGGTTTTATGTTAGTATAGTCCGAAATTATTTGAATCTGTTAAACATATATATTTATTCAGGATTATATTCGTAAAGTTATGTAATCCGTAACTACTTAAACACAGAAGTAAGAAATTCAGGAATGGTAATGTAATTTTTTATTCTTCAATCTATTTACACGTCTTCTATTTCTGTCACGGAAAAACACAACACTGGTTTATTTACTTGTGTACAATCCGCCGTCAAACGTACTTTTCTGAATAATTCTTAACAAACAAACACACACACACACACACACACACACACACACACACACACACACACACACACACACACACACACACACACACACACACACACACACACACACACACACACACATACACACACACACACACACACACAAACACACGCGCGCGCGTGCGCAAAGTATAAATTGTATACATAATTTGCATATGATTTGTATTTTTAATATACCTTCATATAAATTTTTTAGTTCCTAATGTAACTGATGTAAAATCCATCTTGTTGGAGATTTTTTCATGAAAAATGAATGATAATTACGAAAAAGTAATAAACTAACTCGATGGCCAGTGCGATAATGTTGTTTACAAATGTTCTTAACATTTGATGTATATCGTACTTATTAGTTGATAACTTTAAAAAAGAGATCAGGACTTAATTACCGTTAAAGTTAAGATTTTCTGGTGGTTTTTGAGGTTGCTATGTCAATTAAATATCGATGCAATGTTAACTTCCAACCATGCATCGTCTTTGCGAAATTGAATAAAATGCTTAAGATAAGAATGATTACACTATTACGCACTTTTTTTTATTTTACTAAATCAAAATTTTAAACAACTAATTTTTCAAACAACAATCTCTTACATTAACTTGTTTTACAAAAAATTCCACATTATTTTCGAGAAAGTTCATGTAAGATAGATGGGACTATTATATTTTTTTAAACGATTGAAATTAAGCCTCTAATTAAAAGATAATTTCCACATAGCGTCGGTCAGTAACATTAAAATTGCGTGCCCTTTAATTTAACGTACAATAAAATAAGTTTTATTGTTGAAATCTGACGTCAAATTTAAAATATTTAATCATCAAGTGTATACTTTATTAGCATTGAACAGTAATTCTATGAAAATTGTTATATGTAGCTGGATAAACATTCCGTAAAATGAACAATTGAAGAGATCGGTAGGCAAAAAGACCTACCAAGACAACTGTCTTGGTAAGGTTTTAAAAAACTCAGAAAGACCAAACATATTATACAATATCCAGTAACATAAATACGGGGAAAATCATTTAAAAAAAATAATAAATATTGCTCGTAGGATTAAAAAAAGCCTCAATATGGACTTTAATAAGGTAAAAACTCAATAATAATACATAAAATAGAAATCTGTTAAATGTTACTAATCTGTTAAATGTTGTTATCTGTTAAATTTTACTTACGTAACAGCGAATTGTAAGTTAATTTTGAAGTCAAAAAAATCTAATAAAGCTTCAGTTAAACAGGAAGCTAGTTCTTTATTTGTAAAATGCCAGTATGTAGTTGTTTTACGATCAACGTTACCCAGAACAATATCTTGCTTAGTGGTCAAAAATAAATGGTGACTAGTCAGCAAAAGGGATCGATAACGTAAAAATATTATAATATTTTTTTCATAGAATAGTAGGCGTATAATAACTGCAAATTACAAAAATTGCAAAAGAATGAGCCAATTTTCTAAAAAGTAAATTCCAATAACAGTCCATAATTTAGTTTAGTTGTCGGGGTTTTATTTGCCTTTACCGACTGCCTTTGGAAAACTACAATCAAAATCAAAGCAAGTTCAAGTGTATAATCTCAAAATGAATAAAAATATCAATAAGGATCTGTATGACTGTTATGCGTTTATTCTGGCGGAAATAACATTCTTTAAATATGTGTAGAACTACCCGTAAATCAGTTAAAAAATAAACCTGCGGACAAGATAAACACAAAAATTTTGAATTTGTATACATATATACAAAGTAGAAAAATAGATTTAAATTAATTATCACTCATTATATAATTTCTCGATTTCACAAAATAACTTAATAATTGTACTAAACAAAGCGTTTTCTCCTTTTTCTGAGAAAGTTCATATTCGCAAACTTTGACAGATTTTATACTTAGAAACAATAGCGATAGAGATATGAAATTTTCGTGGTATTAACATGCGTTAGACTGAAAATTGAAAGGCTTTCAGTGCAGTAAATTAATTCTGCGATGTTATTGACGTTACGTTTATTACATTTGACACAGCCAGTAAATATAATTTTCATCTATTACTAGAAATGAATTCATTGGAATTCTCTATGTACATATAACTGTAAACAATACAAAAAAAAATTAATGTTCATTTTTAGTATCATCAATTTTGTTAAAACTGTTTAATATCACGTTTAGTGACTCGAAGAGAAATAGAAAAAAAAAATAATAAAATGAGGTAAATTAAGTTTAAGACTTCTAATGCAAAAGAAACAGAAATGCAGTCGATTTTTCTTCAAAGAGATGTGATATTTTAAATCTATTGGGAAATTGGATGGCTAACTAAATGGCGAAATTCGTTGAGAACGGAATTTTGAGGGAACGAAAAAATTATAAGTACAAAATTAGTTGAACACGGACTCCATATATGAAATTTAAAAAGCAGTTCTCTAGACTGTAGACAATATGCATACTCCATGTATAAAGGGTACAGATGCATGAAATACAAATAACATATGTTATTTAAGAGAACTACTGAACTCTGTTAAAAAACCAAACACTGATTTGCTTTCAATATTTTTTCACCAATCGAAGCAGTATATTAAAGAGACTCCCCGATATTATGAAGAGATATTTAATTTAGTTGTTATAAGTAAAATTGAATCGCTTCTTAGTCAGCTTAAGCCAGCAACTACGGGTTCCCCAACAGAACAATAGTACAGTATACATAAACAAACCCCATATACGTATTCAAAGGGCTGAACGTGAGTCGTTGGCTAAGTAATGATTGTAACAATGCAGCCACCAAGCTACTGCTGAGTGTGATCATCAAACTTAACAAATATGGCTTTAATCTTTTCTCTATCAGGCCTCACTCTCTCCGCTATTTGTCACACAAATTTCGTCGGCAGTCCCCGAAAAAGATTAAGTATTATCCATCTGAATCCAGCAGGAAATCAAAATCCAGCTCAAACTCAGCATATCCACCCGAGAGGCCAACGACAAGGTCCTCACTGATAAGGCGTGGTTTGATCGAGAACAACAGAAAATTTGATTCAAGCCGATCTAATACACCATAGATTTCTGGCATGGCTAAGCTTACACTTTTCTCCAGGCTATAAGGGTTAAAAGCTGTTTTTGTACCTTTGTTAAATATTCATGTATCTACTGGCTGCGATAAAAATAAATCATTCTAAAGTTTGCATCCCAAATTCAGCGTCCTGCGGTCGGCGGGCTTTAATTGAGCTCCCTCTTCCAAGGATTAAAAAAGCAATTATAAAAAAAAGTTAACTAAACATTTAGTTGGGATTTAATCAACCAGCCGTCGGTAAACATAAATTATATTTTGATTAGTTGATTTGCATACGTCAAGTCGAACGAAACAACATAATGGTTGAGTTAATGATGATACCAAGCTATTTTGAGCAAAGTAGAATTATTGTATTGTTAATTTTCTAAGATGCTTCAAAAATAATTTTTTTAAGGCTGAATTAAGAAAAAATAATAATTTAATACTAAGTGGAAGCCAAAGTTATTTGTTAAAATTTTACTTTTTTTTACCTACATACGTAATGTGAAGAAATACGACAAATTAACTTTGTTTTAATAATTAATCGATAAAATGAGCCATTAAAAATTTAGAGTATTTTAAATACGGATGTAAAAACTTGTGTTTTAACTAAAAAGAATAATACATATATTGTAGCCTAAATACACAGACAGTCATTTATTTGAACATTTTATTAGCGTATTTAATTTCTTCCATAATCTAAGAAAGCATCACATCTTTTCTCAAGTCTATCACAGAAATTATAAAATCAGTAGTTTCATATAACTAAATCTCATTACTGACAAAATTTGAACTTGGCAAAAAGAATTGAAAAACTGATTCTCAACATCAGATGTAAAAGCTTTTAAAATGTGATAACTTTTATCATTAATAGGAAACGCGAATATGATTTCAGAATTACACTGCTTAATTAATGACTACGTAGGAAAATATAGCTTCTTTAAAATTATTTAACTATAATAAAAAAAATACTTGTTTTATTCAGAAAAAAATGCTAAGTCCACTTTTTTCTTTTGTTTTTTGATTTCATATGCTTTTATTCTCCTTCCCTGATGCCAGACCCGAAACCAAGCATGAACACAGCTCCAGGGGGATGTTATCGACTCAAACTGCCTAGTCGAGAACTGATGTTCACCTCAGACAGCCGGGACTTGGTCTTTAATTAGATGTTATGCCTGTACACCGGGACTCCCCCCCCCCCCCGGGAACTCGGTCTTGACGCCACGCCTCAAATAAGAAACCCCAAAGGTATCCCCCGCCGAGAAAACGGTCTTACTTTAACCTCCTCAAGTCCGATTGGAACACTAATGGAATCCCTCCAATCACCGGCAGCGGGACACCTAAGCGGACTACCCCTCCTGGACAGGGTTATCCCGACCCAGACCTTTCCCAAAACACAGGAAAGCACCTCATTATTTGGTTTTGGTTCTGCAGCCATGTACCCTCGAGAGAATGCCCCCGAGAATTACAAAGGGTATATTTGGCCTCCGTTGGACAATCCTTACGTAGATGCCCCGCAATCCCACATCCCAACCCCTTAGGGGACACCCACCTTGTGACGATTCTGGTCGTTACCCCCCCACCACCGTTCATAGTACTGATGGGCTTTAACGAAACCCGCAATCCCACAATTGATACAATGTCCTCACCTATCGGTACCGTCGCAGGGCCCAACATTCATAGCAACGCTCCTCAACTGACCTCTTTGAAACCCGGAAAGATACCCACCCAATGCGGATGCGGCCATCCTTCAGCAATTTATCTGGGAGTAGAGGCGGAAACACTACCGTTGCCACTTTTATATCCCCAAATGAGGGCCGCAGGGAAAGGACATCTATCGTCACTGAGTCTCCAACCGTATTGCAGATATCACGCACTACATCCATCTCAGAGCTAAGGACACCTACGTTCTTTATGAGCAAGTAAACAAGTCGAACGCCCCTACCGGTCGTAACTGACGAGTGACCTTGTCCAAAATTTGCCGGCGTAGCTGCTCAGCAGCGCCTGCAGTGTCCGTTATTCTGATGTAAAGGTCCTCTCCCTGACCTCGATGCTCCGAGAGTATACCTGTCTCACCAGGTGACACGAAATCCTTTACAGTGCTAAAGAAATCCGCATATGTGTGGCCTGCCGTCTTCACCACCACTGTCGCGCTTCGGGGCCCTCTCGGTTTCTTCACCGATACCCTACCCACTGAGGTACCCAGTGATGACATATCTGTGTGCGGGCGGAGTTTACAGAGCCCGCACCATCCAAGCCACATACTCAGTCACTCCATAGAAAAGAAGCCCCACTCTCTCGTGAGGCTCATAAAAACGGGCACTGCCATTCTCATACTGCAGCAACCGAGCTGATTCCATCAGGCGATTGACCAAACGTTCCTCATCCTCCAATGAGTCCAATAACACCAAATAATTCAGTCCGCCTATGTCCACTCCCCCTCCGGCCAAATTCATTGCACGAATATTGCCAGCAACAACCTGACCAGCCCGCAGTAAGCCCAATCGAAGTATCGAGCCCGCCCATGGCATCTCACCCAAAAATACCCAGTTGGCCCAATAATCAGTCCGTCGTGCCAGATTGACCTTCTATAGACTACCTATGAAAGGCCATCAGCTTCACTGACATTCTCCAGTACCACAGTGGACTTAAATACCTTCTTGGGCCAACTTTGGAGGATCAGCCAAGGCAATTCGCTGTCAACTACCCCAGTCTCCAGTTCCTTCCGTACATCTATCCTACGAGTATCTCCATCCGTCGTTTGAGTGGCCGCATCAGATACAATGAAATAAGTTTGCATAGCTTCATACACTAGGTCCAACTGAGTTGACCGTGCCCTCTTCGGCTCCGCAGAGAAATCTTCAACACGTCTCCGAACAGTCCCACCATCCGAGCAATATTATCCATATTATGGCAACACTTCTTAATCGCTGCATTCGTGTCTACATGTTGGCTAACTAGAGAACTAAGGTGCCTAACGTAACGGAGAAGAATAGCCGTATTATTAGCTAGACACCACTTCCGCTTGCCAGGATCAGAAATCACGACACTCGTCACCTGCTCTTCCTTTAGCTATACCTCTTCCATCGGAGAGGCATAGTCCCGATCCAGATCGGAAGTCTCCTCCCATGAGGAGAATGAACTCCTATTGCCCACCTTTGATTTCTTTTTCTCCTCCGTAGCCGGGGAAGAAAGTCGTTGTTTCCCGGTCGGCTTCAAAATTTCGGTTCAACACCCACAACAGCATGACAGCCCACTGGAGGAGGCTGAACAGACCCCTCGAGCGGCTTGAAACCAACATTGCCTTCAGAGACTGAAACCGGCACACCCGCAGCCCTCCGTTGCCAACAGTTAGATGCCTCTTCCTTCTTCCTTTCTCGAGGTTTACTCAGCAGCCGCTCTGCATGCCTTACCTCCTCGACCGCCATTTCCAGAAGACTGTCACTTTCACAACTCTCTGATCCAACCTCACGGACGATAACACGGGAGGGCTCCCCTACCGGATCTCCTCCTTCCAAATGGAGTAAAAACCTCACCCGAAGAAGGGGCACATCCCAGGCTGATCTTGTTCAGCCACAGTCCAACAAAAAAAAAGTATAAAGAAACGAAATCAGTTAATTAATTTAAATCATTCAATGATTCAAATTAATTCAATCAAGCAAGTGTCCGATTAACAAGAATAGCCGGAAAACACAGAAAAGAGAAGTCTGTAAATATAAAGAATATCTCAAGTTCAAAACAAATAAAACAACTGTGAAAGGGAATTTATTTCTTAAAATTTCCCTGCTTGAAACAATTAATAGAAAAACGATTAAAATTTTTTTGTCTATATAAACATGTAAAGTTTGACTTAGATAATTTTTTTTTTTAAAGAGGTTAGGAACCCCATTTACCGGCGCCTAAACAGTGTCGGGCTCACTAACAGGTTCCGCCAGTTACCCTAGGCCGATGTATTAGGAGTTACCCTAGGCCGATGTATTAAAGTATAGTTTAATACCAAAATGAACACTAAATTAAATCACGAAACGGCAAATAACTCCAAAACGATAGTTAACACGAAATTATAGACCAACCAAACGATAAAGGTCACTAATTAGCCCGTAAAGAAAAGTTAGCAGTACGGCACTAACAAAAAACGTAACAAAAACACAAGAATGTAAATAACTAAATGAAACATCAAAAACAACTAACGAAACAACGATCAACAAAAACCGTGAAAACCAAGACACAGTGAACATCCAAAGACAGAGCAAAAATAACACGTCTGTACTCTCACAGATCTCAACCTAACCTCTACTTAGAGTAATATGTAATATTAGTCTACTTGAAAACTAATATGCTAACTCGATAAAGTGTAAGTTGAAAATAAATTCAGTTTCTTAGTCCAAAGGACTATATATATATATATGTATATGTGTAAACTTATATCTCTCTACACTCTCCATCTAACTTATATAATAATTTATGAAAATAACACACAAAAAAAAAGAAACATATAACATACATATATTCCTAGTTTTAATATGAAATCTCACCAAAGCAATTAGATCTTTTACACCAGAACGTAGTTATAATGCAAGCTGTATGAATTTTAGTGATGGTTGAGTACTCATTCATTAACAGTCCAGATAGATGCAAACCGATATCCTATAATCATTTGGCTATATGACAATTGTAGAAACAAAACTTGATTTATAATCATTGGTAGAGAAATAGCTATATTGACCTATTTTACAGGAATTTTAATGGTATTTAAATTGTGAACGACCATCACAAGTGGTAAGAATTATTAAATTAACAATGACTTTAATAAATTATTTAGGTAACGTGTTAGTTTTAAAGGAGTGGGTCGTCGAATTAAGGGCAAAGCCCAGTTATTCGACAACTCATAGACACATTCGGTAAGTGGTTAGTAAATTCTATTAGAGAAATGGGTCGTAGAGCTGCTGCCGTAGCGTCCGGTTTAGCCTTGGCCCTTAGCCAACGTACCCTTTACCACAGACCTGTCGAACTTCCTTGTGTACCCGATTACAAAATCCAGCCTAATAAAATTCATATCTCAAGAATGATGAAACCCTCTTATTTCATATAACATTTGTGTATATAAATTTAAGCACTGATTAATAAATAAAATATTTGGTAAATTCATTATATAAGGCACCGCTATGCAATTAAAGTAAAATTTAAATAAATTGTATATTTTAATTAACAATTCTATTTTTAATTGTTTATGGCCTGTATTTGATGAAAATAAATTTTAAGTCTTTTATCTAATTCATGAATACCACTGGTTTCGCTATATTCGCCAAATAAGCCTAAAAATCAATTAAATTTTACGTACTTATAAAGTATAATAATCTAAAGCACAATAACATTATATAAAGTATAATAAATTAAGACTGACTAAAAAATATCTGTATCAAAAACCAATATTGAATATCTTTTCGAATTTGATACCAAGAGATTCTTCAGTTTATGCTGCGGTACGAAAAACCGAGACAACCTACGCGAAGTAGCTGAAAAGTGCGGTAACATGTTTCAAATAATTAATTAACTTTCAATATTACTAATAAAATTTCCTCCAAGAAGGCAACATTACCATGTTATGTTGACTCCAATATTACTAACACAATTAGTAATACTATGCAACTAATTTATAGACATTTTATGTATACAAATTTTGCTTACAGTACTAAGAGAAGAATATTACATATGTTACAACGGTGCACGTTTAATATTTATAACCAAAACATTCTATTGGCAGTTAAGGGGAAAAAACTGAAATCTATTAAAAAAGTACAAAAATTATTTTACTTAGCTTCTTAAATATTACACTAAACTATTAACTAACATTCGTTCGATTTTTCCGAGGTGTTATATTTTATTAGAATTCTACAGCACATCAGGCTTAAAAAAATTCGAATAAATACAAACAAATATGAAATTTTGTGTATATAAAAACAAAAATCAATTACCCAGATGAACAAATGTGTAACTAAAGCTACTTTTCTAAGATAAATCTGACCTTAACTGGAGGTGCAGACTTCCACTGTATCACAGTATTTCTTCTTACGGAATATGAAAGTTAATAACAGGTTGTACTTTAAGAAGTGACAGAAAAAGAGATCTGCTGGACAAAATTACCTAGTAATTGCAGCGACTGGTATAACATAGCATGATTATCATAAACTGTATAATAATTAAGAGAATATATTTCTAAAACAATTAAAATATCTTGCAAAAGTTATTAAAATTTAGGATTAATCTTTTAATATACGTGTAGAATATATTTTTCCGGTGATTAATTTAATACATAAATTTATTACATTATATTATTATTATTATTTTTGGTGCATAAAAAATGTTAAACTTAATGTCGAGATCGAACCCTGTACCTTCAGGATGAAAGGCTGTCATTCACCTTGGAGATCAGCGATATCATCAGTGAAAAAACGATTTGAAATTTTACCAGTACTACCGTAGCTGTTACCTAGTACCGTGAAAATACTAGGTTTAAGACTCCGGGTAAGAAAGATTAATTCGTTTCACATTTATAATTATACAATATTGGCTAATGACTGATGCTTGGCTGGGTAAGAATTAAAATCAATACTCAGCCGTCTTTATGGGTTACGAAGGTTTTTCAGTTACTAATATTTGACCATAAATCATAAAAATTTAAAATTAGAAAATCTGATGAGAAATTCTGGATATTAATTTCAAACTTCATACAAAATATAAGTTTGTAATGGACAATAATCTACATATAAGCAATAAATACATAAATTATATGCATATTTTACAGGTTTAATCATCACAAAAGAATATGTTTTATTTGTTCAATAAGAATTATAATTACAATCCGCTCTCCTGCGGAGCAATAAGTAAGTCTTTGGCAAAATTACGTGATAAGCAGATCCTTAAGGGACCCCCAAAATAAGTAATACACTAAATAATTGGAAGTAAACTTAGTCCAATATGAAATTTCAAGCTCAGTCATAAATCACAAAACATTAATTTCATCACCACGTAGTCCACATAAACCAACATTAATAACAAAGAATAAAGAGAAATAAAAATAAAAGGAAAGAGTAAAAACAAAGAAATTAAATACGATACTACTAAACTTGTCAGACTCCAAACTATTGCGAAGCTCCTAAGTCGAGTACATGGACACGTGTCAACCGTAGGATGTCCATGTTATTACCAAGTAGATTAATTACAAAGTGGTTCACATGATTCTCAAGTCTCTGCAGGTATTTGACACTACGCTGATGTGCAGTCTTACGAACCAACGGGAGCTCCAGGTAATCGTGAACTTCATCATTCCGTGTGAACCATGGCGCTTCGGCAACCACCTTCGTTACTCTGTTCTGGAATCGTTGTATAATTTCCATATTACTAGTACTAACCGTTCCCCACAATTCTACACTGTACATCCAAATTGGGCGCAGAATAGCCTTATAAATTAAGATCCTGTTGGACAACGTGAGGCCTGAGTTCCTCACGTAACGTAAAGAATACGTAACGTATTTTATTATTGCTACTATATTATTTTAAGGTTGAAGAATCTATTTCACAACACTGTAAAATTAATTAAAGATTTTCAGAATTTGCTGCCAGAATTTATGCCACATATAATTGAATATAGACAGGACATTTTAACGTCCGTGTAAATTTCATGAGTTTCCAGAAAAACAGGAGTAAAATCCGAAAGCGCCCCATCAAAATCAAGGAATTCGGCTCTCATTAATACCCTTATCAGGCTAAATCTGTACTTAAAAAAAGTGAAAACATGTACATTTCTCAGATGCACTATATTTGAATTGGTTTACATGTTGCGATGATTTATATCGTAATAGGCAGACACTTTACTTCGAAGGATGACTTAAGGATGTCCTTAAAATGTAAACAATTTTGTTTTTTGAGGTGAGTTTACTCTTACTTTTGCATGTGACACAGGGACCCCGAGGTTCTTAATTTCGCCCTAGAATCCTATTCCGGGATGACTGGTTGTATTTATAATATATTAAGTATGCTACTTCTTACTATATATAATAGCGTCTACGCACGCTAAATAAAGAGGTTTGTCAGTAAGGTTGGTTGGGTTTGGGAGAAATTACCCTCTAGAGTGGGCGTATCTATTACGAGCTATAGATATTTTACGTAAGCAGTTTAGTCCATAAAACCAAGCTCACACTTTTCGCTTTTCGTTCCTCATTTCCCCGCCTGAAGCCTCTTGAAAATCTGATAAAAATGACATTACTCGGACCTCACATATAACTGAGTTCCTTGATTAAGTTACTGTTCAATAGAGTTAAGTTAAAACATAGATTCCTTGAGCCAATGTCTGCTATTAATTAATCCTCAGTAATAAATAGCAGCTGGGAGTTGTAGTTAAGAAATTGACATCTTAATTTTTACAGTTACGGTTTAGACCTCAATCGTTTCCTATTTTACTGGAAGCTTGCGTTATCATCTAAGATGGTTATTATTCACCTAATTTTTTTCCATAAACTATTTCTATTTTTAAGAGTAACAAATTCTGATTTTTTTTTAATTTTTATTTCTTAATGATTCTTTTAACCGTAAAAAGGTATAAAAGAAGATTGTAAGGCGTAAGAGAAGATTCATAATACAACTATTGCTAACCAATGTTACATCATTATTATTATTATTAAACGTTTTAAATAAAAAGTCGAAGGTAAAAATTAATTAACATGGCAATGTTTGTGTTTTAAATGCACAGTGAAGGACGTGTAATGAAGCTAGGCAAGGAGTTAACTTCTTAAAATTTATTCTCTCATTTAAAAACAAGACACTCCAAACATTATCTCAATGAATTTATACCGATGTCATACTTCAGGCTTCTTAAGTCGGTTAAGCTGCAAAAAAAACAAAAGTTGTTTCTTTTTATATATATATATATATATATATATAAATGTATTTCTAATATATGTCTTCTCGTCTTTTTATTGCTATCAAAAAAGAAAAGATATAACAGAAAGAAACTAGAACCGCTAACCAAAAATACTGTTGATAGATTTTAAGTTGGATTAGTCAGTAGTAATGCTGATAACCGAACGAAAACTATTGATTTGTTGGTACCCGAATAACTTTGCACTATATCTGCCTTTACTTTTCCAGAGAAATAAGACCATCATTGCGCCTCTTATTATCTATTTCGATAGGTGTATGAATTATCCCTAAAGCTACGATAAGAAAAGCTTAATTAGTAATCATCCTACATGAAATTAAGTAGGATGTTAAATATTAACCAAATTCTGGCTACCAGAAGATATATATCTTTATAAATAATAATATTTCGCTTTTTGTTCTAACATGTATTATTTAAAGGAAGTGCTCCACTAATCTTTATCTGCTGCTTAACTTTTCTGTTTAAGATTCTGTGATGGCTAATTATCTTTTGGATAGATTATTATATTAATCTCATTAACCATGTCATATTTTTTCTTAATATTAAAAAACGTTTCACCACAATAATAATTTATTAATATTCATTTATTTTATGTAATACCAGGTTTCAGAGTAACACAGTACAATGACATGTACTCTGTAGAGATGCCAAGATTATGTACGCGGTCTGGCGTGTAAGTGCAAATATAACGGTAAATGTACCAGTCTTGTACAGATTTAGGCAGTCCATTCCTGAGACGTGTAGTTAATTGAGCCCCAACCAACAAAGAATTGCACAACGTTTACGAGCTAGAAACGGCATGATAGAGGAAGGCAATCTAGCTGTAGAAAAGTACAGACAAGCCAGAAAGAAATTGAACTTTCTTATAAAGCAAGCGAAAAGAAGTAAATGGCTGGAACTGTGCCATGAACTTAATGCTAACCCCTGGGGCAAGGCATTTAAAATCATCACTAAACGTCTGGGCAGGCATGTGCCCAGACGTTGAGTAATGAAACGTCGGCACAACTAGCAAGAACATTATTCCCCAGAGCGGAAAGTCCTAACAGATCAGTGATTGGTTGCGAAGGCGGTAGGTTTACTCAGCAAGAGGTAATGGAGGCTATCGGCAAATTGAAGAATAAAACAAGCCCAAGGCCTGATGGCATAACAGCTGCTATCATTAAAGGTCTTGCAAAAATAATACACTGGGAAATGGTGGACATTGCCAGTTTTGGCCTACAAAACAGGTGTTTTCCTGACTGCTGGAAGGCAGCCAGGACGGTCTTTCTCTCCAAGGCAGGACCAGCCAATGAAACAGGAGGTTATAGACCAATTACGCTAATTAACAATATAGGGAAGGTCGTAGAAAGACTTATTGAAACCAGGCTTAGGAAAGAAATTGAGGAGAGGCAATGCTTACACCCAGAACAGTACGGGTTTAGGAGAGGATGCTCTACTATAAGTGCTATTGAAAGAGTTAAAAACTGGGTTTTAACAACTAGAAGTGGATCCTGGAGAGTCAGGAAAATTCCCCTCATGATTATGCTCGATATCAAAAACGCTTTCGGCACAGTACCGTGGATAGCTATAATAGAGGCCCTACAAAATATGCATATAAGTGATTATCTGATTAATCAGATTAATCATTACTTCCATCTTAGGATTATCGAAGTTAAAACGCTTTTAGGTAATGCTATATATCAGGTGTTTGGAGGCGTTCCTCAGGGATCCGTGCTTGTACCTACCCTGTGGAACGTCTTCTATGACGGGATTTTTAGATTAAATTACCCGGAAGGGGTATCACTGGTCGGCTATGCGGACGACATAGCGGTTCTAGTGGAAAATAGAAATGTAGATATCGTAGAGGACAATGCCAATCGAGCGCTATGTCTAATTGACGAGTGGTTGGAAAGAAATCAGTTGAAGATTTCCCTTAGGAAATCTTGTTGCATGGTTCTTGCTGGTAGAAGACCCATCAGAAACATAAATATAAACATCAACAGAGGAGAAAGAGTCATCGAAGTCAACGAAGCAAAATACCTTGGTGTTCTGCTAGACAAAAGCTTAAAATTTAGTAAACATGTCGATATGATTTGGAACAGGGTTACCCCCACCATTAAGGCCATGAGGGGGCTTTTTCAAAATCATGGCACAACTAAGATGGAAATCAGGAGGCTGATAACGGCGGCCACCACATTGGCGTTATTGTATGCGGCCCCGGTATGGGGAAACGCAATAAATACACAGAGAAATAAAACTAAACTAAAAGGTGTTCATAGACTCGCTCTGCTTAGGGTGGCTGCAGGCTACAGAACAGTGTTGTATGATGTGTTGTGTATAATAACAGAAGTTCCCCTATAGATTTGCAAATTAGAGAGAGGACATTAAGAGCCACGGAACTTCCCAGAGGCGAGACCAGAGAGCTAATACAGCAAGAGTGGCAGAGTGCGTGGGCGCACTCAAGAGTTGGGGAATGGACGAGAAGGCTAATCCCCAACATAAATACATGGGTGTGTAAGAGACTGGGTGACGTGAACTTCTATAGCACGCAAGTATTGACAGGCCATGGTTTTTTTGGTCAATATTTATTCAGAATTGGGAAGAGGGCCACCCCACTATGCGTTTATTGTCAGGAGATCGACAATGTAGAACACACCATTTTCGCATGTCCCAGATGGCCTGATAATAGAAGGGAAATTTTAATTAATAGACTGACCCCTGACAATTTAATTAATTCCTGACTATACACCATAGTCAGGAAAATTGGGACTGGTTCAAGAAGTTCACGGGGGAAATTCTCCGTATTAAAGAAGACGAAGACAGAAGCCGGGGGTCGTAGTTAAAGTAGGGAAGGGAGGACAGTCCCTCCGTGGGGGGCCCGCATGCTGAGGTGTGCGGGCTCCTGAGAAGGGAGGGAACTCCTGGGGAACTGTGGGGTAAAGTTAAGTCCGAGTCCCGGCCGGCGGTGTCGGCCCTACGGGTGCCTTGGTGCTTAGTGGGGTCGGTGCCGCCGGTTTGAGGCATGGCAAAAGATAAAGACCAAGATCCGGTTCCCTGCCGAGGGGCTGAGGGACGGCGTTGCCGGACCTTGGCCATGAGGTGGGGGATTAGAGACATGGCAAATAGAAAATAAAAGATCCGTGACCGGGGAGGCTAACCTGCCGTGCCGGACGTGCTGCCGGTAGGTGGGGGACGCCTCCTTTGAGTATATGGGCACTCTCCCCGACTGCGTATACTTAAATGGATATCCTCCGGGGCGAGAAGGGGGAAAAAACCAACAAAGAATACCGGTATCCAAATCCGTATAAAATCAACTATATTAGTTTTTGACTTTTACAATCTTTAATATACTTACTTATACCTTGAACGTTAATATACTTTAACCTAATAACAATCAGTGAATAGATATAATAGAAATAATGAATTTAAATTATTATAACGGTCGTGAAATCACAAACATAATATACTCAAGATATTATATTTCGTTAATTGTTTAAAATAAATGATGAGCTACAGTTTTACATATACAAATGATCATCGTTTCTAATAAATTATTAAGCAATAAGAGAATTTGTTAACACGCTGCTACTAAACTGACATTTATTTCATTGGCACATGAAATGTTTTTCAGCCAAAAATAACGATTATTTTTAGCCAATTCAAAACAGTAAAATACAACAGTCTCATTAGATTTATAACGAACACAACACATATTCTCTCTCCCTCACTCTTTCTCTCTCTCTCTCTCTCTCTCTCTCTCTCTCTCTCTTACCAGTGTATTTATCTAAATACAAAATACTTACTGTTCATCATACAAAACAATCAGGTTACTCTAACACTGCTTTCAGAAGTTGAAAATTTTTTCCACGCAATATTGCGTGTATTACACAGCACGGGTATACAATGTATTGTTGTAACAAAAACATACTTAATATTTATTTATTTATGCAAATTGAACGAAAGGGATAAAAAGATTAAATTAATAATCTCATGGGCTTCAATTAATATAATTTTAATATACCAAACCCTGCCTTATGAATAAAAAACATAAAAGTATCGTGGTGAAATAACAAAGAAAAATGTATGGTTCTTTTAAAGGATTAGAATATTAGTAAATTTATTTATATATATTATAAATAAATTTACTAATATTCTAATACAAAGTACATAAGTACATATATATTTTATTGTATGAAGGAAAAAACGCATTACATTTATAATAAAACAATTATTAAAGCAAATGTACTTTAAACATAAATCAACCTAACCAACATGGTGACACACACGGTAGGACTCTTCCTTCCTACGATAAAATTCACGATTTGACTTGTGGCTATTAGAATATTTATGATGAGTCAAGAAAACAAAAAACATAGCATTTCTTCGGTGAAAATTTTGTTCTACTTCATTGAAATATTTTTTTTTAATCAGATATTTTATTCTAACAAAATGCAATTTTTTTCGTATACATACTGACCCCGTAGGGGAAGACACCCTCCGCCGGTTCCGAGCCCTTGGGCTCGGAACCGGTCATCTTCGAAACCTCGGCTTTTGACATATTCCAGTCCGCCTCGGCCAGGATCCCACCGATGCGAATGCCACGAGTGACATTTACATCGGTGTACTACTAATTAATGAACTCAAAACAATCTCAAACATCTCACCGATTCTTAAGCAAGACTGAAATACCTAACTAACAAAGGAATTGAACTACCCACCCGTAGAAGGTAAAAGTGAATTCAACACACAACATGAAACATAAAAATATTACATGGAACAATAGCAACACAGTAACATTGAAGCAAAACAAACAAGGACAAGAACAACAACAAAAACATAATTTATAAAACAAAAATTAACAAGAATAGATTCAAAGAGAAAGCCAAGCAGAGCTCTAGATCACCTCAGCAATCCTTTGCTAAGTACACTACAAAACTCTCCACTTTTGCCCATTTGACCTGGCTCCTCCAGTTTACACGGAAATCCAACGCCGACCCGATAAAATCAAACCGACGGATGGTCTCTGTACGCATAAACTCGTATTTCAAGCACTCATAAAGAACATGGTAGGTGTCGCTAATTGTTCACACTGAGAACACACTCCAAAACTACCAGGCCAAAGCTGAATCAGTAAACATATTTAAGAAATTAAAGATTCAATCTAGCGACAGAATCATTGTAATAAGGATAAAATCAAAACCTAAGCCAACAACCATTGTTAACGTCTATGTGCCTGCAACTACCCATAATGATAATGATGAGGTAGAATTTGTATACAAAGAATGTGACGAAGCAATTAAACACATAAAAGGGAATGAAAATTTAATAATAGTTGGAGATTGGAATGCAAGCATTGGAAAAGGCATGAAAGGAAATATTGTGGGTAAGTATGTGCTGGGCAAAGAATGAAAGAGGGGACCAACTTTTAGAATTTTGCACAAGTATAGTTTAGTAATTATAATTAAAATTTAGTAATTATAATAATTAAAACATCCAGTTTAAAAATCATAATAGAAGAATATACACATAGAAAAGGCCAGGTGATACTGCAAGGTATTAGACAGATTATAACATGGTTAAGCAAAGATTTAGAAATCAACTCTTCCACTGCAAAGCTTACCCTGGAACAGACATTGGTTGCGACCATAATTTAGTGATAATGAGATTGAAGTTTAAAAGGTGTCAGATGAATCGGTTTTCTTAAATTAGCAGAAACTAACTTAGGCAGAACAAAGAGAACTGGTAGAAAACCTTGGATATCAGAGAATATATATCAGATGATTAATAAAAGTAGAAAATATAAGAAAGCTAGTGATGAAGAAAGTAAAAGGAACTATCAAAAATTTAGAATACAATAAATAGAAAGTGCAAACTAGCGAAAGAAGAGTGGATTAAAGAAATGTGTTCAGAAGTGGAAAGAGAAATTATCATTGGTAAAATAGAAGGAGCTTACAGGTAATTTAAGGAAAAGTTTGTAGTATATAAATTAAAATCTAATGATGTGTTAAACAAGGATGGTACACCGATTTATAATACGAAAGGAAAGGTCGATAGGTGGGTGTAATATATTGAAGAGTTATACAGAGGAAATGAATTAGAAAATGATGTTATAGAGGAAGAAGTCAAAGAGGATGAAAGGGGAGAAACAATACTGAGATCAGAATTAAAGAGAGCGATAAAATATTTGAATGCCAGAAAGGCTCCTGGAATAGATGGGAAACCTGCAGAATTACTGCACAGTGCAGGTGAGGAACCGATAAATACATTATACAAACTGTTGTGTAATTTACGAAATAGGGGAAGTTCCATCAGACTTCAAAAAGAGCGTTATATTCATGATACCAAAGGAAGCAGGAGCAGATACCTGTGAAAAATATAGAAAAATAAGTTTAAATAGTCATGCACTAAAAAAAAAAATTTTAATAGAATTCTGTACAGAAGAATTTAAAGGAGAGTGGAAGAAGTGTTAAGAGAAGACCAATTTGGTTTTAGACCAGTTTGGTAAGTATAGGGACAAGGGAAGAAATTTTAGCGCTCAGATTAATAGTAGAAGAAAGATTGAAGAAAAACAAATAAACATACATTGCATTTAGAGACTTAGAAAAGGCATTTGATAAAGTAGACCGGAATAATATGATCAACATTTTAAAAAAAATTAGGGTTCACGTACAGGGATAGAAGAACAACTGCTAACATTTACAGGAAACAAACAGTAACAGTAATAATTGAAGAACATAAGAAAGAAGCAGTAGTAAAAAAGTCCGACAAGGATGTTCCCTATTCTCGTTACTATTTAATCTTCACATAGAAATAGCAGTTAATGATGTTAAAGAACAATTTAGATCCGGAGTAATAGTACAAGGTGAAAAGATAAAAGTGCTACGATCTGCTGATGATATAGTAATTCTAGCTGACAGTAAAGAAAATTTAGAAGAAATAATGAACGGCATGATGAAGTCCTACGCAAGAACTATCGCATTAAAATAAGCAAGAACAAAACGAAAGTAATGAAATGTATAGAAATAATGTAGATGGATTATTGAATATAAAAATGGGGAGAGAAAAAGGTTACGGAGGTAGAAGAATTTTGTTATTTTGAAGTAAAATTAATAAAGATGGACGAAGCAGGAGTGATATAAAATGCTGAATAGCACAGGAAAAACAAGCCTTCAGTCAGAAAATATAATTTGTTTACATCAAAAATGAATTTAAATGTCAGGAAAACTTTTTTCAAAGTATATGTTTGCAGAGTAGTTTTATATGGAAATGAAACTTGGAAGATCGGAGTACCTGAGAAGAAAATATTGGAAGCTTTTGAAATGTGGTGCTGTAGGAGAATGTTAAATATCATGTAGGTGGAGAAAATGACAAATGAAGAGGTGTTGCGGCAAATTGTTGAAGAAAGAAGCATTTTGAAAAATATATTTACGTGATCTTGAATAGTTGTTTAATATTGGAGGGACAGGTAGAAGGGAAAAATTGTGCAAGCAGGCAACGTTTGGAATACGTAAAACAAATTGTTAGGGATGTAGGAAGTAGAGGATATATCGAAATGAAACTACTGACACTAAATAGAGAATCTTGGAGATCTGCATCAAATCAGTCAAATGACTGAAATACTCAATCTCAGATTCTACATAAAATTTTAAAAATTAATTTTTGTAGTGAACAACATTTTCAACCGTGTAATTACCAAATTCACTGAATTATACTGTTTTTTTTATAATTGAAAAGTACACTAAGGTCTGTTAAAAATGAAACCTTTATTAATTAAGAATCAATAAATCATCTTTCGTTGTTGTATTAAAGATTATGTGTTAATAAATGTGATCCAAAGAAATTTTTTTTCGTTTAAATCATTACAGTTGTTTAATTAGAAAAAAATACGTATTTTGAAAGTACTGTAGAAGTAATTATTTGGAAAAAATTAATATAAGTTACAGGTGACAAATCGTTATATTTAGCAGTTTATATTATTTATAGATATTATTAAAACCAGTAATATATAAAACCAGTCGCTGTAATGTAGTTTTTCGAAAATTAATTCTTGTACTTTTTCTGTTTTGTTAATAATAATAATAATAATAATAATAATAATAATAATAATGTTATTATTATCATTTGAATATTACTGAAATTATAATAGTTAAATAAAATAGGTGGACAAGGACAAGGTCAAATTTTTTTGGTGAGAAATTTCACATAATAATGTATTTATTTACATTTTCTTTCCCATGTACTATAGGAAAATGTTACATGCCAGTTACTGGTTCATTTGAAAAATAAATTTACGAGTGTTTCAAAAAGTAATAAATAATTTAAAAAAACACATTCAAAGCAACAATATCAAAAGACGAAGTAAAACTAAATTGTAAAAAATAACCCATTCGTATCTATTCTACATTGTTTATAGTTTAAAATAATTTACATAAGAAAAGTAGTTTTCAAGGACGGTAGAACTGCTAAAAAAAGAAAAAGAAATTCGAAACAAATTTGAAAGCAATAATGATTAATATACTAGGATTGTGTTAAAATCATGCTAACAAGAGTCCACCATGACTGAGTTTTAATTATTGAGCTATAATTAGGAATATTTATCCACTTCAAAGTCGTTTTATCATTTTAATACTACGAAAAGTAGTCAAAATTTCCGTTTATAACAAGTTACAAAAAATGAAAAAAAAAATAATAATAATACCAAAAATCGGCAACTATTTTTGCAGTTATATTTCAATAGATTAATTTACTGATTATTTCTTTAAAATAATATTCAAGACAGCTTGCATTTACTGCATATGTTAACATCAAAGTAAAATTAAAGAACGTTACATTTTAAATGTGATTGAACACTGAAACTAATTAAACTCCTAAACTGATCAGTTATCTGGTACCCAAACGCAAACAAGTTTCCAGCACAACAAAGAGTAAGCATTAAAAAGTTTTGAATCCAACTGCTTTAAGAAACTTGTCTCTGAAGGAGAAAAAGTTGGATGTTAAATATTATCCAAAATTCCGGCTACGAGAAAACTTTACATAACTCATAATATTCAAATTAAATAACTGGACTGCTTTATTTTTCTTTACAGTAGTTACCGGGCTGTTATTCTATTTCTTTAGATATCGTAATCTATAAAAATACATAAGTAGGAAACGGAAAATTATTGTTTTTGCGATATAAAATTATGTTTTCGTAAAGTTTTTCATTTATTGCCTTGTTAAATGATTTTCAAATTTATATAATGTTACTATTTTTTCCATCATTATTTCTGATAAATTACATATCCTTTTAGGTGTTACTCTATTTAATAAAACAAGAGTAGATAGTAGATAATTAAATAGGAGATTAAAAGGGATTCACCGAATTGGAAAAAAGCAACTATGAAATACACTGAAATTAAAAAAGATTCAAAAAATACAAAATAAAATAAAAATATAAAACGTTGTATTTCACCCAAATATTAACCCAAATAACCGCGGAAGGTAAACATTTTGAGGCCTAGCCGGACCAGCTATTCAACTCCATCGTATTCATGTGATCTTGGCCAACCTACTGCGGGATTCTTTAGAACAAATCCTAATCCTGATGATTCAGAGTTATAACAAGCTACAGGAAGACTGGTAATTCAAAAAAAGTATATCAACTGGTTACAATTTTTTTCATATCTTAAGCATGAAAAAATGACTTCCTTCCTTAACCCTTAATTATCATTCTGTATAATATTAAAACGGTAAGAGATATGGTACAAAGATATTGAAAATTTAAATAAATACAAATAATATATAAACCCTAGAAACTTAGAATTATAGCTTAACTCTAGAGTTAAAAGTTAACTCCAGAAAGCGGAAGATAATGTAGTTGTTGATTCATTTTTATAGCCTATATTGAATGGAAAAGAAGGAGTCTAGGCTCGATGGACAAGAACTCTAATTCCCGATATATTAGGATGAATTAACAGGCGGCATGGAAAAACGGACTATTGGATCACCCAGTTCATGACGGGACATGGGTGCTTCAATGGTTATCTCCATAAGGTGGGAAAAATGAATGAGCCCACGTGCATGTACTGCGAGGAGAATGACGATTCTGAATATACCTTTTTAATATGTAATAAATGGCTAAGGCAAAGACATGACGTGGGTATTCATGGAAAAACACCGAAAGAGACTATGGACTTCGTGCTTAGCAGTGAGGAAAACTGGAGGAAGGTTGCTGAATACATAAAGACAGTGTTTATGTAAAAGAATGCAAATGAAAAAAGGTTGGGTTATTAGTTTGTTAGGTTGGGTGGACAGCCTCAGCGGTGAGAGGCAGCATGCTTAGGTGTGCTGGTTTCGATGATCCGCTGAGGACTCCATGGGGTATATTGTTAGGATAAAAGAGTATTACAAAAGATCCTGGGGCCACATCACGACTTGTAGGTTATGATGTGGTTCCGTAAAGGACAAAGTAGTGAATAAAAAATCTCAAAAGAGCCACCGGTAGGCCTGACCCGCCATGCCGGTATATAGCCGGTAGTTGGGGAGGGCCTATTAGAGTAACGGACACTCCCCTGGGTGGCGTAATACCACCAAGTCGGTCCGGCCCAGGGAGTAGAGATAAAAAAAAAGCCTATATTGAATATAATACTAAATAAAATAATTCGGTAAGTTGTAATTTACTATTAGTAGTGCACCCATCAGAACAATAAAATAACTATTAATGTTCTTTTTTAAGGTTATGTTAATAACAGTCTAGTTTTACCATTTTTCTTCAAAAGTCTGAAACAAATAAATTTTACAGGAATAATAAAAGTTATCAATTATGTTTAATTATAAATTAACTAGACTAAATAAACAAGTTTCTAAATAAATATTAATGTAACATTTCAACAATGTAGAAAAAGTAATAAAAAAGTAATTCTTTAAAAACCAGCAGTTATTATTCCATAACGTAAAATAGTATCAAAAATTTGGACAAAATAAAGAATAATTAATTCTAAAAGTAAGAACTTAGCTTTAAACGTTCTGAAATAATTCAAACGACAGGGTAGGTATTTTAAAATTATTTTGCACAGTAATTAAAAACAAGAATACCGGACAATCCAAGGATGTATATATCTTTCATTAACAAAAAGAGCGTTTTTTTGCCAAAATTATTACCCAGTTTATAAAACGGAAAAACCAGCAAATAGCTATACCCATACTTTATCAACCCCCAGAGTACGATTATAAATTGGAGAGAGAAATGAATAAAATAAATAATTTACTCTCACACCCTGCATTCTTAATGAATTATACTAACTTTCACATGATATTTTATTTTTATTTCTTTAAAAAAACACACTTCTTTTTCTTTAATTTCAAACATTTATTGTATACTTAAGTTGCCCTGTAAATAGTGATGAAATGCATAAAAAATTCAGTAATTTTATTTAAAATTGTAATCCTATTAGAAACTGACCTACGAGTACTAATCTTGCATTTTCATAATTTGGGTCATAATTATCCATTATAAGACATAACTTTCTTTTGGTAATTGTAGTTGAATTATAGATAATTCGATAGATACAAGAAAACTTATTCTCAAGCAAGAAGAAAGTTAAAAGATATTTTTCAATAAAACGTGTACGATTGCCGTGTTACTGTTACACAATAAAAATTACTGTTTATATAAATTAACATAGCAACGTTTTGTGCAGAGGACGTGCAACAAGATAGACACGAAACCGTCCTTCATTTTATCAATAATTACGAAAACTTAACAATTCACATATATTATTATAATTATAGACATTAGTATAATACACAATTAAAGCTATTCAAAACATGGAAAATATGCAACAAAAAATATAAATACGTTTCTTATGCATACAATATTAAAATGTACTCCGTACTGTGAATATTATATATTATACTCCATACTGTTAATGCGAAATTTATGTCAGAATTTATCAATTAACTCAAGTAAAACCCACAAATTTATAAATTTAAAGCAAATTAAAATTATTTTTCTCGTTTGACATTGTTGTGCTAAAAATTATTATAGGCAAGCATGTTATTATCACATACATTAATAGTTGCACATGCTATTTATAGGTTGGTTTCGTTTCATTTTTGTTCGTAATAAATTCATACAACAGTTATTTTTTATTCATACGAGAAAGTATTGTTATATTGCACTATTTATTTCAGTATTATGTTTCTCACAGTTAAAACTGTTTCTTTGTCAGAAGTGTGCCTGCGGGGATGCAAGTATAAATAATCATTATCCAGCAACATAATACAATACTTGTTTAACTACTTTAGCATAATTGCGAGCACATACCACTTATATATATATATTTTTTTTTTTTCATTTTAAAGTTTCAATGTCACTGGATCCTATTGTGCCACTTAACAATAACTCGGCTAAGGTGCCGTAATTATAACAAATATAATTCGAGTAAAAAGTATGCCCTAAAAATAAATAATTTTTTACAAACCAAAAGCTTTTTATTTCGCCATTTATCTACATCTTCTTTTAGGTAGTTCAAAGAAGGATGCTAGTGACAGAGAGGAAATGTTTGAACCTGAGGACCTCCAATTAATGATGTTAACCAGTGAGAATCACTGGGCAGCTGTTAGCCGATATGCTAAAGCAGTTATGGAGAAATTACGTTCTGCCGTAGAAAGCCGCAGGTTAAATAAACGCTCTGAGGTCCTGGTGCGGGGAACAGGGTCGTGGGCGAGTGTCTAGAGGGCTCCCCGATCTTGTGGGAGTCGGCTGGATGCAATGAAGCCGCGGTCACTCCACCGGCTGGGGTTCCGGGGACTTCTTCCACTTCCGAACTAATGCAGATGGCATGTAAGTATGCGTATGGTAAGTATGTTGTGACGGTTGTTGGTGTGCGTATGTCTGTGCGCGGGTGGTGTGTAGGTGTTGGTATGTTTGGTTAAAGTGTTGTTTTGAGTTGGTATTTTTGTTTATGTTTGGATCTGTGTTTGTCTGTGTATGTGCTTTGCTATCTGATTTGTTGTCTGAATGTGTGTGTGTGTGTGTGCGCGTGCGATTATTCCCCCTTCTGAAGAATGCTTTACTAGCTGTTCCCAGGAGGTGCGGGTCGCCAGGGGTGGAGGTTTAGTCGGCAGTACGCAGGAATACATACGTCTCTTTTACTATCTTGCGGAGTCCGACACTGCTTCGGCGTCCGTAAATGAGGTTCTCTATCTCTTAAAACAAAAAAAAAATAAAATAACACAAAAAAGGTAGTTCAAAGAAATAAATTGTTCTACCATGCTTCATGGAATTAGCATATCTTTGGCACACTATTGGGAAGCCGATTTGGTCAAGAGAAGAAATTCCCTTTATTAGGATATGCAAATAAATATGGTAGTATGTTATGAAAATCTGTAATGAAAATTATAACTACGCAAGAGAATATTGGCAACAAAAAAGGATTCAAGATGTATTATTACCGTAAAACCACATTTACCACGCATCTCCAGGTTTGAAGAATTGAAAAAAGTAAAAAAAAATATTGTTACTTTTTATTGTTATATTGTTATTTTCCATTTTATTATCAAAAACACCATAGAAAATTGAATATATTCGTATAACACTATTTGCTATTTGTGTCAATAAATCAGCCGTAAATATTTAATTAAAAGCAAAGAAATTATAGCAGATATATTTTACCTTAATTGCTGTCATCAGTGCTCGAGTATCAAGTTTCCACAATCGGTAGAATAATAGTTATTTTTGTAACCGCTTAAGCACATAATCGACCTCACTTCCGTCGAGAGTTTTCGAAATGCAAATTCTTAAATGATTTTTTAATCAAATCATGCGGCATTTCTGACATAGATCCACTCACAAATCTTCATGAAATTCAGTTTTAGAATTTTACCACATGATTTATTATAGTGTATCGTGTTGTAAATCCAGTTTACGCTGTGTTTACGGAGTTTGATTTTAAATTTTCGGTTTATGCAGTTATCTAGAGGTTGATGAACAGATGTCATTCCACTAGGAATAAAGTGATCATGTTTTTTCAGTAATCAGTCTTTCCCTTACATCATCTATCGTGTGACCCCTAAAACGATCCATTATAAGTACGGAATGCTTTTTGTAATAAAGCGCCTGGTCGACAGCTCCAGAAGCATTTAATCTAGTCCAGTACTAATTAATTATTCATTCCTCCTTTTCTCTCGCTCGTACTAAAATATCGTGTGGAAACATTTCACTTTTCGGTAGATTTTTCTTAAAATTAGATTTGCGGTAAATTTTTCCCACCCGAAAATATTGTCAGCATCACAGAGAAACTCTGTTTTCGTTATAAAGAGTTCATATCCAAACACGTTTTGCATCTACACTTTCAATGCTTATGGCATTTTGACAGTCACCGGTGTCTGGCCGTATTCTCAATTTGATCTTGGGAATAATTGTTCCTTTATCGTAAAATAAAGACATTTTTGAACCTTTGTCAGTTTATCTTCGTATGCTTCTGGTAACCGCTGAAATATTTAGTTTTTTAATATAAAAACTATGTAACTCATAGTAATTATAAAACTCATAGTTTTTTAATATAAAATCTATGTAGGAAAAGAAACCGGCGTACCCATTTTAGGATAGCTATAAATTATTTTCTATCGATATTTAACTCATCGGCGTTTCCAGGACTTTCATCTGACAAATTTTTGTGTCAATCGCGTAACGAATCTGACAAACATTCCATATGCGCGGTAAGTTTTTATTTTATTTTATTTCCGGATATTTCGCGTTTTACCGCTGAAATCCTTTTTTTCAATAAAAAAAAATGCCAATAAAAAAAAATTATTTGTTACGAAAAATGCGTTTTCTTTCTTTCGCTCCTTACGAATGCACAACTCTGCTGTATCAAATTTTCAGCCGGTAGCACGATTTCCGCGCTTCTTTATTTAAGCAATAGCAAATAATTTTTTCTGCAACAATAAATCAACGCAGTCTTTTTTCGCTTTCTTTAGTTCTTCAGTAAACGAAAATTTTACGTACCGAAGGTCGTTGTCACAATGAAAACTGATCATAAAACGACTAAAAAGTGTTTAATAAAACCGTTTCGTACGAAATAAGAATAACCTATGTGTGAGAAAAATGACAGCTTTCGATAAGTCTGGCACCAAGTCGCAGATATGGAGTTTAATTTTCAAATATCGGTAGTAACTCAAGTTACTACCGATAGTAAAGCAAGTTATTCTTGTAACCATCACTTCCGACAGAATGTTGCACGTAGTACGTGGGTGCATAAGTAACATACTGAATCAGCCTGTGTTCGATTAAGACCTATTCTAATTTATATCTATAACAACTTTGTTGTTTGTTTTCATAATATGTTGTTAAGAAATTTACATAGCAGCTTAGTTTCCTATTCTTTTTTATTTTACCGACGTTTCTTCACTGAGGATTTTTGATTGCGTTGTAGCAAGACAATTGTGCCAATTGCAATAATGCTTGTCTTCGAAGTGCAGTAACTTAAATACTTAAGTGCAGACACTTAATACTTAAGTGCTGTAAATCTGAAGTTTTTATAAAAACTTCATTTTATAAATTTGTTTAGGTTTCTAGCTAATTTGCGATCAAATTCGTTTCACCACTGTGTAAACAAGATATTTTACCGCTAATAACGTGGAAAAATTGTTGGTTTATTTTTACGCAGAAATAATATTATTTTGTATTTTAGGGATGAAATATAACTGAAAATCTAAGCATAAGATTAAATTTTTAACTAACCATACCGATATTACTATTCTTTTTTTATTATGCTCTATTCACTGCATATTCAGTTCATAAACTGTCTCATCCAAATATGTAATATTTAACTTGAGGATAACAATACGTCCGATAAAAATCCTCTATTGGAGAAAATGGTATCATAAAAATTGTGTTGAATTGGTTTGAGCTTTTCGTTTTTCTTCTATATTTTTGTATTTTTTTTCGTTTACCACAACGAAAATCGCAGACACAACACTCCATGCAAATACACCTCATACTGCATCAGTTGTTTAATGAACTGTAGAGGGCAACAGAATAAATAATCAACGATGAATCAAACTAAAAGAGACATAATTACATTCTGAATTAATATTCAAATAATGCTGCTTATTTTTGCCAACCATACTGAAACTCTTTCCTATAACTTTATATTTATTTTCATTAATTTTTGTACAATAATGCTTCATTTAATAACACAGATGTGCTCATATCTAGATTAAAATTTTTAGTTTCGGTTACCGGAATTTTTAAATTACTAAACGAATATAACTTCTCAATAAATGTTTTTATAATTAAAGTGATATAATGAAGTTAGTGATCTCTGAATTACAACGCATAATGATTCACTTTATCTATTTTCAATACAGTACTTTTATTTAAAATAATATTTTTAGAAATTTATGAGATAAATTTATGTCAAGGTAACTCATTTTTACCTTTCGGGTAGTTAGAGTTCAGTTTCTTCGTTCTTAGAAAGTCATTCAGTCTTGTTTGAGACTTTGCTAGATGTGTTTTGTTTGGAGTTTATGTTAGTAGGACACCGATGGGAATGTCGCTTGTGGCATTCGCATTGCTGGCATCCTCGCTGAGGCTTCTCTGAAAGATGTCATTGCCAAGATACTGAAAATTACTACCGGTAAAGCACATAAGGGCTAAGTACGGAAGGGGTGGCACGGCGACCGAAACTGTCAGATGGACGGTTCTTCCCCTATGGGGTCAGGACATCGAGATTTACAGAGTACATCGATTCTTGATGTTTCCAATATTGTTAGATATACTATTACCAATTATAAATAATAATACTAATAATAACACGAAAAATGTAAATAAAAAACAAACATTTCAATAACAATTTAAAGAAAATTTACAATAAAACATCTGGAAAGAGACGTTTAAAACATCTGAAGTATGAAATATGTCATATTTTTCCTCCTTCCTCTTCTTAAATGATAATAACGATTTTAAACATGTAGACTCTTCAACCTAATTAATGAAACCCAAAATTAACTTACGTAATAATATGGTACACTATTGACATTAAACTATGTTATTTATGTTAATGACAAAAATACGTTTTGACTAACATTGTTGAAACAGAATTACTGAGTAAAGACACAGATTTAAATGAGATACTCCGCGTCGACCAGTAGGCGATAATTATTAATTAGTTATTATTGAATGAAAATAAATGACTAGTTGTAGATAGTATTGAGATTGATGAGATCCCGGTAACCAATAATGAAGATATTTTTGCAGTCTTGGAATATACTGCTAAAACTAATGACTTGCCTTTTAAGCTGGAGGAAGTCCGTTGTACATACGGTACCGAGTGGAAAAGGAAACATTTGGCAGATAGTGTGTAAATTCCTCTCAAGAATAACTAAAATTTAATGGTAGTTTGCTGCAAAATAAAAGAGAAACTTGCATATCTCGGTCCTGGATTCTCATCTTTTACCTGGGAACTTTTACATCAATGAACATTTAACCAACAAATAAGTTTATCCCAGGCAAAGCAAGATCGTTGAAAAAAGAAAGAAAACTATCATTTGTATGGATGGAAGAAAGCTCTACCTCCAGCAAGCACCAGAATCATCATCCAAATGATTATGAGGGAGAAGACCTGAATGCATTATGTAATCTATAAAAGAATCTGAAAGAGAAAAATTTTTTTTCCTCTTTCAGATTCAATAGTCATGTCATGTTTAGACCATCTTCTGACTTTATCTATAAAGATAAATTTATCATTTTTGAATTAATTAAAAGTGGTCAACTTTTAGATGAGTTGAACATAAAATTTCACATCCATGTTAAAGTTAACAATATCTGTCTGTACCTGTACTTGCCCACAAATTTAGAAAGTTAAAGCAGTTAAATACTTAGGTGTTATGGTAGATGAACAAATAAAATGGGATTGTCATATAGAATATCTTTGCTCAAACACAAAATATCTAACATAAATTTTTTACAAAATAAATCAAGTAAGACTTAAAGACTTAAAAGTAAAGACTTTGTTTATGCAAAGTAAATTTTCTACTTTCTTTTTCATTACAACATTGAAGTTTGGGGGCTGCTTATTGTACGCATTTTAATAAAATATTTACATTACAAAAACAAATCATAAGAGCGGCTTTACGAAGACCTAAGACTTCATCCGAGTAAAAAAGTCTTTGAAAAAATAAATTTACTTACCCTACGACAAACTTATGTAAAAAACGCAATCCTGGAGTATGGATGTTACAAAGGTAATATCTTGTAAACGTCAGTTAATACATCAGTGCCATCTGTTAATAAATAAAATGCTGTAAACACACTAAAAATCACCAAATAAACAAATTGAGACCTGAGTGAAAACCGAATTTTATTTCAAATTTTAATTTTTGGATTATTTATTAGGGGATAATAATTTATTATACTATGTAATATTCAGTAAGATTTACTGGTTCGTCTGATTATAAAGTACCGTAATTTATTGCATTACAATTTAGATTATGTCATTAATTCTATTGCTTTACTGGATTTTCTTTTTCTATGTACATTTGTTATTTTTAAGTTATTTTCTACAACAAGTTGAATTAAAAATATATTGAAACTTTCCGCTAGTGCTCAAGCTTTTGTTTTTTTTCTAGCGTGGCATATTCTATGTTACACTGAAATAATTTTGTAAAATTAAGATAACAAAATTGTTTCTTACTACTGAAATTGCAAACCTGAGTATTTGGTGGCAATAAATAACAAATAAATAAATAGTTAAACAAGTGCAATGAAGTGTATAACCATCATTTTTCTCATTATGCTGACATTTTTTAAAAACACGGTTTGCATGAATAATAAATGGAATAATAGATCGTTGACATTGGGGAAACCTGATCGATACTCAAACGGCTCATGAGAAGTAGGATGACACTACATATTATAATACCTCCCGCTCTTAAATAGCCCTCAGGCGCTGTCCGATTCACCTGTACCACAGCATCATCGTTACCCTGTAACTCAAACTGGAATATAATCAGTTGCACCACTTACAAACTATTACCTCTTTGAACTAAATACATTTTAAATGCAGAATTTGAAAAAGACGGAAAACAGATGTAACTTTGTTTAATAATACATAAAAAGCAAAAGTTAAAAACAATGAGCCTTACTGTTATAATAGAAACGAAAGGTGAGAGCAATTTTCATTTTCTATTATTCTTAAGAAAATATGCAAATCAATTTGCAATTGTTTATTTGCAAATAAGAGTATAAATACAAAAGTTCATTCCTATTCATCAAAATATAATTAGAAAATATGATACTAATACCTCGTATAAACGCACCCACACACACACACACATATACACACACACACACACATACACACACACACACACACACACACACACACACACACACACACACACACACACACACATATATATATATATATATATATATATATAACACGCTTAAAACTCACTGAAGTATAGTATGTATTGTACTATACTTTACTTTAGTACAATACATACTATACTTTAGCAAATAATTATTATTATTATTTGTAGAAAAATAGATAAAAAATAAATTAATACATAAAAATTTAATTCACACACTTCGAAAAGAGTTATCTAAATTTTCAAACCAGCTTCAAGCAGAATATTACATATAAAATATACCTATCGGATGATTATAAATGTCACTGCTTTAAATGGTATACCCGTTTTCAAGACACACAAGTATCAAGTACCATTTCTTTTTTTATAATAAAGCAATACCGGATATGTCATTATCGCCTAAAATACACGACGACCAGTTTTAAAGTACAAGTAAATAAACAAGAGGTGAATTATAACAATCAAAATTTCATAAAAATATTGCCAATTAAATTTAATGAAAAACTTCTAAAATTCCTTTTAAAGACCGATATAGGACAAGCAGAAACAATTAACGTCGTAAAGGTATACTGTGAAGATCAAACAGTTGTAATTCACCAAGCGGATACACAAAAATGTGTATACACACAAAAATGTGTGTGTGTGTGTGTGTGTGTGTGTGTGTGTGTGTGTGTGTGTGTGTGTGTGTGTGTGTGTGTGTGTGTGTGTAACAACTAAAATTGTTCATATGTACTCATATGGGTCACAAATTATATCTACATAAATTACTTCTAACCGAGGCAGGAAAATAAAACATTCCTACCAGAATATACAGATAACCACAGCCACATTAAACTGCAGCCAAAAGTGTGACAAATTTTTGGAAATTAAACAGACACAATTATTTTAGCCACATCAAGATCAATAATATCACTTTTATATAGTCTAAAACTTACACCAAAATGAAAATTTATCTAGCCTTTCATTTCTATTATATTAGTTAGATTCATTGTTTTAAGTTTTAGTTTTTATGTATTAATAAATAAAAAAATTACATCTGTTTTCCTTCTTTACATTTCTGCATTTAAAATGTATGTAGTTCAAAGAGATGTGTGATGATAATCAAGGAGACTGATCAACCATTATGTGGCTGATGTGATATTTTCATTGTGTCGCTGTTTAACTGTTCTAATACAGTGTGATGGAACTGGCCAACAGATGAAACTTCTTGCACTATTTTGAAATCGGTAAGATAATGATAAGGGCTTGCTGACCACTGAAAACGTGGAAATAAATCAGAGCTGTAGAAAGTGAGTTTTCAAAGTAGCCTTCGAGTTGGCATATAAACGAAAATGGATAAACCGTCATTATGAATGTAAAGATCTAAATCCATAAGTAATACCATGATAAATAACATGTTCGCTGAATAGAAGAAGAAGCTTATCCCGCAGAGACGTGATTACCATTAACGTCCTCTAATATTAATCTCGAAGGTGGAATCCGAAGAATAAATTATCTAGTTGCGTAAGTGAAGAAAGATATATACATTACAAGTGAATAAACAAAAAGATAGAAGGATGGTAACAAAATTATGAAGTACGAATAAGAATATACATTCAGCTATCAGCGATATCTATCTTAAAAGAAATAGCTAAACTTTAACGCCTTCTATCCGCATGAGAAAAATCATTCAAACGGAATTCTTAATAACTTAATATAAAATTCATATTTTCTCCAAAGGGAGTCTATTATAAAGAATCAAGAAATTGTAATCCGGAATCAATAATTTAATATCATGCAACAAAAAGGTATATTGTTTTGGTTTTCTTATTTTAACCACTAAATGAAGCAGATAGCTACGATTTCCTCTCAAAAAGTGATCCAACTTAAAGGATTGAACAACGGATTAGTTCTTCATAGAAGTCCATTTATATTGATAACGTTACTCGTGTCTATACAGAAATTGGATTTATTCTCGCAAGTTTTAATTACTTCCTTGTACGAAGTAAAGGAAGTTTTGTGATCGCGAAAAATTTTGTTTTCATATTTCAACGGAAATATCCATTTTGGCAAGTTTCGGTGTGACATCTGTACGTACGTATAAATCTCGAATTACTCGAAAACGATTAGCCGTACGATGTTGAAATGTTGGATTTAGGACTTAACATCTAGTTGTGCACCTCCCCTTTTAATTGCAATCGACTGAACCAAAAATGCTTTTCAACGATATATCGTGGTACTTATTTTCATTGGTTCCAGAGTTATACCCTAATAAAATTTTATGTAATGAAATATTTGGATCTTACAAGGGAAAGGCACATCGGTTGAATTCGACTTCACATACATATATTTATTTTTTTTTCTTATTTAAATGTATTGTTTTATTAATAATTATTAATCTCTGATTGTAAAAAATGTTTTACAATAATTAATAATTCAGTAATAACAATAACAAAAAATAAGGAAAAAAATCATAAGTTATTAGTGAAATAAAATTATATGTACTTTTCATTTAATTTAAAAATGTTTGCAGAGGTTAATAATTATAAATAAATGAATACATTTACATTTAAAGAAAGTTAAAAAAATTAAAGTATATCAAGTCGGATTCGAATCGATGTGTGCATGATTACGGATCCGACACCTTCTCTCTTACACCACATAACTATTTAAGCGACGTGAAAAAAAATTAATGTATAAACTAATATAAAATGCTGAGGACACCACAAAAAAATATGATGCAATGTGGTGTCCACCACATGCAATTGTGTAACTGTCCACTTTATTAAAGACCTGTAGGATCTCACTTTCAAATAAAATAAGTTTAAATGAAGTGCAGAAAACATTTGTATATGTAATTTAAAAATTGACAACAACAGAATTGTCAACTTTTACCAACAGTCTATGGTAAATGTCAATAATGACCAAAACTATTTGGTAAAAGTCCAAAATAAATGTGTTTTCAAGATTTTTTCGGTCTTTTACCAAGTGACTTGGTAAATGTTAAAATTTACCGGTAAAACTTAAGATTTACCGGTATTCGGGGTTTTACCGTAATATATATATATATATTCATTAATTTGGTTTAAAATAATGTAAACAATTAGAAAAAAATTCCTTATCCTATGGGGAGGCAACTTATACTTTTTAAGAAAAAAATCAGTTTGTACTCAGAATGATGGAACTGCATTCTTCCTGGCCCAATTTTCTATCCTCTTTTTTCAGCTACTTCAGTTGGTCTTTTTGTGAAATTTACGCACCAATTTTACAACTTAAAAACGGCTAATTCTTTAATAAAACGATACAGTTTGTTTCAATCAATTAACTCTAGTTTTTTATATTAAGCACTAAGTAACGTTTCCCAAATTATAACAGGTAGCCGCATCGTAACCTGTTAATTTTAATTTATTGAACAATGTAGAAATGTGTTTTTAGTAGATATGACCGTGATTCTATTCAATGATTTGTTGGTATTTTGCTCTTTCCAGGAAGAAACATTTTTAGTAAAGCAGTATCAGCTGTCTTTGAAGGATTGGCTTTATAGAATTAATTACGTAACCAAGGATATGAAGCTGCTAAGTCCGACATTTTTACACTGACTATAAACTTTGTCAATTTGAATGATAAATTTTGTAAATTTGAATAATCTGTCTGTACAAGAAGGGCTATAGTCTGAAAGGATTTTTTTTTTAAATAAAAAAAAAACATTTTAGACATCTGAATAAACCTTATCACAAATTACAGTTAAAACTCTAAATATCAAATTAAAAATTTTCATTACATCAAGATCTCAAATTCCAATAAATAAAAAATCCGAAACAGACTCCTCTTAGTAAAGGAGACAATTTTTGTTAATTATCGATAATTATTTATGTTACAAATTTTGCATCCTTAATTTAACATTCGTGACATGCCGATTGATGAAATTTTGCACAGTTACTATGGTCGGGTCACAATACAATATTCCACCATTACTTTCACAATCATCTCCCAGTATGGGGGTAAATTAAGGGTGCGGGTGTAAAAAATTGCAAAATCTGAAAAACGCTATGCGGGTTTTTTGGGGTCGCAGATGACAAATCCTATAGCCGTTTGACATAAAAAAATGACAAAAACTTGGTACGGGAATTTTTTTTGGTTTCGAATTTGACAACATTTTGTCATCACCGTTAGTTTTACCTTAGACATCAACCATCCATATAATGCCAGGCAGCACTGTAGATTACGTAGTTGTTTATCTGCGTCCAAAGCTATTTGCTGAAGGTCAAGCGTATGTCAGCCTTAACCGAGTTAAATCTCTCGAAGGACTTAGGATCGAAGAACTGGATATTAGGAAGAAAACCGTGCAATAATGATGTATTATCAGGGATGGATCGAATGACAAATCTTTAAAAAAAAAATCATAAAAATATTTGTCGAAAATTGGAACAGTTAATTAAATAAATGAAAAAAAAACTTTACTATGCAAAAACTTCATTATTACTTTGTATTGTAAATGTTTGATGGAAAATTTGTACGATATTTTAAAATATATTACAGATTCAATATGTGTTATCTTTCGAAATCCAAATTAACATACTAATTAAACTCATGCAATGTATGATAACAATGAAAGACAAAAAATAATTTTTTTACTGTTTCTCTAAATGTGATACCATTTCATGAATTGCTTTTTTCGTACATTACAGATCTTAAATACAATTTTACTATTACCTTTATTTTCAAATAAATTACGCTTCTAAATATTAAGGGAAAATATTGTTAAAATGTGTAAAACTTATAATTTTGCATGGCCATACATGATTTAGAATGATTTCGCTGATGATTTTCTTTTATAAATAGCCTCAGGCACATCCCGAATTAATGCCCAACAGTAATCGGCTAGCATGTTAATATTCCATTTCTGTTTATAGCGGCTTTCCATCACCGAAATGTCTTGGTGGAAACGTTCACCGTGTTCGTCACTTACGTTTCCGAGGTTGTTCGGGAAAAAATCCAGATGTGATTGGAAGAAATGTATTTTCAAAGACACATTACATCCCATAGGTCTACGAAGTAAGAAACTGATTAACAATATCGTGATAATTGTCGGATTTTTGTTTGCCGAGAAAACTTTTGCAAACGTCGTTAAATGAAGTCCAAGCTGCGTTTTCTATATTATTTAACATTGAGTTAAATACATTTTCTTTGACCAATCTTATTTGAGGAGCAACAAATATTCCTTCTTTAATTTTCTCTTCACTTACATTCGGAAATTTCTGCCTGATGTACAAAAATCCGGGACTATCCTTCTTTAACGCTGTTACATAAAGTTTCTGTAGTCCTAGCTTGATATGGTGAGGGGTAAAAATATTGTTTGGGTTCTACTAAGTGCTCATGAATAATATTTTTCCCATCTGGAGTTAAGTTGTCTCGTCTCTTCCACTCTTTGGTGACAAAATGTTTATACCTAGCTCGGTTGTCCCATTCTCAAAGAAAACACATGTACATAGTATAACCTACTGCATGCCTAAAAAACAGCTTTCGTAACGTACACTCACAGGTGGTTCAGGAACTGGAATAATTTCACTGTGAGGTACAGGACTGATTGTAGATTGCAATGAAGGATATTTATTGTACAGAATGTTTAGATTTTTTAGAAATTCCAGATACACTTGTTAAACAAAAGTAAAATCGGTTGCATGATCCTTTGGTTCACGCCAAACCATAGGTACACCAAATGGCAAAGCTTTCCGTGTATCTTTCAGCCATCCTCTTAATTATACAGTACAGTTAATGCATACTATATGAGGAGCCCACAACTTATTTCACCAATTTTACTCTGAAAGTACAAATGATATGCTTTTTTTATTTAAGATGTAATGTGTTTTCTATATGATTTTACGGTAAACTCACCACATACATAGGCATTCACATCATTTACACATTTCGAGAGATTATTACACTGCACTTAACAAACTTAAGACAGCAATAAGACTGAACAAAATTAATTCATTCCTAAATCCAATGTTTAATACAAACAACACAACTGACTTTTTATCTGCTTGTTTTGACCTGCACAGACATGATTACTCTTGTCCATGAAGGCTCACTCTTCAGTATTAGATATGATGTCATAATATGTGACTATGTATGATTTAATTCTTTGTCTAGTATTGTTTATTTATAACTTACAGATTATGTTAACAAAGTTAAACAATAATAAATGACCTAACAAAATAAAATATAGCCGCTTAAAATGCCAACTATAAGTTGAAAAATGAAAAAATCCCTTATATTAGAATTTAAAGATTTTCAAAAATATTGGGTGATAGAAAGATTCTGAGTTCAAATTCGTTTTTAGCATCAACAAACTGATTAAAATCATATATCGTATGTTAGGAAACAAAAATTATGTTTATCAGTAAAATTTGATTAAATATGACTAAAAAGTATAAATCAAGTTTTTAAATATTTTGAAAATTTTTTTAATAATATTTTATATTGCAGTTTAGGACTGTTAAAAGTTAACAAAACATTAGTGATTAGTCAGTCATAATCTTGAAAACGGAAACTTGTTCATATTTACTTATAATTAAATTAATACTGACACATTTTATGATAAAATGATTAACTATTAACCAAATAAATAAATTATTAACCAGAATTAAACATATTCAGCATTTTATGTCGCTCCTGCTTCGTCCATTTTTAGTAATTCTATTTCCCAAATAACAAAATTCTTCTACCTCCACAGTATTTTTTCGTCCTGTTTTTATATTTAGTGGTCCATCTACTATATGTCTACTACATTTCATTACTCTCGTTCTGTTCTTTTATATTTTCATGTGTTAGTTCTTGTGTTGGACTTATCCGTGCCATTCATTGTTTCATATAAATCTGTTTTAATCTCAGCTCGAATTACGATATCAGCAGCAAGTCGTAATGTCTTTCTCTTTTCACTTTGTCAGTTATTCCGGATCTAAACTGTTCTTTAACATTATTAATTGCTAGTTCTATTCAAAGATTAAGAATAAATGGGGGTAGGGAACATCTTTGTCCGACTTCCTTTTTTATTACAGCTTCCTTCTTCTCTTTGGTTATTACTGTTGCAGTTTGGTTCCTGTAAATGTTAGCAATAGTTCTTCTATCGCTATAACTGAACTGTAATTTTTTTTAAATGTTGATCATTTTATTCCAGTCTATGTTATCAAATGCTTTTTCTACGTCTCGAAATGCAATGGATATTGGTTTGTTTTTCTTTAATCTTTCTTTTACTATTAATCTGAGCGCTAAAATTGCCTCCCTTGACCCTATACTTTTCCTGAAACCAAATTAGTCTTCTCCTAACGTTTCTTCCACTTTCCTCTCAATTCTTCTGTACAGAATTCTAGTTCAAAATTTTGATGCATGAGTATTTAGGCTAATTGTTCTGTATTCATCACATTTATCTTCTCGTGCTTTCTTTGGTATCATGAGAATAACACTCTTTTTGATATCAGACAGTACTTCCTCTTTTTCGTAAATATTACACAGCAGTTTGTACAATTTGTCTATCGCTTCCTCACCTGCACTGCACAGTAATTCTGCCGGTTTCCCGTCTATCCCAAGAGCCTTTCTTTCACTCAAATCTTAATTCTCTGTTAAATTCAGATCTCAGTATTGTATCTCCCTTTTTATTCTCTTCGACTTCCTCTTCTTCCTCTATAACACTAGTTTCAATAAATATAATTAAGGAAAATAATTGATAAATCTATTTCCGTTTCAAATACCATTTTATTTTTATTAATTAAAAAATATATAAAATTTTGAAACAAGATTATACTAACTTTAATAACAAAACTATTAAAGTTGCTCTCAAACTGCTAATTTTAATAATGCAGGCAGTAAATCTTTTGAAGAAATAAAGTAAACATCACTCATTTATAAATAATGAAGATAATTCAAATCGTCATATTTAATAACAGGAATAAAGGAATTTTACTCTAATTACAAAAAATATACCACTGTTTATAAAGTGCAGAAGACTGTATTTTATTGAAACAGGTAGACAAAAAACATGAATTTCGATGCAAACATGATTTCGAAAAATATAACTTAAAAATATGATTTCGTAAAATAACGACCTCTGTGTAAAAAACAAATTATTTAATTGTAAAAAGAATGATTAGTAAATAGTTTATAAAATTGTAGGAAACAAAATTTAACTCGTACCTTTCCAAGTAGTTTTAAATACTATTTAAAATTTATTGATGTTTTGAAAAATAAAGCAACAATATAAATAATAATAGTCAGAGCTTAGTTGTTGATTATTATCTTATGTTCAGCTATTGCTTTTTTTTTCTTTTTTTACTCTATTTATTGAATTTTTCTGTTAGATTTTTGTTTACCAACTATAACTGAAGTTATTCAAAATACATAATGCACACAAAATGCACGCTTATAAGCCGTCTACAATCAATACAATTATCACATATGAGTAGTTTAATAGAGGTCAAATTATAAGTTCTTTTTTATTTTACTTTATTTTCAAATTATTAAATTCTATAAAGGTAAAAATAATAATTTATACGTTAAATACATCATTAATTTAAATGTCACCTTTTTTATGAGTTATTCAACATAATTTCTAAACCATAAACTAACAATTTAGGAAAACATTTAAAAGGTAAATTTAAAATTAAATATAAAAATAATTCCAACTAAGTGTAGGTAACATAAGCTGAAGATGTTATAAGAGTTACGTGAAAAAATTTTGGTGTCTGTTTGTAGTGACGTTAGAGATGTGAGGCATCTGTCCGTTATCGGGGAGAAGGATTCGGGAAGAGGTTCCTGTAACTGACATGCTACACCGGAGATCCCTGGAATGTGCGACACTCGGCAATCATTTCACCCTCTCCTTCTTCTGGCCTGTACAATCCAACCCTTCACTTCTGTTTGCTTCACGTTCCTGTCACGCTGAAACTCTACTAGGTTCTCAAGCAGCTGTTCATCTGTCTTTACATTGCACAGAGCAGCTCCATTATTTAAACTGGGAGGTTTGTCGGAGGGGGAGGAAAGATGGATGATGTTCTTTTAAACTTCATTCAATCGATAAAAACAAAACAATTCATAACCCTACATGTAATCTATTGGATAATTAATAATAATAATAATAATAATAATAATAATGATAATAATAATAATAATAATCTCTCTCTCTCTCTCTCTCTCTCTCTCTCTGTGTGTGTGTGTGTGTGTGTGTGTGTGTGTTAGAGAGAGAGAAAAAGGGAGGAGGAAAGAAACATTAGCTAGCGAAAAAATTATTAACATACCTAACACACCTACTTGCACCAACATTTTAACGGAGTAAAATTAATCTGCCCATAGGACTTCATAAAAACTTGACTACATTTTATGTAAAGTTATCATTTCTACACAGAATGGATGAGTATTTTAAACATATAACCTATTTATACACGATTATAATTATTCAGCATAAATATTTTATTTTTGTGACAACTTCATGTCAAACTCCATTACCTTTCTTTGGAGATATTCTAACGAATGTAAATAAGAAAATGTTTAGCAAGATACGATAAATGAGGATGTATGTTGATACATCCATATAGATTTGATTTAAAAATAAATATACATTTCCAGTATATGTACATAATGCATGCGCACGTGCGCGTGTATGAGCACACATAAGAGAACGCGGAGGAATACTGACAGTTGGTAGGAGTAAAAGAACCTTTCGAACAATTACAGAAACCAATTTAAAATAGCCAACGTCCTGCCAATTTCCTTCAATTCTTCTGCACGGAAGAACTTGTATCGTCATAGAGAATCTTTCAACTGAAAAGTGTTCGTTCATTTTATTGGTATTCGATGCTATCAGTTATAAACTTTTTTCTTACACTTCGGTAGCTATCTAAACCAATTTAGCTTACACTCTTTCTGGGTCACGCTACTAATATACAGCTACTAATAGCAGAATTTTTTTCAAATAAATAATAATTTTTTTCAAATTCTGCTATTATTTTTTCAAATAATAGCAGAATTTATTTTTTCATATTTTTCAAATATGAAAATAATAAATAAAACGGCTTCAGGCTTTATAAACAAAAATACTCTACTTCTTCGTTTACATATTACCTTAATTCATATTTATTTAGAACGATTGACCACAAGTTCGTAACATTTTTGAGGAGCGAGTAAATATGACAAATTTTATAGACTAATAAGTTCTAATATCGGTTAGCTATATTACACCAGTATTCCCGGGTGCAAAAAAAAGAAACGAAGGAAAATGTATGATCATTTATTAAAATTATTTATTATCTGAGAGAGCCCAAGGAAGAATTCTTGATTCATTTATCAACTCAAATATTTATATTATAAGTATAATCTACTATTTAGAGTACGCCTGCGTTATCTAATTAGATATCGTTATAAACAAGTTGAAACAAACTTTAAGTATGAAGGTAAATAAGAAAACCATTTGCAAAAATATTGGGAGATATGTAAAATTACACAATCTAATGAATTAAAGTCTAAAATAAGAATTATTTCGTTAAAGAAACATTAAACTTTTAACATTCGTGAGAAAAGTACAACTTAGGAAATTATGTTAATTACGAGTACATTAAAATAATATAAATGATATTCAGACTGTTGGATCAATCACATTTAAATAAATAACTGAACTGACAATCTTATTTTGGCACGGTCTATACGGTAAACATAAGTAAAAGTCAATATACGTTATCCATGAAGAGCACTATTTATTTCAGTTATCTATTAAATTATGGTAAAGTGCATCAGTTATTCATTAAATTATGGTACAGAACAATAAGTAAATTTTTTTTCTTCTGGCTTGGTGAGTCGAAGGAAACCCATCATAAGTTGAATATTTATAATACTATAAGTTAACGGAGTAGCAGATTAGTATTACCATAACATAAGTACACAAAATAAAAGTTGATTTAAAAATTAAGAAACTTCTCAGTAAATTTTCTTAACATCAAGTCTATTAAATCACTTATTTAGTGAAAAAAGGTAGTAATATACGAGAAAAGTTACATAAATCTTCGGTTTGGTAATATGTTTTTTTTACATCCGGAAAATGGTAACAGAAATCATATTAAGGCGTTTTACAGGCGTTTAACTCAAATTGTAAACGTTTAAATTACAAAATTTATACCCATCATCATCTAAAAATAGTACGGTAACTGCCACTTGTGTCAGCAAGTAGTAACTTCTATGAACAAATATGTCTAGGTTTATCAGAATATATATTAATTTATTCAGAAGATAATTAATAAAAATTGAATATTTGTTGCAGTAAACCTTCTTTTATCAAGACTACATTAAAAAAAATTACGTACAAAATAAACATCCATGATATTGTTACTAATTTAATTCGTGAACAGGATACGGTATACCATATAAATTCATAAATTATTACAGCTTAAAATATACAATGATCATTAATTAACGAACGTAGGTTAAATATTTGAATAGTTTTCGTTACTCATGTAAGTTTAATACTTAGCTTAGATCTGCGAATCATTTTTATAAATGGAGATATAGACCACTGTTTATAAAGTGTAGAAGACTGTATTTTATTAACTTACTGTCATTACAAATACAGTGTGAGTTAATTAATATTTAATTAATTACAATCATGTCCATCAGAAAATTGTTATTATTACTTCTTTTTAAGAGTAGTATTTACGACAGGTGTTAGTGATATGCGTCATCAACAGCAACCAGCTGATTGCTGTTTCAACACATACTTCAAGGTCAAGGCCATGATGTAACATCAGCTGTTACTAGGTCGTCATGGAGAAAGCGAATTCACGTTCCTATAACCCACAAATGAAGCAAAAGTTATGACATAATCTAAAATTCCATGTCGCTTCACATACTGTGCCAGTTTTGATAAAGCTATCCGATTAAATTCTTGTAGTTTTAATTCATTGTACATTAAATAAAACGAGTAAACGCTGATATTAACAAAGTAATAGAACAATAATATAAATTATTAGATCTAATATTAGTGAAAAACAAATAATAAAATATTATTATTATTTGTTCAACTTTATTATTAATATTATTTGTTTAGGGTTTACTAAAATAATCTCCGGCTTTACATTCTATTTGATTCTGTTCTTCTGAAGTATCAATAAATAAAAATTATACTAGAAAAAAACTACATTCTCATCAGCAAACCTTTGTAAAATAAATTCCCGTCTTTTCTTGTTAACTTTTAAAATGAGCGCTCAAAATGAAAATCACAGAATTTATTATAAACCCTAGAAAAAAGCGAACCTACAAAAAAGGTCCGCCGCGAAAATGTTCCATGGTTTACGATTACAAATGGTTTTCTAATTTTTTTGCCAGTTGTAACTAAATAACGTTCATGAATTTAGCGTACTAACAACAAAGTGTTTTATAACGAAAAGCTTCAAAATTCTGAACATATTTTAGCTGTTTCTTGAGTTGTAATTTTGTAACACGGACCCAATGTTTTCCTTTTTTATCACTAAAATACAAATATAATTTTAGATAAATCGTTCGTATCAAGAAGTATTAATCGTTCAAACAAATGAGTCGTTCGAGAAATAAAAATCGTTCATGCACTTCATTCAAAATAAAAATGTGAACACATACAGCACGAAATCAACGCACCATGCTTTTTTATTTGATATACGAATGTAATGGAAGTCTATTGACGTAAAATCTTATGTAATTACCTACCGTTTAAATGCTAATTCTTTTCTAGATTGTTTTTATTCTAGATTATTCTCCAAATTATACTTACGAGTTAATCAATCATTCTAATAATTGATTAGTAATTATTGCACTAAAGTCGTTTTCATTTTCACTAACATTTTTTTACTAACCTTATTTCCTGGAGATTAAACTGCATTAGAGGTTGAAATTTGTGGATATAAAGAGTGATTATATTGGAATTTGATTAACTATTTAAAATCAACATCAACAACATTTTCTACATTGTGGGAATTTCAGGTACATTATAGATGATTATATGTTATAAATCATCATATAAACTTTCTTTTTCTTTCCTGGTATCATAGCTCTAGAGCTGTGCTTCAAGAAGGAAATTATTGTAATCACTCAAAAAATGGGGTATGGTTTTTTTTGTATTTCTCGACATCTTATGACCTAGGGACTAACGAAAATAAAGTAGGAGGGTAATCTTCGTACATACGTACTTGTGTTTGAAGTTTAAAAACATTTGACTGGATTAACCGATTTTGATTAAATTTTGTACAACTCGTGTATATGGGGCAATCTGTTAGTTAAATATTTGGGTCAATAACTCAAGGGGTTGACGGTTGAGAGAAGATAGTTTTTGGGGTTAATATCTCAAAATTTTACAAACATAACCGCATTTTACATTAAGCTCAATACATACGTGTCAACTTACCTTACCATTTTGAAAATCGTTTTCCCAAAACTCCCCCTTTCCCAAAAATCGAATAAAATTTAATTATTTGATATTTTTAATCGGTTTTTTATACTTTTCTAGGTATAGTAGTATTGCAACTGACCCCAGAAAATAAATACAGTAGACCACTAGTTATCTGATCTAATTAAAACCACCTCCCATCAAACAAGCTATAATTTTTTTATGAACCTTTTTATTAATACTATTGATATCAGGTAGGAAAGCACTGTGAAATTTGTATTGCACTTTCTGGAATTCTTAAAAAAAAAAATAATATGAAGCACTTGGATGTCAAAAGTATATTTTTAAAAACACTCGTATCTTTTCTGAAACAATATTTTTAATTAAATTTTAAAAATGATGATATAATATGGAATTTTAAACTACATATACCTATACACGCATAATTCATTTATGGAGTGTTTTATTTCACATCAAAACCTAATGATTAATGATTCTTTGATAAATAAATAGGGCAGTTTTTAATAAATAAATATTATTTTTGTTTCTATTATATCAATTAACGATTTCCGTAATGAAATAATAACATTTCACCTTTTCATCAGGAAGATTTTAAGTTTTAATCTTGTTTAGAAAATTGGCAGTCTTTACCCAAAACAATGCAAATTTTATATAGTTTTTATTTCCTGTTATGTTAGACTAACTACAATTGACTGAATCATTTAGTTGCTATTAAGAAAAAAAAACAGTTTTCTACCTTCATATTCATAATATATTCCGTCTAATTTATCTTATTTTACATCTTGGGGCTGCAATCCGTGCATACTCTTAGTTGCAGACTTGGCTTTCTAAATATATATTTCACAAGAGAGTTAGCCTCCACCCAAGCCCTGACATGGATGAACAGGTAATCTAGATCGGGGATTTCCAGCCTTCAGTAAACAGGCAAAGAAGTAAGAAGCAGCAATTGGTACTCTTAGTCCACGCCGGATATCTAATTTTCCCCACAAGCAACCATATCTGGTATGGTTAATTATTACCAACCATACGATAACAACCATAACTAAATATATCTTGGTTCCCGCAATCCGCCTACTAAGGAGGTGCTCAATAGAAAACTAGCGGCTCCATATGAACTAATTATTGTATTATCTCATAGAATACAAATTGGGAATATCTAATTAGTTTAGAATCTAAATTTTCTCAGTTTCAAAATATCATGATTTAGAGCAATTAAGAAATAAAATTAAAACCATCTAACTAAATATTTCTTTAAATATCTAAGGCTTAAGGCCGGTATTTTTTTCCAAAACATTATAGTTTCAATAAATTTATTTTTCTTGATCACATTTTTATTTTATTTATTTATATCTTTTTTTTTTTCATTATATTTCCATTAATATAAAAATAATATAATAATGCTTTAGTAAAAATAGAGTACGAAGGATGATAACAAGAACATGTACCTGTCTCCGAAATGTATTCCTGTTTAAGAATTTTCGCCTGAATTTCATTTGAACTCTAACTCCACTGATTCATAATCATTAACAACAGTTTATATTATTTTACACACTTTAAACATTATTTCAAGTTCGAATTCATTGAAGAGAGAAAGCGTAAGAAAATTGAGTTAATAGTTTAAGTCCCTGTAAATAAAAATAAAAATATTGATTATATGAAACGGGAAAAGATAACAACTAAAACAATTAATTAAAAAAAGATAATCCAAGCTATTATTCTAATTTTATATGCAATCAAAAATCATTTACTGAAGTATAACACCTACAACACAGTTGTTAAAATTAATAAATAAATTTAATGAACAGCACAGAATGTTGTAAGTTTTATTATTTGCACAAAAATATAATAATTACTGAAAAGTGATAATGAAGCATGTGTAAATTACAGAACTGGAAAGGTTAAAATAATTATATTCATTAAAGCTTTTTAAAGTAAAAATTGTAAGCCATAAAGAATAAACAAGTAATTCAACATAACAATTACTCCAAGGCCACTTTGGTGTAATGTACCAACCAAATTTACGAATGACCAGTCAAAACATTAAATTAGTATATTTTAAATGTTTACAGTACGTGCTGAAGAAATCATTTTATAAAATTTCTTCAAGAATAGGTTTCGTATAAATTAAATTATATGAATATTTAATTACACTTTTATCACAGAAGGAAGTTTTTGTTATTTACGTGTTCAATTTTGAGATACTTAGGACTGTAAGTCCTGTAACGAAGCAAATCTGAAACATTATTTCTTTACTTAAATAGATAAATATCAACGCGAAGAGTAAGAAACCACTTGTTATTAAGTTATGTAAGTGTTTCATGAGAATAAAAAGGAAACATCAAAATGAATGAAAATTAAAATCAATAATATTAATTACTTAACTTTTTAAAGTTCAAGAGAAAATTTAAATAGAAAATTAATGGTAATTTTATTAATTACATTAAGGATAATTGAAGTAAGGTTTAACTGATAGTTTAGATAAAGCATAAGCCTATATAGACTATATCTTAAGGAAAAAGGCCACTGCAATGCACATACTAAATTTACTATGAAAAGATTCTATGTGCCCTTTTTATTTATTAAAATAATTCATAAAATATGTGTAGATCAAATAGTTAGTTAATAGTTTACTTTTATATTCAAGTAGGTAGTATAGGCAAATTCTGGTTTTTGTTTATAGTTCTATCATATACAAATTGCATGTTTTTCGACTTTAATAATTACTTTACCTTCGAATACTTAAAAATGAAGCATTTCTCTAAAAACATTAACCAATCCCATTAAGCAATTTATTTACCTTGGCAGAGAAAGCATTAAGGAGAAACAATTTCATACAATTCAGATGCAAACGCTATAAATAATTAAATTTCTTAGGTAATACATAATAAAAATAGCAAAACAAATCCAAGTAAAATTGGATAAGTGAAAGAATCCAAAACTGGATAAGAATAAATGCATAGCAAAAGTAATTAAGTTCTGCTTATTTAGCAAAAAATATCGGCACGAAGTCAATTGTATTGACTTCATACAACTGATTTAAGATTATAGTAATAAGATTAATAGTGTATTAATGACTAGCTAGACACTTTTACAAAAATACCTATGGTGTAGGTATTTAGCCTGCTACAATTATAAACATGCAAATAATAAATTTATTTACACATATTATATAAATTTACAATTCTCCACTACAACTAAATAAATGCATTTTCAATCTGTAAATAAAATCCAAATTTCAATTATAAATTGAAATTAATTTAGTGTAAGTGAAGTAATTCAAATGAATTAACGTTAATGTTACAATATAAAAATTGTAGAAGAAAAATTCCTAAAACAAAATGTATAAATAAATTAATTCTTTAATTTAAAAAATAATAGTATTATTATTAATTTATTAATGGATAAGCAAAATCAATAAGTATGACAGATGTATTCTGTGGGATTATTCACTAAATAAAAAGTTTAATTTCATTTAGATACGTTTTTTTTGTAACCTACCAACTCTCAGTACTCTACATCATGTAAGTAAACCAAATAGAGTGTTTGCTGAGAATTGCGCCTACTAGGTAAGCACCCATATCATTACATATCAGTTGGTACTGTGACGTGTCAGACAGATAGGGCATTATTTTAAGTTGTCAATGAAATGTACAATAAACAAAAAAAAATTAGGGTTCACGTAATTTACATACTGGAGTAAGATTAGTAGTTACTGTATACACCATGTATTTATAGGTAATTATGCGTTTAAATTGGAAATTATTAGTTGTACTCAATATAAGATCCCAGTAATTTTATATTTTTTTATCTTTACTTTTACAGTAATAATAAAAATGTATTTTTTCTTACCAGAGTATTATACCCATGTTGACAAGAACAAATTATAAATAAATTTGTTGAGGAATGAGATGATTACATGCATCCCATATACAATTTGCGAAAACAATGAGATTTAATCAGTTTAAAAGCATTTATCCTTAGCAGTTTTTAAGCTGAGCAATTGATTAATTATCTGTTGATTCAGTACTGACAACACAAACAAACTTTTCTAAAAACGTATTTTAAGTAACTAATCCCTAAATTTACGTTATGAATTAAATGACGTTCTAATTTATCAGTAATTGCCATAAATTAAAAAGTTAACTGAACAAAAATTACTTAATTTTATCAGCATATAGTTTTCCTAGAAGGCACATATAAACAAGCAAAAAAGCATGTTAAACTAAGAAAACAACTAATACGTATTTCATAAAAATAAATTACATGATTAATATACCACCACTCTAATTTTATGTAAACTTTATTTTCATAAAATTTTTCATTTATAACTTTTTTGTAAATCTAATTCATAGATTAAACTAAATTACAATACAGAAACTAATAAATAATAATAATAGTAATAATAACAATAAAAGTTATAATCATTAATTTCATAACTTTTACAAAATTTGAATGTTAAATTTAGTTATCTATTAATTTTTTTAAAAGTATTGTTTTATAGGAGATTTATCTTATGTGTGCGCATACGAATATGACTCTTATCCACACGAACGCTCTAATGTTCTATCTAATTATGAGGACAGAATATAATATTTTTTACAGTATTTTGTTGTAATAAAATCAGATAAAATTTTCTTCTGTAATTTTAGCACTTTGAATAATGAATTTTAAAAAATGACAGTCAAATTAATAATTTATTTATGACATATTACTCATTAATACTCTAGGAGAAAGAAAGTAAAATATTCTTAATATATCCAGTAGACTAGATCCTTAGGAACTTAAACTGTATTTGTACTTACACCACAAAGGGTAGAAAATTTGATGCACTTATAATTATATTTTTATTTTTCAAAAAACAGACCGCAAAATGTTAACTTAAAAAAAACAGTATCTTTTACTTTTCAGCTATTTATGTTCTATTTAATTTTAGTCAAATTGGATAAAAAAAGAAGAGCTCATATGAATCTAATTATGTGACAGTTTCTACTTCTCTGATTTTCTGCAAAGTAGGTTTTAACAGATGATTGATTATTTTCAAAATTAACTTAACTATTTCTCCTTCCAAATAATCATCTGATGGGGGTTTTTCTCTTCTAGTATTTTTCTCTAATGCTTTTCATGATACATCTTTAAGAAGCTGTTTAAGCAGAAAAAGATTAAAATGGAAAACACTTTGGATTAGCAAAGTGTTTTCCCAACTGTGGTGTGCCCAACAGTGGTGAAAATGAACACTCTGTACCAGTGTAGAACATAAAACCATTGAAAAATCCCAAAAAGTGCTCCTTCAGCAGTCCTCACTTCCATCAGTGCTCCTTTCAGTAAAAATGTACCAAGAACAAGAACTTGATTTTTGCTTTCACGTTTTCTAGCTGACAAGCTGACTAGGAAAATGTATACAAAAAAGGAATCTCTTCTACTACATTAAATTTAAATGATTTTTTTCTGTTATACACTACAGAATAATGATAATAGCAGTGTATAAACATAATGTGATCTGAAATCGTATTAAATATGATACTTAAGTGTTATTTTCCCTTTGGCTGTTATGAAAATGATATAATATGCAACAAAACACCCAATTATTAATAAACTATATTAAATAAATTTATATAGTAAAACTTGATTTTCATTAAAGAATGAATTTGGTGTAATTATTTCATTTTATGATTATTGCCATTTTGTGCTTAATTAAAAATATTCATTTTCATTTATCAAATATCCATGTACTACATAATTTTAAAAAATCTGGTGTGGAAATTTTTTTATATTATCATGTTAAATGCGAGAAAGATTTCCTTGAAATATCTGACATTTCAAGCTAAGAGACAAAATACTGGTCATCTACAAAAAAGGTGAAAAAATATGTATAATTAAATCAAATAGCCAATAAAAAAACAAATTATACACAGTTAATGAAAAAAATAAATGAAGTTTTTAAGAATTTACATTCATTATTATTTTAATAATTAATTGAACGATATCCCAAAATATGCTTTGAAAAATGAGTTTATTTTATTTATATTTAATGAATAGAAAATATTACAAACATTTTTTTAGTCAGTACGAAGCTTAAATAAAAATATTAATGGAATATTTTCAGTTCTATTTCTACTTATTTTTAAGTAAATATCAATTTATTTTTGCCAATGATTTGAAGGCAGTTACATAGGAAATAAAAGAATAAACTGTAAAGAGGAAAATTAGTAAAGTAAGTTATAATTACATGGAATTTATAAGAAGATATTCATTCAGAACTTAAGTAAAAAGAATTTATTTTAATTTTTGTTATCATATGCAAAAATATCAGGGAGAATACAACTATTTTACTGGGCTCTGATTTTCTGTAAAAATTTTGTCTATAGTATTAAAAGTATTATTTAGAGAAGTAAATACACAGTAAAGGCCATTTATGTCGGACTGCTGAAAGTAACCCTGTAGCTTTTGTTGACAATGTAATTAAACTAAACTTTGAAAACTACAAACAAATGTTCAATCACGCTCTTAAATGTAATGTGGACTGGCTTTAACAAAGGCTCGTGGATTATTAAGGTTTAGGAATTAGGTATGTATTATAACTTCATTATCAATTCATGTTGATTATTAACTTAGTAACATAAATCATTTGATAATTTTATTCTTTGTCATCAGATTTCAATTCCCTTTATACATTTATAGAATATGAGTCAACAAAAACTATTTATGGTAATGAATTATTATGGAAAGCTACTTAAAAAGTAAATTGGTCTTTAACTAATTGTCCCAATTAGTCTAGAAAATAATCACTGCGCTAAAAGCAACTAGAGATGGCTTACTTATTTACACAATATTTCTTCATCCTTTTTAGTTTCTAGGTAATACAAAAGATGATAACACAAAAAACTTCCCCAGTCTCCCTTTCAGATGGCTCTGCTACTGAAATATTTGAGTGTATGTGAAACTCAGAGAGTAACATATAAATAAATTTATCTCTTTATATTTTTATGTAATTATAGATCTGGGTTTCAGAATTACCAGTTTTGGATGGTAGGTGTTACCTAAGAAGTATATTTTGTTAATTACAGCTATTTTCAAGACCATTTTACTAATAACACCTACAGGATATTGGAATATAATTATGATTCTTAAATGCCGTAAACATCTTATAGATCAATTAATTTCCTTCTAGTGGTGTCTTAGATATTTGAAACACTGTTCTTCAGAAGGTGAAACAGTTTATCTCAGAATTATTGCCAGTTGATCGGTTTAGTTTCATGAAAGGACCTTCAATACTGGAGCAAGTCCATTGTGTTACCAGAATATTTAACACTGCTTTTGAGTCAAAAGAATATTGCTAGGCTAGATGCTATCTTCCTGGATACTGTGCTTTTGATAAGGCAGCCTGTGGTACATTATTTGAAAAAATATAAAATGAAGAAAAACTTTTCATGTTTATGTATAGTTCTGAACTCGTATTTTAAATATGAGTTATTTTAAATACTAAGAAATATCCTTTTAAATAAACGTTCAAGAGATCGTTAAACAACTGCATCATCAATTTCGTTTACCACAAGGAAGTATCTTCATGCAGTATTGTACCTATTTCATACCTCTAACGTTTTTTAAATTCCTCTGTCAATAGCATTAGCAGATATCATAATTCACAATACTATTAAAAATCTATATGTTGCCTTAGAGATTGTAAACCCTTTTAAATAGTATTCAAAAGTGGTTAGATAAATGAAAAATGAAGATCAAAGAGTTCAGTCTGCAAGTGCCACATTTCTTCTATGAGGCATAATTATCTACCAGCAAAGCTTTTCAAAATCAATCTACCCCAAGGAAGTCATTTTAAGTATCAAGGATTGCGTCTTGACCGACATTTAACATGGAGAAACCATATGCTATTTAAAGGACTGATTTAGAGCCAATTCTCTGAAAAATACATTGCCTACTTGAATATAAATCTAAACACATTCAGCAAACTGACAATGATCAAGCATCATATCAGAGTTAACAGTGATATATGTACAATGTGTTTTTGTATAAATACTAAGTGAAACTGTTAATGGTTGTCAATAAGTAAAGTTTACAATATATGTTATACAAGAAAAGCATGATCATTAAACATCCAGAGACCGACATGTTCTAACCTTGCGCTAATCAGCAACTGAATTCAATAATGGCATGCACACCAGATCTTCAAACCCATTAATTCATAGTGTCTTTTAAATTGCAACATATATTCCCACAATTCATATCAGAATGAATTTTTCCCAACCAAATTCTAATATTATTTTTAATATTTCCTTTATGTTACTTGCAAATATTAACAGCATGGATGGAAATTCATTCCAGCTGTGTAAAAAGACAGCCATGAAACCTGTTATTGAAGAAACAAACAACATCCTAAGCACAAATATTGTAGCAGCCCTCATAAATCTTACTCAATAATCATCATCTTCAGACTAAACTCTTGAAATGCTTCCTGGGGTTGCAAAAAAAAATACATTTTGTTGACATTCTAAAGTAGATTCCAGCTTTTTAGGCTGTACACCAAAAGTAAACTTCAAAATCTTGGTCTGCTTTGAGGCCAATTTCTATTCCCAAACAAGACTGTTTAATTCACTTTGAGTTATCAGTTAAGATTTACAGAAATCCCTCTTCAAATCAGGACTACCTTGCTTCACATTTTGAACCAATAGCTGTCTTCTTCTACAGTTATATATGTTGGAGAATGTAGTACAATCAGTACTCAAAATGAAGTACTGGCCTCGCCCTATAGCAAACAAAATTGGGTACTTTACTGTGTGTTTGAAATTTCTACTTAATCCTTTTATCTTTTTAATACAAAAGTAACAGTCCAGTGAATGAATTTGTTATTCATTCATCAGCCACACTCTGGGTATGGCAAAGCTTGTGATCCAGAAAACCCTTAGCCCTGTTTGTTAGAGGTTTCACACAGACTGTACTGGAGATATAAAAAGCAAAAATATTACCTTGATAAAACCTGATTAAAACATGATTAAAAAATAACTCACTAACTAAGATATAGTATTAGTAAGCACAATATTGTTAGTTGTGTATTACAGTATGAGTTTATCTGTACTTCATAATATTATTTTAATAGGGAAAAATTGATGTATTGGGTCAATTAGGTTAATATTTTTTATTATAAAAAAAATAGGTTATAAAAGATCAAACAAGTTTTTAAAAATAAAATTTCTAATCATTGTTTGTCCCAAGGTAGGTAAAATGTCACATTAGTACTTGACATCATTGGCTATTGCAAACGAATGGATTTGAAGGGTAAAAAAAGTTTCTTCTTCTACAATATAGTTCATTATACATTAATTTCCTAATAGTTTAGAGAAGGCAAACCCTTTTGCTTTGAATTCATGTTTTAGTACTTCCATAACACACTAATTAACTTTTTCTTAATATACAATGTCCTTATACGTAATTATATCACTTGTTATATGATAGAAGATGATATGATATGATAGAAGATGTTATATGATAGAAATGTGATATGTAAGATAATATTTTTGTTTTGTATAAAGGCAGTAAACAGAAAGTTTTTATATAAACACTAAGTAAAATTGTTTATGTTTGTCAACAGTAAAGATTACAATATACGTTATACAAGAAACGCATGGTTATTAAGCATCCAGAGACTGATGCACACTGACCTTGCTCTAATCAGCAACTGACTTCAATAATAGCATGTTGTGGCTCTTCCTGCCCATTGTGTGCGCATACATATCTCATTTAGTTCTAGACAGCTTCCTGCTCTTGCCTTCATTTAAACTTTCTGTGACTATCTTTGCATTTATTCATCACAATTTGCTGCACTGGACTGTCTACAATAACAATGAACACTGTTTTAATTTCTGAGGTGAAATCTCTAACAGAAACAAAAAAAAAATGGCTTACCATTACGATTTGAAATATAATTATTGCTTTTATCCTGTAAGAAAAGCTTTGGTATACGTCGTTGTTAGGCAAATAAATGCTGTGTTTAATGAAAGTATAATGCAATATAGAATCAATCTTTTATAAAATAATAACAACAATTTTAAAATGTGTCAGTTTTGGAATAACCTATAACAAAGTATATGAATTTTTATCTGAAAGTTGAATCAGTAGAATAATTAATATTATGTATTGTGTATTGTTTAGTTATGATTTACAATAAATATTTCTTTTATATTTTTCCACAGATCTCATCTAAATATGAATCAGTTGTATTAACAGCAGCAGGGTGTAATGACTGCAACCTAATTTGAAATTCAAATACATTTTCAAAAAAGCGTGCATGGGGCCATTACAACGGGATTACACAAGATTAGCCGCTTTGCAAGATCTTGCCTTCCACCTGCGCTTCTCCACAGCCCTTCTCTTAACCTCTCCCCATAAATATCTTCACCCTTTAAAATTTACTGAACACAGTCTTTATTCTGACAACCACCAGTGAGCCCTAAGCTTGAACCATTCTTGGCTTTCTATTTGCAACAACCCTTACTCCACTCAGATAATATCTGGAAATTTTTTATGCGCAGATTAAATTTGCTAATAAATTTTCAATGGATTCCTAAAATATAAAAATTCACATATATTTGTCTATTTGTGAGAAAAATTTGGAAAGTGTAATATTCACATTATTTTTTGAAATCTTTAGCTCAAGTTTTGAAAAATAATGAAAGCAAGATAATTCAGATGCACTTCCATAATCTAAGGAAGTTTATTTAAATATTTAGAGAAAAACGTTTCATTATTAGGCTGTTATGTAGATAGCTGATTCACACACAAAAGCTGTGGTTAGTACAGTTATTTAATTTTGTTATTAGTTAAAAATCAGAATATTTCAGTTACAAAGAGAAGATTGTCCATTTATTGGAACAGAAAGATTACAAATCACTTCAACTGATTAACATAGGTTATGATGAAGGCCGTTATGGTATAAATTACCAACAACAAAATAGTATTATTTATTTAACTTCTACTAATTGTAGGAGTAAATAGTTAAATTATGTTTATTCCAGATGCGGTAAAAATTTGATAAATTGATGACATGTTTTAAATAGAAAGGCTTTATTTTTCACAAAGTGTGTTTTGATATCCATTTTAGCATTATGAGGTAGTAGTGCTTGTATAATGCGTATGTAACCTACATACGCATTATACAAGCACTACTACCTGAATATTTACCTAATATTCAGTAAATAAAGTTGCAACAGTGATTTTAATTTAATTATTATGTTGAGATTATGGCACTTATTTTCTTATAATACTGGGCCGTCCAATCAGTGTAGTAATTAGCATGTTTGGTTTTGATCAATAGTCTCAGGTTCGACTTCCAGCAAGGGTGATATTTTTTCATCTATCTTATCACACATTTGACCAATTCAGCTCAAGTCCTGACTGTGATTAAGATTAACTTCAATAATCATCTATTACTATTAAATGATTGGTTCAAGAATCTTAAATCTAAGTTCATAGAATAGAATGTTTTTACTTCTTGTAAATTTTTATAGTTTTATAAGAAGGATGTATATTTTCCTTTTTAATTTTAGAAAACATAACTGTTTAATTTTAGTAAAAATAAGAAAGTTTCTATTGCAGAATGAAAAATTTGTTTGTACATTACAATTTTATGTGATAATGTAAACTGAAAAAAACCCACTGCTTAAGTGTACCATATAGATGTAGTGGGAACAAAGTAACAGTTTTAAGTGAGTTAGGGTTACATCATTAATACGGACAAGTGATAAGTATCAGTCCTTAAACTGAAAAACAATAACTGCGTTTGATTAAAAAAAATTATGGGTGTTGTTTGAGACGTTAGCTGCATCATAATTCTTGATATCATTGGATGTAACTCTACCTTTTATTAGTTAACATTAGATTAGTTAACTCTACCTTCTTCATTAAGCAATTAGACCATGTTACAGTATTAACATGCATTAGTTATACCAATGAATGAATTTTGCATAACGATTCCACTAAAAATTATATTTTACAATGAATGTTTCCTTCATATTTTTTCATAGATCTCACCTAAATATGAATCAATTATATTACCAGCAGCAGGGTGTAATGACTGCAACTTAATTTGAAATTCAAATGCACTATTATAAATCATAATAGTATAATAGTTTATAGTTGTCCAACTTTGTGGAATTAAACACAAAGTTGAACAAATATCTTTTAGATTACAAAAGAAAGTTACAAGTAGCAAGTTTATGTAAAAATTATTGTAAAGAATTGCTTTCTTCAGTTTTTCAGGGTTATAATATTGTATGGAATGCAGTAAAATCACTATTTAAAAATACAGAAAATGCTGTATAGAAGAATAAATATGTATAGAAGAATAAATATACACAGAACATTATTTAACTTAATACTCATTGTAGTATTATTATACAGGTCAGTCACTTAAAATTTACAAAAGTTTTACTTCTAACAATGAATTATTCGTTTTTCATTCAATCTAAACTAACATTTCATCATACAGGATTGTAGGAAAAGTTAAAATTTAAATTTCTTTATGTGTTAAAAGCAGCAATGCGGCATATATAACGAGTTCATTACAATGCACATAACATGTAAATCATTCTACGTTGAGATGTGAATAAGATTTTCTTGAATTAGAAATAACACTCAAACCAGGGGAAAAGGAGATTTTCCTTTCATTACTCTTGAGAAGATGTAAGGATATAGTGTGGAACAAATGATAAAGGTGTGTGAAGCAAATGAGCTTCATGCACCTTCATTTCATAAACAGTCATTTAAATACTTCCTTTCAGACTGAGCACAAACTGCGCAATTTACATGCAATACCGTTTCTCGGATGTAATGACACTCATGAAATATTAATTGACGAATCACTGACTTTTGAATAAAATTTCTAGAACAATAATGAATAGGGCCTATCAATTTACTGAGGGTGATAGAGCATTTACACATATTGTGTAAATGATTAGTAAGACTATAAGTAAATTTACAACATTTTTTATATGCGTATAAATATAGTGTTAAAAATACATGAATTATTTGCATTGTAACGTAAAAATAATTAATTCACTTAACTAATTCCAGTAATTAGAAGAATATTGCAGAACTATTTTCCTCTCTAATATTTATACAAAATGATGGCTTCTACTACATTCACTTAAAGTTAAAAAAAGATAAAATAAAAGTAAGAAAATGTGGTAGAAAAGAGAAAGATTAAATAAACACTCTAAAACATAACACAACTGATGAAACTGTTCAACAGAAAACACTAAAAATTGAAACAACAAAGTTTCTTTATTACGAGTCTGGCTGAACGGTTTAAAGTTTGGCCAAATTCATTCATCAGTTACTGGGTCCTTGATGTTTGTGAAGTTTATTGGGAAGCGGTTATGCCTGGGGACATACCTGGTGGTTGTACAAAAATAATAGGTCAAGTGGGTTGTTGATAAGGCCAAAATGCTTGTCAAGTAAAGCAAGGTCCCCTAATACATACATATACATGAAAAAAAGGCTTTCAGTGATGTGAGGTTGTAGAATGATATGGAAAACCAAAATGTAAAAATTTAAAAGGATTTTCAGAAAAAAAAAATTAGTTTTAATGATATGAAGAATTGTTTGAGTGGAACAAAAAGTGGAAAGTAAGTGGTATTTATTTTCATTGGTTCCAGAGTTATAACCAAATTCCCCATCTTACGAGGGGAAGGCACATCGGATCAAATCCGACTACATCTACTTTTCTTTTTTTAATTTTTTTTCTTTTTAATTTACATATATGGATTTATTAATAATTATTAACCTCTGATAGTAAAAAAAAGTTTTACAATAAATAATATTCCAATAATAACAAAAAAACAGAAAAGAAAAAAATATCAGAAGTGTTTAATGAAATAAAATTTTGTGTACTTTTCATTAAAAAAAAAAAAGTGTATATGTAATTTAATAGGCGTACAAGGAAGTCATGGGTTGTCCACATAAGATTTTTATAGATTGTAATCTTATATGTATTTTCATTATTATGGATTTTAAATTCTTTTTATTTTAATCAGAAATTGTTAGGGATAGATTTATATCATCAGACCTATTATCTTGTTAGAAGTAACCAAAATATAATACGTAGAAAAATTCAATTAACAGAGAAAGTAAAACAGATATGTCCTAGAACTTTCGTACCTATCAGTTTAACATGTAATCTATCGAAAATACTCACCAGGAAAATTTAAAGGCGTGTGGATGTTTAGAGGAAGGTTTAATAGTTCATACCGGTTTAGTGTTAGAAAGTGCATAACGGAACGGAGTGGAACGCAAGGATGGCGGGAGTTTCAACATATCTTCCTACAGATTGCAGAACCTGGACAATGTCCCTTGCTGCTGTATCTTTCTATTATCGGTCGGGTTTCATGGGTTATTTAATGGCTGTTATAAATTTTTAATTTTATTTATGGACGGATTTGGTAATATGCGTTCCTATCCGTATGAACCAGCGTGAAATTTATTCACTGGTTCTGATCGAGGGAGACTAAGCTTTTGAGCCTTTTACTCCCGGCGTGATTCCCTTCAGTCCGTGCTGAAGTCCTTTCGGTACTAGCACCTTATGGGCTAGCAGGAATACGCTTATCGGGGACCTAGTTATTTGGCGGGAGCAATGCGCTCCCTTCTCCGGAGGGAGTCGCATGTGCCTACTGAATTAAATTGTAAGTTTTGAGGATGAAAGTGCATAAATATGAGGGAGATCATTCTGCCTTTCAGGCTAACCTTACAATTTAGGATTAAAACAATATCCCCGCCGACATGGTAATTGTAAATATAAAGACGATTAAGATTGTAGAAAATAACAAACTGTTTAAATTCAACAAAAAAAAATTTTGACTGAAATATAGACAGACTAACAATCTGTACAAGAATAATGTAGCAATAATAATGGAAGGTGAAAAGTAAGCTCTCATTCAGAATGGAGTAACAAAGGATGTAGTTTACTCCAATAGCCTTTCAACTCATGTACAGAAGCAATGCAGAAACTGAAGTATAGCTTAGGAAAATGAGTATTTACCCATGGGTAAAATATATGTCTTATGATTTGCTAACATTGTTTTTTTTTTTTTAACAGAAACCAAGTAAGAGGAAATAAAGATAATGATTAACTGTGACCGAAAGTAAGAAAAGTAAATAAATATTTAGGTGTTCGTAATATATCAAACGTTTCAGAGTTTTGTTATTGAGGCAATAAATAAAAAAAAAGAATGAATGAAGTAATTTAGTACACAAAAGCAGAGTGCTGCTAGCAAGGAAATATTTCGTGGAGAAATATTTAATACTAAGTATGAATGTAAGAATTAGAGAATTTTTTGATGCAGTGCAGTGTTTTATGAAAAAGAAAAATTATGAAGTAAGAAAAAAATAGACGCCTTTTGAACGTTACTGTTCACAAGGTTGTGGAAAATACAAAAACTCAAAAATAAAACATGAAAATCGATGGATTGACGACATGCCTTTGAGTTGTAAAACAGAATATTTAATACAAAATACGTTTATAGGGAAGCGATAATTGGAGAAATTTTTAGAAACCCTGGATAGGCTTCCCCAGTTAGTAATGTCAACAAGTAGAAGAACTGTGGCTAATTTTAGAAGCATAAAACTTTGATGGAAGAAATTACTGTCCAAAATATGCTTAACCAAGAACATAACGTAATATAGATTATAATATTTTCTATTTAATTTCTGCAAACCTTTTGCCTAAGAGCTATCTAAAATGAAAATAAGAACATCTTTCTAATATCAAAAGTAGAAGATTAACAATTCACAACATTTCCAACTAACATTACATATTTCATGTCTGAATAAGTAACAGGTAATAAGTAATAGGTATTCATTACTTTCTACTATAATTCGACGAATCATAGTAAATAGGTCGTAATAAATATGTCAAATTATTTACTATGATTCGACAAATCATACTAAAAAAGTAGTAGTAAATAAATCGAACCATAGTAAATGATTCAGACGTAGTTGTTAGGTAGATAAATTTTCACTCATATCGCATACGCAACGTATTTATTTATTATTGTTTCATCTGTACGGCTGGACTGTTTCACAGGTGTGCCATTCCATAGTTTTGGACCGATGCACGAAGTCCCATAACAGTGACGAAATTACACTAAATATTATTGTGATTTATACCTACTATCTGATATAAGCAGATGATTTGCAGATGTTAATATTTCTGATCTACAATATAAAATGATTAACGATGCTTTAGTGGTGTTCCTGATTTATTTCAGACATACGCTAAACTGGATGAAACTTTAGTATAGGTGTCGATATTTGTCTATTGTAAATATAAATATAAATACTATTCCTTCGTTAGTATTGAATGTAGATGGTTGGGTTTAACGATACTTCTTTAAAGATACTTACTTTTCCTTCGCTGTCTTTTATTTAATGGTGAATTTTACAGAGCCAGTTTTCCTGTAATTGTGGGGTCATTCTACAATTATAACTATTATTATAACAACTCTCTGTTTTAGTGTTTTAATCATTTTCACTATTTATATCGTGGATGTATAAATATATACAAATTCAAATATATGTTATTAGATTATAAGCATTTAGTTTTTTTGATATACTTACCAGTTAGCAAGATTGTGGTGCATCAACTAAATTAGTTTAAATCGAGTGAAAAATATTCTAATAACAAAAGAGATAATTATAACAAAGTTTCGCATGCGGAATAATTAAATAACTTACATAATGGAATTCAAACCTAAGGTTGGACTCGGTTTCAGATATACACGACAGCTTGTAAATTTAATGATGCCGCTTAGAAAGATAAAAAAGTTTTTAAATATAATAATTTGAAAAATTGTGAAGTACGCGGCAGAATCACTATGAATGGAGAGTAATTATGGTTTCATACATTTATCACTTCAGTTATTATACGACTACAGATATTAAAATAGCTTTATACAGACATTAATAAGGACGAAATTCAGTCTGAATCCCAGTGAATACAGAATTTTTTTTCTGTACGTTATACAGTCTAGAAAAAACTAAGCTCGTATTTCAGACATGTCACTCCTAATAAAAAAATCAAGTCTCTCCTTGTTAATTGTGATTCCCTTTTTATATTATTTTCTTTATGTACTTAAATTCACAACTGCAGTGTCATTGCGTATTTGTGTAAGTATGAAAAGTTACACTGTCCACAGGAAAAATAATCCTACCGAAAAATAATTGTATTTTTAATTATAGTTATTGAGATAATTCAATGAAGTTTTTAAATTATATTGTAATATTATTTTATTTTGAATGTACCTCACAGCAAAGTTGCAATAAATATTGAAATGACACCCACCCCACTCTACATATTGATCAGCATGGCTTAACGTTATAATTCATTTAATAACAGAAAATAATTAAACACATATTATGATAATAACATGGAAATTGTGTTATAAAATATAGTTTCAGAACTACTAAGCAGTTTATTTCTTCAGTACAATTACAGGTGATAATATTGTCAGGGGGGACCATTTTCAATGCAAACTATTTAGTATCTACTCAACCATAAAACTGATTTGTATAGTTTTTGTTCCTTTTATGTATTTTTCAAATGTGTTGATGTCTTTGCGTTATTTATGTAAGATTTTATTGTTACTGTTAATATCTTTGTGATTGTATTTTGTTTCTATGAGGGGATTTGCAAGATTAATTCTAATCCGTGTATAGTGCCTTTGGGTATTTTGTGATTAATTATGAGCGTGTGTCCACAACGTCTGATGAGTCCAGTGAAATTCTATCGGTATAAATCATCAGAATTGGTATGGTTTTAAGCATTTATTATTAGTTTAGCAAATTAATCTTATAAAATTTATTTATGTTTGTGATAGGAACATGGTAATAATTTTTCCTGAAAACTTCAGTAGTTTTGTAAGATTGCCGAATAACGTATAAGATTGACATTAAACGTAATAATGTTGCTTTAAGTATTGTACCTTTTACATATTTTCTGTCATTAGATATGTTTTCAATTTTTTTTAAATTTTATTTAGTGTGTTTTCCATTAAATCTGTCCACCGAGTTCTTCAGTGCTGTTGGCTGACTAATGCTATCAAGTTGAATTGGAACCATAGTAAGAAAGTTTTTGTGCTGCAGCCAGAGTATGTTTAAAATATTTCACCAGGATCACTCTGTTTTGACATCATCCTCCTCGTCAATGACAATTAAAACATTGTAATATATTCTTCAAATTCACTGAAGAATTACACTTTATTCATTGCATTTCACTCCTGAATTTGAACACATCACAACACTTAACATCTTTGACGTTACCGTATTCTAAACTGATCGAAGCGCAGTTTTAATATCTTAAGAAACTCACAAAGCCTAATGTACTTAAAATGTTATGCAACCGCATACTAAAGGATTTTTTTTTGCTTAAAGAGAAATAGTGACATTAGGCGAATATACAGTATAGTGTAACTCAAACACGTATGTAAGTAAACAAGTATGTAAGAAAACAGCGATAGTAAGCCGAAAAAGTTGAGGGAACACTTTTATATTTATTTATAGTACAGGTAGAGGCTACACGGAATTTATAATATGATATTTAAAAGAAATAATTGGGTTTTGTCAGCAATATGAACTTTTATGTGTGATTCATATGCCTCGATTTTTAAAACTCCCGAGTTCATTTTTTAAAAAAATAGTGTCTTCTTTATTTTATTTCAATACGAGTACATTCAGTAGGTTGACATTTTTAACATCCGTAACAAAGAAGAGAACGTAATTTTAGTCAAACGAACATTTTTATTAATTCATTGTGTTAGCAAAATGTGATATGAAGTTTTTGAAATGAAATCAGTCTGCTCAAAAATGAATGATAATCGTATATTTCTGCCCGTCATGCACCCCTACAGGGTATTGGTTGGGAAAATTTCATAAAGCTGCTCACTCGATGGAACGACTGAATTAAGTTAGCTGATTGTTAATACTGATTTATAGGATTCTCTTTGTATGGTAGTTAATAAAAAAAAAAGAAGAAAAATGATAAATAAATAAAAAACTTTTTCAATAGCCGTGATAGTAATTTTGTAATTAATCGTAAAAAGTACCTTTTTTATTACAATATAAATGTTACGGTATTTAGGCTTGTTTTTTTACAAAATCTAACACCTAAATGTTTTTATATGTTAAATAAAATCTGTGCAGTTTCTGACATCGAATTCGAAAAAATACAATTTTGACATTATATTTGTTAGAAACAAATTAATTTTGATTTTTTGTTTGAAAAATAGAATTAACGGAAAAGTGAAATTGATATTAAAAAAAATCATTGGAGACTACAGTTTACATTTTTAATATTAAGTAATTTCTACGCCTTCAAACGATTTTTATGTTGTTTTATTTAATCAGTTCTGCGATATCAAACAGTATAATTTGGGTTGAACAAATTTAAACATAACATTTTTGGAGCTGTTCTCTTTGTACCTATATTTACTCATTTCAATACATGATTAGTGTCCAGTAGTTAATTTTTAAAAATTGTTTTTGTGAGTCGGAGGAACCCCATTTACGGGCAAATTTCCGACTCGCTAACAGGTTCTGCAAGACCTTATTAGAAGTGCGTATGTGTGCCTGCTGTGAGTGTTGGTAAGATAGACTAAATCTATCTCACCAACCCCTTCTCAAAGGGCCGGACCCGCAATTAAAAAGGGGGACAGGTAATGCTGGCATTCAGCGACCTAGTCGTGGCAGCAAATTGCTGCCTAGTACATACATGCACTCGCATACATAGACGCCGAGTACATACATGCACTCGATGGTCCAAGCCATTCCACTACTCTAAGAATAGCTTCCTCTGTGCCCTTGCCAGGGAATAAACCATACTGGTCGCCCATCAATCAGCATATGGTTAGAAGTCAACCTACTATTAATGCGGAAGTACAAGACCTTCTCGAAAACCTTACCTACTACAGGCAAGAGCGTCAGCGGTAAGAAGAACTTACAGTGGAGTCCTTATCGCCACCATTGAAGAACAGTTCAAACTCACCACATTTCCAACACGCTGGGAAATATCCAGCAAAAAGCTTCCTATTAAAAGCCCTAGACCGGGAACCAAAAATCACTGGCAACGTGTGAACAAGGAGCTCTATTTTGATACAATCATATCCGGGGGCTTTACTTCTAGCCAGGCTACAAACTACTTGGCGGACTTCCGCCTCAGCAATCTCGAAGACAAATTTTCAGAGCGTAAACCTACAACTTCCCTTCGAACACGTTGATGATAAGAGGTTTCACCAATCTCAGTATCAGTGGAGGCAGATCGTTCATTAGAAGAGTGAGTATACGATCTTCGTTTATTACAACTCCATCCTGGGTTGAGAAAGAACTATAAAACGACAGCCCATGGATCCTTATTTCTCTGCTCTTTTGCAAATGCGCGCCTAGAAGACCACCCTTGAAAACCACCCTTGACGCTTAGAAGACCGAACCTTGTGAAAATACTCGGTCCTTTTCCAACGCTAGTCCGCAAGCAAGACTGCACGCCAATCAGGGTGACCCTCACGCTGTGCGGGTCCCCTGAGCCGGCCCACAATCCGCTTCTTCGGAGTCAATTCCCACCATCCATCTACTCTCTCTCGACCTGTACCTCTGGGAATCGACTGATAAGCGGCTTCAAATATCACAGAAGAAACATTCTCTGTTAGGTTATCTAACGGGAGATCGTCCAGTCTTCAAGCAAATACTCGAAGCCTGGCAGCAAGAATATTAATTTGCATGACATTTCTCCCGCCACAACCCCATTCGCTCACCCTGAAGCATAAGACTGAATGTTTGTGCCACAAACTGCTACTGAGACTCGAATCAATTTAGTGACCAGTGTCCTAACTAGCTCCTAGAGCTAATCTAACTGCGTGAACGAACTAAGCATGGTGTCACACACCACTTGCTTCGTGTCCCACCGCTCACTTGTCACGTATTCTAAAATGGGTAGAATTAGGTAATTATTAGGGTATATTAGGTAATTAGCATTGTCAAGTATCAGAGACGTTAAAGAGGTAAGTTCATCCATAGCGTCAACATCATTATACTCTTATGGAGGGTTTTATGGCAACCGTTCCAATCTGCCTTTTCAAAAATCCATCTCTGTGGCTTTTTATTCATCTTGCAGTCGACACCAACGGGTATAATAATTGGCCTGTGGTCACTGCCGTGAAGGTCGTCACAAGTGGACCAATTAAGGATAGTGAGTAAATTGGGTAAACATAAGGAGAGGTCGATATTTGACAGTGTACCAGACGATGAGCACATGAATGTGATGATGAGAACATGAATGGGTATTATTCAGTAGACAAAGGTCCAAGTCTTGCCTCACTGCCTCAATCTGTTTACTATATTTCCCAGAGAGGAGCAGAGAGATGAGCACCAGGAAATATGGCGGAATTGAATTCTCCTACTATTAACGACGGCGATGGGATTTGGGTGAGGAGATTTGACATTTCCTGCACACTGAACTCAGAGTTCGGTGAGAGATGCAAATTGCATCTCTCACTCAATGTAAAAGAAATTGTGATTATTACAGCAACAGCAGGAATGAGGGTAGGTAGTTTTAGCCTTGTAGCCGACACCTCATTCCGCATGAAAATAGCAACACCACTACTCTCTCTACTGTCTACAAGACAGTCGTACCTCTCAAAGTATAGTTTCTGTGTGTTACCGCATCTTGTTGTAATAGTTGCGTTCTTGGAAGTACATTATTAATGGTTCATGTGGGCGCATGAAAACTCTTACATCATCAATACGGGATCAAAACCCTCTAACGTTCCACTGAATATAAAACTACGTTTTATATTCAGTTTTATTATAGTCAGTTCCACTGAATCATAAACGTAGTTAAATACAAAAAAACAGAGAAATATATGAAACAATTAATTGTACGTGGTTTGGTTTTTCTTTTTCGAATTTTCTGTTTTAAATAACTCCGATTCTCTGTGGTCGGGTGATTTTTCTACCATATCTTCCAGTAGACGTGGTGTTGGAGTGGGGATTTTGATAAATGGGAAGTTCCAGCGATATCCCAGAGGAGTTGCTTGTGTAGGCTCCCTTAACAGGGAGCCTATTGGGTGACTTACAATCAGTTGTATTTACGGTTGTCCACAAAGTAGAACTTTAGGGACAGGAACTTTCAGGGGGATCCAACTAGTGTTAGTTTCACTTGTTGCAATTACCGACTTCTTATTCATCTTTGTTAACTCACAGATATGTGCAGTAAGTGAAGCAACCGATCAGATAACATCTGAACAAGCTTTCTCAGTTTACTGCAGGATCCGCACTCTTCGTTGCCTGCATTTATAGGAGCTTTAATTGATGTCACAGTAGCAAAAGAGACATCCGGTTTAACGAGGTTTCGAGAAATAAATGACTTTTTATATTCTCTTCGGGCGGCTGGAAAAGAAAGTTTTTGCACGGTACAGAATTTTAAGATTGCCTTCTCTTCTTTAAAAGCTGGGTATTCTCGAGATCGCTGAATGGGTACCTCCATAGTTAGCACATTTTTCTTACTCCTGTCAGTTAGTGTCGTGTGTCTAGTCTTGTTTAGGCACTGTCTGATTATTCTGCATTTATTTACACTAAGCCTTTCTGGAGTGTAGTAGGAGTGTATTCTAGAATTTTTTTACATCCTCAGATAATATAGTCTATTAATTTGATTACGTGACATTTCCTGTTTTTGTCGGGCTGCGTTGTGGAGGCCTTCAGAATGTGTTTCTGGTAATTTTTTTTGAAGATCACTTGTCCTGAATTGCTACTAGAAATTCTTCTGTTTCAGGAAAGAGTTCTCACCTTTGCATCCATTTGTAGGATTGATCTGTGTTTGTGTGGGATTGTTGGATGATGTTTCTGTGCTTACTATGTAATGCCTTTTCTGACCATCTGCGTAATTTTTCTGCGTGGATAGTTTGTCTAGTATTACAGTATTTCTATTTTCATCGTGTAGACCAGATTAACCGGGGTGAGATCATTATCTGCTTGAGCTATTACTTGGTAAAATATGTTAGTTTTACTCAAAAAATATTGAGTTGTGTATTTGGTTGTTGTGTAGAGTATGAAGATCAGTGATCCCTCTTCCGCCGTCTTTCCTGTGTAAAATCATTCTTTCTGTGAAAAACTGGATGAAGGAATCTGTGTCTGGTCAACTCAGGCCGATTCAACCTGTTGAGAGCCTTCAGAACTGTAACCCTCCATTTGAAGATTCCAAAGGAATACGTTACTAGCGGTATGGCGTAGATGTTAAATAGCTTGAATAGGTTTCTTCATCGAGCGCAGATTATAGTCTTTTAACAAGACGCTGTGGTATGGCCATACTCTTGGCATTGGAAACGTCGTCGTGGGTTGGAGATAAAAGGTCGTCCCGATCCGACAGGTAACCCATTTTAATCTTCTCTGGTAATACCGAAAGATTACAAGTTAATATAAGGGAAGGTGTAGGTTGTTCCACTCCGTTCTGTCGTTTCTTTATTCGTTTCACATCTACAATATCCTGATTACGAAGTTCATCAGTTATTTCACTTATCCATTTCCAGAAAGTTGCGGAAAAAAAATTACTTCCCGGCTTGTATTTAACGTCTTGTGGCATACCGCACTTACGTTTATGCCGCTCATATTACTGAGACGTAACAGAGAGCGACTCTGTTCATCATTAAACATTTTTATTAGAATCTTTCCGTCTCGGAAATTTTAGTTCTTTGGAGAACCACAAGAACCGGTTATTGTTTCTTGCAGGATATGCAAGATCTTTTGGAGGTTGCCACCTTCCTGATTATTCAGAAGCACAACAAAACGAATGTTTTTATATTTTATAATTGATGTTTTAGAGTTAGTCTCTTCTGCAAGAATATTATCCTCGCCAGACAAAGCTGACCGAGAAATTTTCACTACGCAAGATGTGATTTTTTCAGATGGACCACCAACCATCATGGAGTTTACTTGAGGACTTGAAATATTGGTCCCTGAGTACCAGTGATAAAACAGACCAATCTAGCAGAGCGCACGCGTACTGGAGCTAGCGCTAAATACAACTGGGTTCGCCCTAGTGCCCAGAGGTAAACGTTCGAAACTCACTACGTAGAGCCATTCACCCATCGGCACGATAGTTTCCACTTTGGGTTACGGTTACGTTTCGTAAGATGCCGCAACACTACCGAATGTAATTGTAAGAAGAAACAGTGTAGGATGTAGTTGTGTAAGGGTATTTGTTGTAATTTGAGTAGTGTTCTTGGAGTAATGTAAAGTGTTCTGCAGCTTTGGGTGTAGTAGGAATAAAAGCTGCAGAGGCTAGGGCCGTGGGATGATAAATCCCAAAGTCTTTAAAAAATAAGACTCCAAGTTTGGGTAATTAAAACTATTGCACAGGGTCACGAATAAGTTGGAATTTAGTTTTCCTGCAAAATATTTGCTATAACTATATAAATATCAAATATAACCACTTTTATTGTAACTCACACACACACACACACACACACACACACACACACACACACACACACACACACACACACACACACACACACACACACACACACACACACACACAAATTCACCCTCCTTACACTACATAATGTTTCGTACGGAAGGAATCATTGTCAGATGGTATTCCAGTTCCTATTTCGAAAGTCTCTCTCTCAATCACTCACTCCCCCCAGCTCTCACTCTGTCCCTCTCTCTCTCACTAATTCATCTTTCAACTGTTATACTTACAAAAATAGAAATAAGATTTGTATATCCAATGCTGTACTTAGTGAGTCAGTTTGTATTCAATTTTAAATTTATTTCTTTAAATAAGTGCAATATTTCTTGTACATATCAACTTTTCCTAATACTTTCAATGATTTCAATTCTGTGAAAAAATATTTCAGACACTAGCAACCAAAAAAAATTCCAAACGTGAAAGCCATTGAGTGGTTTAAAAAAATACCTATATAAAGTATTTTAGTATATTAATTATACGTAAAACGTCACAGAAAGATAAAGAGCCTATCTGTCTGTGGTATATGAGTGTGAGTATGTGCGCACGCGTGTTTGTGTGTATATTTACGTAACTGATTGTTGAATATCTAATATTTTTAAATCGTATTGAACCCTTTGCTCCTGAACATAATGTGACACGTCGGAAGATATAACACTTTTGCCGTCTTCTTTGATACAGCTAGCGTGTACTTTGGCTTACAAAAGCATTTTTGTTTGGTATTAAAAGCTGTATTTTAGCTGGCTGACGACCTTTACGTCCAGCTTCAAGAAATTGGCGTCTAACAGTCGTAACACGTCAATCTGCTTCAATAGCGACCAATTCTCCATTTAGGTCCACAGCAGATCATTTTTAATTTGGTTTACTGTTTCTCACTAATAACCGAGCCTGTGTTGGAATAGTTTTTCTTTTACAGTCACATTTGCCTTTCCTTTGAGATGAAAATGAACCAATCTCCTTAAGTTTTTTAACGTAGCATTAATTATCCCTAGACCAACTTCATTCTCAAAAGCCACTTGTCGTTGTGTCATACTGGAAAGCTCAGAAAGAGAAATAATTTTCCAACGCTTTCTTGGAGATATGACCATTATTAAATATGCAAGACAAAACAAAAAATACTAAAATATGATTTTGTAATAAAAAATAAAGTAAACTTTCACATCACACTATTAATAACATGAAAATTAATAAAAACCAAAGAACAATTACCTCACATTAAACAGACAACTTAAAAAATGGGTCAAGCAATTTAGCCACAAAATAGAAATAAACAAAAGATTTTCTGTATTCGGATTAATTTGCATGCAATATATATATATATATATATATATATATATATATATATATATATATATATATCGGCTAGCGCGACGCTAGCCGATAGATGTTGGAGGACTTGCAGTCCACCAATGTGCCTGCACACGTATTCCTCCCCATCAAGCCGGCTGACCGTGCAACATTCACACCACAGCGGCGCTGCGGCCCCAACAATTGAAGGCGGCTGCATTAGAACTACGCAGCAGAGCAAGAGTTGGTTCTATCCCGGACCATCACCTGGAAAACAGGACGAAGAAGGAGGAAGAAAGAAGACCACTGGCCGAACCGACGTGAGATCTCGCGGAGAATGCCAGTAACCCCACTGAAGCAGCAGGCCTGGCCGGACCGATACGAAGCCCGCTAGCGGCAGGAGACCTAGCAGTGAAGACGGAGCCGGACGACCACCGCTCGAAGAGAACCACCTGGGCTGTGCAGGTGGAAGATGACTGATGCCGACCCGACACAGCAGGGCTCTGGGGACAACCTTTATAGCGTACGATATAGTGGGGACCCAACTGCCGCTGAGGGAAAGATCTGTCTGATTCCAACAGAAGGAATCGGAATGGAGTGGTGATGGAGCCACCACTACAAAATTCCAAACAGCCCTTTTCAAGGCTACCACAATAGTGTCACGTGCCGTCGAAGCTATCTAGTGACAATACTATATATAATACATATATATATATATATCAGCACTTTTATAAATTCATTAACATCGCTCATAATAAAACAGTATATTTCGTAATGTTGAAAGGATACATTCGAATATATATGTAAACGTTACTCAAACTAACTTACTAACATTCACTTTTGGATATTCATTGTTCTTTAAGTGATTTATTAAACTACTATCACTCTGGAAGCTAGACAATTCATTTATAAAATAATCATATTTGAAAATTAGAATAAGTACTAAATAATTAATGAGTTAATAAATTAAGATAAAAAACTTCTCATGAGAACAAATATAAAGAATTTTGTAGAGAACCTCTTGATACTGAAAGCAATTAATTTCTCTTGCCTACATGACAAACCCCATCCTTTTGCTATTGTTCACCAACCGATGTAGTTGCCCTACGATCTTGACAAGGAATCTCTTTGCTTTTAAACACTCTCATTTGTCTTGCTAATTATTTTTGACTACATAACTCATTTTAATGAATGTGAAAATTTATTTATTTTTTAGTTTATTTTTTACTGTTAAAAAATGTATTGTCGAATATTTAGAAATAAAATAATATTATTTACATTCTGAATGCCATAATTATTGTTACCGTCGCGTCAACTGTTGTAGACCTAACAAAAGACAAATTCAATTTCAAAATTGCACACCCTTTCGCAAAGATAACAAGAGTAGGACTTACTAAGAAAACTGAGGAATGAAGTGGTTTGACGTTTCTTTTTCACTTAGCTGAGTATACTGTTCCAGCTTGCAAGGCCGATTGAATTTCAGGAGTTATTTAAACTAATAACATATTCACTTTCTTTCTAACAGGAACTGTGCTTTATAATGAACATCATTACTATCAGAGAAAGAAACTATCTATTACTATCTCTATTTCAGATGTTTTATGTGCGTCATACTCATAGGAAAAACCGAGACAGTTAATGTAAGATAATAAATAAAATATTTCCCGTTCAGGAAATATTGTACTATACATATTGTCTTCCCTCAGTGGGGAAACAAAGTTACTACTGAACAAGAATAGTTCATGCGAGCAAAACAGAAATAAAGGGCTTTTTTCGATTGATTTCCCCTGAAAACGTGAGTATATATCATTACATAATATAATGCAAATAAATTTATCAGATTTTCATGTAAAATACAAATTTCTTGAACATTTTACAAGCATTTTAACATTTGGTGAGCAGATATCAATAAATATATGGAATTGAGTTTACAAGAGTCATTTATACTAGCATTTATATTTACAACTGCTAATCCAGTTTCAGTGCATAAAGGAATAGAATTCCTTAACGGAAAAAATTAGTGCTGTAACGGTAAATGAATTAATAAAATAGCAATATTAAATTGCAACATACATTAGTTGGTGCCGTGTATTGTGTTGTCCATCAAGTTTGTTCACGGTCCCAGTAAATTATTGTGCGAAAAAAGTTTATACAACAGCCACATTTGAGTTTTTTATTTTTTACCGTCCCACTGTTTATATTTTAATTACTTTCATTCTATATAGTTTAAAGAAACAATTATTGAAAATTTTAAGAACTTGATAGTTTATACTAAGGACGCTTTAGCTAAAACCCAAACTAAGAGCCGTAAATTAGTTTTTTTGTAATTTTAGAAAAAAATTATCTATTGATCTTTTAGATATTAACTATCATCGAAGGGTGAATATCCCTAAACATCATCTTAATTTTTAGTGATCTTTAATGGGTACGAAAATGTAAAAAATGGGTTCATCAATTTATAGAAACAGAAATTTATTAATCTATAAAATACATTATTTTGAAACAGATTAACAGAAACAAACCAGGAACATTTTTCCATACAGATCTAACGTAAATAATTTTATAAGCCATTTTATATGAGCACCAATTCTTTGTACTCTATACAGTAGTTTACTCATATACAAATAGGACAAAAAAAAAATAAAAAACTGAAATATACAGTATTTCATAAAGCTAACTGAGATTTTTAATCTGCTGACTGGAATTTTATAGAAGAAATAATTTCTAGCTCGTATAATTATATAATAACGTTTTTCGTATAAACAGAAATATTCTGCCTTTAACCAAGAGGTTAGAATTTTTTATCCAAAATTTTTGATCAGAAGATCCTGTCTTTACAAAGATAATCTATTTTTAGCATATAAAGAAAAATAGTTAAGATAAAATTACTGATCTACGGTACTGAATCTCTGCACCTACAAATCGTAAACATGGGAAAACTGGAGAGTCTCCATCTGTCTATGTATGTCTGCTAAAGTTGGTTTTTTATTATGAATTAAGCTGAATTACATTTGCGGTTTGTATTGTATTTTACGTTTTCAAAATTAACACATAATGATATTGTTAAGTTCAGTATAAAATAAATCACTTGTATTACTAGCTGCTGAATTTACTTTCATACTACTTACATTATCGGAAATTTCAGATCCAGTATTGTAAACATTTATGGTCTTCAGCTAGACGGTAATCTCTCTGGATCCATCCGATCAGAGACAGCCACACTGCAGCTAAATAATCCCATTTTACTTTCTCATTTAATTACAGTTTATAGTCCTTTTCTTAAAGTTTATCCTTATTCTGACAATCATTTCCTCTAACAATTGCCATGGGAATGCGGTCAGCAATTACTTCCATGGCATTTCCATTTTTTCGTCATGCAGGAACCTGTAGAACGCCCCCCTCGGGTTTCTATTTCCTATTCGGGGATCAGATAAAAGCCAAACCAGTTACTAAGATTATTACTATTGGATTATGCCAAGCTTTATATTTCTCATTATTTTTTTTAATCCATCGTTTTTACAAAGCATCGTGTTACTTGTGAACTTTTATAAATAATCACAGAGTCCTCGAAGTTCTATAAAACTGCAAGAAAACTATTATCGAATCTGCCACACAACTACGATAACCGACACCATTTTGATGGAAAAAATTTGCTTTATATATTTCATGTGACTTAATTTATTTCCTATATTTTTTTCTCCTTTTGACAGTTAGGAAAGACTTGGAATATATTCTATATCTAATCTAATCTAATATAATTTATATTTGTTAGAACAATAATAAAAAAATATCCTCTTCTTACGGCAATTTTTAAAATAGTTTTACAAATTTTATTATATTTATTTGATAAGAAAAAGAAAGCCCACGATATTTTAGGTACTTTAACGTGTATAATTGATATGTTTTATCCTTACATTACACAAAGAAACTTATGAAAATAAAACACGATAAAGTTATATTTTAGTAATGTTTAATAATTAATTGATAATTGTATTCTATATGAAAAACAAGTTATTTTAGTTGTTTCTTTATCAGCAATGTTTATTTTTGGATTTCTGTGGAAAAACAATTTTAATATTTTTACTAATAACAGGAGTTAATGTTACTTATAAAATTTTTCTTTTGTTAATTTATTATTGTACGTATTTGACTGATAATGAATTAGTCAATTATATTATCTAAATATTTAAAATTGGAAAAAGGTAATCGACCGGTATTCAATTCTTTACCTAGTAAACATATATAGAACTCTTAAGTTTTAATTTTAGCTCGTATGAAAATTACATTACTCTCAGATAATATTTTTTTATTGTGTTTCTAAAGGCAATTTTTTCATGGCTGTAATTTACAAACAATGCTATTGAAGATGCGATTTACTGCTGAAATTTGTTTTTTTGGCAAATTAATTAAAATAATTAAGCGACAATATTTATGAAAAAAATATTAAAATATCTTCCTGAAAATTCAAAGTTTGAATGAACAAATAAAGAAGAAAGATCAAAATCTTCCCCACCAAAATCCATGCTTGTAGTATCGTAGGACGTGTAAGACTTTGTTTAATACTCGTTAAACGTAACCATGAACTGTAGCATAGTTACACAAACAGGGGTAATAATTCAGTCTTAGCGGTTTCAGTTAATTCCAAGTCGATATGATTTGGTAAATAGCTCCTTATAACATTCTTGAGTTTAATATGTGGGCGAATAAGACTCGGTTGGCTACGTAAGTGAAGGGCCACATAAATAATGTAGGAATAAAATTCCCTATGCATCCCTTTCTTTTTTTTACGCAGGAGGAGGAAAAATTTGCACACAGATTCCATAAAATATTAGTGTGATTATGAATTAATCTTAATCTGTAATCACACATTAACAATCACCATTATTGATGGGGAAAAATTAAAATCAAATCCAAACTGCAGACGTTTAATAATTAAATTAACTCTTGTATCAAAGATGTTACAAAATCAGTTAAAAAAAAACTTCTTTCTATAACACCAAATAGTAAAGTAATCTCAAAAACCAAACAATTCATGAAATTTTCATTGGCAAGCTTATTTATAACTAGCAGCAGACCACTGTATCAAAAAATAAAAAAGTTCATTACTAAACTCATAACCCTGAAATTCAATCTACAGATTAAAATAATAAGAAAAGGATAATAATAGTCTAGCGTAAAGACTAGTATTATTAGGTTAGCGTAATATAGTTTCTACTAGCAGCAACTTCTAACTGCAATATGAGAATAATCAGAAGTAACATTAACACCAGCTGTTTTCAGGGGTAAAATTAGGGTTAAGAAGTTACAAATATCTGATTATGTAGAGGAAGACTTCCACTATGTTGTTATCTTTATTTATATTTATGACAATTTAAAATAAGTCCAAACGGTCTGGAAACGCTTAGTAATAATTAAAAGTTTATGTGTTCAAAATGAAGAAAATTAAACTTCCTGAAATCAGAATTCTGTAATTTTAAATAATTTGGAAATATGCAGGTAAAGGTAGAAAAGCTTAGCTAGTAAAGCTAGCCGGTTTTACATTATACTTATAACTTACATATAAATCGACGATGTGAAGTATACCAAACAAATGTTCTACTTAATACATACGCAAAAAGTGAATACAAAAATATTTTCATTAGATACATACAACTATTTTTACGTATGAAAAAACAGCCTGCTTTTTTATTTTTTTTTTTTGACGAAGAAACATCTGAGTATGATTTTTCACTAACTTATATTTTTCACTCTTTAAAAAAAAGTTTTGTCTTACGTAATACTACATGCATCTTTATACAAATAAATCAAACTACTTTACAAGTAAACTTCACATTGCATTCAATATCAACTAAATTTCTTCAACAGACTTTTTTTAAGAATTAATAAAGAATATAAAAAAAGGGAAAAATATGATTTTAATCGAAATTTTTAGATTTATAATTATAAATAAAAAACCTAAGAAATATTGAATACTGTTTGGAAATTTAAATATTATTTTTCATATCGGAATATACTGAATTTTCCGAATTTTAGGTAAAACAAAAATTATGAAAATTAAGATTTTTAAAAAAATTTTACATAATACATTTTTCACCCCTCTTCCGACATTTAAAAAAAAAAAATATTATGCTTTAAATATTTAATTTTGGTTTAAATTTAGATTTAAAGTTTTAATTTAAATTTAAGTTTAAATTATGATTTAAAATTTTATTAATTTATTTACTTTAGCAAAAAACAGTCTATCGAATTACAGCTACCCTATCCTAATTTTTTTATGATTAGAAATGATGGAATATGTGTAAAATGAAAATCGATTCAGGATTAGAATAGAACATAAACCAATAAAATTCAAACAATAATAAAGCAATTATCTTTATATTACAATTAATCAATAACATTTTTGTTTTGTTTTAATTTTAAAAAAAATTATGCAATCAGTTCACATTTTCCATTAAAGAAGTATTATACCCAATGAACATTCTCCTGAATTATCTTAGTAGAAACTAATTGAGTAAGAGTTCAGTTTAAATATTTTAGTAGAAAATTGTTCCTGGATAAGCATGAGTGCATTTATAAACTGGCATTGGTAAACTAACCCGCCGGGTTTTCTAGTGGTAAAACTCGTCGTCGTAAATCAGCTGATTTCAAAGTCGAGAGTTCACAGATTCGAATCCAAATGAGAGCAATTTTATTGGGATTGTTTTTATTGGTATTTAAATACCAGAACGTGGATACTGATGTTCTTTGGTCATTGAGTTTCAATTTACCTTTGCCTTTGATATGATCTGCCTAGTCTGTACAAGACTATACCTTACTCACACATCAAAATTAAGGAACGTGGCTACCCACGGGCTCCGAATCCAAAAAGATATATCTGGAGACTTTTGGAATATTCATAAGATAAAAAAAAAAGTAGACTAGAAGGAAATAAAATTTATTAGAATTTAAAAAATGATTTTAACAAATCTCATAGCAATCTTCTTCTCAATCGTCTGTCTTAAAGTCTTAAGGTGTAGTTGTAACAAATATTAAATTTTTTTACATCACTAGATTCAGAAAAAAAAATTCTTTTACGTAGAGATGTTGAAGTCTTTGTGCTCTCAGTTATTTGTTAGGTATTATGGTGAATTTACGAATCGTCTTAGTAAGTTGGACTGGAATATTTGAATTGTAAAAGATGGCAAATTTATACGAAACCCTAAAATTTTTATGTTATAAATTTATAATATATATGAGACTCAGAAAATTTCTGTGTAGGATCTCTCGTATGAGAGTATGTAATCCAACGACCCAAACATAATTACATGAATTTTATTTTACTATCATGTGAAATTTCCTAGTCTTTAAAAGAATCTATGGCTAATCATTGTTTTATATAGCGTGTGTTTTAGTGACAACATGATGCTAAAACTGTGAGAAAATGCAGGCTTTTAAGACTCTTACATTGATTTTGTCTTTGATTAATTTAAACGATGAATTAATGCATTTGCATACGTTTAAAGAGGCTGATACGTGACCAACTTTAAAAAATTTATTTTCCAAAAAAACGACTGAATTATGTTGCAATATGTATCACACACGTATGACTAATTTATACAGACATTTATGGCAGATTTTATCGTAAGCAGAACTTACTTTCAAGAAAGCACCAGCTGTGCTCTTCTTTCTTCCTGAATCACTTACAGGAAGGCAACGATTTTATGGAGTTGACAGTTTTTAAGTCACCAGTTTAAATATTCCAATCTAGAGTGGAATGGTTAAGCTGGTGATTAATATAATGATCAACGATAGTTGTTAATCCGTTTAGTTGTAACGATTCGAATAATTTCAATGAAATTTAAAAGAGTTAATAGGACGATAAACGATAGTGAGTGTAATGGCATCTCTAGTTTTTCCAAATACTAATGCCTGGTAATATTAATATTACCTCTGCTAATTTCTACTACAATGGAATGAGGAGTGTTCAGAAAATAATATTACAAATTTGCGTAATTTCTGAGACCGGTAGGCTGTATTTTCTTCAACAATTAAGCCTTTATTAAGTTGTAGCCTGGTGACTTTTTGACTGAAAATTTTGAAATAACTTGGTTGCTCCACTTCATTAATTTTGAATCGTTTGGGAGGTAGTGTTAGTATCATGGGTTCTGACAGAAAAAGAGATCCTATTCTGTCTAACAACACCAACCTTAAGAATATCATGTTATGGCTGGAAGACAGTAATTAGTTATTCAGAACAATACCAGATATTCTTTATCAGTTTTCTTTCTGAGACGGAGGCAAAACATATGGAACACGTAGTGCTTATTTCACTTCTTTCCACAAGGTGTTTTCATTAAATTTAAGAGAAAATGGTTTGTAAATTTGGTTCTTTCAAGAAATTAGTCTTCGGACGATAAATTTTCAAAAACCTTGAAGGGAGGTGTCGCAAAAAAAATAAAATTAACGAAAAAGGAATAGTTATCCAAAAGTCTATATTGAATACAAAGCAAATAGGTTTATTTACGAGAAGTAACATGATTTTAAATTGTCCTTAAAAATAACGAAGTAGAGATGCGCCTTTACGATTTAATCTAAGCTCCATGCAAATTCAAAATCTCAAAAACTAAAAAATACGAAAATTAAGAAACTGGATAAACAGAGATAAATTCGGGGAGGAGAAAATATATTTGTTTTCGGTTAACAAATTTGTAAAATGATCTGGTACATCAACTGAGTGCCTAAACATCGTAGTAAAATTATTCAGGTGTTTGTAGCCTTAATGCTGTGTTGAGAGATCTAAGGTTCAAATCCTACTAAAGGCAGTTTCTTTTATATGGATTTGAATACTATATCGTGGATACCGTGTTCACTGGTGGTTGGGTTTCAATTAACCACACATCTTAGGAATGGTAGACCTGAGTGTACAAGACTACAGTTCATTCATCCTTTGAAGTAATACCTTACGGTGGTTTCGGAAGCTAAACAGAAAAAGAGACAGCTTTAATGCTGTGAATAATGTTTAAAAATATGCGTGTACTATTTTTATAAATTGAGTCTGGAAAGACGAAAATGAGTTGAAATTCAAATTTCTTTTTAAAGTATTACGTTTCTCCTTAACTTGTAAACGTTTACTTGAGGTTTAATGTGCCAACTGTTCATAAAACCATTATATATCTTTAATAGACAGGATGGGAGTGTATGCATAAGAAACGTGCAACCAGTTCCTCGAAATATTTTACAAGTTGCAGTTTCTTGTTGGCCTAGAAATCCTATACATCAAGGTGGGTCATAGCAAATCTTTCGTGACTATACGATTCGTTTTGCATACACTGGAGCGGGTTAGGACAGGGTCACTTGATCTTAATCTTTCTGTAAAATAATATGGTTAGCTAGAACATTTCTTTATTATCTATTTTCTGTCTTTCCTAGACTAACAAAAAAAGGAGATATTTATTCTTAATTTTGGGAAGAAAATTATCATTTGAAAATACCTTCTGAACTTTACTTACTACTTCTAAAATTTTAATTGAATGATCTCTAGTCGGGTGCTATCTTCATAACAAAATACAGAAATATCTGTCCTCATCAATCCGGTAGGTATAAAGTCAACGAAATCTGCATTTAGATTACACAAAAGACTTGTAACTCTCAGGTGTTGATACATATATACACTACACCTCTTATATGAAACAGAATTCGTATCCGATAATTTTTTTCTAACAGAATACATATTTCTGTATGATTAATTTTGGTTGTTAATTATATCGTAGGTGTGTATAATTTAAAAACAGAATATCTTTAATGATAGAAATATTAATATTTGTGACAATTGGAATACTTACCTTATCATTTTTATTTTTATCGATAAGTAATAGAGTATGGGTCAAAAGACTCATGCTTTGATCGAATCTATGGTAACGCTTTAGTGGGTACTGGTTAATGATCTATAATGTACTTTTTTTTATAACTTATACTTTATTTTGCTTACAGTATTTGCTATTCGTAGTGGAAGTAATAATATCTGTTACCCTGACTCAATAGTATTAAAGCTGTTTCGTTGGTATTTATTTAAGCCAAGTAGTTGGTTAGAGCAAAATTATTATTTTAAGTATAAACCGCTAGTAAAAGAGAATATCCCGGTAAGTTGTTACACCGTACAACGTATTTTGAAAACGTTCGCACAGCCAAACTTTGGCAATTTTTAATAAGCCATTAACTTAGAAGAATGTCGCCGATATACCAGATAGCAAATGGAAATAAATTCACTCATTCCCCAAAAAAAAAGAAGAATAATGAGATTTATTTCGGTCAAAATACTTTCGTACTTCGTTGCTAGATAACATGTGTTTACTCAACACTTCAAATAGCTATTATCATATAGTTACAGCTACTCTATGAAAATTAAATTTACATCAAAAAACTTTAATGTTGCTAATAAGAAATAAAACTTTAAAAAAATGGAATAAGTCCACATTCCAATTTTGACTTTTTTTACGATTTTTCTAAAAAAAAAACAATCATATTTACAAAATGTGATGCGGGTGCCTGACAACTGTACGGTCCAAGAACATTGTAAATATGTTTTGTGTGTGTGTGTGTGTGTGTGTGTGTGTGTATGTGTGAACGAGAGAGGGAGAGTGTTTGCGTTGCGGACTGATTCTTACGTAAATTACTTAAGTTGCCTAACAAAAACTAATAAATAATAAAATAGTTGTATTAGAAGACGGTAAGGCCTGTCACTTTTATAACTTAACAAGTATAGAAAAACTTACAAACATTATTTTAATGAAAATTCGGCCAGATCGGAATCCAATCGAATCGGATCGAAGCGGTAAGCTAAGTACAATTATGTATTCATATTTACAAAATAAATAAAATTTTTCATTTTGATAACTTTTAAAACCAATAAATTAATTAAAAAGCGAAGATAAAAAACACCCTGTCTGCTTAAACAGGTAAGAAAACTTTGGAAAATTCCTAAGAAACTAATAAATTATAATTTTAATTACACTATAGTAAAAATGGCTAAATTTATTAACCAACCTGATTTTAAATTTGTATAAAACCGACAAGATCAATTCAGTTACAATAACTAGATAACCATTTCCGTAAAGCAAAAATTAATCAGATTACGTTAGCTCATCATGAATAATATAATACGGCCTTGCTTGTCAGAGGAAGAGGATGGTAAGGAAAAAAAAACAATTGTGCACTTTTCTTATTATTGGGATTATTAATATAAAATTCCCATTAATTATCTTCATGTAAAGAAACAAATACTAAAAAGGTGTTATACACAATAGATTCTATTACAATATACAGTCGTTTTAAACAGGTACAACAAATATAATTTAGCAATCTAGAATTTTAAGTTAAACTTACATCAGTATTTGGAGTAAAACTGCTAAAAGATACAATTGTAAGAACTCATAAGTTACTATTATCGTATCATAAACAAATTAGATTACGAACAAAGTTAGTTTTAAAATAATTTTGTTTACTAATTACCAAATTGAAAATATCTTTCATACCTCATTAATTTTTTGTACTTCAAAAAAAAGTACCGGAATATTTTTCGTTAAGTATTCAACATTGTCGAAGTTTAATGAAAATCATTTGCCAGTAAATCGAAAATTTTAGGATTTCTTACTCCTGGTTTACTCCTGGTAATAAGTAATTTTTTTGGTTGCTTAACTATAAAAATTTTAGCTATTTCTCGTTGCTTTCTTAGTTCAAGGTGTTACTATCATTTGCCAATAGGACTTCAGTATTTTGTTCATCCGGTACTTCCCACTCACCACCCTGATAACTTTCTTTGTTCTTTCGGCTTTCCTCATATTCTTTTCATTCTTTCAGTGTTGCCAATCTCATCGAAGTGTTATTTTTTGCATGAAATTTCTCGCGCCACCACCCCAATCGGTCGCCCTAAAACATAAGACCGAATGTCTGTGCCACAAACGGCAACTGAGCCTCGACTCAGTTTAGCGACCAGTGTCTAACTAGCTCCTAGAGCTAACCTAATTGCGTGAGCGAACTAAGCATGGTGCCACACACCACTTACTTCGTCTCCCAACGCTCACTTCCCATATATTCTAAAATGGGTAGGCGCAGCCGTCAACTACTAAAATATATATGACATTCCAATAAGTGATAAAATAAAAAGTGATAAATGATAAAATATATATGACATTCTCATCGAATTGTTGGACATTTTATACATAATTCAGTATTTTTAATTTATTAAATATATTAAACATGTTGTCATGTTGTATTCAAGAACTCTCCTTCATGACAGATTTTGGTGGGGTAACGGGTAGGTTCATAAGTGAATAGATTTGAAAGTTTGGATCTTATGAGAAGATTACTACTTTCAATTTTCAAAATTAGAAATTTAGTTTGAAAGTTATTCAAAGTTAAGAATATGCGCTTAAAAGCAATCTCAAATACCACGGGGCTTAAAGGCTTTGGATTACAACCAATCTAGTCTGGGGGATCGAAAGCCCCCATTGGAATAATCTTTATAAAGTTGTCTCAGACAAAAATTAGAACACAAAGTTTTCGATTTATAACATACTAATGTCATACTAATAACTAAATGCATAGTTACGAACTTTTTATTCTAATACACAATCTTTACTTTGTTTCTGGTACCGAATGAACACCTTTCTTGGTCCCAACAGCCACGACGATCGCCTTCCCCCGATAAAGTCATTCAATGACCAACCGATACAAAAGCTACGACAGTTTCTTCGGTGTGGCGCCCGTCATTCATAGTCTTTTTTCTTCTGTCTGGCATTCATATCACCTCGTCCTGTACTAGGGTAAAAACAACATAACTATAAGATGCAGGTTTACAACATATACTGTAGAACATAGGGAGTTACCCATAAAATCATTTTATATGAGGGTCAAATATTCATAATATTTTATTAAAAATATTAAAGAAATAATTGTCTTGTTCAAAATTGTTATACCAAAAAAACAAAGAAATCAGTATCAGCAATCCATAATATCGATAGGTTATTCCATAAATTAGAATAACTGCGTATGTTAATTACAAAACATAATTATTAGGGCACAACGCAACCTACCAAGGACAGATAAACAAATGACACTAACAGATTTAATAGCACTAACGACAATAGTATACGTATAGTTTTTTTGCTGTTTTGTCTAATTATTATATATATTAAAATTTTCTGTAATTAATGTATTTATTTCATTCTTAGCATTGGAGCATAAATAATTGTTCTACATAATTCAGAAAAAATTTATATTGTTTAAAAATTATGTAGAGTAATTGGATGGTATAAAAACATTATTCTTACTTTTATTTCAACTTGGAAAGGTAATTCTACATAATTTTGGCGTGGCATTATTATTTTATTTTTAAAAGTATTACATTGTCTATTTCACTTAATGGTTACGGTGAATAATAATAATAACTCTCGGGGAACCTGTAATCCTCGAGAAAAGATCCCTAGTAGGCACGTCCCTAAGTTTTGGATAGGGGGATGCCTCCCAAATGTGGGTGATAATTGTAAAATGAAAAAGCTCCCGTGGACCAACAGGTGAAAACTAGCCGACGGCCACGAAGACGAAAGATGGAGACTTTTCCAACGACAAAGATGGAGAAGCAAAAATCCAAGCGTGTCTGTTCCTGGATCGGGTGACGTTTGCTCACATCTACGTCCTATGTTAGGGGCGGCTGAAAGCCAGCTGTCGGAGGCTTGTTCGCAAGAGCTTATTCAGCTGAACAATTCTAATAATGTAATTGAGACAACGAGAACTAGAATAAATAGCCAGGGCGGTACAGAGTCTCATCTTGGCCCTGTTCGGAGCCGCCATTCACAGACTATCGTAGATGATGGTTGAGCAAATAGCACCACTTTACGTGATGGCATCACAAGGCAGGAATCGGATTGAAGAGAACGATCTGTCAGGGGACTACAACTTATTTCCAGTTTTTTGTCGAGAATCCCGCCAACAACCAGGGCCAAGACAGCGCATGTAATGGACAACTGAAATGAACCAACATGTTATGCGTTGCTACTACACATCATAACTGGAGTCAGTAATATTCACAGGTTACAGGACCAAACTACAGATTTTCATCCACATTTAATACAAATTATTACAGAACAAAGGTTAGTAGATCAGGAAAGAGCCATTCTCAGGAACAAATAGGCTCAGGAATCATGAACTCCAAAGACTTTAGAATGAAATAGTTATACAAAAAACAGAAAGACTAGAAGGAAATAATAAAAATTACAATGACAATCCACAAGTGAATGCAGAGTAGCAATAGATATCCAAAGAAATGCACCTGAAGCAGAAATAAAAAAGGCCGCAACAGGAAATCAAACACAAAATATTACAGAAAATCGTCTAACAAGCAATCTAGAGGAAAAAGTTGACAAATAGACCAACAAACCCTTTAAATAAATCACAAATACCAAAACATATTTTCAATAGACCAACTCAGTTATACATAGAAATAATTAACAAAATCCTCTTAAAATATATTTTAAGAAGTTCAGTAACAGACATCTATATCAGACATCTTATATATTTTGCGGTTTCAGTAGTTGTCAAAAATAAACAGAAATTACTTAACTTGTACCAAAAAAGGAACAAAGAATCTACGCACAAACCCAGATTGGAGATAAGACTGGAAAATAGAATAACGAGACTACGAAGATAAATTGGAAAACTAATAATATATCCAAAGAAAAATCGGCAAAGGTAGGCAAAACTTTGCGACTTCACATGTAATAAAAAAGAAACGCCTGCAGAAGCTTTGGAAACACTGAAACAGAAGCTGCAGTCTGTGGCAAGGCTTTGAAGATATAAAACGTCTAATGATAGGAAAACATAAAATAATCTCTTTTACATATATGAAAAGCTTTTCTATAGCAATCTAAATAAAATTGTAAAAATTAGCGTACTGCCTCCAATTATACAAGCAATAGAAGACTACTTTAGAAATCTATGGTCGAACCAACTCCCACATGATAGTAGTGCTTCACGGATAAAAAAAGACGTAAAAGTCAAAATTACCATATCAAGAAAAATATGAAATAACCCTCTAAGAACTGAGTGATGTGATAAGATCACACAACTGGAAAACACCTGGTCCGTATATGGTACCCGATTTCTGGTTTAAAAAATCCACCTCAATACACCAGTTTTTACTCGAAGCAATTATTAGCATTTTACAAAATCCAGAAGCTCGACCAGCATTTCTGTTACCGGAAGAGGTAACATATATAAAAGCAAACAATGAAAACACTCAGGATCCATCAAAATACCGTCTAATAGAATGCCTTACCAATACCTAAAAATAATTGCCTCCCCTATAACCAAAAAAATACAGCGTTTGATAGTTCACAACATCCTAACCGACCAGTGAAAAGGATACAAGAAGAATGGCCAAGGATGTAAAGAACAACTGGTGGTATACAGCATCATCGTGAAACAAGTTCGAATGAAGCAGAAAATTTTCAAAAATGCTACATAGACTACAAGAAGACATTTGATTCCGCCCCTTACAACTCGCTTCAAAGAGCTCTGGAAATTGACAAGATACATTTTATTTCAGTAGTCATGAAGAACTGGCGTACCAGTTCCATCTGCCTATCAACTGCAACCACAGAAATACGAATAAGAAAAATTTATATAAAAAGAGGGATATTTCTGGGTGATTCGTTAAGTGCTTTGTCGTTCCGCCTATGACTCAACTTACTGTAGTCAGTACTAAAAGACACCCAATACGGTTACGCTTTCAAGAGTAGAGAGCGTAACGATGTCGAAATAAATCACTTTCAATACATGAACGATATAAAACTGTATGCAGCTAAACCAACACAAACGAGAGAGCTTCTGTGCATAACCAAAGAAATAACTACAAATATGAAGGCAAAATTTGGTATTAGTAAATGTAACATTCTGCATATCGATAGAGGACAATGGAAAGAAGAAATCAACAGGGAGACTGTTGATGATGAACCCATGGAAAAATTACAGGCATATGAGTTATATAAAAACCTACATACCCACTAAAACGCAAAAATCGATAAAAGACCGATCAAAAGCCAACTAAAAGAAAAATATAAACGCCTTCTTCTCAATATACTGACATAACAGCTACATTCAAGAAACCTATTCAAGCTATTTATTTAACATCTACTCCGTACCACTACTATTCGCCATTTCATAATCTACTTGGGCAATAGTCCAAGCAGATAATGATCTCACCCCGGTTAATCTGGTCAATCTACACGATGAAAATAGAAATACTGTAATACTAGACTAACTACCCACGCACAAAAATTACGCAGATGGTCAGAAAAGGCATTACATAGTAAGCACAGAAACATCATCCAACAATCCCACACAAACACAGATCAATCCTACAAATGGATACAAAGGGGAGAACTCTTTCCTGAAACAGAAGAATTTCGAATAGCAATTCAGAACAAGTCATCTTCAAAAAAAATTACCAGAAACACATTCTGAAGGCCTCCACAACGCAGCCCGACAAATACAGGAAATGTCACGTAATCGAATTAATAGACCATATTATCGGAGGATGTAAAAAAATTCTAGAATACACTCCTACTACACTACAGAAAGGCTTAGTGTAAATAAATGCAGAATAATCAGAAAGTGCCTAAAAAATCGGTGATCCTGTCATGACGTGACTAGTCCCGTCAAGATGGATACCTTCGGGTATGAGCCCGAAAATGGAAAAATAATTTTTTATTTAATATATCTATCGTTCCTATTTTTTAAACATATACATCTTACACGGAGTAAATTTACCAGTGTCTTCCATCGAGGTGACCCAAGACTTCTACAATGAAAACGAAATTCCCAGTCAGGTTTGATGAATGACTTTCACCACTTAATTTTCTACAATCAAATAATATTTACTGGTTATTCTAATTTAAGCGCTCAACAAGACGACAGTGCCTAGTCGATGTCAAGATCCGGTCCAGTCCAGCAGTCAAAAGTACCAAGGTAGTGATCCAGGATTTATTAAGCTTTGAAATATTCGATTATTTTAAAATACTGAATTAGGATAAAAATATTTGACATAGGTAGGTAGGGTTTCAACATACACACAGGATACAGAAGAGAATTTCGCGACGGCAGCTGAGGAAAAAAGAAGTGTCAAAATATTGTGCGACGGCACAGTAACAGAATATAGTGTTGCTTAGCCGCTTGCCTATTCTTTTAACTACAAATAAAAATCAGTCCTAAAAGATTCTGCATCCCTTTTTTTACTAAAGGAACAAGCAGTATAATGAACATCATTTCTCTCAGAGATATCTAGTCAGACTAGTACTGCTTGTTTTTCTGCATCTTTCAACCGTAAGAACGGACGTAATTCTTCTCTGCCTGACATAAAATAATGCGTAATATGCATTACCTGCACTTTGTAACAGAATAAACCAATTTTTTCAAAACCCAGTTTCATTAGAATCGTATGGTACAATACAATAAAGATAAAAATAATTAAAAAATTACATTTCTACTGATGGAATTGCAATTATTATTATTTTTTAATAAGCATTTAATTGCAATAAGATAACTTAAATAAACTAGTGTTTGCACAATGTAGGCTTCAAACAAATGTGAAAAATGTTTGTTAACCATTGAATGGAAGTAGAAACAGAAATTTACACGTTTATATTTTTAGTTTCCAGATTATTTCTATTTTTTTTATTTATTTTTTTTTATTATATTAATCGTCAATATCAAAAAACAAAATTCATCTAGAAAAAAAATTAATGCAGTATTTTCTAATCAATATACTTGGCTTAATTTTTTTATGAATGTAAACATACTAATGTATTTACTTACTGATGTATATTTTTTACTAATGTAAAAAATATATATATATAAATATCATTTTTTTTTTACAATTAACTAAAACTAAAATATTCCGATACGCAATCTACAGCTTCATGAATATTGATGTAGCTTTTGAATCATTAATCCAAACCATTGTATACACTCTCTTTTGCAGACAATCATTTTACCATTTCTCTTGAAATAACAAAAGATTTTGTCTATTCTTTACCATAAAAAAACATTCACCTACCATTACAAAATAATACATAAAAATGAATTTTTTAAAACAAGTTTAGTTTCTTATAAAATATTGAATTACTCGCTAATCGATATTATTATAACAATAATTACAGAAACGCAATTAAAATCAAAATTAAATATTAATGTAATCCAATATTAATTCTTTTTCAGCAAAATATTAAATATTTTGAATTTATATTCCACAAATATTGAATATTATACACATAGAGCATGTTATTACAAAGCATTATTTTTAGCGCTTAAAAATGTAATGAACGAAAACATTATCTAACTCAAAATATTTACGTTAAAATTACTTAAATTATACATGTTTTGTAACTCAGTGCTCCTAAATTATCGGTATACTTAAGTATAATGTGTGGAGTGATTCACGGCATTTGGAAAATTATATAATGTGAAATTTTTCTTACAGCACTAACTGTATTTTCTCTTAAGATACTGCATTGTCATAACACTCGTAATTTTTTTACATTCATTGCAAAATAAAATTGATGTAAAATTGTTATACGTAGTAGAACGTTTTTGTGGCTGGTTACAAAAAATCTTGAAAAAAAGGTTTAATCTTTTAGTGAATATGTTTTGTAGAATTTACCATTCTCCATAATATTGTTGAAATTCATGCTGTAAATAAAGTTAACGTTGTATATTCAAAGATAGTGGTACGAAAACACTAATATATTCGTTATTCTGGAATGTATACTGCTGTATAGTGAAATAAAATTTACATTCAATAATGTCTAGGAAAATAAGTAAAAAATTATCTGTCCATTTCGAAAAGAAATTTTAGTAAGTAAATATCTATTTTGCTACTCAAAAATCTGCTCGGTAACAGATATAGTAATATTTTCCTATTTAAATATGTACATAAACAAGTTTTCGTCTGGTTTTTTCGACACTTCAAGCAATAACATTATAAGGTTTTGTTTTACATCAATCGGAATTTTCGACCTTCAACGATATTTCAACTCGCTTTACCACTTCATCGTTATCAATAATTAAATACAGCAGAGCAAAAGACGTTGATGAGGTTCGTTTACTTGCCTATCTTTATCCAGTTCCATCAATTTTGAAGATTACTTCTCAACAACGAACAACTCAGAGTAAAGCATTGAGAAGTATTTCTGTTTATAAAAGTTTATTTTAAAAATTGTTTTCATTAAACTATAAATATCAAGAAAAAACTTGTCTTTTGTTATTAATTTTGTAAAAACAAACTAAACAAATAAACATTTATTTCTTAATGAAGAAAATATTGTCTATCACGGGAATAATATTGATGTAGATACACATTTTATAAATAATATAACAATTAAAACTAGTTTAACCGTATTAATTCAAATCAACAGTCTCTGATATTTTCTTAAATTATCAGACGAGAGTAATGAACATTCAAACTTATTCAGTATTACTTACCAGTAATTCTGGATAATTTAAGAATTTGTAAGTTTAAGTACGCTTACAATTAACAATTTATTGGTTGTAAACTACAGTTGCCAAAAAAATAAGTAAATAATAAAGTTTAACAATTATAAAAGTTTTTCAAACAATCTCCATCTCTTTTAAGAATATTAAATTTTAAATGATTAAGAAAACTGTATAAATTTTTCTAAATTATGCGTATAACAAATATCAACTTTGTTAAAATAGGTTTCTTAAAATGTTACAACTGCTAATCGACGTTTAATTTTAATATAATTCTTAATTTAATGATATTTTAAGTGTAACACGGGGTTTAAGTCGATAACATGTTATGTTTGATATGTAATATACCGGAGTCAGAATTTTAAACTAAAAACAACTCGAATTTTTTAAATCTTTCCTTATTAAAACAGAAATATTTATGTGAGACTTTAAAAGTATAGTAATTAAACCAACATTTTGTCCGGAAGTTTAGACTGATTTACAGCAACAAACAAGACTCTAAACATCACAAGTACTTCTAACTCGTCCATTATTCATTGGCCTCCAGAACGCAGGATGACAAAGAACAAACTGAGCTGGCTATGAGTGAAGGGAACCTCTTTAATGATGCTATACACGCTTCTACATTCATTCACTCACCCACTCATACTTATAACAACAGAAACTCCAATGAGGAATTTGTAGTCCTAAAAATCTCATTCTTCTACAACTAAATATCTCATTAACGTCAGATCATTATTACCAAAGAAAACTTTTTCTAGAAAGCAAAAGTCGAACAATTATAAACGAGTACCAATAAACGTTATTACTGGACTGTAAAATAGTAAAATTTATGTGAATTAACTAGATTAGTCAAAGAAATAATTTTTTTTTTTTTAATGTAAAACCAATAAAATTTTATGGTCAGTATATTTAATTACTATTTTTTTTTTTCTTTTGAGAATTCATTAATCTTCAAACAAATTAAATATCCATACATATGAATTTTTTTATTTAAATAAGGATAATGGTCGAATATATTTTAAAACAGCATTAAAAATACTGCCAACATTTATCTGCAATAAATTAGAGATCTCGTATAAAAATTTTAAAATAACCTTAATACGGTTATTTCATAGGAAAAAAATACAAAACCACTCTTATATTAAATGCATTATAAGGTAGAAAATAAAAACTACGTAAAAAATTATTTTAAAACAATACTATAAAATTAAACGCACTTAAAGGTAAAAAAATAATTTTCGGACGGTATCTCAGAATGGGTTTGACAAAAAGCATTGATGGTGATATATAAAATTATGTGAAAAAGTCGTAGCTTCAAATTAAAGATTTTATGTTTATGATAATTTTTTCATATGCATGATGAATGGATTAAAAAGTGTGGAACAAAAATATATACTTCGACATGAGCTCCCCACTCAATATGCTATTCATCACGCATGTAAAAAAATTGGCAAAAAACATCAAATTTTTAATTTGAAGCTACGAGTTTCACATAATCTTACACACAACCATCAAAGCTATGCTGTTGTCAAATCCATTCTGGGATACCATCCTAAAATTATTTTTTACCTTTTAGTGCATTTCATTTAAGAGTAGTAAAAAGTTTTTAACATATTTTTTATTTTCTACTTTTTAGTGCATTTAATATAAAAGTGATTTTTAAAAACTTATTTTTATATGTTTTTTTATTTTCTACATTTTAGTCTTCATGAGTTTATACTTTACAGCTACGCTAGCGCACAGGTTTGAGTGATCTTTCGAAGTTTTCATGTGCTCCAATTTAAAGTACCGTAGACAAGAGTATAGGCGGCTTTAAAAGTTAATATATCTTAAAATATTACTGTATGTACTCATATACACTTCAAAAATAAAAAAAAAAACAGAAATCTTAGGTCTCTAGTCTCACATATTAAAAATCTCTCATGCATTCATATACTGAACCAATCAATAATGGCACTCAATTAACCAAAGGAAATTCCGGATATCCAAACTCCAACCATAATTTTAAAAAAAGTTCGGGAAATTTTTTTGTCACCGTGTGTGCGATCGCGTGTTCAAGTTCTTTCGGCAGTAAAAGTTTTCTTTTGATTTTTTTTTTTTTTGGAACTTTTTTTATTGTTTTTTTTCTGCAATTATAAGGTGATTTTTTACTAAGTCTGTAATGTACGCGGGGAAAATGTGCACTTTTCACTTATGATCGAAGAAGAGTAATGACTTTTACATTTAGGTCATAAGTATCATGAATCATCAGACATAAATATTGAATGTAACGGTTATATGAAAGTTGAATTTTTACCTCAGGCGTAGAAAAAATACTTTCGTTCAATTTAATCAGTTGAAACGACAATATCACAAACACGGATAATTCTTTCACTAAGAAAATATGCATGTAAACGAGGTTGAATAAGTTCAAGGGTCACTATTTTCACTTTATTAAGGGAGCATTTATTTCATTAATTAACGTATCTTAGCGAATTGGAAATGTTGCTACAATGGGTTGTCATCAGAAGCAAATCTGTATGCAAAATTTCAGAGCAAATAGATTAGCGGAAGCGCTTACAAATTCAACTGCAAGGTTCCGTATCATGAATCTCACATACATTATCCAAGAGCGAGGTAAAAAAAGAGTGGTCCTTGACAATACAGCATCCTTGAAAACGTGGTTCCCAGTATCCTTGATAACAAGCTTAGTGTTGGGATATGCTTAAAGAGATCCACCAAGGTCCTAACCTCCAGAAGGGACTCGATTTCTGCGGGCTCACCGTCAGAGTCGCTACTCTTTTCGCGGCCCCTTCCTCGCCCTTTCATTCCATTCAGCTACCTTCATCTACACTTTTGATACGTCTACCAGGCTGGTGGTCGCCGTGATCTTGCCATTTCTGTGTTCCTGCAAAAGACGGTTTCAGTTTCCGTGTCCTGATGTGTTCCAAACATCTGTGGGTATTATGGCTAAGAAGAGAATCTCGTGCCAACCTCGTTGATACCCCACCCGACTACTTCTGGGGGGGCAAATTTTGGAAAGCCAAAAAAATATTTTTTTACGGGACGCCCAGAAATAGGATTTTGGGGGATAGGTGTATTTTTGACGGGGCTCGGGGAAGGGTCAAATCCCAATTTTTACCCAGAAGACCGAAAATCAGGTCAGAAAGATTTTGCGGGGTTTAGGTAGGGAAGGACCCCAAATGCACAGACAAGAAGTATGGGCCCGATGGTCCTATCCGGGCCTGAGATAGCGGGGAAGGAATTTCCACTGCTAACTACAGTTGGACTTGGAAAAAAAGACGAAGGTTCCACTCACCTAATGAAAAACTGGTGAAAATTCTCTAAGTCCTTGTTTATAAGAACCGGAGTGACGTCCCAAGCCTGAACGAGCCCGTCGTTGGACGGGTTGAATTTTGACGTGACGGGTTTGAATTTTCGCTTCAGCCGTAGAAAAGATACTTTCGTTCAATTTAATCAGTTGAAACGAGAATATCAAAACACTGATAATTCTTTCACTAAGAAAATATGCATGTAAACAAGGTTTTTATTTCAGACTGAAATATTTAAATATCTAAATATGAGCATGATCAAAAACCGTTCACAAAAGACTAACAGTATCATTATTTGTACACGATTCTTGAATGAACTGTGATATCAGCTAGCGCGTGACCCTAGTTTAAGTTTAAGTTAATTTATGCATCTTAGCGACTTGAAAGTGTTGCTAAAATGTGTAGTTATTAGGAGCAAACCTGTCTGCAAAATTTCAGAGCGAATGGATAAGTGGAAGTGCTTCACAATTCGACTGAAAGGTTACGAACCATGAATCTCAGATACGTAGTCCATCTCACATACATAGTCTAAGAGCGAGTTAATATAAGGGTGGTAAAAAGCAAACTAATAAAATAGAAAATAAATGTAAATTAACATTATTCGGGTAAAATGAAGGAGGTGTGTCCAGTAAATTTAAATAAATGCAAGAACGATTGCAGAAAATAATAAGGTATATTATTTTTAATTTTGAAAATATGAAAATGAATTTATTTTTTAAAAAATTTACACATTGAGGCGGCGAAACATGTAGGAAAAAATATTCCTACATGTTGATAAAAAAAATAAAAAAATGTTGATCAAAAAGTTAAGTTAAAAGTAATTTTATAGCTAACAAATCGCAGAAAGTTAGTTGGTCCAGTTGTAATGGCCTACGTTCCGTAAAGTTCTTGAAAGATATATTTTTCCCCAATTTATAATGATGAATAGACTTACTTAAAAATTATCTTGTAGAATAATTTTTTGAATTCAATTTGCTTTTCAAATGTGAAAACAGAAAACATTATTGTTTAACTTTTGAGTAGAATCCTTCCTCTCTACCTAATTTTCAGTTAAGAAGTACTTGATACCAGAACTACGAGATGTAAATGTTAAATTCTTACACTTAATCAAAACCCAGGAAGGTTCAGTATTACTTACTTAATAATCGCATAAATTATTGTAATTTCAAATGCCATAGCTTTACAAAATACCTATAAAGAATGTAGGATTGATTGTCCAGTACTAACATTTAGGGACTTTTTCTAATTTCTCAACCCTAAAGTTCAGCTCCTAGTCTAAACTACTTTTATGACACAACAACTTTTGGTGTTATTTTATTGAACATCAAGATTTGTTAAGTTGTGTAAGTGTGTGTTTCGCTCTGTGTTTTACTGAACTCTTTGCTGAAACAATTTTATGAAATATTTTAAGTAATTAGGTATTTATAAATTATTTGTATAATTAAACATTTCTGTAATATTTTGGTTTAGTTTCATTCATTAAGTCATTTAAATTTTACAATGAATAAAAATCGGGCTTGTAAAACTTCTCCAAATATTTTTTGGTACGTTTTCGGGGAATTCACCATGAAAAATCAACGAAACCCAGTATGGAATCAGCTAAAAAGTGATTAGAAATATTATTTTGACTGTCCCTTGGGAGACCGAGATAAATCCTGGGCTCCACATGTAGCATGTATGAATTGGTACGATAAACTAACCCAGTAATTACTGGGTTAGTTTATCTAGCAAATGATCTTTTTTTCCTTTTAATTAAAAGGAAAAAAAGATCATTTGTTTTTTGACGAACCTATAATTTGTCGAGAGCCTACAACTATTATGATGACTGCTACTTTTTCTTAATAAATTTTATTGGTTTCAAGTCAAACAATAAAAGCAGTATTACATACTCTAATGTTCATTCAGCTATGAGACCAGTACTTCCCGGTATTGAATTACCGATTCCGATTGCTCTAACTTCTTGGAAAGAGATTTCTGATTCCCAGAAGGCTCAACCGATGAATCCTCAATTTCAATAGATAGTAATTACATTCCAGACGAATCAAATACTGAACCTTATCTCATCACACAAGCGGAACTGAGCGACCTAATTCGTGAGTTGTATTTGTTGAAACAACATGCATAACTCCTAGGTTCACATCTAAAAGAATGGAATTTATTAAACAAGGATACTAATATTTCAGTATACAGAAATCGGAAAGAAAATTTACTGAAATACTTTAAAGAGATTGTTTAATTTGTTCCTGTCATGATGGTAGTGGGCTAATGTCTGAAATGGACATTGAATATGTTATTCATAATTGGTGTTTATTTATAGACTCATAAAAAAAGCTTAAAGGCATAACTCGAATAAGGTATCTTCTGTACAGGTAGCACATGCAGTAGAAATAGTCGAAACATATGAAATTACGTCAAAAGTTTTAAAAGCTATTAAGGATGATGAACACTCATGGCGAATCATTGCTGAACTGAATGTTTTAGGGCTTCTTTTCAGTCTCCAGCGTGGATTTACAAAATATATGTGTTTCTTGTGTTTCTGGGATAGTGGGACTAAAGATAAACACTCTACAGTTAAATACTGACCAGAAAGTAATTTACCCCAGGAAAGGAAATTGTTGTCAATATTCCCCTTGCTAAGCAAATCGTATTATTTTACCATCTCAACACATAAAACTAGGCATGATGAAGAATTTTGTAAAACCATTAGATAAAGATATTTTAAATATTTATCAGAGGTTTTTTCACGATTAAGTGAGGCCAGTTTAAAAGAGAGAATATTCATCGGGTCACAAATAAGAAAATTAATTCGTGAAAATATATTTTACAGCAAACTGAATCCTAAAGAACTAGCAGAATGGAAGTCATTCAAAGATGTCGTTATTGGTTTTCTTTGAAAAAAAAAGCTGCAAACCATGATCAGCTTATAAATGAATTTTTAGTGAACTATAGAAATTTAGGCTGCAAAATGTAATTGAAAATTCATTTTTTTACATTCTCATTTGAACGTTTTCCCTTTAAACCTGGATGACATCAGTGACGAACCACAAGAAAGGTTCCACCAAGATATATTGCAGATGGAATGTTATCAAAGCAGGTGGAATGAATGGTGGAATGAATCTATGGTGAATGCCTACCACTAGATAATAAAAAGTGAAGACTTCCCTGAACACAAAGGAAAATAAGAAAAAACGAAATTAAGCTAAACATAAATGTCTGCAAAATAAAGGTAAGAACTTCAACTGTAATTATTTTTATTATTTTATTCTATTATTTAAGAAGTTTCTCAATATTTTAAAGAGTTATAAATTAAAGTTTGAAGATTAGAAGAAAAACTGATTTTATTTTAAGATTTAGCATAAAAAATACATTCTAATTCAATTACTTTTATCTCAGTTCCAAATTATTATTCTTTTTTTCTTGACTTGTGTTATTAACGTTAAATTTATTTTCTATTTTTATTGTAGCAAATCCGGTATAACGGGCCTGAGTAACGGATTCCTACGAATTATTATGAAAGTAGTATAAAGTATAACTGGAGGAATCTAGAAGGGGGAGAAAAAGGAGAACCCTTTTTGTAAAGAATAGGTGTGTTTTATAATAGTATTTTGTTACACTGCCCACTGTTACACAATGAACACCTGTTTTACGGTGAGAAGCGACCAGGTTTTGGAATTCATGGGAACGAAAGCATCGGTAGACTGATCTCACGTTACGAATTGGGCCAGGTCAGGCAGGTAAAGAGGCTAGATGTATAAATAGCTCTGGAAGTCCAGCTAAAAGTTAGTTCTATTCTGCGAGACGTTACTACGTCAGTTTAGCGAGGAGAGGCTGCGAGTTGTGTGGGTTCGGCAAGAGTTCTATTAGAACTAGTCTGCGAGACGTTACGGTGTAGGTCCCGCAAGGGCAGTTCTGCGAGGAGTTCAGCAAGGAGAGACTGCGAGTTGTGTGGATTCGGCAGAGTTCTGCAAACCAATCTAGCGAGACGTTACAACGTCGGTCCAGCGAGGAGAGTAACAGGTGTGGGTCTGCGAGACGAGAGTGGCAGACGCAGTTCAGCGAGGAGAGACTTGAATCCAGTTCGATACGAGTAAGATGACGTCCCGAGTAAATCCAAGTATACAAGAAATACTGTCTGTGAGTTACAGTAAAACTATAAGTGTACATATGAAAGAAATAATGCAATTAACTTCATTCATAAACTGTTAGAGTAGATAGGAAAGGTATTTGCAAGTGAACACTATATGATTATTTGTTAATACAAGACTAGTGGTTAGAAAAGGTTAAGACTAGCGATTTCTTTTGTTAATGGGTCTGAATTCTAGTTTTCTGTTTATCTACCTGGGAAAAATTCCTAACAATTATTTATTTTAAACTCTGTCTTACGTGTAATCTGTATATATTATTTACTACTGACATTTATCACTATTGGATGTATAATACTTTGATTGTTATCTTTGTTGATTGCGTTATTTATTATGCTCTGTTTTTATGTCATATTTACTATCTTTATTATGTTATGCATTATGTCATGTACTATATTATGTATTAATTGTTTTATTTGTTTGTTAATGACATGTAATATTATTACCGTTTACTACTATTATTAGTACTGTTATCTTGATTATTATTATGGTTGTAATTACTATAATAATATTTGTGTATTTACTATTTTTTTTATTAACTGTTTCATTATTGTTGCTTATTATTATTATTGTATTTACCAACAATGTTATTATTATTAATTTGTCTGGTTGTAATTATGAACATTTTAAACCAATAAACTGTAATTATATAAAAATTCTAAATTGTCAACCTCTCAATATCCTGATCGAGCCGCGAAACACATGACAATAGGTGTATTCTTTACAACAGTATAAGTGTTTTTATTGTCTTAATAAAGCTATACCGTATAAAATTTTTAGTTAAGATATTTCTGTCGAACTGAGAATGTACAAGACTACACTTCATTTACACTCATACATATCATCCTCATTCATCCTCTGAAGAATTATCTAAACGGTAGTTACCGGAGGCTAAACAGGAAAAAGAAAGAAAAGAAAAAGAAAGAAAGTTAAGATATTTCCAGATTTTCTTTTTTTTTTTAAAGTTCCTAAAAGGAACGAGTATCCGACAGAATTCTGGTAGTTTTTGATTTGGCTATTGTTTTGATTATTGGTTAATCTATATATTGTTCTTTTCAAAGGTAAACAAATTGATAAATACATTTTTCTAATTAACGCTTCACTTAGAGTAAAGTTCCCAAAATTAGTTGAACTGTCGGTTTTATGAGTAATATATAGAAACATCCGTCTAAAAATTTATAATCAATGCTTATTTAATTTGTTAAAAAAACTATCGTTTCATTAAAATTGTTATGCCTTAAAATAAAAGAAGCTTTTACCTAGTAGTTAAATTTTTATACAAAGGATTAATGCAAATATTGGAAACTTTTTATACACTAGCATAAAAAATATGACCAAATATTTTACGCCATGTGCATAAAATTCGAGGAGTGGTTACTGTTTATAAAATTTCCACCACTGAAACTAGAGTGCGGGTTTTGCACAAGTGAGCGGCATAAGTACGTACGTAAATTTTTACGAATACCGTACATACAGACACGCGCGAATTTACATGCAGAGGGATCAATGAATAACCGTTTTTTCTATCTATTGTCAAATTAAATGCACGATTCTTCAAATACTGTTATCAAATAAAGCCGGAAATTTGGTTATAAGACAAAAAAGGAGGTCACAAAAAATTTATCTAAATTGTTTCATTTTGAAATGATTTTATAGTTTAATCTACTTTCCACTTTTCCTGATGAAAAGGATGAATATATATATACATTAAAACAGATATAATCGCCAAGCTAAAATCAACGAATATAAAGTTGAACAAATTATGCAGTTCAACATTATCTTCTATTATAATAGTATTACTCCGATGTTTAGTGGCTTAATTTCTAGATCTATTTTCTAACGTACACTACTATTAGTCTCTAAGTGCAGCACATAATTACTAAAATTCTTTTCATAAAAAAACATCATCTTTTTCTGTCTAGCCTCCGGAACCACCGTAAGGTATTACTTCAGAGGATGATATGTATGAATGTAAATGAAGTGCAGTCTTGTACAGTCTTAGGTCGACCCATTTCGAAGATGTGTGGTTAATTGAAACCCAACCACCAATTAAACAACATCCTACGAAAACTATACTGTTATTACTTCTTAAAGAATTAAGTTTGCAAAAGAAAGCAAGAAAATTATAAAACCTTTTCTTTTCACTTTTTCTTGAACTTCCGTTCTTACTGCTAATCCTTGATCAGTTACATCCCTTTGGCACTAATGATCCTCATTTTTAGTTTAAGTACAAGTTCAAAAATTAATAATTTGAATTTTTTTCTTTTAATGGAGTGAATAAAGAGAACGCATTAAAATTAGGACGCATTATTAATTATTTAAGTTAAGTACACTTCAGAAGGATAGAGGCATGTTTAGTATGGATGTTACTGTATTCATAAACAGGGAGAAGCAAGTAGGAATTTTCGGTTACTGAATAAAATTTGATTTTACGTTTGTAAATGTTACAGCATTTCTATGTGGAGTATCGTTATTGCATTTGTTGTTATTACCCGGTTTTATTTAATTCAATAAAATAATTATCATTATTCCTAGTTCTTAATCATATGTAATTAAATTCATATCAGTTTACAAGTTAAGAGATCCATCGGTTACAAACGTAAGACTGAATGACTATGTTAATTTTAATGTCAAACTCAACTATAACGTAAAATAAATATTATTGAACGATTTCATTTGTACAAGCAGTTACATTCTGTTGGTGAACACTTTACCATATTCAAATACACACAATTATACTCTCTCTGGAACCCACACATACGCATACTCTTTCATACAAAACTGCTGTTTTCTTATTTTAAACTTTAGGTTATTCTCAAATCAAACAAACCTATTTCTTATCGTACGACCTTAAATAAAAAGTTAAAATCCACAATTTACTGTGTGATTTAAATCACAAAACCGTTGGTAAAATTAATTACACATTGTAGCATAAACAGAAAATAGCTGTTTGCGCGTGTGCGCGCGCGCGTTTTTATGTATGTGGATATGATTTTTCTTTCGTACATACACGCATAACGACAGGAAAACAACAAAACAATACATATTAAAAGCTACTGATGCTGACACATCATTACAGTTCGAACACGTCAACATATACATTTTTTTACAAATAATTGTTTTATTCTCTGCGGTTGTTCATAGAATATTTTCTTTTAAAATATAATTCTGCCCCCCCCCCCCTACAGAGCTATACCAGACCTGAGTTAATAATCTAAATACCTTCAATTTTTTTCAATTCAGACCATGAAGATAATGTCTTCATGATAAAAAAAAAACCTTAAAAAGAGTTCATTTTACCAAAAAGACCATTAAATGGAAAAGTATTTTTTTTTTTTGATGTGGAAGGATTATAAAGAGGGAAGAAAGAAAATATTTTCTAAACTATCACGGAGGTAAATCTTGACTGTGGTAAAATCAAAGGATGATTTTCGATTGTTTTTAATATATATATATTTTTTTGGGTAATATTTCACGGAGTAGTTGTTAACCATAAAACATATATACAAAGTACTATGAGTTAAAAATATTTTTAAATCATATGTACCAAATGGTACTTAACTACATGAGCCGTAGATAAATTTCTACATTATTTTTAATAAACAGTTATAAAATCCAGTAAACCTACAACAGACTAGTAAAATTAATATGAAAAATTAACTGATCAATAAAATTATAAAAGTATTTTTAATGAATATTTTTTTAGTTGGAGCTAGAAATATTTCTGATAAAAATGTGAGTGTAACTATTATTAAAAATGTTGTTACTGTGTAAGAGATACTCGGTTTCAATATTAATATAATATTTGGAGACGACAGAAAGAGTAGAAAGAAACGTCTTTGTGAACAATTTAACAAAAGAGAATACTGTTCTGCCTGCAATTACAATGTTCTGAGCGTCAGCTGTGTTCCCGACTGACCTAACGTGGAACAAATGAACGGTAGTATCAATTATTAATGCGAACGCTTTGTTTTACAATTCATGATTCGTTAAATGCTTTATCTTATTTAAATATCATTAAATACAATCCGAAATTATTGATAATTATATTTAATAAGATGACGCTTATTCTAATGCAACATTTACTTACAACAATATGAATAATTATAAAGTATAAATTAACATAAAATCATGTCTCACTGAAGTAGTGCAGCAAATAAAAATAAATTAATGAACATTACATACCGGCTACACGAAAAAATTTAACAGAATAACGACTTCACAGTTTTTTTAATAATCTTTCGATAAAGTATTAAGAAAAATTCCTCCCCACCTCTTTTACCTCATTTGTACGCATAAGAAAAGAAAAGAAAAGAAATTCGTAGAAAAGAAGAGAGAGAGTGAGAGAAGATATGAAAGTGTTAGACTTTCCACGTTTACATGCAATGTAAAAAAAGCACGGTTTAAAAAATATATATCAACGTTTTTTATTAATTAACCATTTTATTTAATATATATGTATTTTTTGTTTAAATGTTGGTAATCAAGTTTCTAGTTGGTTAATAAATTGAAGTCGAATCTAATTAAATAAAGTTGAACTTTTCCACTATTTTTCATTACCATATACAAATAATTCCCATATTTGATGAAATTATTTGTGCTCTATACAATTATACTCGTACCTTAGTTTTAAAGTGAAAATACTTAGTACTTCCTCGTATTAATTTTTTAAAGTAAGTTCAAAATTATTCTGATAACTTTAACTGAGATTAATTATTTTGTTTTATTTTAGATATAAGAAACTTGGCTGCATTTAAAATCTTATTATGTACATCACTTAAACGTTATACTTTTGTAGAATATCCGCAAATATGTGTTAAAATCTAACTACATCAGCCACACAGATTAGAAGCTTCTTCATTCAACGGAATTTCTAAGTAAATCCCATCCAATATGATAGAAGTCTCAAAAAAAAGGATAACAGAAAAAGTATGGATATAAATGTTCCTCTGGTAGATGGAAAAGAAATAATAAAATTTCTGTGGTTTGAGTGACATTCAAAGTACGGAATAAAAACGCGTCTTAAAGGTCGTCTTAAACGACATGTAAAAAAGTACAGAAGAAAACTGATGCCATCATTTAGTTACTTAATTTTAAGTAATTACTTAATTCTAAATACGTTATACGTTAGAAAGGAATAATAGCAAATTATTTCTTAATCGGTGTGAAAAAAAAATAGCAAATAGTAAAACCGTAATTTCTAATAATAAAAGTGACCTTTTAAGATTTTTCAGCCTTAAAATTAAGATTAACAATATTAGAGTAAAGAAGTAATCACTTTAAAAACTCAGAAGTTAAGAAAGAAAAAAATTAGTGTTAAATGAAAAAAGTAAATTAGATGTATAATTTTTTTACAAAATTAATGAATAAACACACAAAACCTTTCAGAATTTTACTTACAAAAAATTTACCTAAAAAAATGTATGATTAATTAAATGCCTAACCTGAAATATCACACTATCAAATCCAATGACGCGCATATGATTTTAGAACAGCTTCTGTATTCAAATTCAAATTAAAAAGGCTCTAAGAATGAGGCAGAAAGTTTTAATCGTTTCTATTATAATTAAGGATTTGATTTTGTAAATTTAAAAAAGGTTAAACAAAACACCAAGCAAGTCAATTTCTGTTCATATAATTTTATTTCCTCTAAATTAAATGCATTTTATTTTCAGAATTATCACCATTTTAAGCCAATATTATTTTTCTTCAATTAATTCAAACCTGTCGAACTACATTTTTGAAAATAACACATTTTATACTTCTGTAAACGATTATGAAAAATCGTTAATAAAGGTCAATTAATTAAAGTTGTTAGTTTACTATCACAGACAACTTTTTTTTAATAATATTTGCGGTATTTATTTAAGTAATTACTGTTCCATTATTCTTATTAATTTATTAGGTCAAATAAAGAAGACGGTTATAATTTGGACTGCTAACGTTGCAGCCTGTTTTGTATTTTGTCATTTGTTATTCTGTAAATGAATAAACAGAATCTTAAACAAGATAAAGCGGTTGCAATGAATATAATGAAAACGGTTGTCTGGAACGTTCTGTTAACTTGCACTGAGAGATGTTTTCCATGTACAAATGCAATTCTGTTGAATAAACTTTATTACAATTACCCGCAGTACCTCTTCCTTGGTTCGTGGTGTATGTGGTCGAGCAGCTAACGCTCCTCATGTACTTTACGCGGAAATTTGTTAAAGATTATATTTGTAGGATTTAATTAATTATTTTAGATGAAATATATTGAATTGAAAGCTCTTCGTAGAAAAAAATAAAATATTTAGGTTACAAAAACATTGAAGGTGCAAATACGTAAAATTGTAATATATTATCGAATAAAATTTTAAAAGAATATAATAAAAGCGACAATATCTATTTTAAATAAAAACCAATATCCTCGGCTATCAATACCTACAACAACACCTCCGCAACCTACGAATTTTATCAAAAAAAGTAACAATTCTATTTAATTCTCAACAAAAGATAAACCAGAGAATTTTGTTTTTTATTGTTCTGTTATAAAATTAAATTTTACAAGGAAAATGTAAATTGGAATAACATGAGCATTTTATATAAATGTGAATGTATTTAAAAAAATAAAATCTTGAACAGAACACAATAAGACAAAACTAATCTTATCTGCAAACCAGGGAGTCCTCATACATTTTTTTTTTTTTTAACGTCCGGGTCCACTGTTAGTGATGCTTCAGAGGATGAGATGAAATATTTGTAGCGTGTGTGAAAATGCCATGCCCGACCGGGATTCGAACCCGGGATCTCCGGATGAGAGGCCGAGACGCTACCACTCGCGCTACGGAGGCCGGCGCATTTAACCAATAATAAATTCACACCAGTTAAGCTAATTATGACAATACTTTCAATAATTATTTCACTTATGTAGACAGAAAAGTAAAATATGAAGATATTTAATGAGCTTATTAAACAACTGAGTGCACCAGGGGCTTCCTGAACATGAATTGTCTTCTACGTTTACTGGTGGACTGGTCCAGTTCAAGGCCTTGCAGTCATTGACTTCTGAAGTCAGCAGCCAGCAACCCGAGCTTGTTTGTTTCTCCTCCCTGAACAACTTGTCTTGCTGTAAAATAGAGAGGAGGAGGAGAAGGTAATGTCGATGAGTCCTTTTTACTCACTACAGATCAACGAAAAATAACTTCCTTCCTTTCTTAAAAAATGAAACACTTATATGACAGTACAGTAGCTTTATTATTTAATCTTTATTACAGGCAATGTAGGATACATGATCAATTGACATTATATATGTTAAACTCATAAGATATATTCGGTTACAAATATTTCTTTATTTTCACAGACAAGAAATGATGAAACAGAAGAACTAAAAAATGTTTTAGTTTTTGAAATGGGTCAAAAATAAGAAAGGTTTTGTTACTTAATAAAATTAAATTTTGAATTTCAATTACACCGATTAATTTGTATTTAATTATCGCTCGAAAGCACGTGATTTTATTATGAGCCAAATGAAAGATAATCTAAATGAAATACTATATAATAAATAGAAAATCTAAATGAGTTATGGATAGTATAAACCAATGAACCTGGTAATAGGGGCTACTAAAGAAGACAAGGAGAGTCCTAGTATTACTAGTATGCAAATATTTAAAACTTCCTTGAATTACAGGGAATACATTTACTAAGTATTAAGTAATAAATGTTTTATTCAACTAAAATAATGTACATACAATTAACATACACAGTTTGAAAATAAAATATACCTCTCAAGTGTAACTAAATGTTTTTTTTTTTTGCTCAATAACAATTATAATTACAATCGGCACTCCTGCGGAGCCATAAGTAAGTTTCTGTCAAAAGCATGTGATAAGGAGGTCCTTAAGGAACCTCAAAAATAAATAATACACAATAAATAGTTGCAAATAAACTTAAGTATAATATGAAATTTCAAGCTCAGTCATAAATCACAAACCAGTAATTTCAGCACCACATAGTCCATAAATAAAACATTAATAACAAATAAAAAGAAAAAGATAGAGAAGTAACAAGAAATTAGATACGACACCACTAAACTTGACGTTATTAGATACCAAACTGTTACACACTCCCTAAGTCGAGTACATGGGCACGTATCAACCGTCGGACGTCTCTACTGTTATCGAGTAGATTAATTGCAAATTGGTTTTCATGACTCTCAAGCCTCTGCAGGTATTTGACATTGCACCGTTCTGCAATCTCACGAACCGATGGGAGCTCCAGATAATCGTGAATCTTATCATTTCGCGTGAACCATGGCGCTTCGGCAATTACCCTCGCTACTTTGTTCTGAAATCGTTGAATAATTTCCACATTACTAGTAATAGCCATTCCCCACAATTCTACATCGTAGATTGGGCGCAGGATAGCCTTATAAATTAAGATATTTTTGGATAACGTGAGACCTGAGTTCCTCCGTACCAGCCAATGAAGTTCCCTGTACCTTGCGTTTAGCTGTTTCCTCTTCATCCTCACGTGAGACTTTCAGGTCCAACGCCGATCCAGGTAAAGTCCCAGATATCTGTTTGCGGATCAAGTCTCCGTTTGCGGGATCAAGCCCGGAAGTGTAACTAAATAAATAAATTCTTTAATGTGTTCAAAAAATAGAATACATTAAATCAAATTAAAATAAATAAGAATAACTTAACACTGTACCAAGGAAAAAATAAACTTCCGCATGTCTCGTATTTTTCTTAGTTTTCATAAACTTTTAATTAAAAGAGATAGTTAAAAGTCTCTGAGTACATTATACCATATCTTTTACTAATTAGAAAATAAGTATAATTACATCCAAAACAAGTTGCGATCCTTTCTGGCAAAACTTCTACCATTTATTTATTCATTTTAATAATTACAGATCCAGATGTCAGTAACTATATCACCCAAATACACTTATCTGGTCTCTATTTTTTTTATATGTTATAGCAGTAAACCTGCAATGTTTAGCGTAAACGTGACCGGAATCTGAAACCAGAACCTTTTTAATGAAAGGCGCAGACGCTACTACGGTAGTCAGAGGCACCACTAAATAATATCCGATTTTATATTTTGGATAAAATTAGGATGTACGACTTTACCTGGTAAGTGCTTCAGCTAATTAACTTATTGTGTAGTCATCGAACAGAAAAAAGTTTTCTCATCGATCCATAGGCTGGCCTTTACATCTACTAGATTATAACAAGAATGCACTGTCATTTCTAGTCCTGTTTCTTCAGTACGGATCTAGCACCTTTAAATCTATAGTCTCAAAACCAGAAACGTGGAAGAAAAGATAAAGGGATGTGTTTGGTAGAGATTAAACGATTACCAACCCACGGATGAATCACGAAATAAAAAATAACCTCATTTATTAATTAACTCCAGATTCCGTTCTTGCACCCGGGGCCCTCTTGCTCATAACAACTCAGGACATAATAACATTTTTATTCAGGATAAAAATGTAGATTTCTGACTTATGACTTTGTGTTTGTTATATTGTGCAAAAATTGATTTTTTCTGCAGAAAATAAGTAGCTACCTGAGAACTGGTGTAAGGTTAAAGAAATCTCATCCACCTTCGGAACTAAGTGGTAGATTTAGTTAAACATCACTGGAAATTAATAATATTGATCAGTAAAGTAAAAAAAAAAAACATGGACTTACTTTTATTAGACCTCTAGCAAAGTAGTAAAATTGTATTGTTGGATATTTGAACATTTTATAACGATATGTTCATATTAATAACAATAATAATTATAGTAAAAAAAGTTACTATTCAGTTTGATCACTCTGTTGAATGATTTCTAACAAAAGTTTGTGTTGAACTTCAAAAGAAGAGAAATCAAGTTAAGTTACAAAGCCATAAGAACATTAAAGAAGTCTAGGTCAAGAGGCACGCTATACCTGTTACCTCCTTCTCAATGACCTTAAATAAAATTTCACATTAGCCAGCAAAACATGTATGCTAACTACAGAATGAATGTGCTTCAGTTACATAACCTAATATCACATGTTCAAGTTCAGTAGATCCTTACTAGTAAAATAATAATTATTATTATTAATGAGTTTGTTGCTGCAGAACTGGTGAAATTTATTTTCCAAATACTTTTTTTGAGGAATTTAATATTCTAATTTTTACTACCAAGAAAGAGTTTTATTCGTATAATTTTACAGGTTACTCGATCTACTTAAAAAATTTGATATTTAAAGGTAATGTAATGATTGCCTCACCATAAAAATGAAATTGAGGTAATTTATATCTATTACATATTTTTATATTAAAATTTTTATATTAGCATTTACTGGTTTATTTACATGCAGTTTTCTTATTCACTTTCAATTTCTGAAGAAGTCGTCTCTTATTATGGCCGGCACCATGAAAAATTACAATTCCGTTTTAAGTTTACAAATACACTCTAATGTTAGAAATATACATCTAGTTCATAAAGGTATGCTGAATCTTTCTGTTATGTACTATGTTTACGTAGACTTACTGCACAATATGTAACGAACTTTTGAACAGATATGAGAAAAATTGCTAGAAAGAACTACATTGCTATTTAAAAAGAGAAAAATTACATTGTTTACATGTTCATCCTAACTAAAATTACATTATTAAAAATTATTAATTATTGTTCGGGACGAAGTTCCTCTTAATCCAACTCAAACTTTCATTCTGAATGTCAAAATATCGATTTGGACTTGACATTTTTTAATACGGTTCAAAATTTTCGTTCCATAAAACATTAACAAATTTTGAGGTAATAATATACGAGTATATTAATTTTCTAAAAAAGTATTAATAAGAGATAAAATTAAAAGAAAGTCGTAAACAAAATGAAACTTCTTTGATAAAATAAGATTAAATACAAAGAGCTAAATAAGGTGTAATTAATAATTATAAAAGTAATTTATGATATACGAGAAAATCGAGGCTAAAACGATTTCCCTGAAACTAAGTTTGTAAATTAAGTCAGGTTGATAAGAATAGTATTCTAAATGAACTCCTCAGGTAACTTATTTCCTTGAACTTAAATGAGATAGAAATAAATTTCCTCAAGTTAACAAGGCCATATCTAAACCGAATTTTATTTCAATAAAAATTAAAGATACAGTTGTAAAACCAATTGTAAAACTACTACTAACCAAAATCATATTGCTAATAATGAAAATTGTTAAAGAATAGTCAAAATAGTCGATTTATGTTACAATTAATTAAAACGACCTTAATCCATATTACTATATAAAAATTAGTAGCGCTGGTTACCTTGTATCTCTTTGTCCAATTGAATGGTACCTGAAACAATTAACAATTCAATAAATTTAATACGACTGCATCACTAACATTTATATAAACACATAAAAACAAAATTTGTACTTTATATATTGCGTTTCAAATGTTTATTATCAAAAAGGTTGGTTTGTCGTCCACTTAATCCTTATCAACCACAATTCTTCTCCTAAATTTTATTTTAAAGGCCATTAACAATATAATGTAAATTTTAAATTAACCACCTTTACTCTTGCATATTTTTTTTAATAAATCACAAAACTGACTTTTTTTAAAATTAACTCTTTGTAGTGATCTTGTGAAGGATTTGAGAGAGAGAATGATAAGTCGCAAGTAATATCCACTGAAGGAATGGAATCTACAGAATATTATGTATATCCTGTATTTGCATTTATAAGTATGATGAAACGTGATGTGGATGATCTTCATTCCCTGATGATTCTGATACGTTGATGGGGCGAAACATGTAGGAAAAAAATATTTCAGTGACAATGTATGGTAAGACGATAGCATAAATTGTATATTATAGCTAATATAAATTATATGTAGTAAAAATAAAGAAAGTTAAGATGTATATAGGTGTTTTATTTTTAGAAATCCTGTAGTTTAAAAACCTCCCAGAAATTATACTTGAAGAAATCTTTTGTTTACGACTACAATATGTTTTCTAATATAATTAATATGATAAAACTTATATAATTTATAAATGCAGATATTAAAAAAAATAAAAATGATGATCTGTAATTTTTGTACGTAGGTGTAGATAGTAAATATTGCTCTCTCCATGTTTGCGACTGCTAGATAGATATACGTTAAATTAGTATTTACTATAATCTTCAGATTTAAAATAATTAAGAACGGTACAATATTTTATTTTTTTTAATCAAAAGGTAAACTGCATTATTAGTGGTTTTTATTTCAGAATTAAATAAAAATATCAACAAATCTTCTTTATTTTGCTTTTAATGGAAACAAATTTTGTCGTAAAAAGTTTGTTTATCACTGACTGAAAATACTTCTGAGTAAAACTAAGTTGCTTATCTCTTTGATTTGAAAATTTACCTCATCCTTTTCAACTCTCTTGATAATGGAATGTTATGCTAAATGGCATCATCATTATTATTTAAATTTTACTGCTTCCGTTTCAAGAATTTCTATACACTATTCTTATGATTAAATTATAACATAAGCCACTTGCTATTGTTTTCATACAATTTCAGATTCCATTATAAATTACCTTGAAGTAATTATTATGCAAAATTTTCTGTTTATCATTAACTCATTATGCAACTTACACGTTGACGGAGTTTAAATTCATCTAGTTTGGTGTAAACAACGTGTACTTTGTAAACTGTATTACGTTCTAAACAATGTAAGTAGATCACGTACGCATCTTAAATTAAAAAAAAAAAATAAGTTAAATACCTGCTGTTACATTACGTAAAATAAGGCTTGCGTTGTACACGAGCACAATAAAACTTTACAATAATTCATTAAATAGAAATAGAAGTGCAGATTGGCTACAAAGTCCATTTTCACGATTAAAAGGTTGGTACCACTACTTGTCGTCAGGTGATTGAGAAGGTTAAGCAGCTGCTTTCATTTATTCAACAAAATTAATTTATTTAACAAAGTTTGTTAATAATTGAACTTAATTTCAAGTTTTAAGTAGAATTTTGATTTGTACAGTGTTAAGTTAAATTGGTAGACGTAGGTGAGTATTGAAGAAATATTTATTGTTAGTATTTGAATCCATGAGCGTACAAACTCAAATGAAAGTATGGAAACACAGGTAAGGTGTTCACGGAAATCACTTTTCTTCTCCAATGACCGTTCCATTTACCTGAGGTATAGATTTCGGAAATTGTATTTTTGGTGTAAAGAAAACCATTTTTATCAAGATATCACAGATCACACACCACAAGAAATGATGCGGGGTAGCGATATCTGAAATGCATCTGATAGGATCAAACATTTTTTAAGGAAGTGTTAATAGAATTTCATATCTTAACATGCTTTAAATTTTTTCTATCGTCAGCTTCGGCTTGTCGAATGGAATTAACAGCAAGACTGAGATCCAGCTCATTACGCTCGTTCAGGAAAAAGCTTTTTAAATGAACATTTTGAAGGGTGTAGATTAAGAGGTTTCGAAATTCAGTGGCCACATAGGTCAAAAATCAAAATTCAAATTGATAATTTATTAACAATTTTCTCCCTATAAAATTAGCAAACACCGTATTTTATTATTCTCATTGCTTGATATTTTTCTCAGTCACACGAAAAATCATCGATAAATTGGATTTTATTTTCGAGAAAAGTTAATAAAAGTCTAATATAAGAAAATCTAAGTTTAAAAAAATATTTAAGAGTAAACACAAAGCAGTTAACATCAAATTTATAAAAACCATTTTTTTATAAATGTCATAAAAGAACCGATAAAGTTTCAAAATAACAGTGATAGAAATATTTCTTTTAAATTAGTTTAAACAAGTTTTCTAACGATAACGATTTTTTTTTGACAGAAATGTAAGAATATATAGAAAATTAAAGGAAAAAATGAAAAACACAGCTATTTAAAAAACTTTCCAATATAAAGTTATCTGCTACGACCAAAACATTTGTAATTGATTAAAAATAAGATACAAGGTATCCTGATATTTTCCAAGCCATTTTTCGAGTTAGACATTAACCTACGCCAGGCTTAATTAAGATTAAAACGTCACCTTCTTCACAAAGTTTAATGTTCCTGCTTCATATCAACTCACTAAGCTCACCGAAATTCAGTTTATGCACAACCCTGCAAGTTAAATCTTAAAAACGCTCACCAGAGGGACTGGCTTGTACTGAGCATTATTACTCTCAAAGAAAACAATCTTGACTGGTAGCTCTTGTACCTCACTCACTTTACACGAGATACAGCCGTGATTAAGACTGGGATGGGATATATAATCTAAAGAAATATATTAATGTACCGCTTCTATCAAGAAACACTACCTGAACTTAGAAGAGGATTTCTCTAACAGAAAAACAGAGTTTCGTCATCCATAAAACTCGAAAAATGTGGTAGAAATGTCTACATCCCAACCCAACCCCGTAGGGGAAGACACCCGCCTAGTGACGATCTGGTCGACACACACACCCCCCCACCCCAATTGCCCTGTTGGGGTTTAACGGGAGTCGTCTATCGCCCGCTGACGTTTTATATCTCATAATAATAAGCCTGGCCTCGTTGGGATGCAAAATCAACGAAGATTCGTCCCTCCAACATAAACCTCTGATGGAGACCAGCCCCTAACTCGAACACGTCGTGATACCGTGGGGAATCACGCTTTCCAGACTTGAAGATGAGCCTACATTGCTCCTTGAACGCGGCCTCGTCCAAATCAGTGTTCTGCTCTCGGATGAGAGACACAACCTCGTCATCGCAGAGGATCCGCTACATGTCATAAACTATAACACGGGGCCTTCTGAACACCTTGGGGGTCTACCTTGACCTCAAGCTTCTTGACCGCTGTAGAGTCCTTGATGATTTGCACCGTCTCCTTGTTTTCTACCACAACTACCAGCCCTTTGCAGGTCTCCTTAATTTCCCTAATCTTCAGGTGATTCCGGTCACCACGATGGTCTGCCCGGAAATCACGCTTAAAGTCTTGGTTCGTGGTCTTCAAGCTCTCTGTCTTGTTGACGAACAGGACCTCTGGCTTATTAGCCGCCTTGCTGCCTCACGCTTGGTCTTCAGCACATCAGCGTAGCGTCTGTGCTGCGCTGGGTCTTGGACCACCTTGGGAACAACTTTAATCTCCTTGGACTTCGAGGCCAAAGCTTCAAAGTTCTCACTCATCACCACAAAAGCTTGCTAACCTTTGCAAGACGGGAAAGAATGGTCTTCCTTGCTCCTGCACTGACACCGCCAGGAAGTGTGATGAACTCTAACAAGTAATCCAGATCCCCTGGACTACTTTAGCCAGCGGGCCAGAACTGCCAGTACTGCCAGGTCTGTCCTTCGCATTCTTAAATGCCTATACTACTGGGGAGGACCGCACCCCTGGGTGGGTGTCCCCGTGTCCATCGCGTCGCTTAATTCGTCTTCTGAGGAGCTCATCGATGGCACCGGCTCAGGCTTCCTCTTCCACCTGGACTTACGCACCTCCTGAAACTCGGGCATAACCGAAGTTTACCTACCACCTAGCACGCTAACCTGTCCTAACAACATTCTTGCTGTCTTCCTCCTACAATACTAAATTGGGCAAGCCCACAAACGTGACAACTTCCCGCAGCGAGACAAGCAGCCGGAGACCTTAATATTCTCCTGTCACACTACGCAGCTCTTCGCCGCTGCTGGATCGATTAAATGCAAAAAGGGCGCTACTCTTTACGCTAAAGGGCGCTACTCTTTACTCGTTACGGGAGCTTACAACCAGCAGTCGTTGCCACCTATTCGCCGCGATGAGGCGGGTACCCGAACAAATATTTGCCTTGTACACGTAAACAAGGATAATTGACGAGTCTTTGAATCAAACGATGCTACCGTTGCTAAAGATCTTAGAATCGAATTCGCCTGGAACTGTTTGAAGGTACACACTCGACAACAGCTGAAAACAGAAAAAGAGTCTCAACACAACGTCACTTTGTCCGCATCATAGGGCCAAAGTAGAAATGTCTACACTGAAAATTTAATGTTCAGCAGTAAACGGATTTTTCTAAGGACTTGTTTTGTTATTGAAGGAATATATTCTTGGAATATTAAATAGCCACTGGAAACTACAATTTCTGAGAATTCCGAATGATAATTAATTTTAAAATATTTATTTTAAAAGCATGACAAAATTTATCTGCATAAATAAGATTGCATTAATAAGTTTGCGTAATCCAATAACAAATAATGATCAAAAAATATTCGTGTAAAATGTAAACAAAACACAAGTGATTGTAAATTTGAAGACCTTGACATTAAAACATGTATTTTAGTGTCATGCACATCCACTTTTCGTGAGAAGTATGAATGAATACTTAACCAGTTTAGAGCCGTGTACACATACTACACTTACAATCATTCGCCTCATTCTCCTCAAACATATCACTATTTTTTCAGTAAATTAAAACCACTCTCTCAATTTTTTTAAATTACTGTTAAAAGATTTGATCATATAAATAACCAAATGAAAATCTAAACAAGTGTTAAAATTTAAAATTCTCTCCTTATAAAAATCACACTTCTACTTGAGTGGTACTATGTCAGCAATAGACTTGATTTGAAACGGTGAAAAATGTTACTTTTTTGAACAGAATATATCCATTTTACTCAATATGAAAAAATCTCATCTCCGATATATAAATGCAAATTTATAACTTTTTGTTTTTGTAGAAATGAAAGTTTTCATAAGGATTTTTCATAATTTATAATTAACTAAAACAATAAAAACATTTAGAAATTTAGGTGCGCAAAATGGTCAGCCTGAATAATCACTACATTATTTATAATTGATAATAAACGAAACAATAATTTTTTTTTTTATTACTGTGCAAGTTAATTTTATTTCTCTTTCCTAAATTTTATGTATTGGTTTGTTAAAAATTAATAAGCAGTATAAAATAAAAAATAAATCCATAGAAAATTTATACTTTAAATCTGTACACACTTTCATCAACATATCATTTAAAATCGATTAGAAGTGAGTTCATCATTAAAATCAACAGCAAATTAATAACATTGCATAAATTAGTCTACTTAAACTGGGAGCTACTTCCAGGGAATTAAATATAGGGTATAAAGCCACTACACTACAAAACCAGACTAAAAAGAAAATACGATTACTTCACTTACATCTAAATCATAATCATTATACCAAATAAATATTCCTGTTATATATTTCTTCTTCGTCTCTAAACGAGGTTAACATAATGATAAACAACGAAGCTTTTAATAATGTTCAAACACTACTTTCATAAGTATCTACAGAAAAAATACGATCAAACTTATTCAGTTAATTTTATCTCAGAAAATAACTGCACGCAGCACACATAATAGAAGAAATTATCATAACGTGCTTGTATATCTATATCATTCATAGTCGGATATTTTAGTTAACATTAACGCAAACGTGTAAATAAAAATAATAAAAGGATACCAAAAATGAAATTATATCAATTATAACATTAAATAGTAATTTACGTATATGAATAGTATTTCTCACAGCTTGTTAAACACAAGGAAAAATGATATGATATTTTTAATTTTATCCGATCATTACATATATTAACATACAACAATGCGGAAATTTATATAAAATTAATTTCGTAGATTATGCAAAAAAAAGTTGTTTCTTACATTAAAAATAATATAACGATACAAATTTGGGATGGGAGATTCAGTTAAGTTTGAAAAAATCCTACAATATATCAAATTACGTGAATTATCATCACTTCATCTTAAGAGGGCCAATCAATGCCAGCTCTCATCATATTAAACAATAATATACAATGTTGCAAAAGAAAAATGTAAACCGTATTCAAATGAACTAAGTAAATTAAATTAAAGGCCACTATTAACGTTTTAGTCAAGGGATAAATTTATTTGGCTTTTTAACTAAAGGAAAATCTCTTGTTCTAATTTTTTATAATATTCTTGGGATTACTTAACAAAATTCCAAATAAAAATAATAAATTAGTTTGAATTTATATATAATTTTAGTAACGAAATAAAGAACTAAATAATATATCTATTAATATTTTTATTGATAACAATAAAGTAAATAATAATTTCGTGAAAATGAGATAAAGTATCTATCCTATCCTTAGTGTTAAAACAGTACCAGATTATCACGTAGCCTGTTACTGAAAAATTAATTTCAGCTAAATGAAAATTGTTATAACATTCTAAAACGATTTAATTTATTATTTTTCTAAAAGAGAATTATTCTTGTTTCAGACAATTGATTATAAAAGGATTTCATTACTCTTCTTTACGAGGATCTTAAATTAGGTCATTTTTTTCTCAACGAATTACATTTGCTTTATAAATTTAGGATTATCAGAATTTTATATTTTTTAAAGTTTGTACAGATGTTTAAAAGTGATCGTTTAACAAAAATTAAACAAATTAATATATGCGAATTTAGAAAGCTAATATTCATCCACTGATTCACATAAATTTTATTCTAAAATAAGTTCTTATAAATTAATCATACAGTAAATACATATATTTATTTTGGTTGAATTCATTTATATCAAAAATTCTTACAAAAAGTATTCCTTTTTACTGTAGAATAATTTCTAGTAACTTTATATATAATCAGTCTTAAACATTTCATATCCGAGTTTAAGGAAAAATATTTTATCTAATAAAATAATTTAATGTTTGGTACTGAGATTTCTTTTAAAATAACACAAACTGTATTTTCAAAACTGGTTGTACCCTACTGACTTTCATATGTTCCATGAAACGTAAAAAGAAGTTACATAAAGATAGGATAATATTCTGAAAGTATACATAATGTTTAGTCTTAGCTTCTAAAATATCAACGATGCTGAATGTATAACGTTAAAACATCTTTTTCAATTTAATTGTAGGTAGCTATTATACGTTACACAAGATGTTACAATCAATATTAAGTATAACACATCTGGAATTTGTATTTCCTGGAAGTACATTTACTACCGCTATGTTACACGATATATATTTCGCCGGTGTATTTTTACAATGTTGTAAATGTCTAAGTAATATTATATGATATCAATAAAACTACGGCTTCATAAAATAAGCAAAAGTCACTTTAAAAAAAAAACCCAATGAAACAAAACATATATTAAAACAAACGTTTTTATTATTTTTCGTAACCCATAAACCGTTAGAGTAGAACTACTACGACAGTTGATTTCTCAGTGGCGTGTATAGTCAGTTATATTGTGGAAGTAAAACAATAAATGCGTTGCTAGTCGGGATAAATCAACCAGAGACTTTCTAATGCAGTACGGGTCGGTCGAGCCTTCACACTTCTCTACCGATAAAATTGAGATTTAGTAGACATTAATCAACCTTCACGCGACGTGATCGCTTTTCGCCACCTACTTTCTCTCATACACGCTGCCCATGAGACGAATTCGTTTACGCCCTGCACTGTTAACGCTCTTTTATCCACTTGTTTCCTCCCTTAAACTGAAAACAATTTAATGTTACTACCGAGAATTTTCACCGTCGTTATTTATGCTACAACCCTTAAACTTACGGTTGATGTTCTCATTTTCTCATTACGTTTGTGTATGTATGTTTATAATATACATTAAATATTCGCAGAACAAGCGATATACAAAAGAATTACGAAAAACAAAGAAAAATTAGTACAAACAACGAACAATTTTTATATTTTACCGTAACGCCGCAGAAAAGATCAATTCTAGATCTAAAACGTTTAATAATAGCTAAAAGGTAGTTAGATAAATTAATTATAAATTTACAAGTTTGTAGATGTGCACAACGATCTAAATTTATTTGAAAGTCAGCTTTCCTTATTTTATAAAATTCAATGGAAAAAAGTTTCTTTTTCAACATAAAATTGCATTAAAAATGGAAATTACTTTTTTAAGGAATTTTATAAAATTCTACTTAAGGATTAAAATTTTTTTGAAAGATTTAAGGTTTTGCTGAAATTTATTTATTTAAGTGACATCAATTTAAAAATAAATCAAATAAAAGTAGGATTACCTCTATCCTCAAAAGATAAAATGGTACATCTCGGTTTTAGATTATACATAATTTAAAATATTTAATCTTGTCAGAATATTTTAAAAAATCTTAATTCACCTCGTAAGAATTAAGCAGAATTATTTTTTATAAAAATTAAAACGTATAAATTCTTTTTAACTAATTTATAACGTTATTTAAATGCATTTTTAAATCCAGCAAAAAAGTATTTTACTTCGGTTAAACAATACAAAGTTCATTTACTACGTTGTAAATGAACTTGGTTATATTATATATCAATAAAATCACAGCTTCATAAAATAAGCTTCATCAATTGAACAGCTTCCACAGGCAAACACCATGCTTATAGAAATTTCTGTGTAATGCTCTACACTAGCCCCACAACATTCGTGTAGATTTTCACATAACATTTGTTTGGAAATTTTTTCTGTTTCCGTAAACTTATTATTCGATGAAATTATTTAAATTAATGTATTTACGTACACGGATAATATTTTTATATTTGGGTCACTTACAAACAAAATAATTCAACATATTTTGATTCTATGAAAAATTAAATTCGAATTCTCATTATTTAAATAACGTAATAACATTTCATATCCTAAAATGACAGAAATGTGGTTAAAAATGTTCACAAGACCGAATAATTTATATTTGCAACAGTAGAGGTGATATGACGAGTTCAAACGAGTGTGTTTATTAAATGCAATGTTAAAACAAGTGGGCAACTGCATTAATTCCAGTCGAGGGAAAACGGCCTCAAATTAAACATCATTATCATAACAATAACAAATGGCAATTTTCACTGTCAAAGAGACATATTCATGGAGTTCACTTTTTTTAATCCTCTGATATAAAATTCCAAGAATGATCAAATATGAAATATTTTTTTGCATTTAAAAATAAAATACAACACAAATCGTAGTAAATTTTACATCAACGAACAAAAAACAAAAACATTTATTTCTATTTTTTTTATTTATTTTAGTTGTAAAATTTCTAATTTAAAAAGAAAAATCTATTTAAAACAAATCCTTACTGCTGACCAGAATTTTCCATTCACAATTCTTCTTAAAATCCTTTTAAATACTATTACCACAATCAAATTTGAGGTAATTTAAACTCAACATTTGAACCACTGATATTAAAATGACATTAATCGTAGTAAAATACAGAGTAAACACAGAGATTATCAATGCAGTTTACTGGAAAAATCAGATTGCTAGCTAATACAAATCATCACTTTCATTCAAACTTTTGATGGTTCATTCAGCTTACTAAATGTCATATTTATACTTAAAATGCATCAATTTTTGTAATAATTTCTAAAAAGTATTTGTTAATGATGTAGTATTCACTTGCAAATGATTTTGATTTTTTATTCTATAAGCATTAAAATACTTTTAAACGACTCTTGGTTTTCCTAAATAATCGTGTTCCCAACAAATGCAAGACATTTTGTAAATATTATAATGTAAGTTTTTATTAACATCCATTTAATTACTTCCTTCATATTTTATAGTTTTTACAAGAGTTATTCTTCCTCAGCAAAACAAACCAGGAAACCCGCAAAGATGCAGCCACCGACTGACGTTGTTTATAAAAACGTTAGGGAACAGAAAAGGCCAAAAACACCAGTCCTTCGACCAGTCATAAGGTGAAGGAAGGTAAAGAGTACAGAAGAAATTTGAGCTTGGTGCGATACAGGTTCAAGTTACGATAGATAAGGCTTTGGATATAGAGATTGTACAACATGCAGCTGTGTAACTATGGAACCTACGAAATTTCAGGAGCTCCAATGGAGAGGGAAGTACTTCAGCCGCCATGAAATCGTATTGTAAGATGCACCAACATTGGACGGCAAAAATTCTAATCGCTCCCTCATGTCGGCATTACCTGATGCCAGCCGCAGAACCTCCCTGGTACCGGAGAAGGATGAAGATGCCATCTCCAAGGTCATCAGAGGAAGAGCCTGTCAGGAGAATGGAGAATAATAGTAAGAAGGAATGATCTAAGGAAAATCTAGTTTAATCTCTTTTTTTTTGTTTAGGAAATGGCTAATGACCAAAGCAGTCGTTGTCCACAACAACCCCCTCCAAAAAATGTATATATATGACTGACAAACGTAATTTCGATACAACTATCCCTTTCATAATAATAATAATAATATTTGTTTTAGAACATGAAATAATTTTATATAATTTTTTAGATGATGGTTCATAACTGATAAAAATATTAATGAAATAATTAGTGTTTTATTACTATTGAAAAAATTATTCTTAATTAAGTACTGAGATTTATTCAATAATGGATACAAAATAACTTTAAAATTCAATAAGGAAATTCGAATGTTAAAATAAATAGTAAATACGGTTCTAAAACTTTCTGTAAGCGAGCTCAAATGAAATACATGAAATGGTAAAGTAAAGCTAAATCGGATATAATAAATTTTAAATAATAATCATACAATAAATGCGGAATAGCATATTTAATGCTAATTCATATTAAATGCCGCTTACATATTTTATCACCGTTATATATTACCTATCCACATCTACTTCGTAATATAAGTAATGTAGATTTGATTAAAACCGTCTAAATCCATATGTACAATGGTTTGCAACGTGAAGAAAATATTGTACAGAAATTATCATATGTTTTTGCGAAAAATGTGTACTTGATATAATGCTAATATGTAATAATGTTCAAGTAATCGGTAGCTTAGTATTGATTCAGAATAAACTAAAATTAAAAAAGAAAATTCAAAACGAATTTAAAATGCAACAAAAACCAATAATACTATAAAATTCATCTTTAATTCAACATTTTTTAACTGAAAATAATTTAAATCAATCCAGTCAATAACAAAATAGCAATGGTCAATCTGCCACAGATTTCTAAAAATCGCATCCAAAAGAAGAATAGAATAGTTTTAATTACAGTTAGTTATTGCAAATATGTATTTTTGTAATTAATTTCGTTTTTTTTTTAGTTTTAGTGGTTTCTAAAGTAAAGGTAGGCACAATGAAACTCTACCCACACGAAAAAATGGCAGAAGGAAGAAACGGAAAAGTCTAAAAACATTCAATTTGATTGAAACAAGAAAAAGAATTCACGGAAAACGTTGAACAACTACTGACAGAGAGCTACGGCTACCTAGAAGTTATTATTCATTTACCAATTAAATTAAAAAAATAAAAAATAATTTAAATCAATTCAGTCAATAACAACATAGCAATGGTCAATCTGCCACAGATTTCTAAAAATCGCATCCAAAAAAATAATAGAATAGTATTAATTACAGTTAGTTATTGTTATTTTTTTAAATCAATTTTATCAATTAAATATTCAATAATGATAGATTTTTAAAAAGTTTTTGACATTTACTGAATAAAGTGAATGTTCTGAAAGTTATTCAAAATCTTGATTTGAGGGAGATGAGGAACTAGACAAACAAATGGCGCTCCTTCGATAATAAAGGTTACAAAAAAACATTTTGTTTAAAAAAGATTGTCTGTTTAAAATTAAACAGACATATGTTAGTCATATTAAAATTCACGTTAATTCAAGCTAATCCTTTATATTTCTAGAGAAAATTAATTTTAAATATATGTATTCTTTAAAATAGTTACAGTTATCGAGTAAATTTAGAATAAAAGTGTCACTGCCTGTATTTTATTATATGGAACCTACTAGAATCTTGTATCTGTGTATACGAGTACTATATATTGTTCTTTTTATATTAAGCCGGAAGTACCTCAATTAAAGGAAACAACTGATTTTACTGTATTTATGAAAGCTATTATATGTATTAAAATAATTTGTAAACTCCTCCAGACACACTGAACAGCCACTTCTATTTAATTTAATTTGAAATACTAGGGTTAAACCGGTTCTTTGGGGTAAGGACGCCAGTGGTGCTTAGCACATAACGGTGCAACTTGAAAGGACATTCAACTTTGGTAGAATACGGCATCAACTTATTTCGATGGAAATATGCAGATTGCCATCGTTGAGGCGATGCAGGGAGAGTTCAATTACCTCAATCTTTTGCATATAAGACTAAACTATCAGCATATATGAAATATTTATCCTCATGAAAGCAACAATTTATGTTAGAAATTTTAATTTTCAATTTAAACAACAAAATAGTTAAAAAACAAAAACAAATACATAATTCAAATTAAACATAAGTTTAAATGTACATAAACAATTCAGTAAATAAGTGTAACTCAATACCTGAAATGAAAGTAATATCACTGAAAATAATCGTAATCTATAACATAAAATAGGTTTTTAACAAAGCGTTAAATAGAAGCTTAAAAAAAAGTCCTGCGAAATTAAAAATATTTTTTTTTTTTTTTAATTTCAAATTTTTACTTTAGGCTAAATTAATGATTAATAAATTGTTGGCAGTTTTTTAAATTGACGCCGACCTCAAAAAACAGGCATTTAAAGGAATATAGAAAGAGTATTACTTTGGCTTGATTTCAGTTTTTTTTTTTAAGTCAGATTAAGTTTTAAAAATTTACTTTAATTTATAATCTTATTTATTAAAATCTAAGCCTACACAAAAGATTATCTTCATAAATTAAACCAATCTCAAGAAACGCTAAGAAGAAAACCAGAATATTGATAACAATTTTCCTTAAAAATGACATAGACAGCTACTGAGCGGTAACTAAAGATCTTTGGAATTTAAGTTTTTACATTTTTTTACTATATTGTTAAACTTTATCTAATTTTTTTTTCATTTTCCATTAAAATACTTTAAATATTAGAATAATATCGGTATTTGTATCACTGCGCTTCTGCATTCTCTTTTAAAAATCTTCTACTCCACTTATCTGAAAAAATACAACTTGCCTACCCCTACAAAGTAAAATAATCATCAAACTTTCCGTTTGGCTAAAGTAGTTAACAATTAAATTCATTTTTAACTGTCTCAAAGAGTTTTGTTTAGAGGAAGGTGAGACTAGTTGATAAGGGGCAAGTTGTTACAACCTATTTTTAAATTAACAAGCTGATTAAAATGAACCGTTAACCCACCCCTATAATCAGTCACGTGATTCATCACACTCTGTACATCTAGCTCAATTCAAACTGTAATGATTGAGCTGTGAGAATTCCGTTTACTCGATGCTACTTTCTATTATCTTAAATTCAACTGCCCGTCAATCCTATTTTACGTGGTAAATAAATGCTCATTTTACTATAAGTTAACGGGATTTTTTCCCATTAAATAAAGAATAACACATTAAAAATCATTTTGGCAATTCCTGTGGAAGTGATTATAGTTTAATACCGTCAGTTAGTACAAGTTGTTGCAACGTACTAAGTGCTGTTGTTAAAGAGTAAAAACCTATCCTCCAACAATATATATATATGTCAGAATTTTTCAGCTCCCAACATATACCTTTCAATCTCATCACGTGAGGATGTCGATGAAGATGATCTAATCACAACACAGTGAGCGGCCTTTTGAAGTTATTACACTGAAAGGTGTAAAATAAGTTGGCTTTACAATTTCAGCTGAACGTGGAAATCTGGTTATAACCAGTAAACAGCAGTTTAATAAAAATATATTCACTGAAGAAGATTTTATTCAGTCGAAAGTAGTAGCTAGAATATAGTACATCCAAAGATTCGAAGGGTAATCCCGAAATCACTTTCACCGAAAGTTTGACTGAACAAAAAAATCGTTCGAATGATGAAACAACCTCTTCCGAAACTCTAACAAAAGCTGAAGCAGATACGGTCAGAGGAATAGTAGTTTCATAACACAAGAATTCTGAAGAAATTTGTCCTTACCAAAGGCTGAAGAACGTAAGGAAAAAATTAATTGTAGAAAAACAGAATCTTGCACTCTAAGTAATATACCAATGAAAATGTATTGGAAGCACAAATCAAAAGAAAACCTGATGAATAAGAAAGTGTAACTATTCATCACAGAAGAAGAAGACGAACAAATTCAAACTGCAGAAGAAAGGCTCCAGGAAAGAAACGAAAGAATTCGATTCTTGTGAAGACAAAAAAGAAGACTATTTATGTCTCAGGTGTGTAGTAACACTGGAAAATCTAAAGGTGTTGAAGAATGGACTGAGTGTCTCCGCAATCGATGGGCTCATGCGTCTTGTGCCAACAACAGTGCCTCAAACTTCAGCTGTGATTCAGATTATTAACAATTTTAATTTCGAACTTGTCTCCACTTTTTAGCTTTCTAATGCCTAGTTATTCGTCATTTATATGTTTCAAAAAATTATAAATCATTCTTGAATTTATTTTTATTAATTTCTTTTGAAATAAACTGTTTTTCAGTTTAACTGTTTCTAGTTTTGATCTGTATGTTTTTCTTTAAATTTTATAGTCTACTTAAGATTAATGGGAAAAAAAACTATAATAAATAATATTCGATGTTTCTAGAATATAAAATTAAATATTTTTGTTCAAAAAACAGTGCAAGTTTAGTTTTATATATATTACGTAACAATTTGCCCCTCATCTTGTAACAATATGCTTCATAGTGAAGCACACTGTTACCATAATAAGAATTTTAAAAAATCTGATAATGAATACGTTAAAAAGGTTGCCGTTATAAAAAGATGATAAATATTTAAAAATAATGGCTTTAAACTAATAATTTGGGGTTTTTATAGTTATATAATAAATGAGAAAGAAAAAAATTGTAATAACTAATCACAATTTTTCCACAATAATTTTAATTTCTTTTTTGTAAGGTTTCTCAGTATTGTATAAAATTTCAGAAATTAGTAAATTATGAATTTGTTTTCTCAATTAATGAATTAAAAATTGAAACTATAGATTAAATTAGCATATATTAGTGAAAAATAAATAATAGAATATAACGTAATTAAATTAAATATGATAGACTTTCTTTTAAACCTAATAGAACTAAGAAGCAGTGACATCGCACTTCCAGTCAATTATTTCTGTACCTTATTTTTCTTCCGTTACAATTATTATTAAAACATCATCTAAAAAAAATTTCTCATCAATTAACCTTAAATTTAAATATAAGATTTTATTTTACAAACTCATTACTCTGTTGGTGAGTTACTAAAAAATATTGATTAAAGATCTGAAAATTATAAAAGTATTTAATCAAAATTAATGAATCTAACTTGCTATTCGATTTTATACTTACGGGATATTTGTTTTAATATTATTGTATTAATCTATTATTATATATATATTTTAATACTAATTTTATATATTTATCAGTTTCACTCAAACTTTTCTTACAATTCTTCTTGGTCCACATTATCTGGACCATTTAGATTTGATAGTGACTATTTCCACTTTTAATAGGCTTTTTCAATTTTTATAATTAAAACAACTGTAACCTGTATGAATAAAATTATATTTCTTTATGATTATTCCACACTATTAGTTTCTATGGCTTCTTCAGATAAGCAATAGCAAGAAATGTAATTAAATTTTAACTTTCTGAACGGAATTACTAGTATTTTCAATAACTTGTTGTATGCACAGTAATCGATAAATGAAGCCTTTATATAATGAAAATCCGTCATAACAAAAAGAAAATGAAAATTGAACATGCTTTTTTAGATTTTCACAAAAAGTATTTTGAGAAAAAACATATTTTCTTTGTGGTAGATTTTAGAGCGAGGTTGGACTGTATGTTCATAGGTGAGGAATGAAGACAACGCCTTGTTGCTTGTTGAATAATGGTTCAATGAATTGTCGTCTTGATAGTTAATGAAATGAATTGTAACATAACCTATAACTGAACATATAAAAAGAAAAAAATTCAAAATGAAATAAAACATTATAGTTAACATTCATTCAAACAAAGAATGGAGTCCATCTGGACTAAGAGTATGACGTGACCGCCTTGGATCAGATTCAAGCGCCGAATGCTACTACGAGCGGAACTCTCCGGTAAGCGCAAGCACCCAATAGATCGCAGCACCGGATGGCTCGAAGTGGAACGGAACACACCGCCCACAATTATGATTATCTTAATTATAATTCTGTGATACATTGCATGAATTAAAACTTAATATATAAACAAAGAGTATTACATAAAATAATTACGTAAATTTGAAAGTACAAAAATTAAAGTTAACTCAACAAATGTAATATTAATACAGGCAATGCTTACAACCAAATTAAATTGAAATAAACAAATACATTAGGAGGACTTTAAATAAATCTCACTGATTACATTCCGGATGACTTATGTCATTGCAAGATTTAAATTTGGAAGAACAATCAATTTATTAATAGTTCGTTTTACTATCGTGTTAGTCACACCAACTAATCTAACTACTATTTCTTCGTTCATAATATGTACGTACACATACATGCATACATACGTACAGCAGTCACGCTGAAACTAGTCAAAATGGCTTCAAAGATGTGCAAAATGGATATTTCTGTTGAAATCTGCATACCAAAATTTTCGCAATCACAATACTTATTTTTCGTTCAAAGAAGTAAAAACGATTTTCAGAGCATATGATACCTGACTAATATTTCTATGCTATTATTATGTATTACTAACTAAAATAATAAAAAGTAATAGGCCTATTAGATAAACACAAAAGATATAACATAATAGCTGCTGCAAGTTATTCTTACAGCTTGGAGATATACCAAAATTATTATCTGAAAGGTAATCTAAAATCATTCAGCTTATACACGCGCGCGAGCGCGCACACACACATAATATAAAGATATTCTAATATAATATAATAGAGAAATATAATACATATATATCTAGAGAAAGAGAGTGAGCGAAAGCGAAGGTAAATGCTTGGTACCTTAAAGTTACATGCTATGGATAAAACTAATTACCCGATACATGTTAATTATAATTGTATTTATTTTTAACTAATGTTCAGGTACAAGACTAATAATTAATAATTGATTAACATTTATATGCACAATATACTCGGAAGACCAAAAGAGAAGACAGAAAACATAAATTCATTTAAATGGTATGATTTCAGCTTCGGTATCCGAGTTTTGCATAATTTGACGTATCTAAATCGATTTTCAATTTATAAAAATAGACTGTAAATGAACTGATCATGAGGTATTGCTATTTTACTTTACAATTTAAAAATCAGTAAAGCACTAGACAAAATATTAAATACAGTAGCTTAATTTAAAAACAAAATTATAGATGAGAACGTTTCAAGATTTTCATAAATCTAAATTAATTAAATCGAATAATTTACAGACAATTCAAAAAGTTTTTCGGCAATTAGTTTTATGTACATACGAAATACATAAAAATCTTCATTAATTGTGTTGTATTGGGTCGAATAGTTATAGCGCAGGTGATTATTCAAGTGTTCGGTAATTCGGACATCTCATTGCATTTAACTTGTATTGGCTGATTTTTCACTGTGTAAATGTACATGATAAATTAATTCGATCTTAGCGCGATTTCTAAATTTAAAATATTTTTAGATATACAGTAATAGACAAACTGTCAGAAATTTCTCCCTTCATTAGATATGATTAAGATATCGTGTCAAAAGAATTAGCTATTAGATATACTCTTCAACACAACAAAAGAAACTGGAAATAAACTATACTTTGTTTAATCAATTAAATTAATTTGGATTTAATTACCTATAACACTGTCTTCGTTTTCACGTTCAAAATTACTAAACTAAGAATAATTCAACGAAAACTGTTAATAGACATATATTTTCGTTGGATCCAAATTTATTATCGACAACAAAACCAAAACTCCCGAAAAATGGATTTACCAGTGCAATAGATAAATTTGCTAGTATTTACCGCTCATAACATAAAGATGACGCACAAGGACAACACTAAGATTAAAACATTAGTTGTCATTAAATTTACCTTGCATATTTATAAAAGCAGAACCTTTTCTCTAAAGAAGCAGAAAATATCCCAGTATTGCTTTCGGTTTTTAACTTAGGTTATTATTAATAATTTTAATATGCCTCTTGAAACAATATAAATCTGAGTTTCTGTGCTCATAAAAATATGAAAACAATAAAAATAAAATTAAAATATGAATATTCATGAAAAGTTTTTAAGTTGGGCTACCCTAAATAAAAAAAAAAAATTGTAATTGGACGTTAGATCACAGCTATTAAAGAGAATAAATAAGTAAAAATGTATCCATTTAAAGTAAATTTACTCGATTACGCAGACTATTAAGTTTACGCAGAGTATTCAGTTAAAAATTCATTATAAAAACTAAATAAGTAAGAAAGAATTAATTCAAGCAAACTCATATAAATTTTTTCTTGAAATTTATAATTTCTTACCATTTAACTGAAAATAGAGTTCTTTAACGTAGTTATTACAGTAGCAATGAGTTAATTTTAATTTAAACGAACAAAATTTTTTGTGTTTATTAACAAAATTTTTTACCATTCACAGCATTAGTATAAGGAAACTTTTACTAACGAAGTTTCTTAACTATTATAGCCTATTGCAGGATATAAATAGTAATTAGGTCAATAACATTATGCGAAATGGAAACCATAATTGCTACCAAAAATTTATAAAATCTCATAAAACACATTTTTCAACAAGAAATCAAATTATAATGACGCTGCAATTTCAGATAAAATAATTAACAGTTTCGTGAGATCAAGTTACTGAACTCGTAAAAGAGTAACAAGTTATAGACTTCTATGACATGTCTTCAGTGAATGATCAAATATTGTAACTATAGGACGTTGCCCTCTTGCCGACTATCCAGTTGGAGCTACATAAACCGGACGGCATACCAATGCCAAACTCATCAAAAATATAAAACCCGCTCTTGGATTCAATAAAAACAAATATCTTTTTTGCGTTGATTAAATACTTACGTTGAATAATATTTCAAACTAGCAAAATTTAAATATCTATAATACAAAGCAATTAATTTTTTTTTCTTTTTTTAAGGTTTTTATTCTTATAATCATAAATCGTTAAGGATAACTATTATTAAGGATTGATTTACTGTCAATAAAAACATCGGTAAAAAGGTTTTTCTTTTCTTCACAATAATCTATAAATTTGAAAATTGATGACTATAAAAATTAAATAACTATAATTTTAAGCATGAATGCTGGTGACTAATTCCTACATTTACAAAACTACAAAGTTAAAGCAGCGCTGGAAGTCGTTTCAATCTACAGAAAATTAAAAAGGAAAAGAAACATACAGTTCTGTTCTCCAGCCAAAATCTTAATCTACCATTAATTATTGCAATCAATGAACTAAGGTATACGTTATAAATTACCCTAAACCGACCACTACATTTGACTGTTACGATCTTTTCAGATTAATTGAGCTTCAAAAATACAATGACATAAAAAAATTAAAAACAAGTTCACGTTACAGGTCACAAAATAAACATTTTCAAAATAATCTAGATGTTAACAGGTACTTTTAACTGGGATTAAGGTAAGACGGTTTTTCAATATATCATGCTTATAAACCTACAATAAAATGTTAAATTTTACTAAATAAAATTACGAGAAAATTTTATTTTCTCGTATTAATAATAATATTAATTATATTTGTTAATAAAATTGTAAAACAATAAAAGGAGTTAAAGAAATAAATTGTAGTTTAATTTTTTTAGTAACCAAAAGTGCAAGAAAGGAATTGAAATCCAGATTTAGATTTATTTTTATACATTTATGATTTATAATTTAAAGAGTAGTTACATGTTATTGTAATCGGTTTTGATTTATGTTTTTATAATATGAAAAAACCTCGTTTGAAAAACTAAATAGTTGTCATCGGAGAGCAATTACGGCTTCTAAACTAGGCTAAACAAAAATTAATTCTCATTAAATTAAATTAATATTTTTACTCAAATTATGAATTTTCTTTGTGTCGTTCAATTTGATTCGGAATAAACATTATTCTGAAAGTGTTTCAATGGATAGACTTTTGCGTGTTAGACTGCCTGACACCAGGAAATTGGTCTCGTAATAGCTCCCTCCCTGCAGGAAGCGCCCTACCGCAGAATACTGACACGCCTGTCCCGGATCCGAGACAGATAGACATCGTCTTTTAGTGTCTTTCATCTAGCAGTTGGATTAGACACAGACCCTCTGGTGACATATTCCTTTCATAATTCAGTAATGAAATGTCACACTGATGACCCACTTAATTTAGAGCTGCCATAAAAAATCTACTAAAATGTTATCTACCAATAATCTATATGTAGTCCACATCAATCGATTTATTAAATGCACGTATTTGTATGTCCATTTTACTTTTATAAATAAAGAATAACATTTATTCGTCTAAAAAACAGATTCAACATATTTTCAACGGGAATAACTGTATTAATTAATTAACTGTATTTATGTGCGTTAAAATTATTCTCTTTACCGTGATAAATACGGTATACGTAAATACGATATTTTAAGTATTCTACAAATATTTATAAATAAAAATAAATTTAATAATTAACGGTACCAGATTCCAAATTTAACTGAAAAGATTCTGATACAAATAAGAAAGATTTTTAATATAGATATGAATACTAAATAAAATTTAAAGTTTTGGTTTAAATTCGCGTATACTGCTTCAAAACAGGCTGTAGGACTAACTACAATTCTCCAGTGGTTCTTTTCTTGTGTCAGGCCGACTGACATCATTGCTTTTATTTAACATTGACTCGTAAATTAAACCTGTAATTTATTCTACCAATTTATAAAAAGTAACTGTAAATTTAACTGAATTTGAACTGAAGTTCTGCAATTACAAAAACAGTCGATTGGTAGTAATGAGAATTACCAATTATAAAGAGTTATTTGTACAAAAATAATAAAGATTTAAGAAGAAATTCTGAAATATATTAAAGAAGATAGTATCTAATAATTGGCTGTGAAGGTTGTATAGGTATTATAAAATTTTAATAAGCAGATTTACTCGCTTACACTTTATTAAACAGGTATAAATGCATTTTTTTTTGTTTTCCTTTAACTACCTCAAAGTAGCATTAAAAATCATGACTATTTAAAATAAATGACTAAAAAGACTTTAAATGTTTACGGATTATACTGATAATTTTGAAAAGTATATCGTAATAGTTAAAAAATATAATTTCAAGGTTTTAATTTATAGTTGCAAGTTATTTAATATGTGCAGTCGACTTGTTTTCTGCATGAATGTTTTGCCAGTGTTTTTAAGTAATAATGGTAAAAATGAATTGAAGATTTTGCTAATGAAGACTTTATCCCACTGATGCCATATAACAGAATTGTAAATGGAAATATTTTTCATGGCGGTAAATAAATAAAAATTGATGTGGACAACGCATGACTTCCTTGTACGCGTTATAATTACATTTACACATTTTTTTTTTTTTTAAATGAAAAGTTCAAAACGTTTTATTTCATTAAAAATTTCAGATATTTTTTTCATATTTTTTTTTTATTATGGAATTATTATTCATCTTGATTTTTACAATGAGAGGTTAATAATTATTAGTAAATCAATACATAAATTAAATACATTAAATTAAAAAAAATAAAAAGAAGATGAAGTCTGATACGAACCGATGTGCCTTCCCCTAAGATGCAAATATTTCACTAATTAAAAATTTATTTTGCAATAGCTCTGAAACCAATGAAACTAAAAACCACTTATGATATATCATTGAAAAGCTCTCAATTAGGGATTATTACTGCAGTTAAGGAAAAGTCCAAAATTCAAATTTGTTGGACACTTTTGGGTCAATGCATTGCAATCAAAAGGAGAGGTGCACATCTAGTTGTTACAACAGTGCTAACTACAAAATTTAAAACATCCTAAGGGCTAATCGTTTTTGAGTTATGCGAGATACAGACGTACGTACAAACGTCATGCCGAAAATGGATTCAGGGATGGTCAAAATGGATATTTTCGTTGAAAACTGGAAATTGACATTATTCGCCATCGCCATTCTTCCTTTACTTCATACAAGGAAATAAAAAAAATAATAAATTTTGTGAATTAGTGGTTCTACTCACCTTACTAATTACATAGTAATTACACGGAATTTGGCACAAAATATGATTTTATTCATACAGAATACCTTACCTCAAAGAAAAATAACACGTTATCGTTGCAATCTTTCGCCGCTTTCTTTTTCTCCCCAAAGTGTTCACAATTATAATATTTACGTTTCCTTTGTTATAACTGTACTATATATTTAAAATATTTCTAATCTATATTCTAAAATTTATCCAAAACCTTACTGAATAGTTTAAATCAAATCGTAATAGGATATATATATTATTAGTGCCGTAGAGGCGAATCTTATCGCCAGGGTGATGCGATTAACAAAAAAATTTTAAATTACATTATAACATACCTTCCTCTCTGCCTTTCATTTTGAAAGTTATGGGTTCGAGTCGTGGTCACGCGTGGCACTTTTTCACACCCAACCTATTACATTATCAAACATCAGTAACTGCGATCGTACATCAAACTGTTTCAGAAATATAAATAACACTGATAAACATAATTTTTGTTTCCTAATATTCGATTCGTGATTTTATTCTGGTTTTTGATGCTGAAAACGAATATGAACTCAGAATCTTTCTATCACCCACCATTTTTGAAAATTTTAAAGTATTAATTAAAGGAATTTTTTTCCATTTTTTAACGTGTAGTTAGTATTTTAAGCTCCTCCTATATTGTATTTTGTTAGCTCACTTTTTATTGTTTAATTTTGTTAACATAATATGTAAGCTATAAATAAACAATTCTAGACAAACAAATCATGTCATTGCCACATATTAAGACATCATATCTAATACTGAAGAGTGAGCCTTCATGGATAAGATTAATCATGTCTGTGCAGGTCTTAACATGTAGGTGAAAACACAGCTGTGTCTTTTGTATTAAACACTGGATTCAGGAATGAATTAATTTTGGTCAGTTTTATTGCTGTCTTATGTTTGTTAACAGTACAATGTTATAATGGCTCGAATTGTGTAAATGAAAATATTGTGTAAAATCAAATAGAAAAAACATTACACCTTTAAATAAAAAAGCATATAATTTGTAAAAGCATATAAAAAGTGTAATATGGGTGATCAGGATAAGATGATGGCTTCTCATATAGTATGCACTAATTGTTCTGTATATTTAAGAGGATGGCTGAAAGGTATAAGAAAGACTTTGCCATTTGGTGTACCTGTGGTTTGGTGTGAACCAAAGGATCATGCAACCGATTTTTACTTTTGTTTAACAAGTGTATCTGAAATTTCTTAAAAAATCTAACCATACTGTAAAGTATCCTTCATTGCAATCGGCAATTAGGCCTATACCTCACAGTGAAAATTGACCTCAGAGTGTAATATGTGAGGTAATATAAAGTTCATTTCCTCTACTCATATCTGGATTTTTTCCCGGACAACCTGGGAGACTTAAGTGACGAACACGGTGAACGTTTCCAGCAAGACGTTTCGGTGATGGAAAGTCGCTATAAAGGGAAATGGAATACTAACATGCTAGCTGATTACTGTTGGACATTAATTCGGGATGTGCCTGAGGTTATTTATAAAAGAAAACCATCATCGAATCATTCTAACACAGGTATGGCCATGCAAAATTATACATTTTTTTAAATTTTAACTATATTTACCATTATCTTTTTTTGAAGAGTAATTTATTTAAAATTAAGGGTTTTACAAAAATTGTATTTACAGATCTGTAATGTACACACAAAATCAATTCAAGAAATGGTATACCACTTTGAAAACCATTAACAAATTTTTTTTTTATCTGTCAGTGTAATTAAATTCTTTCAGCGGTAAAATTAAATTCAGGCCAGCGGTATCATACAGATTGATATTCATTATTTTAGCCTAATTAAAAAATTTCTGTTCGATATTTATTAACCAATTATAATTGCGTTTTCAGTTTGTACAAATCTGTTTATACAGTATATAATAGTTGCTGTTCCATGCTACTTTCAATATTTTGTCAATAATTTATATTCAATTAAAGGTGGTACAAACTATTTCATGAGTTGCCTTACAACGGATTTACAAATTGCTAATTTTTTTAAATTATTTTCATACGACTAAAATCATTTAACTAAGAGAAAAACTGCACAATAGCGATAATATCTTTATAATGAATTTTAAATTTATTAGAATTAGTAAAATACAATTAAGAATTCAAATTCATTCACTGAAAATGATTAATTCATAGAGTCTCTTTTATTTTATACAAAAAAGATCCATTTAGTCGGGCACAAAAGAAACTAATTTTCGCGGTTAAGATCTGAATAAAGAAGTCAAAGGAATCTTCTCCCACCGGAGTGTAATTACATCTGGTTCATTTAAGTAAAAATGATACCCCGGTATTCATTTCTACTGTCAGCTGTACAGAAGAATAATAATAAGAAGAATTTAATTTTCTTTTATCTTTCCCATCTTTGCTTTGCTAGGAAAGACAGACCCGCTCTAAAATGATTACGTTCAAGACAAGATTTAATTCCAATAAGTTTTAAATATTTTACGCGAAAATATTAATCACGGGTAGAAGATAACACAAAACGTTAATTTTAAGAGAAAATTAAATCGCAATTTAACAACAGTTACATTCAATCTGGATCAGACCGGCGCCTTTAAGTTAGTTCACTCATCGTTTCAGAAGTAATATACTTTACAGGATCACACATACATTACTAAAAGTTAAATTGCTTCACTATCCTAAATATGAAGCTAAGACTTGTTAACATGGTCTACTATTATTCACAAAAACATGTAATTAAGTACTATATGATTATATTTACTCCTCAACTTGTAAAATTAACGAATCAATGAACCTACCTTTCAGATTTTACTTGAGAGGTGGAGGTGTTTTTCATGTGACTTTAGAAAGAGTAGTCTGCCGATCAGATACTTCTCTAGCATTATTAGACAACGATGAATGTTTTAACTTTTATACGCACGTTATTTAATCGACTTTTAATCTATGATTGGAACAGGTCGCATCAAAATCATTCTAAATCACTAACGGCCTTAATAAATAGAATTTTGTAATTGTGTGTTAGTACCTTTGCGATATAACAATAGGCATATTGCACCGAAAACAGGTGAGGCTTATGACTTTCATAAGTAAACAAATTTTTTTTTAATTTACTCCAATCGCACAAACTTCAATTATTTTTTAAGCAAATATTATTTTTAATTATAATATGTTTTACGAGTTAAAACTGCTTCATTTAATATTTAATACAATTAATTTTCCCGTTAAGGCAAACGACTGCCTTATATTTGAAAATCAAAACAACTTTTCGATTTCTATCTTAGCGAAAAATCAAAGCGTAATTAATACTTAACGATATGAAGGAAATTATACTTTCCACAAGCTAACAGATATTTTGTTACTGACTTCCAGAGTCAGATGGAAGTAAATTATTTTAATTTAACATTTAATTACAAACCTGTAATATCGGATAATCCTACTCGATAATACGCTACATAATACGCGATTATATCAAAATATCTTATTGTTATAAATTTAGAAATTCAGTAAATTATGATGTATTAGGTGAGATACAAATGATTAGAAAGTGGTGGAGACAGATCTCAAACGTTGTATATTTTACTAAGGATTGGTTTTCACAGATGTAATTCACATATCTCGGTTATATATAATGGTAAAAAACACTTACCAGATCTAGAAGAATTAAGTTTAAATTCAGAATTCTCTACATTTTCCTTCTATTACGTTTTACATTACACTTAAAAGTAAAAAGTAAAGAAATTATTGCGAGTGCGAAAAATTTCGGTATTTAGATTTCAACGGAAATATCCATTTTGACCATCCCTGAATCAATTTTGACTATTTTCGGTCTGACGTACGCACGTATGTATCTCACATAACTCAAAAACTAGGCCATAGAATGTTGAAATTTTGGATTTAGGACTGATGCAACATTTAGTTGTCCACCTCTCCTTTTGATTACAATGGACTAGACCAAAAGTGTCAGAAAAAGCCCAAAATCCAAATATATTTGTATTTTGGACTTTTTCTTAACAGTAGTAATCAGCTTTCATTGAGAGCTTTCCAACGATATATGATAAGTGGTACTTATTTTCATTGGTTCCAGAGTTATAACCAAATAAAATTTTAATTAATGAAATATTTGGATCGTACAAGGGGAAGGTGCATCGTTTCGAAACCAACTTCATTTCCATTTTTTTTTTAACTTTTTTTTAAAATTTAAATATATTGATTTAATAATCATTATTAACCTGTGATTGTTAACAGATTATTTTAACTATTTTTTTTTTTTTTTAATTTAAGTATATTGATTTATTAATAATTATTAACCTCTGATTGTAAAAAAAATGAGTATATTTAATTTAATAGCCGTACCAGGAAGTCATGTGGTGTCCACATCAGATTTTGTAAGTTTTACTTTTAAATATTCACGTTCGTTTGGTTATTTGAGAACATATATATACATATATATATATATATATATATATATATATATATATTATTAAATTTTATGAACTTTAATATCTTCATTTTATTTTATCAACATTTATGACTTGGCTTATTTTAGAGTAGGCTAGAGAATAAAGTATCTTACTGAAGGTCAAGATGTTTTCAGTGTAGAGGTAAAAACTTGGTCGCCTGACTACAAGACGCCAAAGCCTTTATATAATGAAAATGAAATAAGAAATTCATCACTCAAAAGAGTTATGCTCTCTTTTCAGAATATATATCTCTTCAGCTCGGATAAACGCCGAGTTATCGCAAATACAGGTCGCGATTTTATCCTTGAAGACTCAAGTCATCATCAGTGTTATGCATACCATTTGCGCAGCTCCCTGATACTACTGGAAAAAATAAAATCTGTTTATACTTATATCCTTTGGAAGTTCGATCCTTCAGACTTTGAAAAAACCGGACGAAATTGGAAACGGTCGCATACAGAGATATAACGCTGCAATGTCATATAGTTCCATTATCAATTAAACTGTGACACTTACCGCGTCGTTAAGTTCATGCAACAAAGCTTTATTATTTTCACAGCTCTATTTCAAGCATTCATCATCTGACATATTTTAAAGCTAGCATAATCAATAGTCATGTTGTTTTTTAAGATTTAATCGATACCACTTACTACCGTCAAATATTTATTCACAACCCGTCAACCATGTACGCTATAAAAAAAATACGCTGGTCGACATGATAATTACTAAACGTAGTTGACGCTTAATTGCCAACTTTTTTTGTGAACATATTTAAAGTAGAAATTAACGAGATATAACAACGGTAACTTTCTTTTTTTTATACGAATTAAAATTTTAATCAACGATGAATAAACTCACATTATTTGTTATACACGGAAGTTCTGTGTTTTTTTTTAGATTCTCTGTAATTAGTTCTTATTTTTTATTTGTTAAAATAATTTTATTACATACCAATGATTTTATTGATGACATACGAGTGACAGATTTCTAATGATATACCAGAAACTAATTCTAATAAAATAGAAACCTAAGAGGAGTCTTTATAGTATTTGTTGAATTTTTCTCCAGAGTTTAGTTTAAAAGATACTCGTAAAAGAAACTAGGTACTTAAAACAAAATCTTGCAACTAAACCAATTTCCAGTGGGTTTATCCACTGTATGCACTACGGTAGGTTGTGTGTATTATACATTGTAATTAGAAGATTAAATGTGTGTCAGAACGTTTGTGGATCTCCATGTTAAAAAAGTAAATAAATAGTTTTAGTAATAATTAAAATTATAAATACACCCAGGTATCAATTACTAATTCTTATTTTATATTTTTAATTTATGTAGACAGGGATTAATTTTACTCCTTTTCGATCGAAACCAAAGAACAATTGCATTTTCATATTTTTTTATCCGTGAAATTTACAGCAGGCAAACGTAAGAAAATAAAGATCTTAATCTATTGTTGCTACCTCTTTAACATTACAATAAAATAATATAATAGAAATATAATTCTATGTAATTTGGTGAATATGTAATTCATTAACGTAATTTATAATATTTGTAATATAAATATATTAATAATAATTACCAGAAGTGTTTATTGTTTATTCTAATCTAACTTTAAGCATGATTTTATAAATAAAAATTAAAAAGATTCTGTAATATTTGATACGTGATAAATTATAAATTTTAAATTGTTATTGTTTTTTTGTTTTTTATTACCTGAGCGCTAAATCCGCAGATAAACGTACACCGTTTGTGTTCCAATTACATAAAAAGTAACGAAAAATGCATATTTACGTAATTTCTTTAGTAAATGAATGAAACTGTTACACGTCTTTAATAGCAGAATAAAAGCGCGTGATCAGACAAAATGGTTCTTCTTCCATCACACGTTACATGTGATGATAAAGAAGCACATTTAGAAGAGAAAGCGAAATGGTATTCAAGGAGCCTTATCTCACCCTTTTCCAACCCTCTATGACGCTTATCATCTTTATATGATGCTTTTGCGCATTCGTATTAGGCCATATTAAAGCTGCCAGGCATTATAAATAAAACCTGCATCTCACTCACAGTTGTAACAAATAACGTATTTTTTATGCTAAATCTTGATAACTACACTGATAAAAAGCTTGTAAAAAATTGTTTTAAATGTGAAACTACAGATTATGATACGGAATTTTTGAACATTACAAAAAAAAAAGAGGTTAAAAGAGCATGTTTCTTTGAATTTGTTATTTCACTGGAATAGATTTTACTGATTCGGTAAATATGCAGTTTAAAGAAACATGCATTATTCATTTAATAAATATAAATTCAGTAATAAATTACATTTTGAATAATATCATACATAAGAGAAGTTTAAATATCTCTAAACGATGAGAAACGTGAATACTACGTGTACCAAAATACAGGATTATTATTCAGAATAAAAATTTTAAATAACACATACCTGCACTAAAATCTTTTTATTTTCGAAGAATAACTTCTGTGAGCAAAAACTATTTCAAAAATGTAATTAAACAATTACTTTAAAAAAATTATTTTCTTTACAAGTTTAATATAAAATTGTAAGTAAATATAGAAAATACTATTGTATTTTTTTTTTTTTAATTCTGTGTAGCTTGTCATGGTGTTTGCAAGTTACTACTTCTATTGAATAACGATTCTCTAGAAAGTCCAATTTAGGTTCTGAAATTAAATTATTATGTACAAAAATAATTAAATATTAGTACATTAAAAATTTTATTCTTAATAAAAGCGAATTTTAGAGTGGTTAGAGAGAATGGGATGCAGACTGGTTGATTTGAGTGATACTGAGAGTTAAGTTTTTAGCCAGCGTAAAAACCTCAAACTACTACAATTTGAGGGAGTTTTTACTGAGGTGGTTTGTATCCAACATGTAAAATAATGGTAAAAACAGTTGTTACTAACATTAGATCTTTGGAAGTTGGGCGTTTTCAAAGGTTTAAATTCCAAAGTTTCAAATATATTAAGGCGTTTTCCTGTAATTAAGTAGTAAACATGTGATTTTTTTATTCCAACGTATTTTTGGGTAACTTGCTTAACCTCCAATGTGGAGAGAATTTTATTGGTTATGATAGTTGTGTTAGTAAGTGGTAGTTTTGGCCATGATTGTGTCTCCCTAGTAAAGGTTATTAGTGTTACTGGCAAACAAGCAATTGATACACTTCCTTAAAACGGGCAGCATAATTTCATCCCATTGTTTCGGGATCCTTGTCCGATTCTCGCCTGGTTTCCATAGAAATTATAAAGATTACTTAGACAATTTAATGTACAGTATTCCGTCGCTTTCCATATTGAATAACCTCAATGAGATAAAGGTCAAAGGTGATTTAACTTTCTTGAAAAGAGAAAACTTTCAAGAAAATTTATAACATCTTAATTTAATATTTTAGCTACTCCGTTATTACATGTCTTGTCAGCAGAGGTTTGAAAATGCTGACAAATAATCGCTCAGGCTTTATTTTTCCGCTATTTGTACTCTGATACTCATAGGAAATGATTGGTTATTTGTAGAAAAAAAAATTTTATTTTTATTTGAAGAAAAAAATTAGTTCGTTTTTATCAATTTATAATGTTGCCTAGGTTTTTGGGTTGAAATTTTACTACCACATCTCCCAATAATTTTTCAGTATTTCATAAGCGGCTGGGAAGTGAATGAAACACTATGAATACCGTACCTGATTTTTTAATCTGTGTTATTTTATGTTCTAGTCCGTAATGAATTCAAATTGCCAATTACTAAATGGGATTTCATCATACCTTCAAAGAGTTGCCTTCCCACTTACATTTTATTGATCTGCAATAACAATGTATTAAGGACTGCTTGTATGGAAGCTTCCTATTGTCTGACTTGTAATTTACAAGTTAGTTTAATAATTAAATTCTCGGTTTCGTGAAATTAAATTACAAACAAAGAGGTTTTAATTTCATAGTTTACTGACTACTACTATTACATTTACAAAATCTTTTCTTTTTTTATTCCTGTTCATTTAAAAATTACAGTAAGTTTTCAAAAGTTGGTTTTTTAAATACTTCCCTGTGTTAAGAAATAAATGAAATTTTTATATCCATTAAAACTGATTATTATATTACCGAATAAATTTTTTTTTTAAACATAAAAGTTTCACATTAATCAAGAAATAAATGCAGGTAATATATATGAATATATAAAAATGTAATTTCTGCACAATGTACTTACAAAATAATAAACCACAGATTAGGAACTCTATCGATACAGAGGTACATTTGAAACAACTATCAATTCCGAAATATAACTTTTTCTGTTTAAATAAGACAGAGACTCTAGACGACTAAGGATATAAGGAAACATAAAAAGGTTATATTTTGAACTTACATATGTTTAACATCATGAAATTCAAATATTGTTAGAAAGTTTAGGAAAAAAAGATACATATACGTGACTTTTTTGAGAGGTTTATTATCTATATCTCTAGGCGTTATAAATCACAGTTGCTTTTATTACTCACAGCTTCTTGCCTCATAATATTACTCTCACAATATTACTTTTTATTTACATTCAATCCAACTCTTTTCTCGTGTTAAAAGAGTAAATTAATGTGACAAAACTTCTTACTACTAGAAATTTGCGGGTTTTAAATTTCTCTTGAAATATCACGACAGTTTTATTACTGTTTATAATAAAACACGTGAATGAATACCTGTGTGACTAGGTACATGATCCGTACATTTCGGGCTTGTAAACGTTTTTATTACTTTCATGAAAATGCTGTAAAAATTCCTTCTCTGACTCTAACTTACATAAAGGTTTTATAGTTACAATGAAAATACCTTTGTGTTATTTAGTACATGTACTTTATAAAAGTCTAATCTTCGCCTCAGCAAATGCATTTACCATCGGGTGCATACTTGAGAATAATAGTTTAAAAATAGATCTGAATTCTATTTAAATTTCCTGGCGTGATATTCAAGTAAGCATCAGAATGGTCAGTTACTGAGAAATTTTTAATCAAAGAAATAAACTTAAAGTAAATAAAGATTTTAGTTAATGGGATTTGTCAATTTTATAGATTGACAGTTTGTCACTTTTATATTTTTCACGAAATTCACTCAGAAAACTTTCTCCACAGATTAGACATTTAGTCAGGATTATTTACAAGACTACAAATAACTCAAATTTCAACTTTGAATAATGCAAGAACTTAGAGAACCTGACTTTAGTAAGAGTATAGACAACTTAGTAAGTAGATGGTTCAAACATTTCATTCGAGGTGGCGTGCTTTTTTTTTGAAAATGTTTTTGTATTCAAATGAACCGGGATTTTATTTTTCTGAATACGTTAAAGGCCAAATCAATATCGTGTGGAATTCTGGGAATCGTCTTATAAATTACGACCATTGAATTCTCAAAATATTGGCGTTTGACATTCGAATTCGCACAAAATTGTGATCAGACCCATTTTTTTCACAGAAAAATTATTTGCAACATTTTATTCAGAATTATTATAACACTGAAATTGCTGGTTTATAACTACACCATGCTACAAGCCCCAGTACAGGTTCGACTGTGGGACTTTTTCATGAATTTTGCAATGACCGTGTAACTTTCGGTGAACTCTGGCCTCCACAGTCTCCGGATATCTCACCACAAGATTTTTTATTAATGGGCAGAAATAAAAAGAAAACATCTAAAACCCATCTCTAACAGTAATGCAACAACTCAAAGGAAAGTTGCGTTGAAAATGAAGACACAAATTGACTCCTACATCAGCGGTGTACGTGGATATTTGAACATTTGACTTGTAAATTGAAGAAATACATATTATAGTCTGTTTAGTTTCCTGAATTGTATAATAAAATTACTCTTTTCATTAAATATTTTGTTTTACACATGGGTTGAGTGACTTCATGAACACTCTCTACATCAGTTCACTTCAACCACAAACACTGAATTAAATAGAATTAAAAAAGTGGTTGTATTTGTTGCTGGTCCTTTCCAAACACCAAATGATTTACTTTCGTTTGGCTTCTAAATGCAGTTGAATATCAAACTTTAATTCGTTTCTGGGCATTAAATACTTTCATACTTATATTTGTAAAAGAATATAATATCGCAGCTAAATAAAATACAGCAATGTACTGCAATATATAAATAAAGTAAATATTTTTTTAATGTATCATTATGACATGTGTGCAGTAAATAAATATGTCGAAAGCATTTTCATAAGTGTATTAATTATAACCACGCAAATCTGCAATTATATAAAGGTAAAAGTAACAATCCGAACATTCGGCAAATTAAAAATACAATTGATAAATTTAGATTCTATGATTCTAAGTATATTTCCTTTGAAAATATTCCAAATGTATTTATTACGAAAAGAGTTTCTATATAATCTATTGAGAAATTTTTTAGAAATATCTTAAAAAAGTATCATTTAAAAAAAATGTTTATCATCTTTTACATTTTTCCATAAAAACGATTAATTTTCCTCTTTTTTCTACGTTAAACAATTATTTTCTTTGCTTTAAAATTTTCTTCCACTTGATTTATAGTTTACTGTACAATTTAATTATTTTTCTTTTTTCTATCAATTATTTATGAGAAAAAAAATTATATTTTTTCACGTAATTATACAGAATTTTTTAATAATGTACAAAAATAAATAATAAGTAAATTTCATCATAAAAAGGAAAGTATAATAATTATGTAATGATTTTCAACATTACGTGAAGTTTGATATGTATAAACTTACCTCATAGTAATTAATTGCATATAAAACAGAAAATATATTTTTTTGGAGCTGATTTTTGCATTTTTTCAAAAAACTTCCATCCTGGAAAAGGGAATATTGACAGGATCAGATTAAATTAGGTTAAAAATTTACACTAGCAGCATATCCAATGAAAGAATGCGGCAAGGGATCAGGAATTTTTGCAATACTGAGTATTAACAGTTTAATAGTACTGGAGATAATTTGAACTTTTCGGATTTTTACCTCAAACTTTACTAGTAAGTTAGTATATGGACTAATAAGTTGTAGATATGTGAAGAAAGGACATTTACATTGAAAGCTGTATAAGTGAAAGCGTAGTCATATATTGAATCATTATCCTATTCAACGTAATGAAAAGTCGCCTTCAACCTATTCCGTCAAGGGTAAAAATCTTCAGAAAATACGAGTTTACCCTGAATAAAAGAGGTAGTAATGAGAAAATATACAAGTCAGAAAATCAGTATTTTCTGAATACAAAGTACTATTTTGAATAGTATTTTGAAGATCTTTCGGTTCGGCTAGTCGGAATGCCATGTCACTTGAAATTTCTTATCGTAGTCTACTATTAATTTTACATATTCACATAGGTAAAATTATTTTTACACATTCAGCTCTTCCATATTATTGCATGTAATGTAGATTTTGTCATATTTTGTAGATTTTTAAACTGACTCCGCAAAAAAAACAATTCAGTTTCTACTATGAAACTGATGTCATTAAACATGATAAACGTCACTTATGAATATTTCAACTTTGTCAATAAGAAAATTTCCCCTTATTAGTGGTCAAAAATCACAAAGAATTCAAAAGAGCAAACCGGCTCTGTAGTGTAAATGTGACAGTATGGTGTGCATCCTTAACTTCAAAAATGATGGAAACACTATGTTACGAATGTGGTAGTACTACTGCATTCTGATTTTTGCTTCACAGCATTGATAGTATAACAAAACTTCAAAATGATTCAAGATTAAGATGATAGTTTCCACGTACGTTTTGAGAATTTTTTCCCACACCCAATTTACCCATCAGAATTGAATTACTGTTTAGTTAACCAGATGATCAGACCTTCCTGCTATTAATCTAATCAAAGAATTGAAAACATTTCTTTTACAAGAGATTTCACTCTTCTTTAAAAAAGAATTACATTGCATTAACCAATCTGCTCCATTACTAAACAGAGTACTACTTTGCATATTTTCTTTTAGGATAAGTTAAGACTAAACATTTTAAATTTATAATATATTTCATCATAAAATGTAAATCTATTTTCTCTGTAATCTCTACATGTAGGGGATTTATATAAACAAAAATTCTATCAACAAATAAAAGGAGATCTCTCCACTTGGCTGCATAATAACGTGTAAGAAGTTTGAAAATACGACAAAATTAAAAACAATGAGACAATATACATTACAGTAGTTAGATCAGTAATACACGCTCTTTTTATTTATAAATGATCATTCACTTCATTAAACATGGAAACTTTTATATTTCTGTTTGAAAACTTAAATTTCTTTCATGAAGTTATCCTTAAACCAACGTAAAAGCACAGTGAAAAGATTAAGCGTAATAATCCCAGAGGTGTTTTTTAACACCAAAAGTGAAATTACTAAAAAATTAAATCCAGAGTGATTATCCAAAACGTACAGATTAGCAGTATAAAAGCATTGTATTATTAAACAAAAAGAGAAATTGAAGTGCGTGAACTTAAAGTGCATCTGAATTATTGTTGAAAAATGTACGAATTTTCCGCTTTGGGTGGTTATTAAGTGATGCCTACGATTAAATACGCACCTTGTTATTTTTCAAAGAAGTTCTTAATAAGTTTACGCGCATCTTTTTTATGTCCTTTACATGAAAGTATAGAAGGTTCTAATGTCAGCTATTGAGATTGAAATGAGCAGTTATCAGTCATTACATTATATGTAGAACGAAGGTCGTATAAAAATTAATCTTCAGTTAATGAAATGGTGTAGCTTTTTTAATTTTGTTGTCAAAGAAATGATTACAGTAATTATGTAATGTAATTCTAATAGGTATTCGTGGAACAAGGTTTTTTACTTTAAAAAGTTTTGGTAATTACACAAAATATAAAGTTGGTTGTTAATATCACAGCTTTTATAGTTATTTATGGTTATTAACTACAAATATTTTTAGAGAATCGTAAAAATGAACTACGAATATACGCTTATATTAAAAGTAACTATAAAATAATTTAAGAAAAGTACATTATAAATTCTATTCCATTGATATTCTGGACTCAGAATTTAAATGAAAATGAGCTACACTCCACAAATCAAACACGCAAACTCATATACATATAAATGTACAAAACTTTGAAACAAATTTTCTGTATATTTAATTTCTTAAATTATAAGCTATTAATGCGTTTCTTACTGTAAAAAAGTAAATCAGATTATAATTAAAATTAAAAACCGAGATAAGAGATATGTTGCTATGAGTTTTCAAATGAACAATGATTTTATTTTACTAAATTACTGAAAAATCTCTATTTTTGAAGAAATAATTGAAACTCGTTAACTTGAGTAAATAATGAGTAATAACTTAAAAAATGTAGAATTTTAGAAAGGATCATTTTAACTATACACGTCAAGTGTCACTAAGCAAATCTTACTTTGTTAATTCTTTATTCAAAACGTACTGGTCAATTTTTTAAATCACAAATTAAAACAGTAATCCGACATTTAGATGTCCAAATTCCACGAATTTTAAATCATAATGGTTTAAAAGAAAAAAGTCTGTCGTATTAAAATATGAATGGAATACACCGTTAGCATAGTATAGTCAGTTGTATCAAAACATGACACAGATAGAAAATTCTAGCAAGTGGTCTAAATACGTAACGAATCTAATTTTAGAGACTATTTCAGAATGTAAAAATAATATAAAAGTACTGAAGCGTACAGTATAACCAATTCTGTTGACATGAGGATGTTCTCAAGTTTTACAATTAATGAACAACTCCCACTACAGCGAAAAGATCTCATGTACCGGTATAAATTAATTTTATTACATAATGGATTTCCTCAATTTTAGATACAGTATGCATACAATAATTAGAAATTAAAACTAATTTACAATATTATTAAGTAGCAATAGTTCTATTCTAGATTATATAATAATAATAATAGCTTTATTATTTATTACTATTACTACATTATTTTTATTTCAGAATAGATGGCTTAATTTTCATGTTAATTTTTATTAAAATACGGATTATTTTCTCACGGTACTAATGAATTATTATATACAATTTTATAATCAATCTATTTCTTTTTTTTTTGACTGTCATAATATGGAATATTTCGTATTGTAATTATCTAATATTTTAACCAAATCGACCTTCAATTACACATTACCATTTTATATTATTTAATTAATTAAAAATAAATAATTAATACGAGGTCTGTTCAAAAAATAACTGAACGTTTTTAATTACGCGCCAACGGAGGTATTTAGTGACAAGCGGTTGGTAGTATTATGTTCCGCATAACCTCCTCTGTAACCGCATGTTCTGAATTGTTGATATCTCGTTTAGTTTTTGAGTTATTGTTGTTTCAATACAACATTTTTAAGTGTACATAGCGGTTTTTGTAATGTGCGATTTTTTGAAGATTGAACTTTTGCCTCGTACCGTAAACCGTAAACCCGTAAACCCAGCTCGTATCCGTTACAATCCTTTGTATGAATGTTTCATCGTCATCAGCGTGTTCAAGGAGTTGCCGGCAATTGTCCATCCAAAGTTCTTTCTGCTGTTTGGTCATCAAACGAGGAACAAACTTTGCTGCAACTCGATGAATGTTAAATTTTTCAGTCGAAATGTCATGGCATGATCCAATCGAGATGCTAACCTTTTCTGCAATTTCTTTAACAGTCCATCGGCGATTTGTAAGCACCAGATCGTTGATTTTTGAACGAGTGTTTGTCATCAATTGATGTCGAAGGCCTTCTTGGTCGAGGGTCATCTGCAATTAACTGACGACCACTTTTAAACTGTGAAAACCATTCACAGCATTGCGTAGGACCCAAAGAATCATTTCCGTAAGCTTGTTTCAAAACTTGAAAACTTTCTGTGAAAATCTTTCCCAGCTTCACGTTTTACGATGCTCCCACAAAACGCACATTACAAAAATCGCTACTAACATTTAAACACGTTGCACTCAAATAACAATAACATGAAAACTAAGCGAGATGCCAACAATCCAAGAACAACTGACTACAGAGGAGGTTACGTGAAACACAACGCTGCCGCCAACCGCGCTTGATTAAATATCTCCGTTGGCCCGTAATTAAAAGAGTTCGGTTATTTTTTGAATAGACCTCGTATATTGACAGGTATTAAATGAAGGCTGATTACACCTTTCAGAGGGATTAAAGATTGAACTAAATTAGAAAGATATATTGAGCCAAAAGTTATTTTTTAAGAAGACCAAGATACTTTTCCCATCAGAAGTACTTACTATAAATTACTGTCTAATAAAAGAGAGCCAAAACGTGTACACATATTACTCTTTTTAGTTTAAAAGCGTAATTCTAAAAACAAAAATAAAAAGCGAAGTGGTAATCTACACTCAAACAGCCCCACAATACAGGCTTTCTGGTTTAGCCCTTCATGTAAAATGTAACTGATAAACGATAATAAAGATCGTGATCATTAAGTTTTAACATTTAGATAACATTTTAAATGTTACATTAACTTCAGACAACAACAGCATTTGCTAAATAATCGTCACTGCACTTCACGAGTTAGAATGATTTTGAACACCCTTTTATCCATGTAATACATAACGAATAATCTGGTTGTCTGTATTTCGGAGAGGAAAATCAAACTATCAACTATTTCGTAATTCTCAACCTAGTATGCCTCAACATCATCCCTATTCTTTATATACCAATTGATTTAGGTCTAAAAAATCATTGGATAGATTGATATAATCCAAACCACAAAGTTTTGAACCCACATTTTTGGGTTCTGAAGCCAAGCTCATAAATATGGTCAAAATCTTTTTCTCTCTTTTTACTAGAGTTTGACACTAGGTTTTTCCTGGAATTTTCTAACCTTGATCCTTTACCATGCACCAATTTTGCGTAAATGTTTTACCGGAACGAAATCCGTAAATTGACCAGATCATTCAAAAAGTTTCTAAAAATTGTATACATTTGAGATTCTTTTAAAATAATTTAATAATAAAAAAAAAAAACCAGTTTAATAATTCATTATCTGTTTGTAAAACAGACTGGTTGGTTTTAAATATTATTAATAATTTTAGTTTGAAAAAAGCAAGTAGATACCAAAAAGTATCTGCTTTAATTTTAAAAGTAATTTACAGTTCTGCTTTAGTTTTAAAATTCCTATTAGTTGTTCGCAATATACATGATTATATAAAGAGTAAAACTTCAATTACCATAAAATGTTCTCTCAAAAAAAGTTTCGCTAGCTAAAAGTGTTAATTATTAAACAATTAAATATTGTGTTACTAGAGGGCTATAATATTCCCTAGTTATTTCATTAATGAAAATTGTCGTACTTGTACGAATTCTTTAACAGTTTTTGCACTTTTCGCATGATTTCATCTAATGAAAATTTTAAAGATTTCATCATTGATAATTTGTTTGGAAACTCTTCTGAACAATTTTGAATATCAAATGAAATACGAAAACAAGGTAAAGAGTGTATCATTCAGCTCAGCAGAAGTGAAGCTGATGATTTCCTTTCTCCAACGACCATTTCGTTTCTTTTATTACAGTGCTCATAATAAAAGAAGTGTAAAGGAAGTGATTATCATGCTTCAAAAAGGGTGTTTCTATTACGATCTACACCCTCTGTATTTTACAGGGAGAAAATGTTAAAAAATCTAGAACTCTTTAAAATAAGTACATTCGACCTATAACAAGAACTTTATTTCGTAGTTGTTTAACGTAAATGCTACTAACTTTATCAGTAAAACAAATAACATTTTTCTCGTTATGAAAGAAATATTCAAAATAGACTTATATTGGATAATCTGCCGGATTTTCTGATACGAAGAAAATAAATGTTTTCGACTCACTAGCACAAAAAATAAATTGTGAACTAATAAATATTAATCCAAAATTTAGATAAAGCGAATCAGACATTTTTGATTTGGAAGGTTTAAAATTTCATAAAATAATCATTTTATCTAAGACTTGACTTAACAGTTCATTGTTATATGCATTACTTGCACTCATATCGTCATTTACGCCCATTTAATAATCTTTGTCACATCTACAATTGCTTCATGTTATTACTTTGATAAAAAAAAACTTATTCACAGTATTTTCATTGGCACTCTATTTAATAGAAGAGAAAAGACAAAAAATTTAAGGTGTAAAGGATACTGCCAAAATATAAATAATATTATAATAAAAATAAATAAATACAAAATTAAAAAAAGTTTGGATTTAAAGCAAATCCATTAAATATACAAACCAAATGAAACACTTAAAAACTTCAAATCCTGTAACGCAGTTCTTGATATATAATCTCGTAAATATTCCAATAATATATTCTAATCTTTCTTTTCCAGTAAATTTAAAATTAATCTTAACGTTATAATAGTGAAATAATTCTTTGTCATGTAAAACTTTGTAATGGTTTGTAAAAAACTGTTAATAACTAAAAAGACTGTTATCTTGAATAGTTAACATGTAAACTGAGATTAAATTCAGCCTCGAATAAAAGTCATAAGTCATTTTAATAACAATGCCTAATCTTTGGTCTTGTAAACACAAGTCTCTGTCGTTTCTTGAATGTAAAGTTAATTTTTCACCTGAAAAGTACGTCTTTTTCAGAGTTCGTTTCGTTCTTAATCAACATTCATCAGTTTATCAGATACTCATATCAGTGTACACTACTACTTTGTATCGTGAAATATACCATATAGCGCGTGATTCCAACAAAAAAATTACAACAGAAATTGTACCGTAAGAAGCTGATAACATATCCCGATTCGTTTGCATCTGCTGATAAAATGATCAAAAATCAAGAAAATATTTATATCATAGCGCCTGCAAAATTTACCTTGTTAAATATCGTAGATATATATTCCAGCTGAAACGTGTAAAAACTTTTGTTGCATTTCATCAACGGAAGTAGTTTCTCACACGATTAGTGGAAATAAATAGAACGCAACAAAGTATGAACAGAAAGTTACTTAAATTAGAAGTTGACTTTAATGAAGAGAATATCGTAGTCATCCGTCAACAGCCCTTCTATAAGGTAAGCTGCTCCTTATTATAAAGCTAAGATTCCTAATTTCGTTTAATCCGTAACATTCATATTTTAAACGATATTTTTGTCACTTTTCATTAAAGTGATCGCAATATTTTTCAGAAATTAATAACATTACAGTGATAATCCATGTATAATGTTAAACAGCATATGTGTTGGTCAAATTCACGATAATATCTATATGAAATTTAATTAAACTGCGAAATCTATTTTCTGAAAATAAAACTACAAATAATTCATCAATATTGCTGAATAATCTAAGCACACTTACTCCAAATCTTAATGAACATGGTTCATTAAAATGGAGGACAATAGACTACTATCTGTTTGCGTGAAACAGCCAAGGCCAAAGACTCCTTCATTACGTAACAATAGCAAATCTGACCTTGAAAGTAATACAAGGCCAAACGAATTAGATAATATTCTCACGCTGTAGAAGAACCAACAGACGGCTTACTCTTCCTTCATGCGTGATTACATTTCTACTTCACATTTCTAATTTCAAGTAGTTGGTCTACTGTATAGGAAATTAATACTTTTCAAGAGTTAACGTTTAAACAAGAAACACAATCCTTCATATGAATCCAAAGAGCATATAATTGAATATTAATCGTATGCGACCTACAATTTTAAAAATTATATACAAAAAATTAGTTTTGTATCCAGATTACGAAAAAAGGGGTGATTACTTATTTGAAATATGAATCTAAAAAAGTGATTTTTAAAACACTGAAATTTATTTCGGAAAATAGCTTTCACATTTTGTCATTTGATACTACAATTACATTTATTTCCAGCTTTGCATTCTTCTGATCATCATATACGTACATGATCCAGGAAAAAGATTATTATGCGACGCAGCGGTTATAAGAACGAACAGAATTCGGAAATAGAATATAACTCTGTAAAGCCTGGTTGTAAAAATACAAAGAGGGAAGAGATTTTTCAGCACACTACACGCTGATGTAATCGAAGTTTTATCAGTGACTTATATGGTTATTGAAACGTGCACGTTAAAACTTAATTTCTATTACAGATAACCATCATAAATATAAAATAACTGCTTTTATTTATAATAAACTATAGTCTCTTTAAGCAATCTGTATTTCAAGTAAATTCAATATGCTTAAAATGCACTAAAAAAACAAAAGTGAATGATGACATTGCTATAGTTTTAATTTAAATACTCCATACACCTTAACATCGATGAAACTAACCGTTACTTCAATAACCAGTGCAAATACAATTTCGCAATTCACAATATCACAGAAGTTACAGACCTCATGCAAAATAAATAAATAAATAAAGTAAAAGATTAGATAAATTATATAAATAAACGTGAAGAAATAATCGCTTACCATAAAACCAATAAAACAATCACATTGAAATATATAAATTTAATTCTATTTTGTTCGTCGAAATGATAAATTAATATAATAATTCACAATTTAAAAAGACGTGTTAATTTAATGGTTCCGTAACATTGATTGTTATTGTTTTCCCGTGAAATTCTACAACCCGTGCCCGAGATCACGTGTGAATGAATTAAGCCTGCGTAATTGTAAAGGAAGCCTGGTCGTGGCATGCAAGGCACAGCCAGAAGGGTCGTTATCTGTGATAATGCGGCACCTTGCCGTATTATCGAGCTTAGGATTTAAGGGGTAACACAAAGGATCAGACAATAACAGTTTATCCACAGCATTGTGTCCAGATCAGATGTAAACTGTTCGTTCGCTTCCAGCATTCTGCCGACACAAAGCCTTATTATTTAGGCCGACTAAATGCGCTACTACCGTTACTGCACTCAATCATTCACCTCGCTTCTATGTACCAGAATAATTATCAAATCCTAACCGCGCTAACATTAACCGTATACGAAATTACTAGAATACTAGCTTAACAATGTGGTGCTTTCATCCAGTCACCTTTGTGATCCTATTTTAAAGCAAATATCACAGTTTACATTAAGGTAATATGATTTTTTAAAGAAATTTCGTAACCCATTAAGTTTATTCACAAAATAATTTGAAAATTAATATAATTTAAGAGCAAATAAATAATTACTCATAAAAAACCTCTATAGATATAAAAAATTCGATAGGTTCTAATTCAAACGAAACGGCCTTTATGCCTTATTTTCAAATCCTACATCCATGCGTCACATTGAAGAGTAAGTTCATTTAAAAACATTATTTTACAAAAACTGGCTCATCTAAGCTGGAGCCGCAGGGCAACAAAAGTATGATTTGAACGTATAGAGGATCAAGGATACGTTTACCTGATAGCAAACAAAAACGTACTCTCTTTCCATGACAAAATAATGGTGTACAGGGATGGAAATCTACCAGCTGTGATTAACAGACAGTATCTTTTCATAAAAATTAAATCATGTAGATTAATTATATCGTTCTTACAATACTAAATTTTAAATATATTATGATTAAAAAATTGAATTTGTTTATAATTCTGTAATCCACTGGTAATAATAAATTTGCAAAGAATGCACTAAAAATTGTTCAATTTTGTGAACTGCAGACTTTTCTTGCCAAGTTATTTAATTAATTTGATATCAATTTGGGTGAAATCTGATTAATGTAATCTGCCGATGTTGCACAATAAAAAAAGTAATCCTAAAAATAATTACATTTTATATTAAAGAATTTTTTTATTCTAAGAAAAAGTGTCTGCGTAGCAGAAACGTTGAGAATATCATACAGTAGTAAAAAGTCGTTCTAATCAAAATTAATGAATAATTCTATAAGATACTTTCATTATATACAAAATATATTGCACAGAAACGTATCTAGCTGTTCTTATATAATTTTACGATATGGATCTTACCACATCCATATTCATGTATTCATATTTTAAAATACGAAAACGTTTAATAATGTTTTCGTGAATAAATCAAGCACAAACTTCAATAATACAACTGCCTGGGAACATTTTTATTGATTGTGACTGATTTATGTGGGAAGGTAATCTACATCGTCCAAAACAGACCTACTTCACGTTGCAATGTGAGTAGTGAATTTATTTCGTGCTTGTGTATAAGTACGATTAATTAAATTTTTTTAGGGTGTAGGTAAATGAAATAAAACTATTTTACTTTTTTATACCCATGATAGATCATGCCTTACATTAATTACGCATTCAACAACCATAAAAATGTAATATTACATTATTAGTCTATTATTTCTGTAATACTCGTATTTACAACTATCACCACCAACAATAAAACCAGTCCGCAATTATTTACGTATAAGAAGTACAATAGAAAAAAAATTGAGTACGTTGTAATAGAAAATAGATTTCAAGGTTTTCATGGGATAAGGTTTGGAAATTCCATTTCCTGATGACCTTTTACTAGAGGTTCTATTTGTTAATATTCCTTTCAATTAGCGGAAATAAGAAAAAATCCTTGCTTCCTTCCATTTACTAAATTGTGCAATGCGTGTTTGGCAATTCTAATAAGAAAAATATAATTTAAAATTTTACTATTTTTTTTTTCTTTTTAAAACAATTTTATAAACCGTAAAATCGTTTTTTTTCGAAGAAACCCTAATGAGGTTTAGCAGATAAATTAATCAGTTAATAGGTGAAAATGTGAACTAAAATTAGTAAAATTGTAAGTGATGTGATATGGACTGGAAAACTTTAAGTCAATTATAAAAAATATCTAAGCAGTCATTGTACGCTCTATGTCTGTTACGTTACCACAAATTTGAGGAAAAAACGTGTAATAAATAAGTAAAATAGTACTATGTTTTTTAAGTTAAGTTGTATTTTTACGCCCATCTGAACACATTTTCAAAATTATTAAAATAGTATATCATTGATTTTTGTTGTTGAAATTTTTAACTCATTGGTCAAATATTTTTAAAATAAATTTCAATTGTTTTTCCGTATATTTTTTTCATTTACACAAAATAATACATTAAAATATTTTTGTAATTTTATCGATATTAATACTTGTTGTCGCATTAAAATTAGTGATACTCATTTCTTCTATTAAAAATATAGACAGGTTATATATTTTTTTAAATTTAAAATTATGTTGTTATATTTTATTACTATTCAGACTTACGACGTTAAATGTTAAGTTTTAATTTACTACAAAATAAGAATTTATTAAACTGAAACTTTTTTATTTTCATTAAAATTAAATTGAATTATATGAAGTGAAACCTTCACTAAATTCTCATCTAAGAATAAAAGATAATTCAGAACGTCATATTATCGATTCATGTAGGTTACGTTCATAAATTATGGATATAACCACATTTATTAAACACAAACCCCGATTAAAAGTAAAAATATTTACATAAAAATCGAATGAAATTAATCGACTCGGTTTAAGGCAAGATTTTATCGTAGGTTTTTAGGTAAATAGATATTCCAGGCTTGAAATGATGTTTTAAAACTTAACGAATAATATCACAAATAAGAATTATTATAGCAAGTATGAATATGTGAAACATATTCTTTCTCAAAAAAAAAATATATATGTGTATATATAAATATAATAACTCTTGTAAAAAAGAAAATTGATTGATGAAAAAAGATACACATTTTAATTAGAACAATAAAACTCAACAAAAAAAAAAAAACAATTTATTTACCTACAACCACGTTTTTACAAAATGAATGTAGATCTAGATAGATAAATTTCGTAAATTTTACATACGTTTGCGAAGAAGTTTGTTGAAAATTCTTGCCTAAAGTAGCCAAACAAGCTTTTTTTTTGTTTATCTATAAAGAAAAATAATATATTGTATGTACTCAGATACTAGCTCTCTTAATCACTCTCTCTATGCGCACAGTTGCGTGTTTGTGGGAAAACACTTACATACATATGATACAGATATTTGAACTATACAGATATATGAATTATTTTTATGTGATTACGTTCATACACAAGTCGGTAAGAACAAAAATAAGTTTTAATACATGATAAAATTTATCAAAACAAAGTTGAGATAAAATTTGAAAATACAATAAAGTTCATGGTTATACAAAATCTGTCCCTTCAAAAATAACTTTAGAAATTCACTGCACTTCGTTAAGTTATCAAAATATTCAAATAATTTTTAGATTAACAATAAAAGCTTATTGCTTATTTGCTTAGTTTATAGTTGTAAAAGCAAATGTGTATCTATATAAAGAGATTTTTACAACTGTATTCACGGTAGACTTAGGGGAAATACCCTACAATAAGGGTAAATAATAAAATTTGGATATCGATAAATCACGTTAATTATTGTCTGTTGTAATTCTGCTTTTATTAAAATTTTAAAGTGCATCAAACATAAATTATTAGCTGATCGAAAAGTATTTCGAAAAGGCTTCCTGATTTTTCGCGTGAAAATTGTTCACTTAACTAAGTCCAAGACTTTGCTGAAAAGACAAATGATTGACCAACAAAGGCATGACATAATTCTATATAAATGAAGATTTAAATCTTTCATAATAGTCCCACTGAGGATCGTTTTAATAACATAGACAAAATCATTATAACTGGCTAATAAGTTCTGAACTGAATATTTACAAAACGGAAAACATTTTGATTTCTAATGCTTCTAGGACGTACATGTTTACATGTGTGAGTGTGTTTCCGCGCCCGCGCGCACGCTAGTGTATCGTAGCTTGATATTAGACTCAAAATGAATAAATTTTCAAAATTCCTGTCTAACTTTTCATCTAATAAATCACAGTACCATAAAACTTCCTACTTTTATTTAAAACGGCTCATTTAAAAATATTATGGGTTTATAATTGTTTTTATAAATATACTATACAGTAAGATATGAGTTTAATCGATACTCTAGCACAGAGGTTCCCAAACTTATTTTTCTCATAGACCACTTTCAAAATTTTGCTGGTTCCGGTGGACCCTATGCAGCTACATTTCTACCATATTTCCAGTCGACGGAAAATGTGAAGATTAGATCTAACTATGAAAATTTGCGTTACGGCTGAGTTCCACGAACTTACAGCTTCCGAAAAAAAAGTGAGAATTGATTGGTTAATTTTTGATTGACTGTGCTGTGAGTGGATGTCAAAAAAGTAAAGTTGGCCAATCAAAAAAAATGCTTCCATCCAACTTTACATTTTTGACATCTACTCACAGCACAAGAAAGGAATCAATTCTCACTTATTTTATTTAGAAAACTTCCCATTCAGAAGCAAAAGGAAAAATAGTATATTTTTTGTGTTGCATTTATTCATATATGTAATCATTACACTATTAATTATTATTGTTATCATATTGCAATGTAATATAATAAAATTGTCGTAATATAATTAAAATTAAACATTAATAACGTAATGTAACTTCTACAATGACAATCACAAAATAGTTACAATTTTAATGGGAGGGATGTACTTGATGGATTGACAGCAAATTATCAATATTTGGCTTCACTTTTGTTAGGAATAGCGCAAATCTCCCCGTTCCGTGATATTGAATCTGCTCCTTTTTTTTTTTGATAAAAGGTTTGTAACGACACTAAAACTTTTTTCGACAAGATATGACGAGGGAAACGCTATCAAAAGCTTTCTCGCAATTCCCCACAGTCCAGGATATTTTTCTGGTATTTCTGCCTGCAGCCAAAATGTTTGATACCGTCTTTTAAATTTCACCTTCAGTTCCTCATTAGTGCTAAGCTCGAGTAGCTCCTCTTATAATATCACATTCTCCACTTCCGTTAACATTATCAGTAAACATTATCTGCCTAGATTGATACGCAAAGCCAAGCCAACATTTTAGTTCTTCACTATCGAAACCAGATGAATTTTCGTGGACCCCCACTTACAATTGTGAACCCCCATTTTTTTGTCACGCCAACGTAGACCCCCGTCGAGTCTCCCGTGGACCCCTGGGGGGTCCACTTGGACCACTTTGGGAATCAATGCTCTAGCATTTGCAAATATACCTAAACTACTTTACAGTAATCTAAAACAAAAAAAATAACATAAATTATTTCAACAATGATCTGGAAATATGTAAAAAAAATTAAGCCTTTCTTTTTTAGACATTTAAACCTAAATAAAACACTTTTTCCTGATATTGTTGTAAACGTCAAATATTTTTTAATTTATTTATATTTTTTACATATATTTATATCAACAATATATAGAGCAAGATACTTTATAGAAATCAATTCAGAAACTTATGTCGCTTCAAAATCCGGTTAATGACGAATATTAATAATAGCATAAGATATTCATTTCATCGGTGCAATTTTGCAGGAAATATTTGAAAAAAGTTGTAATTATTGTAAGTACAAGATAAACAATTACAAACTGTAACAGAGGTCGTCTAGTAATCAGAAATAAAACATTGTAAAGGTGGGTTGCTTAAGTTATGTTTAATAACAAACAATTAATATAAAATTCTGTTGCAAAATTTTATTATTCTGACAGTTTCTTATACGGCTTTTTTTTACATCAAAATTATTCTATTATTAATGAATGAAAATAAATATTTTTTTTTTTAAGGTAACATATGTAACTTTTGTAACCAACACGAGTGTACTCGTACCATTATTTTTACTACTAATATAGAGCTCTTTTAAATTCAAATAATGCGAGTCATAGAATTAAACAGTTTAATTTGCATGCATGCGAGACTTACCAGTAGTAAACGGTATGTTTATTGTTTAATGTCATATAATATAAGATGATGTAACTGAGCATAGTCTGATACTGGCCTCTTTTAGATGGCTAATCTCATAGTTAAATGGTATTTCCGGGCTTTTGTTGTGGGTAGTATCTTCAAGGGTAGAGCCTTCAGGCATATGGAGTGTTTCTAACGAACAATGTAATAATTATGTCAAAATAATATTTCATAAAGAGTAATTTTACCGTTATTATTTGTGTGCGCAATATATAATATAATATATAATATAATTTTATTATCATGACCATATTAGAGCAAACAACTTAGCCACTATTTCAATGAAAATAATTTATTTTTAAAATCTTATCTTTGAAAGTATTTCAATAAATGGAAGAGAAAATTTAAACTGAACTGAAGTTATGTTATTAAATATTTTAAACACAAATGAATACATTAAAAAAATTGAAAATTGTAGGTAAAGGGTATAGATATATTTAATGAATTTATAGCACAATATTCACTTCTCATAAATGCCTTGATGAGCAGTTCATTTAATTATCCATAAATGCAAACATAAATATTAAAGAAACAAAACTTTGTACGGGTACCAATAGTATTTTTTGCGTCAGAACCAAAAACCAGTGAAGCAGGAACAGAAATCTCATTTCTTAAAAAACAATAATGCAAAAAGTTGGAAGTCAATATTAAAACTAAATAGGGGAGGCGCACCCATTGTTACTATTTAAAAACAAAAACAGTTAATAATTAAACGACAGCAGTTTAGCTGTCACTCCTCGGTCGTAGAATGCCAGCTAGTACCTGTCCACCATTTAAAGCGCTTGGAGCTTCTATCTGGCTGGTGACCAGCCATTATCTCGTGATAGACTTCCCACAGCGGCACCGTAGGAGTCTATACATTCAAACAATTAAATCACCCTTAAATCTAACAATGACGGTTGATCATCGCAACTTCATTGAGGAACTCCCACACGGTCTGACAATGCGGCTCTCGCCACACTGACTCGCCGTTTATGAGCGGCCAAGTTTCCCCTTGACCTCTAAGTTCCAGGGTGACTCGGTTTCTGGCACCTAATGTGGTTACTAAAAAGCAACTTTTCATCAAACAGAACTCCTAGGTACTTATTAACCCTGACTCGGCTCATTACACAGTCTTTATATTTAATGTGGAGATTACGACTGCATGATAATTTGTCTGCACACTTGAGAAGCATATACTTCGTCTTGGGCACAGAAATCTTTAAATTTTGAATGTCCATCCAGCCTTCGGCGGTTGACAAAGCCGCCTGAGCTCTACTTTCCAGTTGCGGTCGTGAATTACACGAACAAAAAGGAGACAGTCATCTGCGAAAGCCTGGACCGTGACCCTTTCTGGGAATGTCAATCCCAGAAATCCGTCGAAAACCATGTTCCACAGCAGAGGACCAAAAACGGAACCCTGCGGGCTTCCCATGGTGACGGACATTTCCACAACTAGGTGCGCATCGTTGAACAGAGCCGAGCGATTAGACAAGTAGTCTCCTACTACGGCCTGCAAGGCTACGGAAACATCGCGGCGTTCCAATTCATAGAGGACAGAAGTCCAACACAAGGTAGGAAATCCTGCCTCATGTCAATAAAAATTGCCAAAACGTATTTTCCGTCGGCGCTTTACACCTCGGCAAGAGCATTTAAGATGCAATCCTCGGTGCCAACATCTTTCATGAAGTCCTATTGGCCTCGATTTAGAAAACTGTTCATCTGGATATTTTCCCAGAGCCATTTCACAACTAGCGTTTCTAGCAACTAACCGAGAACCGGTAAGAGGCTGATGGGTCGATAACTACTGACCTCAACAGGATCCTTTTCAAATTTTATGAGCACCCTCACCAAAGCCACCTTACAAGCCGGAAAGCAGCCACAGCTTAGGCACCCCGAGAACAGTCTGCCAAGCGGTTCTCATATGACAGGCAGTAGATTGTAAAATATATCCGGGTCAAGTTGGTCAATCCCCGGTGCCTTCTTCAGTGCTATTCGAGAGACCACTCGGTCTATATCTTCTGGTTCCACGGTCTGCACATCAGGGAATGGTGTTTCACCTGCCCTAACGCCAATCCATTGATATCCGCTTCATCCTCCGATCCCGTCGATCAGCTTCATCCTCCAGAGCATCTGGAAACAGAGTATCCAGGAACGCCTGGTAAGTCGCCACAGATGTTAAAGTATGGTCTCGACCAAACCCGCACCGAACACTGGACAATACGTGCAATGGCTTCGGCCTGTAACATGTCTTTGCAAGCTGCCAGGGATTGCGTTGCAAATCACGCAGGGGGTCTTGGCAGAACTTGAGTTTGGCTTCCTTGATGGCGTGAACGTATTCATTACGGACACATCGGTAGATCTGAAGACGTTCAGCGCGCACGTGGTCAACGATAATCCCCGTTAGGGGGCGTCGCTGGTATCTAGTTCTCGCGGACCTAACTCTTACGCGCAGCACGCTTAGGTCAGAGGACCACCACTCCTTACCGGGCCTCCGTCTGCGTTCCACAGACGCCCCCCGGAAGTAGGTGTCATGACGGGTCCAGGCAAGCCGAATTGCTCCGCCATCAATTCCACCTCCTCCTTACACACCATGCACTACTCCAGTCCCTGTATGGCAGCATCGCATGCACGCCTCAGCCTGTATCGATCCAGGCCCCTTACATGATGTATATATACGTGATATAGAAATTGAATATTATTAAATTACGGTGACTGATTTGGAATTATTGATGGTATATATGTTATAGTACTCGAAACCAAACACGGAAAATAAACCTCAACAACTGTACTGCGAACATATAATTCAGTAGTAGCCTCTACACTGTTTAATAACGGTCCTTAAGCTGATGTCGCCAATCATATCCACACCTACTGAGGAATGCTAGATATAGTCTCTTACAGCTCACTGTACTGTAATTGAACAAAGGAAACCATTTATAAAGCTAAATGTCATAAGAAATCTTTACAGTAAGAAATCATTAGCGATTTATAAGAAAACAACTAAAATTAAGTTGTATTCAATTTTACAATACAATTTACTTAAATTATAGCCCGAGTAGAAAGAATTTATAATTTCCTGAAGAAAGATATCAGTTGTAAAATTGAAAAGGTATCATAAAAAAAATGTTTGGTAATAGAAATAGATATATTTTTGATAGAAGTGGGAATATATTTTTTAAATGTTAACAGCATATTACAGGTATATACCCTATATACATTCGAGTTCTTGAAGGTCCGAAATAGAGACAAAATTCAGGCCACTAATTTTAAAATTACTTTGAAAACCTCCGAACAGGAAACAAAGAGAGTTTACCAAAGACCTTTATGGAATTAATGTTACCAAAAGAGAAATGGAAAGAGAGGGTTAAAGGAAAGAGCTATGAACTGGAGAGGAACGTTAATCTGCATATCCATACAGGAGAGTACCTTTCCTATACTTATATTTTCAGATCCCTATAATTTCACACATTTCATAAGACAAATCTCATCCGACATCAGGATCATTTCATTTAAAATAATTATCTTCCTCTAATTGGAGTCTGACTGAATGGCTTATTGTTCAATTTAATATTTACAGGTGTTACTCAATATGGAAGAAGATATGCAAGTTTCCATGGCCTGTGAACAAGTCAGTTGATTTTTTTATAAATCTTAAAGAAAAGCAATTCAAATGTCTGCTGAAGCAGACATTTCAGTTTGTTCGACGTAATGTCGTTGATAATTAATGCGGTACACCTATTCAAGATAAAAATACATCTAGCTAGTTGAGAGCAGTATGGGTACCAATTCGTAAAGAAATCTTCAAGCAATCTTTGATCATAGTTATTGGATTCGATTTATAAACCTCTTACCAGCCTCATTTCCCTTAAACTTGATATCTTCTTCCTCGACTGTGTTACTTGAGTTTTACTTGGATGATCACTATCCCCATTAAGGTTGTAGGGATCTGGTTGAGCTATTGCACGTTTGCTATTTGTAAAATTTGAGCGAATCATTTTTTTTTTTTTACGAATCTATCCGAGTACACTTTTTCCTATATGGTAGTCAAGCAGAAGTCTCAAGACATTATTGAGATCCTTAAAGATTATAGCTCGACCTCCTAACACATATATACAAACATACAGAAGTAATTTATAGAAATAATCACCAGTATTCTGAGATTTGAAAATAATAACATTTAAATGTCTTGTTAAATAAATAAAAGTAAAGCTAAAATTATGTTTGTTTTTAATTAAAAAGTTGACTTACAAGTTTGTGTCTACGACGTTTGAAAAGCAAGTTCCTTTAAGACCTGTAAAATACAAATGAGCTTTCATTAGTATAATTATTCGTAGTTACTGTGCAATAATATTCTGCAGATGCACACAAATATGCAGAATATTTGCACAATTATTTATTAAAATAATATCTAAGTTTACATTTTTTCTAGTTAAGAAATCGAAATAAAAGTACAATAATCTATAAAAAATATATAAATTTTGTCAGAAAAATAATGCTAATTCCTATGTTCCAAAAATAACACATCATGTATACATTTTAAAGAAATTATGCAATGTTAATTTTATTATTAAAAACTTTGTCCGTGTAAATTTTAAAAATATTCAGCTTTCAAAAATAAAATTAAATGAAAAGAAAATTAGTTTATTAAGAAATATAAGAAAAAGTAGGGCTGCTATAAAATGCTATAATGATCGGAACTTAATCAAATACACAATTCTGATGGTGAAATCATTATTTTTATTAGACATGAAATTTCATAACAATTAATTGTAATAATAAAACCACATATATTGATTATTGATTGCATAATAAAATTACCGCAATAAATTTTGTGATATTATTTAATACTCATGTTTGCGGAATAGTGAAAACAATTATATTAATAGAAATACTAAAAGTAAATCATAGCTGTAAGGAAATTATAATACAAGCGCACATGTGTTAACAAGAAGATTAGGGAGTACGTTTATTAGGATAATGAAAGAACGTACTTCTGAGAGCAAAACAAGTAATAAGACCGAAGTTAGTTAAAACAATTTAAATTATTAAAACTAAGATTTATTTTTTTGTCTTCAGTCATTTGACTGGTGTAATGCAGCTCTCCAAGATTCCCTATCTAGTGCCAATATCTTCATTTCGATATACCCCCCTATATCCTAAATCCCTAAATATTTCTTTTAAATAATTCAAACATTGCCTGCTTCCACAATATGTCCCATCTACCTACCCATCCAATATCATTCCAGGATGTCTTAATATGTGGCTTACAAGTTCTTTCTTTTAATTTTTTTTCCCAAATGCTTCTTTCTTCATCAACCTTACACATCTTTTTATTTGTCACTTTATCCACCTATGTGATTTTTACAATCTCCTATAGCATCACATTTCAAAAGCTTCTAATCTTTTATTCTCAGGTACTTCGATCACCCAAGTTTCACTTTCATATAAAACTACGCTCCAAACATATACATCCAAAATTATTTTCCTGACGTTTAAATTAATTTTTATATAATTAAATTATATTTCTGACTAAAAGCTCGTTTCGCTTGCGTTATTCGGCATTTTATATCGCTCCTACCTCATACATCTTTAGTAATTCTACTTCCCAAATAACAGACTTCTTCTACCCCCGTAATATTTTCTCTTTCTATTTTTATATTCCGTGGTCCATCTACATTGTTTTTACTACATTTCATTAACTTCGTTTTGTTCTTGTTTATTTTCATGCGGTATTTTTTGCATAGGACTTCATCCATGCCATTCATTATTTCTTCAAAATCTTTTTTACTCAGCTAGAATTATTATATCATAACAAATCATAGCGTTTTCATCTTTTCACCTTGCACTGTTATTCCGTATCTAAATTGTTCTTTAACATCATTAACTGCTACAGTTCTATGTAAAGTTTAAAAAGTAACGGGGATAGGGAACAAACATCCTTGTCGGACTTCCTTTTTTATTACAGCTTCTTTCTTATGTTCTTCGATTATTACTGTTGCTGTTTGGTACCTGTAAATATTAGCAATTGTTCTTCTATCTATATACTTAAACCCTAATTTTGTTTAAAATGCTAAACATTGTATTCCAGTCTACGTTATCAAATGCTTTATTCTAATTTTATAAATGCTATGTATGCTGGTTTGGTTTTCTTTAATTCTCTTTCTATTATTAGTATGAGCGCTAAAATTGCTTGCCATGTCTCTATACTTTTCCTGAAACCAAATTGGTTTTTTTTGTAACACTTCTTCTATTATCCTCTTATTCTTCTGAACAGAATTCTAGTTAAGTTTTATGATGCGTGAGTAGTTAAGCTAATTGTTCTGTATTCTTCACATTTATCTGCTCCTGCTTTCTTTGATATCATGACAATAACACTCTTTTTGAAGTCTGACGGAACTTTCCCTTTTTCGTAAATATTACACATCAGTTTGTATAATCTATGTATCTCTACTTCACCAGCATTGCAAAGTAATTCTGCAGATATCCCGTCTATGCCAGTATCCTGGGATAGACGGATATATTCCACCCACTTATCAACCTTTTCTGTATTATAAATCGGTGTAGCATCTTTATTTAACACATTATTAGATTTTAATTTATGTACTACAAAATTCTCCTTAACTTTCCTGAATGCTCCGTCTATTTATCCATGTTTATTTCTCTTTCTACTTATGAACACTTTTCTTTAATCCACTATTCTTTCGTTAATCAAAACTTCCTGTTTAGAAAATTTCTTAATTGTCGATAGTTCCTTTTAACTTCTTCATCACTAGCATTCTTATATTTTGTACGTTCATCCATCAGCTGCAATATATCCTCTGATATTCAAGGTTTCCTACCAGTTCTCTTTGTTCACTTCTGCTGATTGAACAATTTCATTTTTAACATTGTCTCATTCTTCTTCTATATTTTCTACCTTATCGTTTTTACTCAGACCTCTTGCGATGTCCTCCACAAAAATCTTCTTTACCTCCTCATCCTCAAGCTTCTCTAAATTCCACTGATTTTTCTGACACCTTTTCTTCAGGTTTTTAAACCCTATTCTACATTTCATTATCACTAAATTAAGGTCGCTATCAATGTCTGCTCCAGGATATGCTTTGCAGTCGAGGAGTTGATTTCTACATCAAATTTAACCAGGATATAACCTATCTGATACCTTGCAGTATCACTAGGCAATTTCCATGTGTATATATTCTTCTATTACGATTTTTAAATTGGATGTTGATAATTACTAAATTATACTTCGTGCAAAACACAATAAGTTTGTCTCGTCTTTCATTCGTTTTGCCCAGACCGTATTCAACCATAATATTTCCGTCCTTGGCTTTTCCGATGCTTGCATGCCAATATCCAACTATTATTTAATTTTCATCCGTTTGTATTTAATTGCTTCATCAATTTCTTCGTTTAAACACTCTACTTCATCATCATCATGGGCACTTGTAGGCATATAGACGTTAACAATCGTTGTCGGCTTAGGTTTGATTATATCCTTATTAAAATGATTCTATCGCTAAGCTTTTGAAATAATCTACTCTCTTCCCTATCTTCTTGTTCATTACCAAATCTATTTCTGCCTGCCCTTTATTTGATGCTGAGTTAATTATTCTAAAGTCGCCTGACCAAAAGTAATTTTCCCCTTTTTCCAATGAGCCTCGATAATTCCTACTACATCTACATTTAATCTAACCATTTCCCTACTTAAATTTTCTAACCTACCAATCTTCTTAGACTTCTAACATTTCCGCTTCACCTCGTAGAATGTTACCCCTTACTTAGTAGTCCCCACCCGGAGATCCAAACGGGGGACTGGTTTACCTCCGCAATATTTTGCCAAGGAAGGAACATTTTTCCATTTCTTTCAGCTATTGCTTATATAATCCTTGAATTAATTCCTAGTTTTTTTTTTTGTTGTTTTTTTGGTCCTAATTCGTCTTCTTAATACAATTATTACAAAAGATAAATATGATTTATGTAGAAATTATAAACACAGATTTTTAAAAAGTGAGTATAATTAGCATTTATGAATAAATAATAATAGAAAAATGTCAGGAAGAGTATTTAATAAAACTGGATACTTGTTTTTTTTTTTTAATATATACTTCCACGTAAACTTTTATCACCTAAATACTATTCATGGATTAAAATTTCTCCTTTATTATTATTATTATTACTATTATTATTATTATTAATTTAACAACTCTGGATTTCCTTGGGTAATGTTCTTAACTGATTAGAAATAGCAATTGAATACATATCAAATGGTATAAATTTATTTTTTTTTATTCAACTGATATATTTATTTTTTCTACCGTTTACAAATTTATTTCTTCGACTGTTGTATTCTTTATTTTCCAGTACTCTATTTATTTTATTTATTTATTTGTTTATTTTTCAGTACTATTATTTTTCATATAAGGGGATTACTAGTTGATCATGCATCACCGTTTCAGCTTATTTTGAAATTATTCCCCTATATGTCTCCTCTGGTTTTTATAAAGGCAAGTTATTGATCTAGTAAGACTCAAACAAGCCTTCTAGATCATAACATACATACAAAATCACATTAGTATAGAAGGATATTTCAACAGCAGAATACTATTCTGCTGTTGAAATATATTTGAAGTCATACCAATAAGACACAATAAAAAATGTAGAGAAAATTAAAACAGCCAAAGAAGAAAAGTGTATAAAAAAATTACAGTAAAAATCATGTAAAATTTTACTATGTTGCATGTTTTAACATGCAATACATAAATAACACGTACCGTTTTATGAGTACACGTGCATTTTTATTTTATTCAACTGTAAGAAAATTGTCTCTCCAAGACTATTCTTCCATCAGCAACTGATATCTCGGTTTCAGTTTTTATGCACCAATTTTCATAGAAACTTTTCTACCACATGATAGTTCTTTATGGCCTGTAACCGAATATAATACACCTGAAAAAGTTTACTGATTACATGCGGATTGCAAGCTCTATGAAGAAACGAAACAAAGTTAACTGGGATCAATAGAAATGTGACTGACGATGCTAGCAATCTAGAATAATTAACAACGATGCGTAAGAGAGGGATCAAAAGGGGAAAAATTGCCATTAAAAAAAAGTTTTATATGGAACGGTTTCCATGGAGTTCTCATTATCCTCTTTTAAAATATAACCTTAAATAAGATGCGACATTATGCTTCAAGACTGGTTTTCATATTATACTAATTCCAGTTGCTGACAAAGTGAACATTTTTGCCATCCCTTCATTGAATTTAACCTAGAACCACTGTTTTCTCCTTCACAGTAAATTTTACAGCAGGAAATCGTTCACAAGTATATTTTTATTCTTAAGTTTCACTTACGAATGAAATTTATTTCTTAGCAAAACTATACCAAACCACAACAGTAATCCGGAAGATGACAGAATTCACAGTAAAGTAAGTGGTTTTGTATTTAATGATGTGAGCAAGCTTATTTTATCTAAAATCACGTGAAGAAATGAAATAATCCTATAAAATGTAAAGCAAAAGCAAGTTTTTGTACAACAAGAGATTTGCTTTTTCAAGTATTTTCTTGGTTGTCGATTCTTGTCGAAATCATTAGATTATAGATAGATTATTTTAAAAGTTTGTAAAACTTATTTATTTATTGATGTAACTTACATAAAGAATTAATTAATTCATAAGTATTAGTAAAACATTGTCACTAAGTATTATTAATTACACAAATAAAAATCCCGATTTTTTATAAAAAATGTAATACTATTATAAAATTATAACAAGCATTATGGAATACCACAACACCCTGAAGGAACTAAGAAAGATATACGATTATTTAAAACATTTTTCTCTTTTTGGAATAACGATCCAACACAATTTTCCATACATATAGGATTGACGAGATTTCACTTTCTTCAAAGTATTGAAGGATTCACTCAAATTTGAGTATGCAAACAACAGCATTTTCAATACAAATCTAAACAATGAAATCCCATAATATATTTTTAAGTAACATTTACAGTACATAATAATTTAGAATGGTTTAAAGTAGTATGGAGTTCCATAAATTATTCGAATTTTGTTTATTTTATGGAGTTATCCATAAAATATTTAACTTGCTTAATGATATTGTTCATTGCTTTCTATTCTTTGCTACCTCAACAACCTCAAAAAATGCCTAAATTTGTAGTCTAACCTCAACAAGTTTAATTGCCTTTATCTACGATTATTACCTTTTACACGTGTCTCTTGTCACCTTTCGTTAACTCTTATTTATATTCTACACGTCCAAAACGTTCTTGATCTTTTGGATACATGAGACGGTAAACTGATAGTCGTATCATTTATGTAATATTGTCATATTTACCTACTCCAACTGCCTTTGTTTTGGTAACTATGACATACTTTCTAAAACCTGAATTTACTGTACTTTAGTGTCATAAACTTTGCATACTAATGTAAGTCATATTAAATCCTATTTCTGTCAATACGTAGTAATTTAGATAGTATACCATTATTCATCCTGTTTTATACTTGTGTAAATTGTTAAGAATTACATCAACCTGAGATCACAATAAAGAATTTGCTATAAATCATCATCAATTTTCTTCTCTAAAACTATCAAATTATTCTATTCCTCTGACAATTCTATGGATTGTGCCATCTATTACGTATTTCTTTCCTCTCTATAACAATTTTTCGGCTGCAAATTATCACGATTTAAATCTCTAATTTGGTAGAAATAGATTTCAATGAATTCATTATTTTTTTATTAAAAAATAGTAACAGAATATTCAGTATAAAAAAGAATTTAAGCCTGTAAATTAAATTGTATGATTACACACTCTGCTATCCTTAATAGTCTGACAACATTTTGAAGCAAATACTTAATAATTTAAACCATAATTCCTGTAAATAGTCTACTTAACATGAATTCAGTAACTCTGTGCAATTTAGAAATTACAGTACGGAATTTCAGTCTAATTAGTTTCCTAATTGCCATGTATCACACCAATAAAAGTAAAATCACACTCTGTAACCAAGAGAAAGAAAGAAACATTATATTTAGATAATTTAATTAATAAAATAATACTTAATGAGTCACTATTGAAAGTGAAATGATTTTATAATATTTTAAAAGATTTTATGTTTTTATAACAAGAACATCTTTTGTAACATTTCACAGTAATTCTAAAATGGTTTTCCAGGCAAACATAAAACCGAAGGTTAATTTAGAAAGAAAAATATTGTTAAAATTAAAATATTAAATATAGATTTCATGAAAAATAATTTTACATTAAAGCACATCAAATGAGTTCTTGCTTGTAACACAGTAAAACTCATGCATTCAACAGAGTATTTATAAAATTTGCTGAATTCGTAAATTATCAAATCATAAATCTTAAAAGAAAACTTTTCATCACTTATAAAAACATTGTAGAAAGAGAACTGTAAACTGTATACAGAATCATTTCGTGTAAGTGAAGGATTTACTGTTTTTTAAGAACTCTTACGTCAGTTTGAAATATATATGTTAAGTACCCATTTGTCTAAGAGAATGATACTGTGAAGATAGTGTCACATTACTGGGCTATTTAACAATTTTCATTAAGAAAAATATATGCATATTAACATCTTGATTTGCAAAAAATATATAACGGTAAAATTTTGAATGTATACTTTCATGTTTATTATTTTATTTGAATTTTAAAAATGATTTCAAATTCCTTAAGGAACTAAGTCCTAATTTAGAGGATTTACTCTACACGCATTTCAGCTCTTTAACTAATTTTGAAATCTCCGTATAAAGCTCCACCAGATTTTCCGGACGTGATTAACTCTAGAACTAGTTCGGTAACTTACTACGCGAGGCAAAATGGCTCCTGTGATGATCGGTCAATTCAAGGACCAGGCCCAGCTTCGGACCACCAGATATTCAGCAAGAGATTCAGTTCTAGTCAGAGAGGTGAAAGAGAAAGAGTTATAAATTTATTTTCATTAAGTAAATTTACACACAAGGCCAATGAGAATAGAATTCGTCGTTTGAAAAGTATAATATTCCTGCCTTGGACAAATTTAAGATCTGCAAAAACAAACTAAATTATTAGTTGTAAACACATACATGCGCGTATTTAAGTCCAATTGTAAATCATGAATAAAGACACATCAAAATGGTAGCTGAATGTAAGTGAAAAAATACAAAAGACTTTAAAAATAATTTGGCTATAATTAATCCAGTAATCACAAAATTCTAAATATAATAAAAAAAATAATTAGTTATTGTACTGCATATATTTTGTAAGATATAACATTTTGTTATATTCCATATATCTCCCGAGTCAAATTACACTAAATTCAGTTGTACTGTGACTGACTTCATTTAAGCATACGCTGATTGTATAAATAAAAACTAACAAAAACTTCAGTTTCTGAAAGTACATATGATATCATCAAATACATTTATTTCAATTAGTTTTTTTATGTTTATATAGATTAAAAATTTATTCAACGTACACGTGGAATGCTGTAATACGGCGGGTAATTTTCTTTCATTATGCATTCTCTCTTACCTCACATAAGCTACATTTCCTCTTGGTAAAATATATATATATTTTTTTTTTTTTTTTTTACGTCTGGGAGCACCGTTAATAGGTACTGCTTCAGAGGATGAGATGAATGACAATAGCGTGTGAAAATTCCATGCCTTACCGGGATTCGAACCCGGGACCTCTGCATGAAAGGCCGAGACGCTGTTACTCGCGCCACGGAAGCCGGCAAAGAATATATAATTGAAAATTTTAAACAGAAATTTTTTTTTACATCTTATAGCACATCTCCTTCAACTTAATAATCATGCACAGAAAATAATAAAATAAGGATAATAAATAAATAATAAAGTAAGGATAATAATAAATTTCTAGGTCGTAAAATTAAAATAATCATTTTTTTTTTAAATATTGAATTACGTTTGCATTGATGTTTATTAGGAGTACCTGGTAATGTAGCATTTAATAATGCGAAAATGTGACAAATACTTTATTAAAAGGTAATTCACTCACTTACACGTAAAATACTATTTTTTGCAATTTAATTTTCTAATATTTCAGAGTGTGTAGAGATCATATTATTAAAACCATACGTTATTTATTACTAACTGAATTACAGTGATAGCAAGAGTGATTACTGCAGCAGTTGTATTAACAATATTAAAATTATTATTTTAGCACGTAAATCAATCACTTTTGAGAATTTTATAACTCTTCTGAAAAAAAAAAATTAATTAAGATCGTAAAGATTAGAGAAAATGTTACTGTTATTTTTTATATAGACTATAAGAGGTTAAAGTAATAATCATGATGAAAGAATATAATAATCTTGGTAATTTAGCTTAGTTCACTGAAAAGAATTGTTTCTTAAAATATCTCAAATAATTTTGGCAGTTTATTTCACGCGGTGACTGAAGAGATTTTAAAAATATCCGTTAAAAACAAAAATGTTACTGCAGGTTAGTATATGAGAATAATTTAATATTAAACTAAACATTTTTAACACAACAGCGAATTAAATTTCACATGTAAAGGCAAAAATTGTAAATGATCGATGAAATTTTATTCCATTTCATAAGAAACAAGACACATTCTTGACGATGTTCTTATACTTCCCTGTATAATTCACCTCTCTAATTATTCGCCTAAAGTGGCCGTAACCTAGGTTAAAAGAGAAGAGCAAACCTTTTTTAATAACCTATTAAGCCAATTGTACTATAAATTGGTAAAGTTATTATTTGCACTCCAATAAAATAGAAAACCAAAAAACCAAAAGGTGGCAACTTTTGAAATAAAGTATACAACTTAAGAAAACGGACTGCGCTATAACACATTGCATAACGTTTACTGAACTAGCGCAAATAAAATTGACATATCAATGGCTTAGATAGAAATAAATTTATTTTTTTGGAATATCGTAGGTGCACGTAATTCTTCGTGCATTTTTCCTTGTTGAAAGAAAAAGTCGATTACACTTGTTTCTTTTTCACTTAAGGTAATGTTCATAAAAAAATTAGTAATGTTTCCCTTACTGAAACTCTATTTCGTCCGTTACAATTTCGTCAAAACAAACAAACACACACATACACGCGCGCGCGTACACACACATACATACATACACACATATATATATATATATATATATATATATATCATTGCACTTTTGTGTTCATAAAATTAGGTAAATTTCATCAGTGTTATTTTATGAGTAAGGAGTGTATATGTATCATTTTTCCAAGATAAAAATAGTAAGTACGAAGTATGAAAGTTAAAGAGATGCTTTATTAAAAAAAAAACAAAAAAAAAACAGTTTGGGATTTTGTTTTACAGCAGCCCATATGGCTGAAAATCGAATTAATTCGATATGTACAAACGAAATCCGGAAGGATTTCATTTAGTTTTACTGACTTAAAACAAAAATAAATCTAATGTGTCAAAAACTTAGTATCAATAAAGAAGAGAAGATTGCAGCTAATCTCAGCAACTTAAACTGCTATCAGTCCAACTTATACAATTCAATTCGTTAAAAACAAAAATGTTACTACAGGTTAGTGTATGAGAATAATGTTATATTAAATTAAACATTTTTAACACAACTGCGAATTAAATTTCACAGTAAAGGCAAAAATTGTAAATGATCGATGAAATTTTAGTTTACTTCATAAGAAACAAGACACTAAATAAGATTTAATAGTACAGCCTAAGAATTAATAAATTAAATTTAATTCTTGAATTTTATTTTAAATTAAAATAATCTTTGTAGTATTTAATAGCATTTAAAAAACGAATAAATCTAACCAAACGTAGGGAATTAAAGTAAATTTACGAATTCACACATATAAAAAAAATTAAAAAAGTATTTGCATTACTAACACATAAAATTTAACTTCACTGTAAATATTCGAAAAGTAACGGAAATAAATTTAAATCCGAGCTCAAATACTCCAGCAAAATGTTGTTTGGTTTGAAACAGGCTTATCGGGTTGTGGTGTTCATATCTTGCTAGCGATATTTCTTGTAATGTCGAAATCAATCGCTGAATAAATCACCCGCTCAGCGTCCTTCTCTTACCCGGTGATAATCCTAGCCCCTGGGTTTACGAATCGATTCGACCGCGGAAAAGTTGTGACGAGTTGCATTCTTTACTTTTACTTACCGTACCTTACTTACAGTACCGTCAATATTAAGGATTGTAATACAGTATCACGAGTGTTATATTCGTATTTAATAAATCTTTCATATTATGAGTTATTGCAATAAAAAACTAATACTGAACGCAGGTGAAAATTACAGATATAAATCATAATATTTTTATATAAATTAATAAATAAATAATATAGCACGAAATTATTTTTAAAACTACGATAGAACTCATCTAATAACTGAGTTGTTTTTTATTGAAATATATATATTTTTTTTTAATTACGAAAAAAATATGAAAATAGTGGCCTGTTAAAGTAGATCTGAAATTATTTTCCTAGTACTGAATCTTAAAGTTTAAAGTTTTTTCAATGATTTAATCACGAGATTCAATTTTTCATTTGAAGTGGTTAGAAGCCTAACAGTTTTACAAAGAGGATCTCAGGACATCCATTCCGTCAGAACGCACACGTATTTCGCATTCGCACGCACAAGTGCACATGCATACACGCGCGCGCGCGCGCGCAACAATATATATATATAATATTAAGTGGGTAAATAATAGCAAGTTAGAATTTTTATATCGTTTTGTAAACTATAATTGTCTATACCACGTACAATTTATTTATATGAAAATAAATCTATAAATGTTACACTAAACAGTAGATGATGCTAAAAAATAGGACATAAAAATTTACAGTTGTAGCTCTTATCGTACTAGAACAATTATATTAAGCTTCCTACATAATACAGTTAGAAATAACTCAAACTGTGAATTAGAAAAACACGGGCCATCATAACAAATTCTTATCAAAAATTGTGATAAAAACTACTTTCAGCGAATAAAACTGTTATATATACAACATGTGCACTAAATTACATTTATACCTTTACAAAATGTAGACATTTGCTTCAAGAAATGTACTTTTTCTTATAATTGTTTTTAAGTATTCTTCCTTAAAACTTCAAACCACAGATAGTTCCCCTCTTTGCAGATGTCACCATTGTAATTGTATCCTTAGATAAACATTTAAAATTTCTTTAAAATTTTCAAGAAGTCATTAACTGGATGAATTTTAGCTATTCATTAATATTCATCTAACCATTACGTTGTGTTTTGCAGGAAGTGTAACATTACAAACCTCGTAGACTTTATTCCATTAATAATAATATAAATTTCAACTAAATGGCATTTAAATAGATTATAGATAATCGTAAAATTGACTTCATCAAAAAAAACCAAACTTACTATAATTTTGCTTTGAAGCATCTTAAATAAAATGTTAAGCTTGTCATTACAAAATATTTATTTCACTGTCGTACCCTCCCATCTGACCAATAACATTACCACTTGTTAAACATTATTATTTCTTGCAACAGGCAATATTAAATCGGTACGTGTAAATTTTTCTTTCAAATTAATCTTTTGAAAAGATTTATTGTTAGTTAATTTTAAAGAAGTGAGATACACAATGTTCTCGGAAAAAAAAATGTTCAAACACTATTTGAAAATGCATATCTCCATTTCAGTAATACAGTTATACAAATCTGAATTAAATATATGTTGCGATAAGACAAAAATTTTACACCTAAAAAAACGAAGAACCGATTGTACTTATAAATAGGGACCATCAGCCCGAAAGGTGATGATGAGGAACATTAGAAAAAATCTTAGAAAACCTCGTCAGTGCTAGAGACAAACTAACTAAATATACAAAGATTTCAAAATTTGTTGTTCGTTATCTCCCAGAATGTACTCTTTTCAACTTACTAATCTGATTTAGAGACTGATAAAAAGTACAATACAAAATTAACGTAACATAATGATAAAAATGTACAATACCAAATTAACATAACATAAATATGTTCTAACAATCAACGTCCACTAAGAGCAAGGGCGTTCTAAAAATCCATACTGAGTAAAAGATAAAGCTCTTTTCTAATACGGATTAGGTAGCTATTTATAGCTTTACCTATAATTATTTTTTACCTATCTGAATTTTTCCCACTTTCAAATGATCAACTCCCTGAAGGAATCTGATTCTTAGGCATACGTTTTACAACTGAAACCAGTTTTCTTTGTATCACTTTTTATTTTCTCAATTAACGTACCTTTCTTTTTCAATGTCTTATCCAATTTCCTCTTCTTAAAAACATATCTCAAACTGCATAGAACCGATCTCAGATAACCCATTATTCTGTTCCTAATTCTAACGTATCATTTTTAATTTGCAAAAAGTTTAATTTGACTTTACTTGATTTATTTTTTACAACTACCGTCCGTGCATAAACTTTAGAACAAACATTGAAAAATACATGAAATTTCTCATTCATGTATTTAGGATATCATGTACACACGAATCTATGTATATATGTATGTATTTATGGCCAGTTTTATCTAATAATAATAAAAATTAATATAAAAATTCTTAATAATATAAAGTTAATATAAAAATTCTAGTCAGCAAAATAAATTTGCGTTAGAAATGGTTATCTTAGTTTTAATGAGAAAATCTGTTGAAAGTATACGAAATTCCATGTTTACGGGCCCGTAATTGTGATTAAAATCTTTTCTTTAAAAATGGAGGCTATTTTGATTTCTAAGAGTTATCTTTACGTTTCCTGTACTTATATCAGAGACTACATTTCAACTGAAGAATATATATTTTTTTTCACGTACGAAATAACATTCTGCATGAGAATATCTGAATTAATACCATCATTTTGTGTGTATCTTCTAGTATACCACATTCGTAACACTGCTTCTTGAAATACAACACTTATAAAAAATCTGACGACGCTGTCTTGAGTTTGTATCTAAAGTAAAAGATTACCTAAATTTTTTCCAGTACTTTTAATGAAATTATCGATCACATTTACAACTTTCATCAAATTACATCATAAATGTGTTAAATGTAATTCATTTTTTTCTTAATGAGTAAATTTACAGTGTATGTAACTGATATTAAATATTTTAGTCTGTTAATTTTTTAAAAAGGAGAAAAATATTATCTCAATTTATATAAATTAATTCTTTTAATAATAAACTGGCCATAATTTTATTATTATGTTTGTAAATAGATTATGCAGAAGTAAAAAGCTGACGGTTAATTTAAATTATACTTTAAAATATTTTATTAACTGAATCTTCATCTAAACACCTAGAAAACAGTTTATTTATTTAGCAAGATACAGAGATTTGCTTTTCCTAAAATATTTTTTCACAGAGTGCTTTCTAAACACAGGTGAAAAAATAGAAACATTTTAAGCGAAATACCAGGTTCCACTCACGTGAGAAATGTTCTCAGTTTACTACCATCGTGATAGAAAATTGAGGAAATACTGGTATGAAATTTGATTAAACAACGTTGAGAATTCATATTATAGCTCTAAAGATTACATAATTTTAGTGGTATTCTTATATGCAGAATTTTTTAAATGCATGCATAAGTTTTTTTCTCTAAACGCATGGTAAAGAATATCTAAAATTTTACTATTCTTAATAATGAAATGTGTATAGAATTTTAGCTATTGAAAAACAGGAACTAGAAATTTATAATTTTAACTGACCACATTAGATAACAACAATAATACTATTATTACGCAATGTAAATGATAAAAAAACATAATGCAGTTACTGAAATGACAAAAATACATAACACCAGGAAAATCTTACGTAACAAAATATTTTTATTGCTGTCTAACAAGTAATTAACGTCCAGGTGCTGCAAAAAAATTACAGAATTGTTTTGCGTTCCCAAATTATATTATCATAAGTACTAAAAATTATGTCGGCAACATTTCTGAACTGAAGAATTCTTTTTTAATTACTTGGTCTGATTTATTAATAGGGAAAAGTGAATCAGATGTATCATTACTGAAAAGGTAAGAGGTAAAACAGTTAAAGACATGATATGTAAAATGTAAGTACTTCTATCAAACATTAGACTTAATAGTTACTATTTGCTGACCTCCGTGGCGCGAGTGGTAGTGTCTCGGCATTTCATCCGGAGGTTCCGGGTTTGAATTCTGGTCAGGCATGGCATTTTCACACTCGCTTCAAATTAATCATTAGTAGCATTGAGATGAAACGAGAGGCGACCTTTGGAACTACTGGCAAAAGAGATGGGACCAATCCTACATCGGTGGATGAACTCGCAGGCTGATTCCGGATGTCCGGGCGTGGGTAGAGAGGAGGCATATGGAGATAGTTTACTGGACGACCTAATGGCTTACGGTACATGGGTCTTTCAGAAGAGACCTTCTCCGGAATGCATCTACTGTGGCAGGTGGACACAGTTGAACACACCTTTTTTAGAGTTTCCGCGGTGGATGGCGTTTTGACCGGAAGGAATGACTTTCGAGTCCCTACAGGAAGTCAAGCCGGCTGTGCTGCATGACTGAAACCGGTGGTGATGGTGTGGAACATGGTTTCGGACAGTCCTGGAGCTAAAGGCCATGGAATAATAAGTGGGAATGCGAAATAGGACGGGGAAGGGACAGCCTACAAATGGAGGTAGTTGGGGGCCTTGAGTTACTACTATCGATGATATGTGGGGACTCCTGGAGCCGTTCTCACAGATAAATTCGGCTCCCAAGAATATTCTGCTGCCAAGGAATGGGGGTTGACGTCGTCTGACACGGTAAATCTGTCTATGCCCAGAGACGCCAATGGATTCAGGGAGGCCACCAGCAATGTCGCTCTATTACTGGTGTTCCAGGTTGTGCCACGGACCCCCATGGATGAAGGCAATAGGGAAGAAATAGAGCTACAGAGTTGTTACGGAGTTGAGGTTTCAACAGTTGCAGTTTTTCCGGAACGCACGGGGAGGACGGGATAGGGACAGCCTGAACATGGAGATATAGTTTGGTGCCCTTTCAAGTCGCTGCTACTTATTATATGTGTGGGAGTCCTGAAACCGTCCTGTGTAACCCATGGGAAAACAGCATACCCCGAATATTGCCATTACGGCGGTTATGGGGCATGTTGTCATAGGAGGAAGTTGTTCAGTAAGTCCCCGCGTTCTGCAGGAAACCTCACACATCCAGTAGTGCGGGCTGCTGGACAGACGTCCAACAGCCCGCGTAAAAAAAAAAAAAAAAAAAAATAGTATGAACGATAAATCACGTACTCTGTTTTTCTTATTTTGTATGTATAAAAATTTGTAATTGTTTAGTCACTGATAGATTTTCAATAACTGAATCTTATTACAATTCTCAACATTTTAAAATAAAACACTGCAAAATCGTTTCATAGAAATAATGAATTTACACATTAAATCCTTAATAAGTAGAAAAGACTATAAACATTAGCAAAATGAGGTGATAATCATAATCTGAACAAAAATTAAGAAATATTTTTAATATAATTCTTGGAATAATTTCAGGGGCATACACAGGCATTTGAAGTCGAATATTTGATTAAAAATTATATTTTTATTAAACTGTTTGTGCCTTACCAACACTAGTATATATTGTCGCGGAATGGCTTCCACGGCACGTGGCACTTACTAACCTTATGGTAGCCCTGAAAAGGGCCGCTTTTATCGCCGATTGACTTCGACAGCTTGTTGTAATTGCTAACCTTATGGCAGCCCTGAAAAGGGTTGTTTCCTCAAAGGGTTTCGATGGTTCGTAATTCATAACCTTGTGGTGGCCGTGAAAAGCACCGTTTTTTGCATTAGCTCTGAGAAGAGCTGTTGGGTCCGGAAGCTGGTCTCCGGCGAACTCGGGAAGTTGCAGCTCGTTTATTGAAGTGAAACCAGGCTTCCCCTCAGCGGCAGTTGTGTCCCCACTACAGTATGACAATGGTAGCCCGCAGGGTCCCTCAGTGTCGGGTCGGCGTCGGTCGTCCTTCGCCGGCGCGCCAGAGGCGGTTCTTCCCGAGCGATCCCGCGCTGGGCCGGCTGCTGCTGCCGAGTCCGCCGGCCAGAGCGATTGAAGCCCGCTGAGCTGGAGCAGGAAGGTAACGTCCGCGTACAGTGGCTTCCTCGGCGGGTCGGCCAAGCCCCTGTTACTTCGGCGGAGATGTTGGCATCCGCCAGTAGCGCACGTTGAGCCAGCCAGGAACTTCTTCTGCCTTCTTCCATCTTCTTTTTATCTTGGTGGACGATGAACTGAAAATTCACTCTCGATCACGCTCTTTTATTGGAGCCTGATAGTAGTACTACAGCGCCGCTATGGTGGCAGAACTGCTGTATCATGTATCATGCATCATGTATTGTGGGAGGGATGCTGTATCAGCGCGTAGGTGTACTGTGCGCCAGCTCACATCGTTGCTACCGTGTTCGCCCGCCGATATTAAATTACGCAATTTGTCATAACGATTAGTAGTGAATTTGAAAAAAATTATTAGTTTTGAATGACAAATTAAAATTAATTCTCTTGAAAAGTTAATAACGACTGAAAACGTTGAGATATTTGTAAAAAATATCTATTGGTTAAAAGGAAATTTGTGTTGGTTTGTCATAAACCAACATAATAGATTTTTATATTTTGCTTTTAATATTTTATATTTTGCTTTTAATTAAAATTATTTTTAAAGAATTTTTAAGTACAACCAAAATAGTCGCACCAAATCTGAAAGCTGGTAGTGAAAATTCCTGGAAATAGGAATAAGAAAAATTCATTTCTAATCTGGATCTTAGATCAAACCCAAAGTGTTCATGTTTGCTTTCCTCTCTACTCAAATCAGTATCGTAGCAGTGTAAAAAATTTCATCCAAATTAAATAACACTGAATATCGTTTTTCCCGTACAATTGTGATATTGCTTAAAAGGAAATATATGTCAAATATTATAAAATATTTTTAATAAACAAGAATAAATAATGTAATTATACGGTCAAGAAACTCAGATTTATTTTTATTCAAGAGACTTTTGCCAACTTAATAGCTCTCTTTTATATGCACTGCCTACAAACTAATAATAATCACGAAACAAGTTATTATAAACTTCACTAATTATTATTAATATTTGCATATTATGTAAGGTATAAAATTAAAAACTTATTTCAAGGTAAACTGAAAAGCAAAATAAAAAATTAGAAGAATAAGTAAGACCTCTAATAAAATTAAGGTAATGACACGCGGTTTTCGTATAGCACTCAATGGTGTACCGAACATAGGCAACCACTACATGCATTTATAATACGTCAAAAACTAGAAGCATATATTATCAAAAAGAGATTTCACATAACTAAATTTATATTCGTTTAAAACACCTGAATATGTTGCATACACCACCATTGTTTCTGAAGGAAAACCACATAGCGGAATGGTTTAACTCTAAAAGTGTTCCATCCATTACTACCAGCTGTCTGCAACCGAATTCTAACCTTTTTGTGTTAGTATAAACAATTGGCCTTATTTGGATACTATAGCTACATCATTCAGACGTAAACTGATCATCTGAAAATTTTAATCACATATTTCAGTACTTTAGGAAGATAATTTATATTGAACTGAATTAAAAAAAAAGTAAGAATTGGGATTCAAGAATAATATTTTTTAATGGTCAGGTAGTATTATAGGTAATCCAGGATGAACTACTATCCTGTTTATTAGCAGACGAAATGATATATCGCTTGACGAATGTCAGAATACTAGCGAATCTAGATTTTTTTTGTAACAAAATATTTATTGGATGTCTACTTGAAAACTGAGTCAAGTCTTGACTTTACGTATGACCATTCCCAACTACTCTCTCTCTCTCTCTCTCTCTCTCTCTCTCTCTCTCTCTCTCTCTCTCTCTTTCAAATACTAATTATCATTAATAATTAATTAATAAATTAATATTTAATTAATAATTAAATTAATGTGAATAAACTGTCCCTTTCTCCCAGTAAACATAATAAATACACGGACTGGGACGTATACGCAGGCAATATATGGGTGAAAGATTGGTATGCAATTTATGACTGAAATACAATAGAGTTATCGACAATTCTAAAGAAAACTTAACGAAAAATATATAATCTTCAGTCTACAAAGATCCTCCAGTTATTGAGCACCCTGATTTGAATAAATGTTTACTGAAAAATTTGAGAACAGACGTAGCTGAGTCTAAAAGTCTAAAAAAAATTGATAAAATGCTAGAAAGCCAAATCAAAAATCATTTTTAATAACACTTCTTTATGTCTTAAACGGATATTATGAAGTCTTACTAGTGGATCTATTCAGAAAGGAAAAGACCTCTTGTCCTCACTTCATAACAGTAACTGTAATTTGTTGAGACTCTTAAAAAACCTAAAGCGAGTAGAACATCCGATTCCACCTTTGAAAGTCCTAAGAAACTGAGTTGATAAACTGTAAGAGAGGTAAAGCCGCTCAAAGTATAAATCAATAGGTTGAAAAGTTTTCTGAAGTATTTGTACCATTTTCATCTGAATCTACTCATAAAACGAATTAAAAAATAGTTAATTACCATTTCAGGAGGCTTTTATGAATAAAATTCTTAGATTATCAGAAATTAGGGGCATTACTACACTTCAGAAAGTACCCGATTTCGATCTTACTGGATGGAAAATAATAAAGGAGCTTTCAAAAAAAGCTTTTCCAGTTACTCACTTTCACTTCTAATACACATCTAAACACTGCAACATACAGATATGAACACACCCAAAAAGTACGAAGAAATTAAACATTTAACAGTCATACATGAAGAAAAATAAAAATTCACAGAAATTCAAAAGTTATAAACCCTGACAACAGTAAAATACCAAAAAGATGAATTTTAGTGGATTGCCATTGATTAAAAAAAAAAAAAAAACAAGAAAATGTAAAACGTAAAATTATTATTCTACAAATAGATTATAATATATTCTAATAAAAAAATTATTTAAATACTAGTGAAATTTAAATATTCTGAAAATGAAATTTAAATGTTGTTCGAAGGCTAAACACAAACACGGTGTTTAGATAATTATATAATATTAACAAATTCAATAATAAAAAGTGTCTCAAATAAATTTACTCACTCTACGAATGGCTACAGCTCGGAAACGAACAGGGATAGAAGTGACAACCATATTAGCTGACAGTTTAAAACATCTGTTTTTCAATGTTGTTACTCATTGCTAGTCTATTTATCATATTTATTCCGTAATAAACATGGCTGAACTTCAGCTTTATTTAGCAACGTTAGTGGCTTGTGAAGGTAATTCGAAAAATGAGAACTTTAAAGAGATTCAAAGATGTTGGGAGTAGGAATTTGTTACACCATCGAGAGTCGCAATTGCAAGAATTTGTAACAAATTTGAAGCTAATTGAACAATGAAAAATGTAAGCAAGAAGTACTCTGGGCGAAGAAAATCCTCTATGGGAAATGAAAATGCTACTTTAGTAATGCAAACCTTTACACAATCCTCTAAGAAATCTCTCATGGAATGGTTTTGCAAAGTGGCATTAAATAAATATTTCATACAATTCTATGAGCCACATTTTTCTTTCAAAGTTAGAATACGGGTCTGTACTGCATGACTCTGCGAAAGAGATAATTAAGGGCATATTTGACCCCTTCTACAACACCTGCATTCGCATGTCAATAAAGGTATTCTTCACTTCCCCTATACCAAGCTTACTGATGGAATCCGATTAACTCCCATTACATTACAGGAGGAAATACAAGACTAGCAAACATGCGATCAACTATCACGGTAAATGATTAGACACGCTCACTTTTGAAGGAAAGACGACCAATTTAACAACATGGCTAAGAAGTAAAATTGGTACACTCTCATCTACACAGATGGGTCTGTCTCGGCTGACAGATATGGTTGTTCTATTGCACTCCCTGACACCGAGATATTATGTAAACTTAATGCCTGTTCTTCTGCGTTCTTTTGCGAGGATTTTCCGATTTGTTTCGCCTTGAAAGTTATCGAAACCCGTAGCGATGACAGCTTCCTAGTAATTACCGACTCTAGGAGTGTACTTGAGAGCATGAGCTGCAAACGTTCTGTATCAATCGTCCAGATTACTCATCATATCCTTTCAAGGATAAATAAGATGTGGTACTGGTATGGGTTCCTGACCATTGTGGGATTCTCGGGAACGAACGGGCCGATGAGGCTGCCTAGGAAGCTGCTATAAATGGCATCCGAGTACAATTGACATTTGAGAGAGACTTCATGAGATCAGTCCGTGTAAAATTGCGGGCTCAGTGGAACAGGTTTTTGCTACTCAGTCCTCCCACGGCATTACATCACATCCGGGAGAATGTGCTCGAGAACCCTCTTTCCCCGAGCAACAGAAGAGACCAAGTCATCTTAACTCGGCTACGGATTAGACACACCAGGCTTACCCACGCTCAACTACTTGGCTCTGCTCAGAAGATATGTGAGGCTTGCAAGGTCAAATGGTCCGTGCACCATCTGCTCTTTGATTGCCCAATTTTTGGAACTATCCGAAAAACTTAGACCTGGGTTCGGGACCCAGTTTAATTTCTATTAAACCAGAACGAAGGTGTAAAATTTCTGTTGCGATTCCACTGCTACAGTGGAATGAAAAATACGATTTAGTGATTTTTGTCTAATTTATGTATTTTATTTTGTATTTATTGTTGTTACTTGTCTATGTTTATTCTTTATTGTTCCTGTTCCTTTATTGTTTACTTTTGTTGTTTTATATACTACTACGTGATAGTGTTCTTTAGTCGCTAATGACTATAAATGTTGATGCGACTGTAAATAAATCCATTAAAAAAAAATAAAAAAGTTGTTACGTAAAATTATGATCAGCTAACCTGTTTAATAATTTACACACAGAAATTTTTAATTATTCGTAACTCTTCCGTTATTATGACGAAATTTTGTTCCAAGATTTCGTTAGTAAATAGAAAGAAAAATGCATTTAATAATTCTATAGATATACATTGTAAGTACGGATTATAAGTACTTAAAGTAATACCAAAATCTACTACACTTATTATTAGTGTACATGGTAGATATAGGAGAAGATTCAATAAAGGTGTAGTCGATGGAATCCCATCGTAATCGTACGGAAATTGTAAGTTCGGTTTCGATCCGTACTCAACTGAAGTAATGTAGGTCAATATGCATTTTTTCCCAAATAATTTTAAAATAAAAAATTTTCAAATAACTGTAATATTAAAAAAAATAAAAGTAATTTTACTGTCAGTTATCAGGGAATAAGAGTATTGTGGTGGTGTGAAAGTACAATTATTACATAAAAGTAATACTTGTACAATTTTATCATACTGCTTTTCATACTTTTCCTGTTTCTTTAGAAACCAAAGTGGAAAATTCTTGATAATTATTAATGACTCAAATAACCGTGTACCGTAAAAGGTTTCTTGAAAAATTAGTTCCTAATTGAAATTAGTTTCCGAACAAACAATTTAGAAGTATTTTATAGATTACTCTTTAGAAATTAATGTTAGAAAAGATACATTTTATTAGATTCTTAGTGGAACATTGTGACAAAGTCTCAATATATAAAACCAAAAGATTGTAAAATTTTAAATTTAGATATCCTAACCAAATACAAATAATAAACTACATAAATAAATACTAGTTATTAATAGTATTTAAAAATTAAAGTAAATAATATAAAATTAAGATAAGGAAAATTACATTCTAATTATAGCTACTAAACCTCCGTCATATTATTAATCAACATATTAAATTATTATTCAAGAAATAACACTAGTTTTGATGATAGAACAGATAAAGCATCACGGAAAAGTAAAACTACGACATACTCATGACTCAAATAAACTAGTGTGAGAAGTATGAAATAGAGGTAAATCATTGGCGTACTCTATATATATATATATATATATATATATATATATATACTAGCGGACCCGACAGACGTTGTCCTGACGCGGCATTATTCTGTAATAAATGCAAAATGTAATAAAATTAGCAGGAATGTGTTCTAAATTTCATTAAAATGACTATTAGTATGATATTATCAGTTTGTGATTGTTGTATTATTGTAATGGGTTTATTGATTAATTATGTGTAGTATGGTTAATATATTTATTTTCACTAATATTGAGATGTCCGATGAAAATTGAATTAAAAATTCGAAACGTCGTAAAATTAATAATTAGTGTAATTAATCAATTTTCATCCACATTACTACTAATTTTCACTTAACATCATTCTAAAAAAGTACCTCCTACATATTTTTTTTTTATTTAATAATTTTGATGTTTCATAACCATGTAAGAGCTTAATTAATCAATTAATAAAAAAATTAAAGTACTGTAAAAAAGCAACGTAGTTAAAATTTTAGTAGAAATTTTTATCATTTTTTTCATTCTTTATTTTAACATCTATTTTACCAAATTTTAGATAATTGTAAATTAAAAATAATTTTAGAAAACATTTTATCAAATTAATCAGCTAAAACATTATAAATTCAATTTTTTAAATATACTTTAAACTATATTATAAGTAACTTATATTTTTTTTATAAATGTTATAATTTATTTTACAACCTTAAATTTTTATTTTCAAAGAGCCGTTGAATACTTCATAAGTTGCATAGAATCAAATGAGAACTGACAATTTAAATTTGTAGGTTAAGTTGATTGGTATTGAATGCACATGTATACATCATTAAAATTCATGAAAAAGCATGTAAAATACTCACTTCAATACTGCACCTTACAAATTTGCACATGTACATTTTTTAATTAAACTTTAAAAAGTTATTTCAATAAATAATAATATAATATTCTTAATAAGCACGCAATTCTAGCAGACACGGCAATGCTTCGCTATTGCTAGATCTGAGTATACATACAGATTAAATGACAACAATTGAAAGTTTCATAAAACCTTAAAAAACTGAACATTAGCAATTTAACAAAATTTAACCTTTCACTTTATAAAAGTCAGAATGTAACTAATACAAATGGCAAAACAACAGCACTACCTATCGGATTTAATTCACACCACTCTCTAATCACAGCATTCGGTGGAAAATATTTTTTTAATGAAAAGTGTTGTGGCTGCAAAATCATTACAATTAATACTGAACATTAAGAAACTTACAAAAGATTACGGAACCTTATAAAATTTCACCTTTAACTTTATAAAATTCAGAATGTAAATAAATCCAATTGTCAGAACAGCATTACCTATGGGATTTAATTCAAACTATTCTCTAAATACGAATTTTAATGTAAGAACAACACTAAGCTACGACGCAAGTAACTGATATGCGAAAAAGCAACAAAATAAAAAAAATTCCTAGAATCCGATCGCAGCTCCAACTACCGGATTTGACTGATAAACCAAAAATTAAAAAAAAAACTTCTAAAACGCGATCGCAGCTCTGCCTACCGGAACCACACGCTGCCTACCGGATCCAATTGTGAACCTTAACCATCCCAAGATCAACAACACATAAATAAATTTAAAAAACATTTTCACTTCAAAACTGTACCTTACAAATTTGCACAATGTATATTTTTTAATTACACTTTAAAACGTTATTTCAATAAATAATAATATAATATTTCGCAATACGCGCACAATTCTAAACGCGATCGCAGTGCTGCCTACTTGTTACTTAATCAGTTGTGATTTTGTTTACATTGGCAACGGCCATACGGGCTCTTTGTGATTGGTCGTTGTGTTTGACAGCGGCCATCTTGCATTGATCTGATTGGTTCTCCTTTGTTTACATTTCCATCTGATTTATTAGCCTCTTATTTATTAAAAAACTGTTTTATTTCAGAATCAAAAAGATTCTAAATGAACATTTTTTTTTGCAAAATACTATATTTCTCATCTTTAATAGAAAACATAATTCAGAATCTGTCTTATTATCTTTTATTGAAGGATTTTTTTATGTTTGAAGTGAAAAAATTAGTTGTCGTTTTTAATTCAATCAGCTTTACTATAATAATTATTATTTTTTTTTTTACTAAATATACAAATTTAAAACATAACAATAGAGCAGATTAAATAGGAAACAACTAATTTTTAAATTAGCATCTTTTTTTTAAATAATTTTTCTATATTTAAATAGTAAATGACTTAACCTTGATGTAATAGTTCTTGAATTTTATTTCATATCATGTAAATTAGTTTCATACAGATTTACCAACAAAGTTTAATCACGTTAATTGAATGAATAACATATACAACAGGACAGGTTTTTTTAAAAAAAAAAAACGTTTATAAGAATTATTTTAAATGACAAAATTATCTACAAAACGCATTTTCAAACACATAGTGGTTAGAGATGAAAATGCATTAAGTCAGTTCTCGTGTTTGAAGCGCTTAACAGGTACATTTTTTTAAAAATGATTTTTTTATTTTTTTATAATCAGGATTAAAGTGTAAAAATTACCTTTTCTTGTACTTTATTTTCTTTACTTTTCATTTCGTTATAGTTTAAGGTGATTTATCTTTTTTTTTTAAATATTTTAAAAATCATTTATTACTGTAACTCTAGAATGGTTTACAGGAAATGTTATTTGAGAGCTATTATACTGTTATTTATTCAAACTGGATACAACCTGAGAGATGCATTTGCTGTAACTGATTATTCTCATAAAGAGGAAAAAAATAGACTTGGAGAAAATATCAAAAAATTTGCAATTCAGTTTCCTCATAAATAAATTTTATTATATTAATATAAATAAAAATTTCCTGGAATAGATTATATTTCCGGAAAGAGGAAAAAGCTAGACATGCTCAAAATTGCAAAATAAAAAACTGTTTAGAAAAAGATTCGAACTTTGTAATTTACTTGTTATATGACAAATACCAATTTATGTTGCAACGTAGTTAAATTAAATTTTTTCTTGTAAATAAAAGACGTAAATTGTGGTTTTAGCCAAAACTTGTATCAATTTTACTGGACAACCAATTTTTACTTGCTGACATACGCAAGTTTACTTCCCTTCAATTAGGAAATCTTCCAAAATAAGTAGTTAATGATATATGTGACGTAACATATTTACAACAAAAAATTACAATTACGTTAAACAAAAAAATAAATACCCTCTGACTAATTCATTTTTTTCTCTAGGTAGATTGAATTATAAATCTATAATCGTAGATTATAGAAGCTTTAAAGTCCATTAAGGGTGATCCAGCGGTTCCAAACTACTGTTAACATAAAAGGAACACTAGTTTTCACTTTTTCAGAGAATTTAATGCGATATTATTATATAAATCCAACCACATTTTAATCCATATTGCGGTTATTTTAATCACATTAGTTAAACCATGTATTCCATAATTTATTACAAATAAATCTCCGCACTTTGGAATTTTATTTCAATAAACGCAACCTTTTAGTTTTTCAAAAGATGAAACATTTTTAACTCTTTTATTATTTAATTTAAATTTGTTTTTTTTTAAGTCCCACTAAAGTATATTACAAAAGTATAAATATTAAATAAATATTTTTTTACGTAGAAGCAGTAATTTAATATTTTTCATATCTTAATATTAAGTTGAAGATTATTTAACAACTTTTCTCTTAATTCGTTTATTTAGATGTTTATCAACTTATTAATCAATGTTTTGCAGCTTCTACAAAAAACCAAAATATATTATTAAATTTTTTTCTTAAAAATTTTACTGAACTCTTCTTAAAAATTTCACCAAAAAACCAAAATCAGTCACTTTTTTCCAATTTTTAACAGTTATTTAAATACTAAATACAGGCTAACTCTAAAATTCTTTATCTTGCAGAAATATTTCTGCATTAACTAAACTTCCCAACTTAATGAAAATTCCCTAACTCCGTAATTTAATAGAAAATTAAGATTAATTAATATTTGGTTCACCCGAAATTCAATAATAAAAATTAAGTAAAAACGATAAAGTAACCGAGTCAGAATTTCTACAATTTGTGAATTCCGTTAGTGAAGCAAGTTATCAAGCTGCTTGTTTCATTGATACAATACTTTGAATTATCTTTCGCATTATGAAGTACGCTCAACGTTCTAAATTAGTTACTTTACATAAAATAAAATAATATTTTTAAATCAAATACCATTTCCTGTATCTTTTGTTACGCCACTACCCAGTCAGTATGAAAAAGAAACGATTCACCATAAAAAGAATTATCTATTAAGACTCGGCTTTGGATTTTCAATTTTACTATGAAGTTAGGAATTATATTTTCTTGCTGCCTATTAATTAATAAGTAACCATAAATTACGTACCCGTACGCACAACACAAACCAACACATGATAACAGTCATTATAAATTTTAAGATGCAAGACTACTTCACGTACAAAGAGAATTGAAAGGTTTTCACCTTTTAACTTCTGTTTTAGTACTTGATTGCACAAACATTTGTCTTTTAAATTTTAAGATGGAAGAAATTTGAAAGGAAAATTATTATAAAAACAAATAAAATTTAGTTTTTGATTAGACAGATCTGAAACCTAATTGGTATTAGAGTCACCTCTATAAAATTATATCTTCGTTTTAATACTGCCCGTATAGAAAAATATTTTCCTCTAGAAATAAGGGAATTATTTTATGTAAAACTTTAATACATTGTATTTATGACTATTTTATCAACGTGCCTCATAAAATTAGTTCTATGAATCAAAGTTATTAAAAAAAAATCTAGCAATAATAGCGTGACAAGAAATATACTAGGATATAGATTTAACATTCTTGTCCGATTTAATGAAATTTTGTAGACTAAAGAAAGCATGGTGGTGAACAGGAGACAGAAGAATGCTGAACATAAGAAGACAATGGGGCTATGTGGGAGTGAATCCATTTATCCCACCACCGTTGAGAAATGGCTCCAACATCGTAGTAATTCTCCTATTCCTTAGAAGATAGAAAACGTTAAAAATAAATTCAATAGTTAATCTCGATGTTAATGAAGGTGCAATTTACAATAAAAATAAAATCTCTAATACTCATATCGCATCACGTTTTGTCAGTAGTCAGTATGATTAAATACGTGCAAAAATAAAATCAATTTCAGCTTTAAATAATAAATAAATATAATTCAAATAAATATAACAAGTCTGGTATGCACAAACCAATATAATTATCTATTTATTGATTATTAAAGTCGAAACTGCATACGTGTTAAACATATTTTATTCACTTAAATAAACATCACTGATAGCATATCTTGGTATCAAAAAATAATCATAATTCATTAAATGGTTATTTATTTATATTTCCTGCAGAATGGTAGATGAAGTTATAAAGAAACATCATATTATTGCCTGAATAGTCAGTTGTTTAAAAGAAAATTATAATAGTAAATTAAAACTTTATACGTTGCCAAAAATAAACTTACTTAAAATTCACTAAGTAAATTTAATTTTGTACTTTATTCATTGCGAAAAAATTGTCATTAAGAAACTTTTTACTTTAGACTAGAACTGCTAAAGCGATATTGTAAAATTAGTCGCTTTTATTTTTTATAAAAAAATAGTTATTATGAAATATACAAGTTTTTATATATACTATATATTTTTTGGACGTATATTTATTTTTGGAAAATAGCTTTAAGAAAATGTTTAATTTTGGCAATAAAAATTAAAAATTCAGTTTTACATTTAAATTTTCTGTCACAAGTTTTACGTGTTAAATTTTTTCGATTCTTTTTGAGTGAATTCTAAATGGTGGATAATGGTTAAAGACAGAATAGTTTGGAAAAATAATTTTAAATATTTTCATTTGGTAATTTATAAAGCGTTTTAAATTTAAGTAAGCAGTTGAGTTATTTTAACTAATTTGGGTTAAGATTACGTAATTTGATTGGATTATTTATTTTCTACTTCAAATAATGTAATTTTTATACAAAGTCGGAACATGAGAGGTTATTTATTTTTAAGTGCTTTTGATTCTATAATCAAAAGGTTAGACACTGAATAAAACTTCAATGAAAAAACTCATCGGATTTTAAAAATTAAAAAAGTGTAACCTCTAAGCTAAGGTGTTACCTTGAAGTGCGGGTGTTGTCGACAAAAATCAAACATTTAAACATTTTACTGAACTATTTAACAAATAAACTGACTAAAAAATGTTTAGCTCTGTAAAAAAACCAGAAAACATAAAACAATTTTGTAATGATGTGCTAAAATAATATTTCATCTTACAGGCTGTCGGTAGTATATTAAAAAAAATTATAATCCTTTTTTATCGACAATTTATCTCAATCCACATTTGAGTTTACGTACTTCATCTATGATATGCGGTTATAACGCAATGAATAAAGCTTAAGGAAGGTAGGCAGATTTATAAACCGAGAGCAAATCTGATACTTACTTATGAGATATTACGATAATGTTTTTAAGAATGAAAACACATAGTTGGGGTAGGCTACTTTGTAGTGTTGCTTTCCTGAGAGGAATTTTTTCTTTTGTTTTATGGTATTCTATAGAGTTTCCCTGTATTATTATTGTTATAGAGATGATTCTGGTTTTGATTTTAGTAAAGACTAACAAACTACTGTATTGTTAGATTATTGTGATCCGATACGTAAAACCAGGTCTTTATTAGGCGATGTGTAAGAATATCAATTTATATTTTTATGTCGTCTACTGGGTTGTTAGTTTCTAAACAAGTATCATTTCGTGTCTAATGTATCTGAAGTACAGATGCAACCGGTCAAATTATAGAGTGCGAGCGTCACCTATACTCAGGTAAAGCGGTATGTGATGTGCCGTGGTTCATTTGACTAAAAGAAAAAATCTACAATAAATCACTTTTGTTTTTCCTGCTTTCTTTAGTATGTTTGGCATTGGTTCTTACTGTTCTTAGGATACTACTGTATTTTCACTTGAAACTTACATCAGACCGCCTGCAACTATTACCGCTCTGGTATCTAACATTATATTTGAAAAGTCAAGAGTTTCAGCCTCGACATCTTCATCGTGTGGCTCAAAATATTAACAAAAAAAGACAAAAATGTGTGACTCGGTAAAGCTTGAATACTAACTAGAAACTAACTTGAATACTAAACTAGAATACTGACAAAGTAGAATATTGAATATTGAAGTAGAATATCGCAGTATAGATAATGTAAATTACTCAGCAATTTGCAGGAAATCAATTATAGATAGCGAGTAACGGCTTGTGTAAGATAAATTACAATTTTTTACGGTAGAACTCGTACTCTCTCCCAAACAGATTATACAAGATATCACAGTAAATTGTATTCATAATTTATATTTACAATTATTCGGTCTTTTGTAATACCTTACAAATATATCAAGAAATAATATCAAAAAGTGTCATATTTCTTCTTTATATCAGTTTTACAAAATAAATATAAAACTAAACAAATATTTGAGTATTAAGACGGCTATTTCATAATGGTTCAAGTTGGATATGAGGTTTTATAACAATTAGTAGTTAATTCTTTTAAATGCTAAACGAATAAACATACACTCTCCAACAAAATATCATTTACTATATTTGAATTATTGGGTGAGAAGCCTTTTATTAGATCATTAAAGAACTTGCATCTTGAGTTATATCTACCGACTAATTAATCAAATGATCTAGCTTTAATTGTAAAGCCCAAACAAAAAATCTCTATAAGTAATTACAGCATTAAAGTGGCTGTAAGAATCAGTGGGCGTAATTTTTCTTAAAAAAAAATTAAGTTGAATTATTTTTACATCACATGAATTCATTAATTCATAAAAACGTCTTGGATTAAGAGAAACGTAAATGTATCCTATCCAGTCAAATTCCTACAAACCGTGTATATCAGTGCTGTTTATATTTAGTACGAATAAATCTAGGTGTTAAAAACTTATGATTAAAAATTTTTAGGCATAAAAATCAAGACAATAAAACAAAATCAGGATTATATGTGTTGCTTAATACGTACAAAAACTTTGAAACAAAAAATGTTGAAAATGAAAAGAGAAAACTTGACCATATCGAATTATTTTTAGTTAAGTGATTTTAAGAAGAACATCAGGCCGTAAATCTTCAACAAAATTCCTCACACCTTATTCAAAAATATAATAATCGGTTAGTGAAATCGAAAATCTCGTTGAACAAGCTTAAATGCAATACACGCAGATTATAAAACCGACATAAAATTAAAATCATTAATAATTACAAAAAACTAACTTATTTTAAACATTAAAAATATTATTAATAAAAAAATATCTCGTTTTTATTTGTAGATATATAAACATTGAAAAAAAGAGAATGAGAGAAAATAAATAAAACTACTCTTTACAGAGAAATTAATAATAGAACCATATGGTCTTTTAGACTTAATTTAAAGTGTAGATTAACGATTAATCTCTTTTTTATTAATTAAAACAGATTTAAGAGATTAAAAGTTACACTAAACTTAGTTCTAAGTAGTAGAATTTGGGGAGAAAGATCATCGACTTTATAAGAGTGGATATCGAGTAATGTATTTTTCAATTATTTCATAAGTACGGATACTGACTCAGCTGATATCACCTTATATGGTGAGAAAGAACTCACCTTCTTATAAGGTGAGAAATGGGCATCTAATCCTATCCTATAGGAAACAGTTTTAATTTCATAGATATGTTACTTTTCCTCAGACTCCACGTAAAAGGTAAACATGGTTTTATGATGTAGTTATAATACTAGTGACTAATTTCTGCATTAAAACACTGACGATTATAAACATAATTTTGTTTTAGTGTTTGGAGACTTGGACAGGATTTGAAATGATTATCTAGTCATGATTTTAGAATAGCCACTGTTTAATTTGTTTGCTCCGTGTGATTTATAAACGATTGCTACACAATTTTAATCGTATTATCAAAATTTATATTTTTTCTAAATTGAATAACAATTATTTGTTTATTTTTTTTTTAATTTACAAACTTTGTAACAAACTTTACCTTAAATGTCTTTGTATTCTTGCGGAAAACAAAAATTCGAAGCAGTGATCCAACTTTTAACCGTATTGTACTCATTTTCTGATTTTATAGATCAATTCCTAAATGGTGTTATAATACAATTTACAGAAAACTACAAGGGAGTTTTTATTACAGTACCGTGTTTCAGTGTAATGAGATCGAATTAATGCTGAAGGATTATTATAAAATTTTAAGATAACTGATTATCTTTTTGTTTATTAAAACGGTTTTAAGCGCGCATGTTCAAGAATATAAGATAGTTGTGTCGTTTTGTCTGTAATACGTAATTCAGCTAACATTCTCTCAACTAAAAAGACTAGCACATATCCACACATAGCCAAAGGAACATATTTGTTTAATTTTTGTTGAAATTTATCACACTAACAATTCATAATAAAAAGATTTCAAGAAATGTTTTTAAATTATTATTACGACAATAAGTACATTTTAAAACCATCCAATAAAAAGATTTTTTTTGCAGTCATCTCGAAGGTAAGATAAAAATCACTCAAGACTTACCATTAATGTCCAAAAGATTTTATTAACATGAGTTTTTCTGTTATTAATAAATACACAACTTTACAGTCTCTACTAAATGCTTAATGTGATTAAGTAGTAATTCTACGACTTAGTAGTTTTATCGTACTCCATTTGAAAACCTCATTAACAGTTTCTGTGTTAATATTCTGGTGAAGTTTAATTTAAAGTATTAAAGAACCAAAACTTCATTAAATTCCTCTGGATTTATTTTTTCTTCATGAAATTATTGGCAACATTCTTCTGTTAAAAGCATTTGTAATAGTTTTTCGGAATTTAAAATAAAATAATTTTTTTTTTAATAGTCAAAGGAAGTAGAATCTTTGAAGCTTCGAATAGCGAAAGTTTCAAAATTGACATATTCCAATTTATATTATTGTTGATAAGTTAATTTCAAATTTTAACAAAAAGGCCTAGATTCTGAATTGACATGTTTACAGCAATCTAGTTTTGTTCGAGAGTTAAGGCAGTTTCCAAACAAGCAGAAATGATTTTATTCTGTTTTTAATCCAAACAATAAATAGGGGTTCCGAAGTAGCAAACTAAAAATAATGTTAAACGTTCAGCATCGTGTTTTTGTATATATATATATATATATATAATGCACGTACAAATACGCGCGCGCGCATTCACACACACACACATTTCTATCCCAGAAATTGTTAACTTTATATGAAACGCATAGTACTAAATTAAATATATTAATGAAAATCTTTGCGTTGATGATTCGGATTTAGAGACTAGAGAAAAAATCTATTTTCAAATTGATGAAAATTGAATATTTGTCTAAACTGTATTATTTTAGAATTAAATTTTCATTGTTATTATTTTTTTTCTATGATAAATCAATGGTAAAACTGTAAATTGCGACGCAATTTTAGACACTGGAAACATTAGTATATTCTATTTTCATTAAGAAGAAATATAAATCCAAAACTCTTAACTGTTTTATGATGGAACCGGGAATAATGATTTCAAATTAGATCTTCTTTTGTTATGATGTACAATAGAAAAATGTTCTACTTTATTTTTGCTCGAACATCGTCTTCACAAGATTTTTCTTTATAAAGACAGAATATTAAAATGAAAATATTAAAAAACCTAAAAAATAAAAAAGTAATTAAGGAAGAATAACGATTGTATTCTATATATTTGTTACTCTTCTTTTTGTAAGAACAGAAGTTTTTAATTATTTTTATAAGAAATAATTAGTAAAAACTGAATCAAAATCAAAAATTTTAATTTAATGAAAAACAGATAGGGGTAAAAGAGGAAAAATAGTATAAATCCTGTTAAATAGACACAAAATAAAAAAAAATTCTTGAATAACTAAGAAAAAAAAAGAAAAGTTATTTAGATTCTAAGAAAGGAATGTCATAGTTGTAAAAAAAAAAAAAAAAACATTTATAATATTTAAAATTTATTCTTTTAGTTAATGGCAGTTAACATTAAGTTATTATAAACACCCAATTTCGTCTTCGACCATAATTTCCTTTTAAATATATTTCTACGTGGATTACTTCATCATAAGTTAAATAAAGATTGTTTAGGTTCGCGTAGTCTTAAATCAGCTGATTTGGAAGTCGAGAGTTACAGCGTTCAAGTCCTAGTAAAGCCAGTTATTTTTACACGGATTTGAATACTAGATCCTGGATACCGATGTTCTTTGTTGACGATGACGATGTTTCTTTTAACTGTGACTTTTATCAACTTTTGTACACAACAGAAGATAAACAAGATTTTAAATGATAAAGAATTGCAATTGTTTTAACGGTGTAACGATATCATTTTAACAATATAAATAGCATCTCTTGCCGGCCTCCGGGCGCGTGTGGTAGCGTTTCGGCCTTTCATACGGAGATCCCGAGTTCGAATCCCGGACAGACATGGTATTTTCACAAGCTATAAATCATTTCAACTCATCCTCTGATGCAATACCTAACGGTGGTTCCGGAGGTTAAACGGAAAAAAGTAGCATCTCTAAAACTAAACTATGATAAGGAATGTAAGAAATTGAACAATCATCTCATCGCACACGAAGTCTAAAAATATGTCTATTTTTTTTGTCTTCAGTCATTTGACTGGTTTGATACAGCTCTCCAAGATTCCCTATCTAGTGCTAGTCGTTTCATTTCGGTATACACCCTACATCCTACATCCGTAAAAATTTGTTTTACATATTCCAAACGTGGCCTGCCTACAAAATTTTTTCCTACTACCTGTCCTTCCAATACTAAAGCGAATATTCCAGGATGCCTTAATATGTGGCCCATAAGTCTGTCTCTCTTTTAGCTATATTTTTCCAAATGCTTCTTTCTTCATCTATTTGCCGCAACACTTCTTCATTTGTCACTTTATCCACCCATCTGATTTTTAACATTCTCCTGTAGCACTACATTTCAAAAACTTCTAATCTTTTCTTCTCAGATACTCCGATTGTCCAAGTTTCACTTCCATATAAAGCGACACTCCAAACATATACATTCAAAAATCTTTTCCTGACATTTAAATTAATTTTTGATGTAAACAAATTATATTTCTGACTGAAGGCTCGTCTCGCTTGTGCTATTCGGCATTTTATATCTAATAAAATAGTATAATATATCTAATAAAATTTAAACTTAAAAACTTTTTAATCTTTTCCAAGTATTCTAATAGTAATTTGGACTTAACAAGTGGAAAAAGTAAGCTATAAATAAAAAATCTTTTACAAGTCATGATTTAACTTTTACCTGTCTAGTGATAATGTCCGCAGACTGTTTTTACACGTTATTCTAAGATAAGAATTCTTGGTATAGAAAAAAAATTTTAACAAAATAAATACTTTATAAAAGTTCTATTATTTACATTAATCTCAGCTCTGTTCCCGATCATTTCACAACTTCCATTTTCCTCGTCATCATTTTCTTTAATCTTTACTTTTCACAGTCGTTCCGGGTTTTAAACCTTATGTCTAATTATGAAATTTTTAATTTCTATCTTTTTAAATTTTTAGTTTTTGTCCGGATAATTACAACTATTCAAAAATGATGACCTATTCCAAGATCAAAAAGAGATGATCATGCTCTTACTTTTCATTATTTTTCTTTCTCATTTTACTGCATTTTTTCCTCATTCTTCTTCAATAAATTTTTTAGAAGAAAAACTCGGTCTTACATACAATTTTTAAGAAAAATGTTTATAATTTCTTAACTCGTAATATTCGACAATAATACAATCACAGCCCTTTCTTAAAAAATATGATAAAGCAACTACAGAATTTTTTTATGTAACGTGATTACATTTTTAATAATAATAATAATTAAAGTATATCATATTTAAGTTTGTACTAGTCCTTTGTAAATTTTTAATTCATGTATGAAATCAAGTTTCAGTATAATATTACCTTTTTATTATCATTCTTTTAAAAGGAAACTCCTATTTTTAATTCATGATGTAATGGAATTTATTATCTTCGTGTCAAGTACGCATAAATGTAAGCTTGAACTAAAACATCACGTCTAACTCGGTATTCAATATATAACTACTTCAGTAATAAAAACTATCATTTACTATGCATAAGATCGTAATTTAAAATATTAATCACGACGAGAAATAAATTTTAATATCTTGGACGTATACTTTGGTACACATTATTATAATACCGGTAAGAATTTACACAAATTGACTTCTGAAACGATTTAGAAAATTAAAAAAAGCATTACTAAACAAAGAGTACGAAACTTTTTAATGTCATAAAATGACAGCTTGTCTTTTATATGTTAAAGAAAAAAATTCATTTCTACTTTTCTCCCTGTAAAATATTACATTAACTATTTACTTCACAGTCTGAATTTTCGACCGACTTAAATGATATAAATTCAATCTCCGTATGGTTTAGTTATTCAAAAAATATTAACTTTTATATTTTACGAAGTGCAATATTTAGGTCTTTTTTTTCAAACTTGCATTAAAAATAATATATTTTTTTAACGATTGAAATGTTGTTATTAACCCATAAAATGAGTTAAGGACACAGTTAATAAACTATTATGATGGCAAATAAATTAAAAAAAAAAAAAAAACAAGAATGAATGCAACAGCTTCATTAATAAATAATTTAAATACTATATCATCAAGTTTTTATGATATTTGCCTTCTATTGCTCATACCGATAAAAATAATAGTAATCTTATTTTCCCTTTTTGTAAATTAGTATGAAAAATATTGACAGAGCAACTGTATTTAATTACAAAAGAAACAATTTAAACAAATGCTTCAATAACAGGATTAAATTTATCCCTCTTCGCTTTTTTTTCGTTTTCATGTACTACAAAATATTACGAGTCGACATAGTTCAACGATAAAGCATTTTACGCCTAGCAGTTAAAATATGAACATACCAGTGGACACACATTTTAAATACATAAATGAAAATTTAATTTTGGATAACTACTTTCATGTGTGAGAAATATTGGCAATTAAATGTCATCCTACTCCAAAATTACTCCTCACGTTCTATGGCAGTGAAAAAAAATTATCTACTGGGCTTTACCGATAAAGTGTCATACTTAAAGTCAATATTAATATTACAAACATACGGGAAATGCAGGTTGTGCATCCCCCCCCCACCATCTACACCAACAGAGGAGAAGAAAAAATCTAAGGCCGGCAGTAGGAGTTCCCTGTCCTTCTGGGAGAACGCCTCCGATCTCGAACGTAGTTCTGTGTCCTGCATGGAAGAGGGGGGCCAGGAGAAGCGAAACTGGAGAGTGGTATAAGTGCGGACCTTCGGAAATGGAAGAAGTGTTTGGCGTTTAACACTGGAGTTTTAGTCCGGTATGTCAAAGAACAGAGCTTACTTATCTGCCAAAACGCGATCGCTAAGCTGGAAATAAAAGACTGCTCCCGCAATATCGAAGGTATTGCCCGTGTGGTGGAAATGTTTAAAGACCTGCTTGATGATACAGCTGTGGGGTCTCAGAAGAGGCGTCCTGCAGAACTGGACATGTTGGATAAGGGCATAGACTTACTTCATTATCACGGATGTGGCCTCACGAATTCCCGGACGGAGGCTTGCATCGACGCATATCTCGAACGGCTGGTTTTGATGGGCTTGACTGAGGACGTCTTCAGCCCTTGTAGAAGACGCTATAGACGTGGAAGAAGGTATTGTATCCTCTTGGATTATTGTTATGGTGGTTGGGATCGATGACCCTCAAAATTATATGATATTCCATAGGGCTCCGTGGATTCGGGACCTGGCCCGTACCGATAGACTGAAGGTTAGTCAGGGGTCCTTGTTGAGCGATCGACTGCCCACGATCTATCTGGAGGGGATAATGCATGTAAGACAGATCTTGGAAGGACGGATTACGTTTTGGTAATCGACTCAACAGTTGGAGATCTTTGTAGTCATCTGATCTTCATAGTCATAGTCAGTTCCTCAAGTGCTGAATGATGGGTAGAGTCGACCGGTCTGTTTCTACAGGCCGCCTGAGAGGATCGGACAGATTTTAAGGCGCACCGTTGATTATACGTGTAGGCGGGCATGGAAGCGGCATTTTATTCATTTGTTGCGCCCGTCGTCAACATATTGATGCCGCAAAGAAAGAAGCGACCGGTGGGGGCCACCAACCGCCCCGGTGGAGGGCAAGGCGGAGGGGAGGTCTTACAATCTTACGCTGATCTCTTCTGCCCCGTGAAGGGTGCAGTGTCGCCGGGGGAAACCGGGGTCCTGTCAGTACGGAAGGGCCAAGGAAGGATCTTCACCTACGGATGCGAGCAGATGGTGGTGCGGCCGAACAGTTGAGCAGAGATATCACCAAAAAGTGAAGAGTGATACTATGGTCCTGGCCGTAAGGGGTGGTAGGAGAGTCCACGTTCTTAAAAAGGACGTAGATGCTCTCACGACAAAGGATGAGTTTCTCTGGGAAATTCGTAAAATCACTGGTGAGTCAGAAACTGTAGATGTTTTATCAATGCTGCCGGCTTATGTCTCGACACAAGTAGTAACATTAGCTGGGCCACCCACTCTTGCGGACAAACTGCTGTCTGATGTGCTTGTTCGCATTGGGTGGATGGCCTGTCGGGTAACGCAGCGTGCCTCCGACGAACTTTGCTTTAGATGCTGGAGTCCAAGTTACAAGGCTAAGTTCCAAGTTCTGTAATGGCGCAGATAGAAGGAGCCATTTTTTTACGCGTGGTAAGGCCGGCCATATACGTAAAAATTATAATCAGGAGCCTTGATGACCATCCTGCAAGTTGTACGGTCATGGGCCCGTAGATCGAAGATGCAAGAGGTTCCATCTGCGTCAAGAGTTGTGTCTTCACAGTAACGTCTTTGAGAGACATCCACCCGGGAGGGGTGGGAGGCTTCGGTCTTCCACCTTCAATGATCAGGTGGGAACTCCTTTGAAATGCCATGGGGGGAATGTAAGACCGTAGTCCCGATGGGGATCCCTTTGGGGGTTCCCCACTAGAGACGAAGCATCAAGACCGGAGTCCCGGTGTTGAGGCATGGCATGCAAAACGACCGAGTCCCGGCTGGCTGGACAGGGCCTTGCGTCCTTACAAGGTAGTTTGAGGCAAGGACACTCCCCGGAGCTGAATTTATGCTTAATTGTGTATCCAACTCCAAGGATCGGGGAAAATACAGATGTATTAAAAAAATCTGCATTTTTAAAATATATTACCCGGATGAGGAAACTACAGATGTATAAAAATGAAAAAAAAAACAAAAAAACATTGCTTTTAATTTAACTTAAATAAGTACATAATTGCATAGTCAGGTACCATTTAAAAAAAAATTAATGATATAGTCATTTCACAACTATAACTCTGTATGCAACAATCTTACAGAAATAATACTTGTAATATTTATAACTCATTAAGTGGGTTAACGGTAAGAATCTTCACCACACAGCCCTGATACGCATACGTAATTTCGAGTTTTTAATAATTTAATTTTGTACGCAAGTGGTTTGTTAAGTATTTATTAAACTAAGTATTGTAATTTATACGTATAAGTTTCAGGCGGTGTTGAATTAGTATAACTGATGTTTGGGAAGAATTTACGTTATTACGTAAATTCTTCTACTTTGTGGCTAACGAGTATTTTTACTAGGTTAAACTCTTCCGTGACTAGCTATGTAGTTTAAAGCTGCGTAATGGTTTCAGCATATGGTTTCTGATGATTTCCCTAGTATTTGGTATTATTTACTTGTTTCAATTTTTTGACGCTTGATATATCTGTTTTTTTTGTTTTTAAATTATTTTTGTAATGAATCACTGTAGAATCAAATTTGCAGATATTCCTACTACTGTACTAAGTAATTTTATTCTTAAAAATAAATATTGATAAAAAAAGATTAATTTTCTCACTTTACGTTTCTTGTACAACCGAGCCAGTTAAATTAGGTATAAAATTAAATTGCAATATAATAACAGTAACAATACATTTTGATTAATTTTTTTTTCAATTATGGAATACACTGAAGATATATTTTTTAATAATATAATTTCTTCTTTTGTGTAATTCTTTAATTAGATTTATTGCTTGAACTGCCAGGGTTGAGAAGAAAAATTTGATTTTTATCTTAAAACTTAGCGTAATTTTCTATAATATCGTAATACTTGTCGTTCTAGTGTATTTTAGGACTAACAGAAAGAGAGAGATTATTATACGACAAAGTCTGACACTTAGGTCGGATCCCCACATTTCACGCTTCATTTGCTTCATTGTATCAGACATTCCCACTTAGTAACAATCTTCTTTCTGGATTCTACCATAAAATAAATGTTAGGGTTGCTAAGATAATTCATTAAGCTAAAATAAGCGAAAAAATTGCGTTTACTATTACTTAAAACAATCCTGTTTTTATGTTTCGATTTAAGAATTTTTTTATTAATTAAATTTAAATAAAATTGTCGATAAATAAAAAAAAAAATCGTTTTCCAATTTACTTTGTAATTCATGTTATTCCTACTCTGCATTACGCAGGCCGAATGTAAAAGGAATTATTTCTGTGGTTGTATCGTTTCATTCTTAAAGTTTTAACGCATAATAATTGGAATAAACTGAGGTCAGACTTCTTCATATTTGTAATTCTAACATAATTTTTGCGGGAATATTAAATAAAAGAATTGTAGTTTACATTTTAAACCCTAAAATCCTCGGAAGTTGTATTCTGATTTTATTTTTATATTTTAAGAAATCAAGTTCCGTTTTTATTCATAATGGTTTATTATAGAAAAGCAAAAGATTTTCTTTTTTTTTAATTAAGTAGTGTAAATAAGTGGACGAAAGCATTTAAAGTAGTATACAAACACGTCTTTCTTTACTGTATACAACAGCTTGTATAACAAAAAAAAATAAATAATACTTTTAACTAGTACTGAGCAAACTGATGGTTCTTGTGATTTAACGAACCTATTTTTCAGACGACTAATTCTTTCCCATTCCAAAGACAAATGTTCCGTTAACTTGTTGAAGGTATGGAGTAAAGCAATTATTATTCTTGAAAGCTGAATTTTATTTCATGGTCGAACAAGCAAAAATATTGCCCATTGACTTTTCTTTCATATTACTACGAACACCAAACCGCATTAACTGGAGACCTTGTAGACAAGGTCTAACAATAATTTCTAAAATTTATCATAAATTAAGTATGTGTGTACGTGTGTGTGTGTGTGTGTGTGTGTGTGTGTGTGTGTGTGTGTGTGTGTGTGTGTGTATGCACTTTACTACGTATAATACATTTTATTCGTAATTATTTTAAATATACAAGTTTAACGTATTCAACTAGATAAAATCAGGTGTTATATTTCCTTTGTCTAATGTTTTTATTCACCGGCATAAAATTACTATTAATTTTTTTAATTAAAAAATATTTTCACAGCGTTTTCCAAATGATTTTGAATAATCCATTTAGTTTAAATCTACAAAAAAAAAAATTAATTCTGAATACTAAAAAAGATGGAAAACGACAGAGTTTTCTATTTTTTCAGAAAAAAATACACTTAATACAACGCTGGATTTATCATTTAAATATTGCCAAGGTATATAGACCTAAAATGCGTACACATCAATTAAATTTTAATTACATAATACACATTATAATTAAAATTTATTTAATTAATAAGCTCTTTTCAAATATTTTTACCAAATATATTTTGAAATAAACAAAATTGTTAAAAAAGAAATGTGAACAAATCTTATTTACGTAATTTATTTATCGAAGAGGTAATTTTTAAATTTCAGGAATATTATTCGTAATAATTAAAATGTAACTGAATGCAATACTTCATACATTGAATAACTAATTTTTTATTTACAAAAAAAAGTATATATATATATATATATATATAATTATATAATATTACACTCAAAAAAAATACCTGGTACAAAAGAAAGAAAAATATTCCATTTTTGTAAATACCTAAATGAATATGTGATTTAATACCAAGGATTATGACAATCAGCCTCTTATAATAGCATAGTGATTCAAAAAAGTATTTTTTGATTCCTACCTACTTCATATTTCATATAAAATATGAAATATCCAGCGTTTTTAAATGCTATTCAAATTCGTTTCTTGTAGTTAAGTTTCATAATGTAAGACAAATTTCGTAATTTTTAAAAATTCTCTTTTTTATTCTTGTAAAGATTGCGAGTGTTAGAGGTTTTTCTTAAAAATTAACCAGTAGGACAAAAAATATTCCTTCGACATACTCGTAATTAGCTGTGTTTTCTTTTTCTTTTTTTCTTTTTTAATAAACTGATATTTTAACTTTTATGAGAAATAGTTTTGAAAAAACTAGGTTAGAAAAAGTACATAAATAAATTTTTTATCCTATCATTTCAAGTACAAGATTTTTTTTAATTGTCTTTAGTATACTGAAGCAATCTATATAAAAAAAATGTAAATGTTCGTTTGTTCAAAATCTTAAATCTCTAAAGGTTCTTCACCGATTGCTTTGAAATTCTGACGCAACGTTGCATTCGAATACGCTCGTGTTTTTGTATTTATTTACCTAAGATGTCACACATGTGACAGGTAAAAACATGCTTTTTTTGAAAAACAGCGATATCTGCTTGACGTAAAAGAAACACACGCTATTATAAGTATTTTACGATCCCATTTTAATGTTTTCGATATGTATGTCCGTTATAGATTAAAAACTAATGGACCGATTTACGCGCGGATTAAAAGGGAGAAAGTAATCGGAAAAGGGAAAAATAGAAAAAGGTAAAAGGGAAGAAGGGCAAAATGGAAAAAAGAAAAGGGGGAAAACGGGGAAAAGGAAATGGAAAAGTGAAACAAGAAAAAATAAGAAGGGAAAGGGGGAAGGGAAATAAGAGAAAGATAAATGGAGGAAGGAAAATAGAGGGAGAAATGGGGAAAAAGGGAGGAAGTGGGAGAAAGGGTAAGGGAATATAGTAAAAATTAATATGAAATTAGGGGGAAAGGAAGGGGGAAAAGAAAAGGGGAAAGGGAAAGGTTAAATTTTGTGACGTTCCATAATGTTCATTTTCTTAATGTTTTATCAAACTTTCAGTTCTGTTTATTTTATCTATATATATATATATATATATATATATATATACTCAAATCTAGCAGTAGTGAAGCATTGCCGGGCCTGCTAGTATTAAATAAATAGCTATCATATTCTGTACGTAACAAAGATTTTACTATTTTTATTAAAGTCTGATGGCGATTCAATGGAAATTTGCAACCATATTTTGATTAAGTATATTCATTACAGTGCAGCAATAATTTGATTAATCACAGTCTTTAGGGAAATATAATTCAGTCTCAATATAAACAGTAAATTGATTGTCTTTTCCATTTTATGGCTAAAATTAAAAATCTTGAATCATTCTTAACAATTATTTCAATATTGTTTTATTCACCAAATTAGTAGAAAAGTGAAAATTGATTATTGCAATTCTTATGTTTGTCATATGTGATCGCCAAAAAAACTTCATTAACCGTCATTATCTTGTTAAAAAAATTATTTAGACAAAGTGAAATTGCATTCTTTTGAAAATTAAACTAGAACATGATTTGCTAAAATCAGACAAGCGCGCGCGCGCACACACACACACACACACACACACACACACATACAAAATTGTTTATATGTAATGATTGATTGTATGAGAGGTAGGACTGAAAAAAACGGCTAATTGAAAATTAATGAATTCAAATTTTGAGTGTGGATTGTTATTTAATACAAAAATAATTCTTCAAATAATTAATTTATCAAAAATACATTTTTGTGGTCAAAATGCTAAGTAATCATGTTGCGATTTTAATAGGTTTATCACCATTTTAAATTAGAGCGATTATATTAATTTATTTTTGCAGTATACCTGAATATTAGTTCCTAAAAGAATGATTCAACTTGTACATCTGATTGATTTCACTCTCTTGATTTCAAAGATTAAATCTTTGATCAATTACAATGAAGATGTAATTCTTAAATCACTGAACATAATGTAGTAATCTTGTGTGCGCACAAGCAGAGGTTGTTAGAATTGTTTGGAAATAGGGTTTCATATTACAGAACTGAATATGATTGGACAATAGAAATAGATGAAGATATGTGTAAATACAAAACTGCTATTTTACAGAAAGTTTGAAATTTGCGCAATCTTGAATTCAACTTTAATCTTTTAAACGGTAAATGGTTTTGTTTTTTGCATTTAATTTTAAAATTATATGCAATAATGTACTTCTAACAGTTATTGTAGTAAAAAAATCAAATATCTTTTAAATCATTAAAAAATATAACCTACTGTCCGACATGCATAAAAAGCAGCTGGATTTAGTGTACCCCAGTTGCATTCCTAAGAGTATAGCGATGACTTTTAAATTGCCACACATTTTTCACTTGTGTTTAGCGTATTTGATTGAGTCTAGGAGGATTGCCACGTTTGCCCAAGTCTCCTTCATGTGAACTCAATTCCCCCCAGAGGGAGACAAATACCCGCCTTGTTGACATTGCCGGTTGCCACACCACCCCCTCCGATCCTAACCATGATTGACTTAATCGGAGGACATCATCTAGCCCTCAAACTGATTATCATTCCACAGTAATAAGCCGGCATCGTTGAGATGCCAATGATGCGAATGCCTAGAAAGACATTCCCGTCAGTAATTCCGTCCTGTCCTACCCTTCACCGAAGGCATCGGACACCTAATAAACAATACCACGTAGCTCTCTGGAACTATTCTGTTCTACCAAACTTGCGGAAGCACGAAGACCCCGCGCCTAACTTTGCTAAAAACCTAAACGTTCTGCACCTAAATATGCTCTATAAAGACAGTCATTCAATAAACCACTGATTGCTACGATAGCAGTAATAAATAATTGTGTGATTGGAGAGCAAACAAACAAAAAATGTAATCCTAGAGAACCTCAGGTCTGGTCCGTCCGGGAGTTGAACTTCATATGAACTGCATAACCAACAGGAATAGAACGAAGACGGTTGCCGTTGCGAAGTAATAAAGCTTTCAAATTAAGCTTGGAAGAGTCTATGAATACACTCCAATGAATTGAATCAAGATTCAAATTCAAACATTTCACCAAGCCATTAACGTCGCAACAAACAGAAAGATTGTTTTTCTTCTCAAAAAAAGAAAGCAAATCTCTATGATGATGTCTGTGCTGTGACAATCGGACATTACGTTGGAGAAGATTCCATTGCTGTAGTTTTGATCCTAGAAGTTCTGTCTTCTTCGAAAATCAAGGTCTCGAATGAAATCATTCAATTCCGCTTGACTCAGTCTGTGCGATTTATAATTTTTTTCGTCAAAATCAGAGTCATGGGATGTGGAAGTGTTGTAGGGTCCTTCTTCTTCCACACTGTCTTCATTTTTTTACTTTAAGCTCATCATTTTGGGGTGGAGTAGGAACTGGTAAACTACCTGAATGTGGAATAGGTCAAACAGCAGACGGAAGATAACGGTATTGAACTGTTCGTCTTTTCTTCATTGACAATCCTGCCTTTATAGGTGGAGTCAAACTGAAATAGCAGTTATCTGTGTGGCTTGTAGGCTCCTACCAAAGCATAGGCACAGCAAAAGCCATAGATCGTTTTTTTATTTTCAGCCATTCTTGTAGCATATATGAACAAGAGTTGCAACATATATGAAGAGCCCGTGACTTATCCAGATCCCTTATTGTCATACCAAAATAATGCTGATAGGCAGTTTCACAAGAGGCGTCAGATTGCGTTTCTGTGACGAAATGTTATTTCACCACAAATGTAACAAAAATTATTCACTGAATTTAACACATTTTGTGGCATTTTGATTTAACAAATTTTTCACTTCAAAAGCCCTCGAAAACCAACAATTCTGCACTATTTACAACAAAAACAATATGAAATTCATAGTCACAATAGCAGTAATAATGTTTATAGCTTACAAACAACTTGAAAACGTTGTATTTTGTCGTTTAACAGGTGTAAAAATTCCAAAAAAAAAATTACACCCAAGCTAAAAACATAGATCGGGTAAAAAATGACATGTCATTGTATCTCCAAATCAAGAGCTAATCGGTAATTTTTAAGGTTATTTTTTAAATCAGCAGATGGAAATACATAAGAATAAGCTGTTTTTTTATCCCGAAAAACGTTCATTGTTGGTCAGTGTAATTTACAGTTTCACCCAAAATCTGCAATAAATAGGGAAAAAACTAACTAGTTATTCCTACCAAAATATTTGTATCAAAATCTGGTATGTGTGATTAAAAATCAGTAATTAAACGAATAATTTAGTAGCTTTTATCACGTTTCGTAATTTTAACAAAACAAAGATTATTCAGTTGAAATAACAAAATATATTTTGGTTAAAACAATAACATTCTATTTTTCAATTATGGTTATATAACAGTCATATTTAAAATTAAATGCTGGTTAATCTAACCAAACAGAACGAACCAGTTTATTTGTTTTAGTTCTGGTAACAAGACTTCTATTTTTCTTTAATTTAAAAAAAAAACAAAAAACAATTGATTTCCAGAAACTATATTTTGGTTATATCGCCAAAACGTTTTTACTAAACGTGCCAAATAATATTACGTGATCTAGACCAGTTTTCAGCATTTTTACATGAATTTATTTACCAGAAATTTTCTAATAACTCTGCAAATTACAAATAATTGTGTACACGTTTAGGTTGTTTTACAACATCAAATGTTACAAATACGTTATTTGATACAATTTAAAGGTGAAAGGCAAACAAATTTTTCTAGAGCACAACTTCCCTTGTTTTATTTCGTACTGATATCTTAAAACGAAAAATCCTGCATCTGTATCAAAACAAATTATTTGTTTTAAAAAATTCAAGATGGATTCAAGTTATTTATACTTGGCGGGCAGAAATTCGAAACTTTATGTAAAACAATATTTTTATAGCTTTACACAGTTATATCTATTTCTACGTCTAGTCATACTTACTTTTGCAATGTGAGTAGATTCCAAACTTTTAAAAGTCTCAGTATATACTACAAACATATAAGTAACATAATGCATATTACATTCAGAAAATATCGGCACGAAACTCTATACATAAATTTTACAAAGACGGATAACTGCAAATAAGTGTAATCTGCCGTAACTTGAACTAAAAATTCGGTAAAAAATCAAATAAAAAATTACAAGTTGACCCCTTAAAAAAGTTTATTTCTTCAGACACTTTCTAATGCATCAGAAATTTATCGTTACTAACAATTTACCATATCTGTATTATGATGTAAATATCAATATTTAGCTATAATGTTTTTAACTATTTTAATAGGATATGTATCTTTATTAAAGTGTTTAGGGGAGTGCAGTTTTCAAAATTTTGTAGTTTTAAAGGAAATCTTTATGAAGCAAATATAAAACAAGCAAAAAATGGTTTCATTTACGCACAATTTCTGATTTTTCTATAAATAAGAAAATTATAAAATGTAGAAAGAATAATTAGTTATATAACTAATCAATTATAAGCTATGATTAATATCATAAAAACTCCTCTAGAGTGATATCCAATATATTCCAGAAACAAAAAATTTTACAAAGTAAAAATTACTAATGAATGTGTGTGTTAAATTATCACATTAATAGGTCTCAAAAATTAAATTATTAAACTTTAGAAATATTCTGCCATATTTTATAATCAAGACCAATATGATAAGTCCAATATATAATCACTGCACCCATCATTTTAGTATTAAGCAAGTTATATTTTAAAAAAGTGAAAATATGTTCTTAAAAGTTAGTATGAAAAAACTGGTACCTATCTTCGGAATATATTTCATTGTTACATTAAACATTTTAATATATTAATGTCCCTATATTTAATTTTTTTCTTTCGCCATTTTTTCCCTTGAAATACCAGAATATATCATGAAAGATTATTTGTTGTGATAAATACACTACAGTAGCGTTTTCTGTGTCTATACATTGTTTATTTTCCATTCAAAGATTTTCAGTAAGATGGTATTAAAAGAATTGATAATATTCTTATCTAAGATCCAGACTGCAACACATAAGTAGAAACCCGTTAAATTATATAAATCCTTCTTTCATTTAAAAAAAGAAATACTGATTTTGAGATCAGGAAATAGGATACAAGTAGAGATTAATGTTCAGGCACTTGTCACAGAACGGCACTCACTGAAAAGTAAATGAAGCAGAAAAGAACAGACCTACCTGTATAAAGTATAAATACAAGTATGTTCTGAAGACTCACATTCTGTATTTCATCAGTGAAAATCCTCTAGGTTAATCAATTCAAGACCAAACAAAGATTTAACCAAACTGCCTATGATCTAGAATAATATTGCATTACATAGGTTGAACTACATAATTTCTAATTCATGACTATTTCTAAATTTTTATAGTTAGATAAAAATATCACTTTAATGAGACTTCTGCGATAAGATGTAGCAGCATCACGCAAAATGATGGTGAGAACTTAAATAAAGAAAAGATAAATTATGAAACTAAAATGTTTAAGTGTTAAGCATATTAGCTAAAAAAGATTAAGCAATTTAAGATAAGATGAGGCGGCCTTCTTCCAAACGTGTATCCCATTCGTGCAGACTGGCTTTAAACGTATCTTTAAGATATTTCTCACCTTATTAAGAGAGCTGTGATTTATTTCCAAATAGCCAAAAATAAAAAAAACAAATGATGCTTGGCAGAATTAGCATATTTAAAACGACAAATACTTCACCTCACATACGTAAAATAACTGGTAATCATACGTAAAATAATTGCAGCATTATATTTATTGATCTTAAGGTACAATTTTCGACTACATACATGGATGTCATTAAGATGAATTTTCAGCATTTTAATCTCAAGTAAGTGACAAATTTATTGCTAGTGTTGTCAATTACGTTACAAGTACTACTACTAGTTTATGGTAAGTCGGCAATGTAGAGTACATAAAAAAAAATAATATGCGTCTTGAAACTCACAAGAAAATTGAAAAAATAATCAATAATACATAAATAAATTCAATTTGAAGTAATGATAAGAAGTATAACATTTTTAGTGTTTTATAACTTTATTGTTTGTTATTTTTTATCTTTTCTTAGAGACATAGACAAACTTGTTGAAACCGCGATTAACATCCAAAAACAATGAAATAAACTGAATACAAATTAGTGATCAAGAATGTGTTTTATTTTCTTTGCCTTACTAGATTGGTTTATAAGAATTGATGTGTGTTACCTCCTTTTTTTTTAAAGATCATCACTTCCAGAATATTCCTTTTCCCTGGAAAATGATCTCGACCATAAAATCGGATTGATAAATTGGTCATTAGTAAAATATTTTCTAGGAATTCTATTATATTGAAGGTTGGTATTTTAGATTAAGAATAGTTTACATAGGTTAATCTACCCCCGAAAAAATAAATTAGTAATCAATGATAATTATAAAGGTGCTTATAGATATTACGTAACTTTACTTTGAAAATCCTGATCATTACGGTCTAACAATTTAAATATACTTTTTAAGGTGCTTCTCAGATTTTCCTTAAGTATTAGCCCAGCAATAGTAATATTAGCCTAGTATTAGCCTCGTTTTTGCTCTTTAAAAATTGCTAGACTCAATAGTAATCATCGTTGATAGCTCTTTTCTGACATTTTTAGTTAAATAATGGTCTGCCTCATGGTGGAAATCGCCTTCCAACAGATTTCGCTGTCAAGCAGTTTATCCAGAAATCTGCGGGACAAAACCTTCCGGTGATTTCAGTGCATTATAATATTTCTTCGACCCTTCTGGAGCACTCGAAGAAGGCGTAGCTAACTGTGTCATTTAGACCACAATAGTCATACCTGCATCCTCTCTTTTCCTTTTGCTTTTCAGGTAGGCGTTGAATGGCACTTTGACCCATCAGAACTTTGGCCCTTTGATATTGTTGTGAAGCAGACCCCTGTAATCGAGGTGTTTAAGAAAGCGAAGGGCAGACCTGGCAGTTATGCCCCGCTGGCCAAAGTAGTCCAGGAGGACCTGAATTACTTATTTGAATTCTTGTCATTTCCCGGCGACGACAGCGTGAGGATGAGGAAGACTATTCTTTCCCGTCTTACTAAAATCAAAAAGGCGTTTTCTGCTATTGCAGAAGGATTCGATACCTTGCCCTCCCAGCCCAAGGAGATTAAGGCCCTACCGAACGTAGTCCAGTCCCCAGCGAAGCCTAGGCAATACGGTTATGTATTAAAGTCCAAGCGGGAGACCAGCAAGACGGCTAAGAAACCGGAAGTGATCTTTGTAAACATGGCGGATGACTCGAAGACCACGAGTAAGGATTTAAAGCGGGACTTCCAGGTTGCCTTTTGTGACAACCGAAAGCAGCTGTAGATCAGGGATATCAAGGAGACCAGCAAAGGGCTGGTAGTAGTCGCTGAGAACAAGGAGACAGTCTGCGTCATCAAGGAGTCTCCTGTTGTTCAGAAGCATGAGGTGAAGGTCAACCCCAAGCGTTTACGTAGGCCCGCGTCATTGTTTATGACATTGAGCGATGAGCTTCTATCTCTCATCCGAGAACAGGACACGACTTGAACGAGGCTACGTTCAAGGATAAGTCTTTAGTAGGCTCATCTTTAGAAGGTATTCACTGCCCGTGCTCGCGGCGCGCAGCAGTCATCACATTTGTGGGCTTGCCCAGAGTTCTCAATTAGAAGGACGATAGCGAGAGTCTGTTAGTTCTGTGAGGTGTTAGGTGTCAGGAAATCTTCGGTTATGTCTGAGTTCCAAGAGGTTAGGAAGTTCAGGCGGAAGAGAAAGCCTGAACCAGTGCCATTAACAAGCTCCTCAGAGGACGAGGTAAGCGAGGTGGACACGGGTGCACCCACCCAGGTGAAGCCCTCCCGACAGTAGAGGCTTTCAAGAAGGCGAAGGGCAGTCCTGGCAGTTCTGCCACGCTTGCTAAAGTAGTCCAGGAGGACCTGTACTACTTGATAGAATTCTTCGCACTTCCCGGCGGTGTTAGAGGAGGGACGAGGAAGACAATTCTTCCCCATTTATCCAAGATCAGGGAGGCTTTTACGGCGGTTTGTGAGGGATTCGAAGCTTGGACCTCCAAGCCCAAGAAGTGAAAGCAGCTCCAAAGGTGTTACAAGCCCCAGCGCAGCCCAAGCGCTATGCTGATGTGCTTAAGACCAAGCGTGAGGCCAGCAAGGCTGCTAAAAATCCAGAGCTTCTTTTTGTGAACCGGATGGAGGGCTCGAAGACCACGAGTCAGAACCTGAAGTGAGATTTCCGGACTGCCTTTCGTAATGAGCGGAATCAGCATAAGATAAGGGAAAAGGGATATTAAGGAGAACTGCAAAGGGCTGGTAGTTGTTGCGGAGAATAAGGGGAGGATCCGGGTCATCACGGAGTATCTTACAGTCCAGAAGCTTGAGGTCAAGGTAGACCCAATCGTGTACGTAGCCCCGTGTTATTGTACATGTCATAGAATGGAGCCTCTCGGACGACGAGGTTCTGTCTCTCATCTGAGAGCAGAACAGCGACTTGGACGAGACTACGTTGAAGGATAAGGGGAGGCTCATCTTTAAGACCAACAAGCGTGATGCCACACAGTATCACAGCGTTTTTGAGTTAAAGGCTGGTCTCCATCAGAAGTTCGTGTCGGAGGGACGAATCTTCGTTGACTTTGTATCCTATCTCGTCAAGGAGTACCATAACGTGCAGCGATGCTGTAAGTGTTGCAAGTTTTGCTATAGGTCCAAGTTCTGTAAGTATGTGTCGGTTTGCGCAGTTGTAAGTTTTTCATTGGTGATAGCAAATCCGCGGTACTATGCAGGAAGTCGATAGATAGTGTCTTCATTCGGCAGGCCTCTGACACGCATCCCGTCGTTGTTAAGCTTGCCGTGAATGGTTTGGATCTGGTTGTAGTTAGTTCATACTTTCAGTACAGGGATCCCACTGAACAGCACTTGGAAAGATGGGATAGAATTGTTAGATTGGAAGCGGGTCGTCTTATTCTTTTTAGGAGTTGGTGCGAAAGCCAAATCGCTTTTTTGATAGTGGGATCAAATTCACTGACGAGAACCACATTCTTTTTAAGTTTGAAGTACAAGAACTTTGTTAAATGCCTAAATATATAAGAAAATTTTAGTAGTAAAACTTTTACAGAATTTAATTTTGAGAAAATTTATGTAAAAAATTCTATGAAAAACAAATCAACTTTTATTATTAAAAACAAAACAGAACAAAACCTAACAGAAAAATGCTACCAATTTAAAAAAATTAAAAACAGCTTTTTTTAGTAAAATTAGGTTAGATATTTAAAACCTCCGAATATTTGAAAAGAGAATATTTAAAATATTCGGTAAGTAAAAAGAGTTAAAGTGAAACAGCCTATACGAATAGTGATTACCGTATTTACATTACTGTGTATAGATGTTAAAAGTTTAAAATCGTTTCGTAATGTACTTTGAAATTTAAATCGTCAAAAAATAAAATGTATATATGTAATGTATGTGTGAATGATACAACGTAAATCTAAAAATTTCATAAAAAGAGATTCAAAAAATTATGTAAAAATATGTTGTTACAGAGGGACATTTTGAATTAAAGTAGTCTAGTAAAACTAAATCATTAAGGACATGGGTAGGAAATGGTTAAAAAGATATATATATATATATATATATACAGTTGACAATTTTTGTTTAAGACGCGAGAATAAGTTTAGTGAACAATTTTATTAGAAAAGAAATTGAAAGAAGAGAAAAAATTACACCGCCCAAGAATAGTATACTTCACTCCGATCACAGACATTATTGGAAAAAGTTGTGGAATCGAAGAGGAAAGCTGATGGGCGCAACAGAATTGAAAAACAATCAAAAGTATTGAAAACCAAAGAAGACAAAATAGTTTCTGACACATCATTATTAAAAATTTTTTCTACACAAACTTTTCGGAGAAAAACTTTAGTTATTTTAATGTAATAAAAAAACTGTACTTCATTTAAAAGGCTGGCTGCTTTGTTTTCCTATCTTTTTTTTTTTAATTGTACGAATCAGATAATGAAAATAATATTCATGAGATTATATTTACATTTCCATTTCCATTATATTAATTAAAAACGCTTTTAATTATTATTTTTATTTTTTGTAATTAATTATTCGTTAACCTACTTCCAGTTTTCATTATCATTTTTTTATTACTGTCGTTCTTACAAAATAACTACTCGTAATACATATTTGAAAAATATTCGCCACTAATAATTTAAGTCAATAACTTTTTTTTTTTATATATTCTATTTCGTTTATTAACTTACGTATTATTTATAAAATATCTTCGCTACATAACACATAATACTGAAATACCGCAACCAATTTTAAAAGAACTTAAACGAACCATTACAAGGATCATTTGAAGGTTTACTATTGAGAATTAATAACAATAAAGGAAAAATAACTAATCTTTGTTAAATTATCTTAACAAAAAAATGAATTAAAAGAAAACCTTCATATCATATGACCTAACAAAAACTTCGCGATATTCATAAACTTACTTTTAAGCAACAAAGCAGGAAATTAGTAGATATTAATTGAAGGTCGAGCAATTTTTTAATTACATGGGATGGATATAAAATAAGTTATTAAAAATTAATATCTATGAATAGAAATTGCTGTCTTTTTATTCTGCCCGTTGAAGACTGTCAAATAGGTTACAAAGGAAATTTAAAAAATTTAAAAGTTTTTTTTTTCAAGGAAATATAAAATATGTAAAACCGAAAAATAAGTTTTAACCTGTTTGTTTTGACAAGATGCATGCAGTATTTGATCAATTTTAAAGTGTACAGCATTTTCTTGAGAGGGTTTACAGTGTTTATAGAACTGAATATCTGGGAATTACGTAATTTTTTGTTGGAAAGGGATCTTTATGAACCTATTAATGGAAGAATTTTTATTTGTCAGTAATTAAAAAAAAAAAATTTAATTGAAAATTAGCCAAACATTACTATATTAAAAGGATAAATGGTAAGTAAAAAAATGTCATAGTGTATTAGATAAGATAGAAATGACGTATAACACTAGCTATACTTCAATTGAAAAGGCAACCGAAGGTAGCAAATGCTTTATTTCATTGACATTTTTTCAAGAAAAAAGGTACATAGGAAAAATTCTGAATAGTTAAAATGGTGTACCATTTCATGACGAAAAAATGTTTAAAATTAATTATTTAAAATTGTTGTTAACAAACAGTCTAAAGCTCTGTTCCACCTTAACAATTCTAGCTCCGTAAATTTGAATGTTACGAAATATTTTACATAGATCCTAAAGATTCAAAGATAAGATTGTTTTATAAGTTCCCAAACGTCCAGTTAGAGAAACTATTAAAAATGATAAACGTTTTATAAGATTTTAAAACCCTTCTAGGGTGGCTCAAATTCGTTCCTTTTCTAAATTCTCCCGTATATCCTTTGGATAGGAAATGTACCATATCATTTCCTATCATACGCTACGCTACATAATTACTTTAAATCTCTCTTACATAAAACATATTTCGTTGATATATTACTGATGGTACTTTTTTTACCTTAAAATTTATTTATAATCAGTTCCGAGTAATAATAAAGCTAATAATAATGCTGCTATTAGCGTCACTGAATGATTACGACACCGAAATCAAACAACATAGTCAAGATACTGGAGAACTACAATGTCGCCTTGCCCAAAAAAATCCTCCTCACGTAAAGTCAAACATCAAGACAATGCTCATTTGTTTTTCGATGTGAAAGGGTGGTGCACTCGAAATTTATTCTACCACGTCAGACTTTTAACCGGGGTTTCTACTTCAAGGTTCTGAAAAGATTGTGTTACAGTTTTCAGAAAAAAGGTTCGATTTGTGGTAGCCGGGCGAAAGGATTTTTACCATAGCAATGCGCCTACTTATACAGCTATCTTAGTGTGCCTATTTTTAACAAAAAACGGCATGACTTCATTGCCCCTTATTCACCTGATTTAGGCATTCGTGTGATGATTTTGTTACCACGAATAAAGAGAGAGAGAAAGAAAACTGTTTTGCCGACATGAATGAGAAGAAAATTATGAGGAAGATGCTGGCAGGCGTCACAACAGACGAATTTAAAAAAATATTTTGAACAATGGAATAAAAGGTTGGACAGATGCATTAGCTGTGATTGAGAATATTTTGAAGGGGATTGAATGTTTCTTTGAAAAAATAATAAATACATAAATTAAAAAAAATAGTCTCTGTTATTTTTGCTTACACCCTCGTACTTAGTGTATTTAGTAAAAACAACATGTATTATGCAGACTGCATAATTATAGTTATATTTTGTTTTATTCTTTATTTAACTATTTTAAACACATACAAAATTATTTTTTTCACTAAGAAGAAATAGTCACCATTAATATTTTTGGAAAAAAATGCAATTACTCAATTCTTAATAACAATACAATGAAATTTAGTGTTAGTTATTCTATTTAGTGTTAGTTATTAGTTATTTAGTGTTTGCAAATCTTGAAATTTTATTTAATAATAATGAATGTAATCAAGGTATCATATACGTCTTAATTAGGGCACTCATTAGCCAACTGCATTTCACAGCGATTTAAACTTTTTCTTAAATAGCTTCCTTTTAATTTCCTTTCTGAGACATTTTGCAAAGCCTTTTATTAACGAAATTAATAACTTCCTTTCTTCTTATTGAAATTACTTTTTAATTAAAATTCAAGATTAACTTGTTTTCTAAACAATATAAATTTCAAAATAAAGCTTTCTTATAGTCAGTAATACACGCTATGACACAGTTAAAAAAAAAATGTAGTTAACATATCGCTGTTTTGTCTTTAACCATTGATTTGTTCAATGATTAAAATTATTTTCAACGAGAATAAAAATTATACTTATATCCTCATTTATCTGTTCTCTATATTCTAATAATTTTCTTCCTTAATGGTTTTTAGGCGTATATAGCATTTTCCGACAAGCCTGGATTATTCTGTTAATGGATTATATTATAATTCGCCTTTCTTCAAAGCAACTTAAAGCCTCTTCATTTCGTACACAACTCATCAAATTTTTGATTTCTTTAACACCACATGTTAAAAGATTCTGTTATTTGTTTTTATAGCTTACCTATTTTCAGTGTTTCACTAGTATAGATCTGTTTATAACCTATATAAATATATTTAAGGAATTTTTTTCTAATTCTTTAATCTAAATGAATTCCTTTTCTGCATAAAGCTCACGTGGCTTATGAAAATCTATTATTGGTCATTTTCTTTACTTTGAACATTTTTTTAATTTTTTTTGGCTTGGTGTCACCACATAAGCTTGAAGCTTGTGCGTGGCGCATGGAAATAGAATTTTGTAGCGTATGAAAAATTTCATTATTAACCGGGATTCAAACCTGGGACCTCAGGATGACAGGCCGAGACGCTACCACTCCACCACGGAGATCTGCAGTTTTACTACCTAAATATCAAAATTCTGTATACTTGGTATATTGTACTCCCCTATCATACTGATTTACTTTTATTTTTTATTTTTGTTTTTTTCTGAGCGAAAAACGCTTCGACGTTATCATCGCCCGAAAAAAATGTATTTCTATTTTTAAAGAAAACTTAACTTTTCAACAGAGATATAAAAAAGAATACAGGAAAATTACACAATTCTAAAAATAAGTAAGTACGATTTAAATAGTAACTGTTCGATGGACCCACCGGGTTGGTCTAGTGGTGAACGCGTCTTCCCAAATCAACTGATTTGGAAGTCGAGAGTAACAGCGCTCAAGTCCTAGCAAAGGCAGTTATTTTTATATGGATTTGCATAATAGATCGTGGATACCAGTGTTCTTTGGTGGTTGGGTTTCAATTAACCACACATCTCAGTAATGGCCGAACTGAGACGGTACAAGACTACACTTCATTTACACTCATAGAAATCATCCTCATTCATCCTCTGAAGTAATAACTGAACGGTAATTCCCGGAGGCTAAACAGGAAAAAATAAAGAAAAATAGGAAGAGTAACTGTTCGATGGCAAAACTTAGATTTTGCAAATAAATAACGCATATTTAAAGAAATAAAAAGAGATGTAACCTTACTTAAAAGTTGAAATTATCCACTGGGAATTTTTTTGAGCTTAAAAGTTCATATTAACAAAATTCTATCTTTAAATGAAATGAACACAAACTCGTTGAATTTTTAAAGCTTACCTTACATATATATACCTTATATACAATAAATCTTACAGAAGATATTAGAAAAGAAATATAAAATTAGAAAAAATAATAAACTGCTCTGAACCGACATGATTTGTAAATTAAATATTCACTACACACGGAAACATATCTTAATTATAACCTGAAAGAGTTTCTTACCACTCCATCTCTAATTTATTATATTTATGTCTTTTTATATAATTCGTGAATCAACGCCATTAATAAAAATAAATATGTTAAAATTTATAGGGTTGTAGAGAGTTTTAATTCAACTCACAGCATATTTTAACTGTTAAGCAAGAAACTGCAGCGTTAGAACGAAAAACTAAGTCTCGGTAATTTGTACAAGGAAAATAAATTAAAATAAATTAATTTTCAAAATAATTTTATTCAATAAAATAATCAGAGTTGAAGATTCTAATTAAATCCTATCCAATACAAAATATTTTCAAATTTAAACGGCAATGGTATTTAATGTCATTACATCACTATGCTTTCCTTAACGATCTGCAGACATAATAAACTACTGTCGTTCTGCCCTAGATTTAGCGCAATCAAAGGATTCTCTTCTTTTCTTTTTTTGTCCCTTTAGCACTTTTACTACAGAGCCCGTTGTTGTGAACTCTTGCAACTTAATCCTTAATCTTGACTGCTATAGACTATACCTTTTTAGTTTCATAAAAATATCTGCACATTCGTTCAAAACATTATTTTGTAAGTAGAACTTTTAATAAATCCGTTAAGTTATTAACTAACATGATGATGCATTAAAATCGCAAAAAAAAAATAGTTTAAGAAAATTGTAAAATAAATAATTAATTTAAGCTAAAAAAACATGTATTTTAAGTTATAAACATTCATTTCATATTCAATACAACAAAATGCTCAGATATTTTATTAAATAAAATATTTTGCGGCTACTTCCGATCGCTGCTACCATAGCTCTAAATAAAATTATTTTGTCTTTTTTCCATTTGTTTAAAACATGTTTGGATGTTTGCATAATTAATTATTTTTTACGGGAATAGTCATTCTTTTATTGTTTTTTTTTTGCTTTCCGTTAAAAATTAATTTTTAAATCTATAAGTTTTTAAGATTTTTACGTTCGTAAAATCTGTAAAATTGTTTTAAGCACTACTGATTTCGTAAAATAATTAGTAATTTAAAAAAATGAATAAACATAAAATCCTCAGTTTTCCACTACCAACAAACTTAAGTACAAAAGTATCATCCGTGATAGAATAATGTTATCTATCCTTAGTTATTTAACAATCAAATTTTCGATAAAAGAAATTGTTAGTTATCTAAGCAAACATATTTTTTTCTGTTTAGAATCCGGAACCACTGTAAGGTATTACTGTATGAGATGAATGAAAATGATATGTATGAATGTAAATGAAGTTTAGTCTTGTACAGTCTCAGGTCAACCATTCCTGAGATGTGTGGTTTTTCTATGCTTATAAATAATAATAAACTACTCACATCCAAATTAATAGTACCTGTTCCTCCAAACACCTTTCAAATGTAATTAATCTGTACCTTCTTGAGAGGAATATCCGGTAGCTCTGCTCAATTAACGAGGCCCATCTGAAAAAATTAGGAACTCTCAGTACGCAGTATTTAATCGAATATTATGTTTCATCTATGTTATGTTTTTTCTTTAATGAAAAGGTTTTTCAAATTTAAATGATTAATTCCTTTTTATAAAAGGTTTGTTCAGAAACAACATATGTAAATGAAAATCTTTCAAATAGCCAATAAAATACCAAACAATAATAAATATTATGCATATTAATATAGTCAAAAACAATAAACTGAAAATAATATTTTACGAAAATTAACAAACACAATATATAATATACTGTTCGATTAAATTCTTAAGAGGCAACCTTATATTTTTAGGATACACCTCATGAATACTGTTAAGTCGAATACTATCAACAGAATTTTATATTGTAGAAATACTGATAGTTAATTCAGAATGATCATAGGAAGAACAAGTTTTACTAACTCGAATGAAAGTCATGCATAATTTTTAGTGTAACTTAATGCTGTTCAAAGAATTAGATTTTTTTAAAGCCATTTAAATGTTTAAAATTTAGTGATATTTTCGCACTGGATATTATCTTACCGAAAAAAACAAATAAATTTCTTAATCTAGTGGCTAAAATATACCCTAGTAATAAATAAGTTATTTCTTCTCTTTTCTTTAGAGATTTAATTTAAATATAAAACTCAATCTTTTAAGCTTTTAAATTAAAAAAGTTTAATAAATATTTCTACCATACTTTATTCTTAAAGTTACAGGTATGTATTGATTTGATCAAATATTTATCATAGTTTGTTTTTTCAACATCAACCAACAATCTATAATTAAAATATGTATGATTTCTCTTTTTTATAAAAAAATACAGCTTTAAATTTAATTTCAATGCTCGAACCAGATTTTTATTTTTTATTTATCGAACCGGAAGGTTATGTGTTAAATTTAAGCTGATAACTGAAATTTTATCTTATATGTAAAATCAAAACATAACCTTGAAAAAATAAATGATCAGAAGAAAAAAAAAACATAAAAATGTAATAAAACTAAGATAGAACAATAAAAGGAAAACCGAAAATCGTACCAATAAGCAACGATAATTGTTATAAAAATCTAACAGCAACAAATCTGTTTAGCAAATATAAACAACTAACACTATTTAAAAATCATAATATATATATTTTAAAAAAATAAAGAAGAATAAATATCATAATCTACACAATTTTTATTTATAAAATTTTTCCTATGACATGTTCTAAACAACCTAAACTGATTTATGCGCGCTGAATATCATAGATCTCTTTTTCTAACTGTCAGACATTTTTTAACAAATTTAGCAGTATTATTGTATTCAGAATATGATTCAGGAAAGATTATAATCCCGTACTCACTAGGGATCCAGAGAGATAAATATACGGATGCAATTTCAAACAGAAAACATAAATTTCTTAAATTAACCTAAAAAAAATATACTGGTTGTTTTTATTACAGAAATCTGGTGACGAGTTGACAAATATTTAAAAAAAGATTTGTAATTATACAATAGTTAGATATTCAGTAACATATATCAACTGATGAACCGGAACTTTATCATTATTAATGTAAATGTCTCTACTCTATATATCGGTTTATTTATACGAGTATATATCACAAGTGAAAGATAATGCAGCACAGGTCAAACCAACAGTCCGAATAGTGCTTATTTTTACATACACACCATTTCAGTTTATAATTAATAAAAACAATCATCTATGTTTGTGTTTTAGAACGCTTTATTACGAAATAAATTTACATTTTTCAATCGTTTTTTATAATTTTTATCTTTTTTTTAATTTTGTCTGAAATACCAAGCCCGCAGCAAAATAAGGTTAAAGTTAAAGAACCGTAATGAATTTTAACAAAGGACCAAAGGAATACTTAATAAAAATAATCAAAAATGCTTATATATTAACAAACTTGAGTAAAGACACATTTCATTAACAGTTTATTAGCTGTTATTAATGCAATGTGTTTGATTTAGGCTTTGTCAAAAGAGTGCACGCTAGTGTGCGGGCTTTTCAGTCTTTTTGGAAACAGCCTATGTGCTAGCCCTGTGGGGGAATATCTCTAACAGACTTTATGTGGCGGTCTCTTTCTAATAGGTAAAAAAGCAGAGTTGCGATGCTTTCAACTACCTAGTTTCAACTAATTTTCAAGGTATAGTTCCCGAAGATAGACGGAAATTATCGAACACAGCCGACTGTTTTTTTAATCACTACCCACCATAACTTATAAAAACAATCGGCTGTGTTAGATAATGCCCGTCTACCTTTGTGAAAGTGACCTTGGAAAGTAGTTGAATCTTGGGAGTTGAAAGCATAGCAACCCTGATTTCTTACCTGTAAGAAACAGATTGCCATATGAAGTCTGTTAGAAACATTATCCTACAGGGCTAGTATATAGGCTTTATCCGTAAAGTCTAAAAAGCCCCCACTGTAGCGTGCGCCCTTTTGGAAAAGCGTGAGCACTAGCGTGCTCTCTTCTGAAAAAGCCTAAAAAAGCTTGATAAAAACCTGAAAAAGTTGGAACCAGACGAAAAAACGAGTTTTTAGTTATCGATAAAGAAAACGACATCGAAAGGAGCGATACAGATTTAATTTCGACGTCAACTTCAACACGTCAGAAAAAATCCCGAAAAAGCCTAAAAAGCATGCAGAAGAGCGTGCACACTTTTCAAAAAGCTTAAAAACAGCCTGAAAATTAGCGTGCACGCTTTTCAAAAAGCGTAAATAGGCCTGAATAAAGCCTAAAAAAAGCTTTAAGGCTTTTTTCAGGATATTTACGCTTTTTGAAAACATGCACGCTTGCCTGCAGGCTTTTTAGGATTTTTTTCTACTACCTTTAAGTTACGCCAACGATGTGCTTAAGCTGTTGACTTCGGGTGATTTCTTCAGCCCCACAATGGTTTTAATGAGAGTACGTCGCACTAATGTTTTTCTTCTAATAACCAGCGTTAGATTTACTTAAACAGTCAACTTATTTATAAGTCACCCGAGTTTAATTTGGTTTACGCCTACATAATAACTGTTGGTCTAATACAACATTTAGTCTGACTACGTTAAAATTAAATTAAGTATACAAGATTACAAAAATGAATTATCAAATGGACTATATACTTTAAATATTATTCGCATGATTAACTCTGACCCGATATATAAAGGCTCATAATCAATCACAATCTAATTCGTGATTGGTGTTGTTGTTACAGGAATATGTCTACAGAGGTTCATTACAAGAGGGCAAGACTCTCTGGTCGATCAAATGGTCGATTCACCCTTGTCAAAAATGCTTTCAACTGCAACCTGAGCTTCTACTATTATAAAAATGACAACCAGGTGAGCAAAGATATCCATCCGCTTTTATATTCAATGAAGATTGAAATCGGAACGTTACTGGCGGAATCGTTACGTCGTTATGGAGCAATAAAATACAACATATTAACCGAGATTTCGTACGAAAAACCGCTAGTCGGCGAATACAAACATATATGCTTCAAAAAAAAAACTCTACAATCATCAACGTGAACGATAACAGCAGCTCGATAGAAGACGCGAACGAATAATTTTTCAAATAACAGTCTAATTTCGAAGGGAAGTTGAGCGTATGGGCACTTCTGAGTATCGATAGGGTCTTGGTTGGGGTGCACACTAAATTTACCAATATTTCCCTCCATTAACCATAGATATATGTACAAGGGTATCATTATCGTGTTGCTAATATATTTTTTGAACTTATGCAATTCACTATGTTTAAAATAATAAATTGGTATTACGATATCTCATCTCTCTCTCTGATTTTTTGTATCCAAGATTAACTAAATGGAAATTTTTATTAAATTTTACACTTTTTTCTATAATATCAGTTTAAAATTTAAACGTGTCAATATATTATGTTCAAAGAATAAGTTTTCATTTTCAGAAAAAATAACAGAAAATATTTGTCGTCTTAAAATTAATACCAGAACTCTTAATCATCAGAGTAACTCTGATGAAATCTATTTAATAATTCAAGAAACAGATCGGCAGGTGGTAGATGTAAGAGCGAGGTTGGACTATATTTTCGTAGGTGATGAATGAAGACAACGCCTTGTTGCTTGTTGAATAATGGTTTAACGAATTGTCGTCTTGACAGTTAATGAAATAAATTGTAACATAACGTATAACTTGACATATAAAAATAAAAAATATAAAATTAAATACAACGTTAAAGCTAACGTTCATCCGAACAAAGAATGGAGTCCATCCGGACTAAGAGTATGACGTGACCGCCTTGGATCAGATTCGATCGCCGAATACTAGTACGAGCTGAACTCTCCGGTGAGCGCTAGCACCCACTAGATCGCAGCACCAGATGGCTCGACGTGGAACAGAATAACGGGTAAGATAATGTTTCTTCAAGTAAGCTATTTAAGTATACAAATGTAAACAAAAGGTGTATTTTGCATATAAATACTGCGCTAACTAAGTCATAGAAATTACATTTTATTCACTGAGATTTTGATTTAGTTACCTTCCAATAATAATTTGACATTTTTCAGACCGTGGAAAATTGTTCCCTTTATGATAAATTGATACAGGGGGTTATTTTGCAATAAAAAATTCATGTTAACAAAAAACTAACATTTATTTTATTTATGATCTGATAGATATTTCTGTTAATCACATAAAAGAGAATTGTATTACTCACTTACTTAAAATTTCACGAATGTTTAGTAAAATGATAAATTTCAAGGTTTAAAATATACTCAAAAGTTATGACACGTGTAAAATCAGGAAATATTAAGTCTTCATTATCGAGGAACAAGAAGGAAGATATTTTTACCAAGGTTTACTCATTTCAATAACAATTAGTTAATTATTATTTTAAAATATATTGCTATAGAACAACCCGCACAATTAACAATATAGATGTCATAATGAATAATGTAAAATCTGTGAATCATTCATACAACTGATTCAGACTATAATATATCAAATAACAAATGCACAAAAAGATTCATCTGTAAACAAATTCAGACTTTATTGAAGTATAACTAACAAAATTATGAGTGAAGGAAAAACACAAAGAATGAACTAAGGGAGAAGATTTTGACCAGCTTAACAGTTTATTAGCATTTTACGTACGTAGTTTTTATTTAACAGAAATACTGTAAGTTTTTCAAAAAATTAATATCATTAGCTAAACATCATTATACATTCAATTTTTAATTAAAATAACATATTTTCACTGACCAATACAACCAAACTGTACCAGTAACACTAATAAACCTATCAGTTCAAGTAAACTGAAATTTTTATCTATGTTATTATCAAGTAATTAAAATCGTCCAGGCGGAATAATCATTTTATAAACTAATGCTCCCAAAAAGCATAATCGTATATATGCATAGGCATTACTTGTATATATATTATTAGTAATAATAAATTCTACGCAGAGTTAAAGGCAGGGTATTAATTAATAAATATGGCGTAAAAAATATATATTTTTACCATTCTTTATAAAAAGAAATGTAGAAAGAAAATACAAATAATAAAGAAGAAAGTATAAGAATAGCAATAAAATTTATCAACAAAAATGTATAAAAAATCATTAAATGATGTCAATTTGTTAAAATATATATATAAATCACTGATTAACTTTAAAAAATTACAACTAAGTTATTGGTTGAGTATTACAGGAAAATGTGAATTATTATTATCTCAGAAAATTGCGGCAATTTTATGGAATTTTTACACATACACAAGCGCGCGCCCGCGGACACACATACACACACACACAACATATACATCACACAAAAATTCTTATAACTATTTCTACGGTTGTCTAAGAAATAAATTAATCTGCTCTGTTCGTAATAAAAACCCTGCATAAAAAAATGGGTGTAAATCTTAAACTATTAAATATGGATGTAAACTACTAAATATGATATTGGTCTATATAATCAAGTTACCAGTATTATATTTTGATTAACAAAGATGTATCCTATATATATTAATATGACAATCAAGGGTTAAAATTTTTCTTTTGTCTTCAGTCATTTGACTGGTTTGATGCAGCTCTCTTCCCTATCTAGTGCTAGTCGTTTCATTTCGGTATACCCCCTACACCCTGCATCCCTAATAATCGACATAACATCCCTAACATATTCCAAACGTGGCCTGCCTACACAATTTTTTCCTTCTACCTGTCCTTCCAGTATTAAAGCGACTATTCCAGGATGCCTTAATATGTGGCCTATAAGTCTGTCTCTTCGTTAGCTATATTTTTCCAAATGCTTCTTTCTTCATCTATTTGCCGCAACACCTCTTCATTTGTCACTTTATCCACCCATCTGATTTTTAACATTCTCCTATAGCACCACATTTCAAAACCTTCTAATCCTTTCTTTTCAGATACTCCGATTGTCCAAGTTTCACTTCCATATAAAACGACACTCCAAACATATACATTCAAAAATCTTTTCCTGACATTTAAATTAATTTTTGATGTAAACAAATTATATTTCTGACTGAAGGCTCGTTTCGCCTATGCTATTCGGCATTTTATATCGCTCCTGCTTCGTCCATCTTTAGTAATTCAACTTCCCAAATAACAAAATTCTTCTACCTCCATAATCTTTTCTCCTCCTATTTTCATATTCAGTGGTCCATCTTTGTTATTTCTACTACATTTCATTACTTTTATTAAAAATGTATCTTTATATTTATTTCTACAACAATAAAAAAATATTATAAATTTAATCTGGTTATTGTAATTAATATATTAAATTGTAACTCTCATAACAATTGCACATTGTACGGATTTTTAAAGGATACACATGGATCTATGAACAATACGTTTATTGATTAAAGAAGCATAATTTCTACAGTTAAAGTAAGATTGTTTTGTCTTCTTGATGATTTTAGTCTTGTTTTCATTCGCAACTAAAATATTTATCGACGTAATTATACAACTTCGAAATCATTCATGCAGATGAATGACAAAATTTGCCTGTCAGGCATAATTTTGTCAGACAGGCAAAAGACAAATTCCACCGATAAATCTAGTAGTATTACCAACCAAAACTGCTAATTCGTAACGTTATTATTACAAAGTAATGTTATATATTTAAAAGAATCAGCTAAAGATCTATTCCATTTACAATACTTGTCATCCTCAACCCACATTTATTTTCTTATCTTACCTACCATAGGTAAAATACTTGCTCAATACTTATTTCCAGTTCATCCAGCCCAATCCGTCTAGTAGTAGAACGCTCACAAAAACTGGAAATATATTTTCATCCAAAGTTTTTAATATAAAAATAAGAGCTAGGAACTATATTAGACTTACTACATAGAAGCAGATTAGAGATATTGTAATAGCCCATTAGAGACGTTCAAAAACATTATAGACGTAAAAAACTGATAAGAAAACAGATGGTAAAATAGTCTCTGGTAAAATTATGAATTAACAAAGAAGATAAACACAATTAACTTCATATATATGATATAATTATATATATATATATATATATATTAATTAGGTCAGACGTTTATAATTGAAGAAACACGTTAATGTATGCCATTGGTAATTAATTGGATTTATTTAAATGACAACATCAAAGCTACAATTAGAAAATTTTATATTCAAATTTGGATTTTTAATTCCTGGATAATTAACAAGTTGTTGTACGAAACATAATTTATAACAGTGAAGTTATTCTCTGGTTTGTTTAAACAGATAACAATAAAAGTATTGAAAAAAAAAATGTAATTCTTTTCGACGTTAAGATGTAAAGTGATGCGTTATTAATAAATGTAATAACGCGAAACTTCAGCAATGACTGTTCTGAAAAACCTTAAGTCAGAAATAAAGTTTCAAAACACTGGTAAACAGAAAGAAAGTAAGTAAATAAAACGACGTTAACTTATCGAGTATATCTCCATATTTAATTACTTTATTTCTGTAAACCATCTGCAACTTTTGGAAATAAACTGACTATTCTTTTGCTAAACTCATTTAAAATCTGGGTTCAGTAATTTAAAAACATGCGGCCGATCTGAGGTTACCGAGTAGTTTATAGTTATATAGTTTTAAGTATATAGTTTTCAATACTTGATAAAAAAAAATAATCCAAAATAGTATCGTTTACCTAATTTCAGAACTGACTATAAACGGTGATCTTATAAAATTATTATTCTTATTGTAAATAACATTTTATTCCTTGCTATGCAGAGAAAACAAACTGTAAAAACTAAACCATTTTCCTTTCTCTCTCATAACCGCATCAGTGATGTGGTATAACTCTTATTATCATTAAATATGTTATATAATAAGGGGATAGAAAAACACAAAAATGACCGTACTAATTAATATTCACACAATTATCGGAATATAGAAAAGCGTTTCATAACTTGATTAGAAATATTTAATATTTACACAATATTACTGAGTTACTGAAAAGATGGAGATAAAAATCGAAAGCAATGTACAAGTAACACGTGACTGCACAATTATACAGCGTTTTGTCAAATCCCATTAAATTCATTTAATTGCATAAAAGCTTTGAACATTATTTAATGCTCTAGTGGTTTTAATCCACACGCTTTCAACGTCAATAAATAATTCAATACATTTACTATTCAAAATGCAACTAAGTCAGTCGATCGAAAACACAAAACAGCAAAATAATTGGAAAATGATCGTTTACAAATCGACTAAATTAAAAAGCAACTGTTAAGAATTTTAATTACTGAAGTAACAATTCAGTCGTTAGAGTAATCACTTTCTAAATCAAAATGATCATAATTGAAATTTTTTTTTGGATTATCACATGAAATTCTGAAAAAAAGAAGAAATAGGATGTTTACGCAGAAAATACAGAATGTGTTACTGTGTTCAAATAACTGAAGTCATAACTTTATTTCTCACTGGAGGTTGTTTTGTTAGTGTGTGGAGAAAACACGTGGTAAATCACTCTTAAATCACTTATATTTATGTAAAATATAATCGATTATATTTACTTATATCAGTTTTACTATTAACTAACGACTATATTCTGTCGACTAAACATTAAATACACAACATAAATTAATTTTAGTACATACATAAAAAGAAGTAATTATGTACTTCATAAAAATAACAACAGCCGTTGATCGTCATTATATATGTTATTGCAGAATTCTGGAAAAACCGTACCAAACTTGACGATTTCTTAGATAGGTGTAACATTTTACTATGAGGGTTTTTTGCTCGCCCCACTACTTGTGCCTCTTCAAATATCCTACAAATACACTATGTGAACTGAAGGTTTGCTCCTGTCTTTTTCAACCAAACTGTCGGCTGGCTTATACGGGACTGTCGAGCGGGGGTTTGTTGTACTATCTAACCAGATGACATCATCCCGATTACTAATAACCTGATACATTTGTGCAGTATATAAAATTCAAACACAACAGACTAGTACAACATAATGACTAGAACACTAGACACAGCAGTTGGCGAGGAGCAAACTTTCAGCTCACGTATTATATTGTTAAAAAAAATATACATAACTCCAAACTATGTAATAGTTTAATTTGATTAAATTCCTTGGGTTGCAACGTCTATTATTCTTCTTTAAACATAAAAATAGTAAAATGATAAAACTTTCAATCAGTAATAGACTGAAAACTCCATGCATCCTAATAGAATGAATGTTTTATAAATCTAAAACATGTTTCATCGAAACTGTATAATATTTCAAAAGCATTATTTTCAGTATTTTAGAGTTCTTCGTAAATCCGTTTTATTACAGTTGTTATAAGTTATAAAATATCGATTAAAATACTTGCATGTAATCAACCACCGAGTTAATCTTTGTGAGTGTAACAATTTTTGACAAATACTGTTGAAATTCCCATACGTTTTAACTTCTGTTCTAGGAAGTGTTACTTGAAGAGAGATTCTGAATGAGAGTCATTATAAAATTTTTGTCTCCCAGAGAATCCAAATGTAAAAATAAAAAATAACTTTTACGTACAGTTTTGAAAGATTCTAGAAGATTTAACTTTTCTTTAGTCTTTTCTCTAGAATTAATCTCCAAAGGGAACCATTTTTCACTATGAGGAGCGGAGCCCCTAGAGAAAATTTAGGACAATATAACTTATTGCTGAATTCAGCTTAAGACAAATTTATTCAATTGGCATATTAAAAAACGATTCAACATTTTTGAAGCTAAGATATGACATGCAAGGAGACAATTTAAGATGAATGAAATAGCACCCACAACACAAGAATACTTAAAAACACACAATCGTAAAAAAATTGTTCAGTGTAAATACATATTCACTACATCAGTTTTGTAACACAATATTTGCCAAAAATTAGCCTTTTTGTCACCTTTCATTAGGTTTATATAAAACTTACAGACACATTACCCACTTATTAGATGTTTACCGACACTTTTATTGAAAATGTTTATTCATTTTGGAAGACAAAAATGTCCTCAATTAATAGTAATATAAAAACGAATGATTCTTTGGTATAGCTGAATTAAGTGAATTTTGAAATCGAGAGAAAATGTTTAAATTACGAAAGCAGTGCCGGTGGAAATTAGTTACTGTTTTCTTTCATTAAATTTCATTTGAAACTTACATATCTTAACCCGCAACCCCATTTACTATCACTACATCAGTATTGCTCAAATTAGTGCTCTTTTTCTTCAAATAATGATTTTGTCAATAACCATCTCCGCAAATTTTCATAAAATAAGTAGACCTACTCATAATAATCTAGCAGATCCCTCGTGAGGGACAAAGTTTGAATGACCAAAGTAATAAGTAAATAATAAAACCGGTAATTTAATAATATTACGTTACTGAATTAACAATTTAATCAAACATTATTGTAATGCAGAAGAATTAAACGCAAATATAAACATTTACTTAGCTGTGTATAAAATAAAATTAAAAAAAAATAATTAGGGGAACCAATTTATGGAATTCACATAATAATTGTTTTAAATTTACTGTATTAAACGATTATTATTAATAATCGTTACTGAAACCATTAATATATATTACTTATTTACAAAGTAACAAATTTATTACATCCTCTTAGACTTACTATATGATAAAAGAATTTTGTAGCTTGTAAAAAATGCTATGTCTGATTGGTATTCGAATCCGGAAGCTCCGGATCAATAGTTAACTGCATTATGATTATAATAGATCTTCCATATATTAATTCAAAATCTAACATCCAAACTATAAAAAAGTAGTTAATTATTTAATATCTTGGGTAATAGAGCGAAACAAATGTTAAAATTTTCATCTAACTTGAATTAGAGCCAGTCAACATTTTTTATTTTTTCTCAGGATTTTTCCATATACGAACTGCCCCTACAAGTTACAGAATCTCTTGTATAGTCATTTTTTTTACTGTACACTGAATATTACATTTATTCACATAATACATTATTTTATGGATAATCTAAAAATTAATTTTATTGTCCTTATAGATATAAATATTTTTTAGTTAGAAAAAATAAAGTGAATGGCGATGAAGAATTAAGCTAAAGATAAACTCGATTCAATGTTTTAAAATCATCTATACGAAAAATTTGCCTGTTCGAAGTAATTTCCCCTTTTAGTATTCTACTTAAAAGCGAGAAAACCATTTGAAACAATTGTGGTTTATCTGTGGATAGAAACGACGCTGTAATTTTAAACTTGACGCTTTTAACGTACATTTATTGCAACAAGTCCGAAGCAAAAATTATTAAAATAAAGAGAGAGAATACATTTATAAACGGAATACATAAATTATACTTTTCAGTATAACAATTTCCTAGTGACTCACCATTAAGACATGCTAACACACATTTTCTACCTTTAAATCTGAACTGGTTTTAAAGTACAAATTGTTTTTTTTCTTTAAAAACAAAAAAAAAACACGTTATTATATTTCTTGATATTTGCAAAATAACGTACACGGTATTACCAGTGTAAACGAATACATTATGTATTCATCCGAAAAAAAGTTAAGAATAATAATATAAGCAAACACAATTCAAAGTTACAACTTTTACTTGAATCTCTGCCAAATGTGTATAGGGATAGAAGAAGTAGTTTCGCGGCTACGATGTATCTTTATGGAAGGGTATTAGATGTTGGAAGGAAAAGCAGCGTGTTAAAAACACATTTAAAGGGATAAGACGTGAATGGTGAAAGAGGATAAAGGGTGAAGATGGGGGTTAGAAAACCGAACAACAATCAGATCACACGTAAAGAAGCAGCAGGCGTTATTCACAACTCTAACAAAAAAACCTATTCGCATGCGAATTGGAGTCTCTACGGAAGAAAGAAGTTTTATATAAAAAACCACTTAAACGATTCTTTACATCCTGACAATATGCAGATTATATCCAACTCTCAACAACATAACAAATCCAAACCCCATAATTTTACACAGCGCATTCATTAAAATAAAGAAAATAAACTATTATATATACACATAGTACAAAAATAATATTACGAGAGAATGAAAAGCACTAAATCTCTCTTAGTTAAATAAACAGGAAAAAATGTTACCAATTAAAAATATTATAATCAATAGTGTAATAAAACATTAAAAAGTGTGGAACTTAAAAGTTAAAACAAAGTGATTTAAAAATGAAAAATTCAAAAACGATAAAATAAGCAAAAAAGGTAGTATGTTTCTTAATGTTTCTAGAAGTAATTCTTGATTCATGAAAAATGTTTCCGTTTTACTACATTTAATTAAAGTACTTTATATAATAATAGACAAAATAATAAAAAAATAGTCACAAAAATCCAGGGCATAAGTCACACAGAAGCACCATATTGTACAACCGTATTTAATACAGCATAAAATGCCCCTCAAATATAATTATGTACATACTGAAATCAACATTTTAGAAAAACATTTATCTAAAAATGACTCTACTATCAATAAATTTTAGCAGCAATTCATATCAAATTTTCACCAACATTAATATACCAGAAAAATAATTTATAATTTAATAAAGTAAACATATATTTATCGTTCTGAAAGAACAATTTAGATTCGGAGTAACAGTACAAGGTGAAAAGATAAAGATGCTACGATTTGCTGATGATATAGTAATTCTAGCCGAGAGTAAAAAGGATTTAGAAGAAACAATGAACGGCATAGATGAAGTCCTACGCAAGAACTATCGCATGAAAATAAACAAGAACAAAACAAAAGTAATGAAATGTAGTAGAAATAACAAAGATGGACCGCTGAATGTGAAAATAGGAGGAGAAAAGATTATGGAGGTAGAAGAATTTTGTTATTTGGGAAGTAAAATTACTAAAGATGGACGAAGCAGGAGCGATATAAAATGCCGAATAGCACAAGCTAAACGAGCCTTCAGTAAGAAATATAATTTGTTTACATCAAAAATTAATTTAAATCTCAGGAAAAGATTTTTGAAAGTGTATGTTTGGAGTGTCGCTTTATATGGAAGTGAAACTTGGACAATCGGAGTATCTGAGAAGAAAAGATTAGAAGCTTTTGAAATGTGGTGCTATAGGAGAATGTTAAAAATCAGATGGGTGGATAAAGTGACAAATGAAGAGGTGTTGCGGCAAATAGATGAAGAAAGAAGCATTTGGAAAAATATAGTTAAAAGAAGAGACAGACTTATAGGCCACATACTAAGGCATCCTGGAATAGTCGCTTTAATATTGGAAGGACAGGTAGAAGGGAAAAATTGTGTAGGCAGGCCACGTTTGGAGTATGTAAAACAAATTGTTGGGGATGTAGGATGTAGAGGGTATACTGAAATGAAACGACTAGCACTAGATAGAAAAACTTGGAGAGCTGCATCAAACCAGTCAAATGACTGAAGACAAAAAAAAAAAAAAAAATATTTATCTTACAATAAAAATCTTTACTTTAAGATTAATCTCGACACAGTGATTGCATTTTTATTTAATTCTAATAGTTTTTACAGTTTTCCAAACAACTAATTATTTTATACTGCAAGGCTTAATTTCTACACTAAACAAAACTTCCACACAATAATTCAAATAGAATTAGTATTGCAAATATTATTACGGAATAATTTTTATTTGTATAGTGTAGAGAAATATGATGTTTGGAAACTAGCTGCTTAAATCAGTCGTAGGTAATACAATTTCTGTAAATTATTTTACGGTACACTAAGCTTGTTTGTCTGATCGGACAGAAAATGATAATTAACTGTTATTAATCTTTCTTTTCCATTTTTTTTAATGTAATATTTATTTTATTGTTGTCATTATTATTATTGTAACTGATGTTAATATAATTGAAGTTATTATAGATGTAAATAGACATGCAACTATATTTTTATAATTTGAGCCTCAAAGATAAGTTAGATAAAATGAAATATGTATAAAATCTGAATGAAACATCCACATCTCGTCATGAAACGACAGTTAATAACCATTAATATTAAAAACGGTCAGTTGAGTTTTTAAACTTCCTTATTAATGAGAGGCTTGCATTTACTGAGAAGTAGATAACCCGAATGCGGTTGTTACATAATCGATGGGTATCTGTGGAGAGGCCAAATAAAAGAAGAAATAGTTGCTAATGACCTCTTTTGTAGTCAAAAAGAGCGCCAAGAGTTAATGCTTGTTACGGTCTCCACCAAAAGATCTCATACAAAGCGGAATTCTCCCATAGCAAATGGAAGATTAGAACGCTACTGTAAAAAATGTAAAAGGAAAACAGTTTAGAAATAGTCACAGAAGTTAAAAATCACGTAAGCTCTCAAAATTCTTTGCAAAACAAACTGTTAATAATTATCATCCTTTATAAAAATGATAAAAATAGTAAATGATAATATTAAATAAATTACATCTAAGTTGCAATAGGTTTTAAAATCAAACATTGAACTGTGAAACATATCATGGACAAAGACGGAACGAAACATTATTTAGATGTTTTGAAATATTTTATTTTAAACTAAATATTTTAAGAAACTAAAAACGGAATAAAGAATGAAAATCTGGTAGATAAATTATAACCCATTCTTAACGCAACAGTTTTTGATAAATATAACAAACAGGGTTGAAAACCATCAAAAGAACAGGGTAAAGGAGAAATAACTTGATGTAGAAACTTGATTTAGAAGCTACCTAAAAATATTGTCAATAAGTAGGAAAAGAGTTGCTAGGTGAGAGAAAACTGATATTGGTTTGTTTGGCATTTCTCCCGCCACCGGCTCATTCGGTCGTACTAAAGCATAAGACCAAATGTCTGTGTCACAAACGGCTACTGAGCCTCAAAACAGTTTAGTAATCAGTGTCCTAAGTAGCGTTAGAGCTAATCTAAAAGCGTGAGCGGAATAGTATCGTACACCACTGGCTTGCTTGTCCCACCGCCAATATGTCGTATATCACTAAAATGGGTAGGCGCACCCCTATAACTACTAAAACATATATGACTATCAATAATTAAATTTATCTCATCAAAGGCAGGAATTCGCTGCCACGCCTAGACCGCTGAAGGCCAGCAAGTACCTTTCCATCATTAACGCCCTTGAAGCCTTAATCTAGCTGGTAGCCAGCCATATTTCTCGGTTAGCTTCCTACAGCAGCGTGATAGGAGTCTTTTCCCTTAGGTAAACTACTGATATCAGTTGAACAAAGAAACCGCATCAAGGAACTCCCAATGCGGCGAGACAATGCGGCTCTCGCCGCATTGTCTCGCTGCTTGTGAGTGGCCAATTTTCCCCTTAACCTCTAACTTCCAGGGAGACCTGAATTCTAGCTTCCCCAAGAGCTGGGCAGTCGAACATCATGTGTTCGTTCGACTGGACCTCCCAGCAGACGCATAGCTCATTAGCTGCCAGGTGGAACCGAAACAAATATTCATTTAAATTAACTTGGTTGGAGTGCATCAGGCTCCTGTTGCCCTTAAAAATGAAGGAGAGTCCTAACATCCGCCCAGATCCTTTATAAATCTATACAACCACCTTGTGTTAGTTGTGGTGAGCCATTCTTGCTGCCATGCTTCCATTGCGACGCTGTAAAGCCTCTTTTGAAGGCGGGAGATGGGCACCTATTCGAAAATTAGAACCGGTGCATTGAGATCACTGTTCCGTTTCTGTACAGGCCCGGCTCGAAAACGCATCCCAGATACCACGGCCTCCCTCCCACTTTGCAATCTCCACATGACCGCTCGAACTTCCAACATTAAATCAAATGGGAGAGCCTTTCCCAATATAGTGGTAGCCTACTAGGAGGTTATTTTAAAAACGCCAGTGCATACAATAAAGGCTCTGCCCTGGGCACTTCTTACATTTTGAATAAGTGTTCGATTTATTTTCAAACTATGCGTCCAAACGGACGCCGCATAAGAGGTCATACTTTCGAAGACAACTCGGTGTACACCATGCACAAATGACGACGCGACAGCCAGTAATCCTACCGAGCAATCCTCCTAAACTTGTGCATCACAGAGACGGCGTCCACCGATCTTGCCTAATGTGGTTTCTAAACAGCAACTTCTCATTAAAAAAAAAACACCTAGGTACTTATGAAATCGAACTCAGCTGATTTCAAAGCCTTTATACTTAATATGGGGGTTCTGACTGAATGATAATTTGTCTGCACCCTTGAGAAATATAAATACATCTTGAACACAGAAATCTTTAAATGTTGAATGTCCGTCCACCCCTCAGCGGTTGACAGAGCCGGCTGCGCTAGGTCTTCTAGCTGCGATCGTGAGTTACTAACAAAAGACAGTCATCGGCGAAAGCCTGGGCCGTGACCCCTTCTGGGAATGTCAGTTCCAAAAATCAGTCGAATACCAGGTTTTATAGGAAGGAACCGAGAACGAAGCACTGTGGGCTTCCCCTGGAGACGGATTTTTCCACAACTAGGCCCGCATCCTTAAACCGAGCCGTGCGATCACATAAGTAGTCACATACTACGGCCTACAGGGCTACGGGAACATTGCGACGTTCCAACTCATAGAGGACAGAACTCCAACACAAGGAAGTGAATACTGGCTTTATGTCAATAAAAATTGCCAAAACATATTTACAGTCGGCGCTTTCCACCTCGGAAAGAGCATTTAAGATGCAATCCTCGGTGCCAACCCTTTTCATGAAGCCATACCGGCCTCGATATAGAAGAGAGTTCATATTGATGTTTTCCCAGAGCCGTTCCACAACTAGCCTTTCAAGCAACTTGCCAGTTACCAGCAAGAGTCTGGTGGGCCAATAACTGACGACCTCACTCGGATCCTTTCCGGATTTTAAGAGCACCCTCACCAATGCCACCTTCCAACAAGTCGGAAAGCAGCCCCAGCTATGACACCCTGAGAACAGCCTCTCTTATGACAGCTGCTCTCTTATGACAGGCATCAGATGATAGAAAATATCCGGATCAAGTTTGTCAATTCCCGGTGCCTTTCTCAGTGCCATTCGATAAACGACTCTGTCTATATCTACGGGTTTCACAGCTTGTACGCCAGCGAATGGTGTCTCACCCGCTCTAATGCCGATTTCTGTTTCACCATCCGGAGCATCTGGAAACGGAGTATCCGGGAACACCTGGTAATTTACCACAGATGTTAAAGTATGGTCACGACCATCAAACCCACATCGAACACTGGATAGCACGTGCAATGTCTTTGGCCGATACCATGACTTCGCGAGTTGCCAGGAGTTGCGCTGCATCTCACCCATGCAGTCTTGCCAAAACTTCAGTTTGCTTCTTTGATAGCATGGACATACACACTACGGACGTGCTGGTATATCCGCAGGCTCTCAGCGCGCACGTCGTCAACAATAATCACCGTTAGGGGGCAACGCTGTTCTATTCTTCTAGTGAACATAACTCTTTGTGAGCGCATCACGTTCACATCAGAGAACCACCACGTTTTCCCAGGTCTTCGCCTCTGGCTAACAGATTGCTCCCCAAAACCAAAGGTCATGACAGCTCCAGGCAATCGTAGATCAGCGTCTGGCTACTATCAAGGGCCCATCCATTGGCTGATGCCACCGTAGAACCCTATCGAAACCAGACCTGATGGCCCGGCCGTGTTGTTCAGCCATCAATTCCACCTCCTCCTTGTGCTCCACACGCCATTCCAACCCCTGTAAGGCAGCCGAACACTGGCACCGCAGCCTGTCCTGATCCAGGTTACAGCGATCCGAATCTGGAGCTCTTAGACTGTCACCATAAGAGATCTAATAGGTTATAAGCTTATGATCACTCATGCTGGCCTCGAGCCAGACAGTCCAACTTCTTGTACACTAAGCAGACTTCTTGTCCGTCACCAAGGTTACGTCAGTGTAACATTCCCCCAGTTCGAAAGAGAAAGTTGGCGACTGTTGCCTCGTTAAGCAAGTAGAAATTTTTGGCTTCAACAAACTGTGTGAAACCATCGCCTTTGGTGTCATAGTCTACGATCCGGTGCGCACCAAAGATCCCCGGTTACCTGAGTACGAGACTCATCTCCCGTGTTGGATCATGGGCTTAGCACCCCGTCTAGCGAACACAACTAGAAATTCGCTGGCCAACCCTCATCAAAGTTTAGCCGTCGTCTCAGAAAAAGAAGTGAGTAAGAAAACCTTGCTGCAAAAACTAATGAATTTATATTTACTAGGTAGCTTAGAAAGGTAGCTAGCCGATCTCACCAAAATCTAAAGACAGAGTCCTACATTTACTCCAAGAAGAGAGATGCTGCTGCCCAGCGGAGACCAGTCGAGGTACCTCTCAGCATGACCAGCAGCTTGGAAAAACTTCCCCAGGGGCTCCTAACTAGCCGCGCTCGTTCAAAAACGAGCGCATATAGCTTCGGAGTCCCAGAAAGGAAGAAAAACAGGAAGTTAGAAACATAGATTGAGATTGTGAGGTTGTGAACAAGCCGTATAAGTGTATTTATATGTGAAGTCACATGCAATTTGTTTTTTTTGTCGTGGTTCGGCTTGGTGAAGTGTGTTATCAACCAAACGGATATGTCTTCGGATTAGCAAACTAGTCCGATGTGTATGTTCGCTAGTGTATTTGTTCATCAGCCGCCTGGACGTTTATAGCACCTCAACGTCCAAGGCTAGAATCCTATTGTAGCGTGGCAACTCTAGCTGTTATGCACTTCAAGCAGTCCTTTCGTCTGGGTACCTTAGCGGTCGTGCTAAAATAAGACTTAATCCTAACTAAAAACTAGACTTAACCTAAAGAAGATAGGCCAGGGTAGCCCTTCAACCGCGCAGAATACCCAATTCGTCTACGAACTCAATCTTACACCCTGCCTTATTGCCCACCATTTCACGGGCCTGTCAAAAATTTACCCCAGTATCACGATATTCATCACATGTGAGGTCCCGAATCACCTCGTACTTTGCACAATCAAACAGCACGTGGGAACTCATGGCAGAAAGGACTCTCCTCCAGACCGAGGTCAAACAATTTCTTGTTAAAGTTGCCGTGGCCGGTCAGGAATCTGGAATTGTAATAATCCCTATCCTGCCACTTTAACTTCATCCGCTCTTCAACGTCAGGGAAAAATCCGTAGGTTACCCGACCGGTGATCGCGGTGTCCCACCGAGCCTGCCAATTCTGCAGCGTCAGCTGTCGTTGCTCTTTCCGAACCGAGCTCTTACCCTCACGGTTTTTAACCCTCCTATAAATTTTCGCACGTTCAACCACAACTAAATCAATAGGGATTACCCCCTGAAATGACTGGCAATGCCGCCTTCGAAGTCGTCTTATATGATTTGCAAACGGTGATGTGCGGAAGGCGCTGGGTACGCAGAAACTTCTCTCGAAAATTTCGCTTCCTCACTAGGTCACTCTAGTTAGGTGACGCATAAGTCAGCATCGCCTCGACTACTAAACGTTATATTACTCGGTACGCACGAACGCCGTTGTCACATAGGTAGTCTCCATTAAGGGAGAAGCTACATTCCTCCCCAACCCAAACATCTAAGTACTTTATTTTCTCCACCTAGAGTAACGGAACTCCGTCCATCTTGACATTTCGGCAGCGAAAGGGATCTCGTTTTCATAAGGCTGATAATTTTATTTTTCCCCGGTTAGAACTGGAGTTTAGCCCCGCACCCCCAGTTAGAGATCACGTCTACGGCAATACATTCCCTGGCCTCTATTTCGGCTACGTATCGCCTTCCACAAGCACCAATATATCATCAGCATAAGCGATGCTCGTGCATCCCTCACCGAGATCTGAATTTACAAGTTTATTAATAATAATATTCCAACATATTGAACTGAGGACAGAACACTGCGGACAGCACTTCGTTGGCTCTTGCGCCAGTGTTTCACCACCGATGGTCAGTCGAACTTCTCTACCCCAAAAATAATCAACGATCAGTTCGTATTTGTTCCGCGGACATCCAATACCCAGCAGACCATCTAGAATGGATGGCCACCAGGCATTGTCGAACGCTCCCTTTACATCTAGACTGATACCGAGTATCATTCTACACCAAATAGTCGGAGCTAATCGCATCCGACGTTCCAAACCGCATCTAAAACCAAATTGCCGGTCACTGATCGACCCCGAAAGAGCTCATAAAGGGAGCTAGAAATCAATTTTTCGAGAACTTTCCCGAGCACCGGAAGAAACGTTATAGGTCAATACAACTTCACGACAGACATATTCAGGTCAAGGATCAGCCGGAGATTGCCTATTTTCCATTTTTTAGGAAAAACACTCTGCCCTAAGTACGCATTATACACCCGAAATAAAGGGTCTCGCAATCTACCCCTGGATCGCATGACCAGATCCTCGGTAATGCAATCAACACCCGGCGCTTTCTTTTTAGGCAAGGTAAATACTGCCTCCTTCACCCGGTTCAAACTTCAATGCCCGACGGGGTCAGAGCGCAGCCCAAATCCTGAATGGCACCTCTCAAATCGCGATGGAAAACCCCATCTTTCAGTTCTTCATCCGCTGGAAGCAAAGTTCAAAGCGCGTAAAATGTGGTACTACTCGCGTCAGCTGTAAATTCATCACCCGTACGAAGGATTGTACATATTTCCGCAATTGCTTTCTTACACATAATTATTTTGTAGACCGCTGCCTACGGGTCACCGCGATTATCAGCTACAAACTTGTGCCAGGCAGCACGTTTTTACGTATATACCGTATTAACAAAACGGCGCCCGCTTAGTCTATACACCCCTAGCAGGACAACCTCTCAGGGTTTGGCCACAGCTGATACCGCTTACGGTCCTTCTACATATCGCTCCTAAGTCTGTCCAGGTCGATAGACCACCACAAAGGACTTCACAGCCCCTCTTGCACGCGGCATTGAGGCCTCTGCTACTTCTAACAATCTTCTGTCGGCACTCTCGACTGAAGATGGAGTTTTTATAAACAAAGATTATGTCATCACTTTCCTGATGAACTATCTGTTTCCAGATGATACCGAGGTTTGTAAAACCTTGTATTATCGACGTGCTCGCAGGGAAATTGCAGGTTTTTTACTCTGAGAATTTGACTTCAGAAATTACTGAGGTTGGAAGTCCACCAGTAATTTATAGTCTGGCTAGGAGTAAAGCGCCCGGATATGATGATATCACTTTGAAACTCCTTGTTCACACGTTGCCGGTGATTCTTGGTCCTTTGACTAAGGTTTTTAATATCTTGATTTTCGCTGGGCATTTCCCAGCGTGTTGGAGACGTGTTGTGTTGAAATTGCTCTTCAAAGGTAGCGACAAGGATCCCACTGTAAGTTCTTCTTACCGTCCTCTGACGCTCTTGCCTGTAGCAGGTACGGTTTTTGAGAAGGTCTTGTACCTCCGCATTAACAGTAGGTTAACTTCTAACCATATGCTGATGGACTACCAGTATGAATTCCACTCCTGCAAGGGTACAGAGGATGCACTTCTTATGGTCATAGATCTGGCTTTGTCCAGTGAGTGCAAATATGTACTTGGCGTCTTTTTGAACATTTCCGGAGACTTCAAAAACTTATGGGGCCCCTATAACTTGTTTCTGCCTTGTTTGGGTGCACGCTAAACGAGATTAGGACTCTCTCGAGCTACTTCAGTAATAGAATAGTCGTCCTTCGTGAAGGCAGCTCGAAGGTAGGAAACACCCTGTCTAAAGGTTGTCCACAGGGCAGTGTTCTGGGCCCAATCTTCTGGGTAGTTGAGTTCGATTCTCTCATGCAATTGCGGATACCCAGTAGCTGTTGCATCGTAGCTTATGCCGACGATGGGTTGTTACTGGTTGAGGGCGATTCGTGTGCCCAGATAGAGCTCAGAGCGAAATAGGCATGTCAAGTATTAAAGGTGTGGATTCTTCAGCATAAGATGATTTTCAGTGCAGAGAAAACCACTAAGATGTTTCTGACGCGTCGTCTAGCCGCAACTCATCATCCGCGTGTTGTGATGGACGTACTTCCGATTAGGTATGTAACCGTTCAAAGTATGTGGGTGTTATCCTTGATGAGAAGCTACAATTCAAGGAGCACTTCAAATTTGTAGCAAAGAAGTTTGTATCGATACCTTCTTCAGAGTCCGTAGAGTCATCCATCCCGATTGGGGGTTGAATTATTGTACCATCCATATTCTTTACAAAGGTGTCTTTGAGGCCATAATGTTGTACGCTGCGCCCGTCTGGGTTCATCTTTTTCAATTCCAATGTTATAGGGATATTAAGTTAAGGGATAAGAATCATTGCAAAGTAAGATCAGTGTATACGTTAATTGATACCAAATTATACTTCGAAGTGTACTTTGCCAGTCTTAAAAAGAAAATTGCCAACCAGACTGTGACTGATTACATCAACTTTTTAACGTAACGTTAAGTTTACGTTTAAATTTAGGTTCCGAATGAAACCGAAGTATTTTGAAAATTTTAATTAAGAGGAAATAAAATCAAAATTAATCAAAGTATTAGGCAACCGCTGAAGAACACAGAAACTTTACTTTAACCTGGCATCAGTAGTTATGATGTGAGTTTTTTAAGAATGTTTTAAATGTGGTATCTGTTGATCAAAGATGAACTTTGCCTGAAAGTATACATTTCTTAAAAACTAAAAGCTTTTTTTGATTTTTAATAAATAGTCTAAATCTTTATATCGGGTTTGAAACGACGAACAAAGGAAACTGACATTTTTGCTACTGTTGTCTCAACGAACACTACGCAAGGGGGTATTTACTTTAACACGATTATCTATTTAATGGCATTTATCGTATTTAAAATTAAAACCGTTGTCTTGTTAATTTCATTCTTCTACTAGTGAAGTTGAACCTTAACAAAAGTTATTAAGTTATTGACTAACGCAAAATTTAAATTAAGTGGATATTTTATCAACTCGGTCATGACGTGTAGACTGTAAAAAATATATTACATTACTTAAAGAGATCACGACCTCTGCATCATTGATTCAGTGATTACATCGTTAAATTGGTTTAATTCTTGCAAACGTCCAAAAGACATTACCAGGCTTGCTATAAAGGAATTCAGTATGTACAAACGTTACTGATTTTTTATGTATATTTTAATAACATTTAATAACTGTTTATTAATAGTAGTTTAAGGTTACTGTTGCATTTTGATACAAATATTCTCGATACTGATTTTGTGTGGCAAAGTACCAAGTCACAGAACGTGGCATATCTGTTATGTTGTATATGTCATTGAAATGGGTAAAATCCAACTTTTTTTTTGTTCTAAATTTTTATTTTATATTAGCGGTGCGTGATACTTATTGAGAAATAATTCCGTTTCTTTATTCGAAAAGATAGTAATTTTTTGGGAAACAATTTGAGAGGCTGACAGCCGAATGTTGACATAACGGATGGTGTCTGTAAAAAGAACACTCTAACGCAAGGTATATTTCTGACACTGGAACAGTATTTTGGGTAGCATTGATGGAACCAATTTATTTGCTGTTTTTTCTACCAAATAATAACAAATAATTAACAACATCATAATTATACATGTTATCTTTTCATTGCATCCATACTTAGCTCTCAGTACAATCACGACAAAAGTAACAATATTACGGTTTGTATCTTTTATTCATTCTGCCTTCTTAGGCGTTAGAGAGATTGGATACAGCGAATAAAGTAATGTTAGTCATAAAGTTACATTAGAATGTACCTTGAAATTTCAGGGACTGAAGAAAATTTTAGGAATTAATAGATGGAATGTTGAAAAATTAAGTACTCAGTGTAAAATGTGAAATGTAAATGAAACTAAGAAAATCAACTTATAAACTACAATAAATGCAAATTCTGTAAAAAATGAACGGAATATTTGAGAAATGTCAGTAATTAAGGCAGTAAAGGAGATTTTTTAGTTGAAAGGTACAGTAAGTATAAAATCATTGATGATGAAGATGTAATATTCAAAGAATAACGAATAAATAAGAAACTACAGAAAAGCAGATAAAATCAAAGGCTGACAATCAGAAAACAAAGTCTTCTGTAAAACCAAAATATTACAGAAATATTTATTAATATCAAGACTTGAAATAGGAAGAAATGAATCTGATCAAAAGTAGATGAATACAAATGAAAAAAATAATAAAACATTTCTAGGATTGAAATTAAAATTTATTAATATTTTAATATTAGACTTAAGGACTTAAGTATAAGACCTCTTTATTGGTGAGTAAATAGAGTCAAACAGTGTGAAGAATGCCAACGGAAAAAATAAAATTAGCCGATCTAATATTTTTCTTTCAATAGTTGGTTGAAAAAGAGTTACTCATTATTTCTAAGGTTTTTATATTAACAACAAAGTTTAATTTTATAATATACTTTTGGGGATCATAATACTATAATTATGATATATAAATTTGAATAAGGAATTTACAAAAATTACATTAAATAATATGAACCATTCATACGCATACATGATCCCACAAATAGAAAAGTGCTTTTTAAATTATAAATCAAATTATAAAGTGGGTTTCTGCTAACGATGTCTCAAAAGTTTAAGTTTTTATATTATAACATAGAATTTTTCAAATGTAAAATTTGTTATTTACTTATACTTAACCTTGTACGAAACTAAAGTCAAAAAAAAAAAAAACATTCTCAAGTTTAGGTTATTTTATTTATAATTTTTTTTCTCCATATATTCCATATTTAGTACGTCAGACAAAGGAAATTCGGAAATCCCATCTTTTACAAAACCATTTTTTTTATTTATAAAAATCCTCCTCAAGTGTAAACTATTTATTCATATATTGAATTGTTTTCCATTAACTACATACTTACTCCTAATTCCAATTACTCTAGTCCGTTTTTAATAAGAAATGAATCTGTAGAGAGGGAACGCCCACGCTTGACCGGAATTCGAAGCCTTAGTTTACATGAAATAATTCTTTATAAATGCTTTTATTTATTCCCACTTACTTTTATTGGTGAAACCATAAGATAAAGTAAAAAAGAGGTGCGGGATTACCAATAATATCAGAGAAACAGATTTGATTATTGAGGGGAGAATCAATCAACAAGATCTTAATTAACCTTAAATTTGTAATTTGCTGAATGTAGTAGCTAAAATATTACTTATTTGTCTGTGTCTTATTTGTGTGGCAAACCAGGCCAGTTGGGGGAAATACAAGACCGTAGTCCCGGTGGGGGATCCCTCCGGGGGTTCTCCATTAGAGGCTAGGCGTCAAGACCGGAGTCCCGGGGGGAGGAATCCCTTGGGGTTCCCCGCTAGAGGCATAGCATGTAACACAAGACCGAGTCCCGGTTACCTGGGTGGGGCCTAGCGCCCTACCGAGGTAGTCTGAGGGGAAAGCAACCATCGAAGTGAGTTTATGCGTAATTGCGGATCCATCTTCGGGAGGCGGGGAGATTATAAACGAAAATAAAACCAGGCAGTTGGTAAGTAATTTGTATTTGTGGTCTTTATATTGAAAAAGCCAAGGATTATAACGGAGAACAGTAAAATATAAAATACTGGAATAATTGTAAAAATTGCAACCGTTTAAATCGGTAAAACTTATAAAATTACTATCTATCAGTATTAGTTGGGTCTTAAAGATTTGAGCAGTTTAATATGAAAACGAAAAGAAGTTGTAATTAGAAATTTTAGTAGTTTTTTACAACAAATAATCTACTGAGTGGTTTATGTATTGAAATATTAGTGGTAAAATTGGTGAATGGTCTAAAAATATGTGTAGCTCCATTTGTTTTGTAAAATACATAACTAAATAAATTTAGTGCATACATTTCTAATAATTCTAATAAATATAAAAATTCATAAGCTTCATATTACAAACTTTATCGTGATAATAAAAGTATTTTAATAAACATTTTAGTGCATGTAGTTATGTCTTACTATTATATTCTGATAATTTTACGCCCTTTCAATTCGATTTTCATCGATTTTAGAAAATATTATTTTTGTTAATTCCTGATAACTACTATAATAAATAGCAATAATAACCGAACCAGTCATCTGTTAAGTTCTATATCTATGTTGTACTCTTAAGGATAATAATGTAATGTAATTACTCCTCGACGATGTTACTACATAGTGGAAGCGTAGTGGACATAAACAAGGAACTGCCAGACCCCGACCTAACCCTAAAGACATTGTCGCACAAATGAACCGGATTAGTGGAAGTGTGATAGATGCGTCACGTGATATGGACTTAAACGAAGCTCTTATGGGAATACGTCTGACGCTCTGCAATTAACACAATCCACTGTCCTACTCCGTCTCATGATAGTATAGATACAGTAACTACATGTATATACAATATATTCTGCTTTAAACAAGAGATCTCGATGGAGAAGAGAACTGAGATAGGATTGTAGCACTGCGCAAGGATAATGCTTTCACTACAGTGTCAAGGACAAAGTAGTCTAATATTAAGCCCTGACATTATTTCAAGGCAGCGGATCTATTTTTGTAAATAACTCATACTATAATACAGGTATAATGGTTTTGTTTAAGTAAAATTTTTGCACCTAATTAAAAAACAAAAAGTATAAATAATCATACAGGATAAGGAAAGAAGTACTTTTTAACAGTGTTAGAAACAATCATACTGTTATTATATTTAAATTTTTACAGGTTAAAAAATAAGCCTAATTCACTCTCGATAAATTTAAAATTTAAAAATTTGGGCGCGTGAGTGCAAGGGTTTACTCAATACGGAATTCTCAGTGAATAATCGATGAAGCAAAGAATTAAAAACTTGCCGATAAAAAATATATAGTCTACTATTCAAGCGTAAATAGTTACTCGAGACAATTCTATTTTTTTTTTTTTTTTCATTTTTATGGCTATGCACATTTTTAGAGTAATATGAGATAACACATATAAGCATATGTATATAAGGTAACACATTTAGAGTATATGAGATGACACACACGGAGAATTACTCACACTCAAAAGTTAAAAATAGTAAAAAAATACGAGGCACCGATTGTAAAAATAATGATATGTAGAGTACTTGGTGTATCACCCTTTTTTTAATGAAATGTTACGTTGACCAAAAAAAAAATTTTTATAATCTTATCTTGCGTTACATATTCGAATCCAGAAGATTCAGTAGACATGAATACGAGCTTGCAATTCCCCCGTATAGGCTTCATCCCTTCAGCCAAACCTATAGGAAGAATTAAGTCCAAACATTTGACCTGTGACATGTTTCCTGCACCGTGTTTTGAGTAAAATCGCCAAACATTTTGACGTTGTCTTAAACAATCTTTGACGTTGTCTTTGACGTTCAATCTTAACAAAACAAAAAAATCTTCAAAAAAACAGATACTTTCTGTTTTCCTTGCAAAATATATCATCTTACGCTCTTTAACACAAAAAATTCAATTCAGTTTATTAAAATCAAACGTAATCTTTACATAGATTAATTCCAACATTAATTTAAATAATCATTACTGATAACAACCTACTCTTACGACGTATATTTGTACTTGTTATATTACAAATATCGTTTAAGTCTCAAACTCTACCGCCTTATCTAAACGAACACTCTCCTTCAAAGCCTCATTCGTGTTATCGCTGAAGTTATTTACTCTTATTCTACTTCAATCTGTCGCCAATGATAATTAATCTTCCTTTATTTAATAAAAAGCACACTACCTCAAGATATGTACAATAATTTTATCCAAAAACTAAGTTTTAAATTAGTTTAAGTTTTGGTCATTTAAACAACAAACTATTTTCATTCATTTACTGAATTTAGAAAGAATGTTTTAGTCAATAAGTATAATTTAAATAGCTAGTACAATATTATTTAAAAAAATAGTAATAATAATTACTAAAGCTACGTAATATCAATGGAAAAATATACATACAGTTATCATTTGGAAATGTTAAATAACTAGATGTAAACGACAATAAAAAATAAAGCAAATCTTCAGAGATAAATTCATTTTCTTTGAGTGACGAAATACTTTTCCCTAATAATTTCCCTAGTATTAGTTGGATAACAATCATGGCAAACTTTAACTGACAACTTGGAAAGCAGAGTTGATTTAGGATTGAGTCAGTAATGCGTTTTAATATTAACAGTAATTAAGAATAAAATCCATAAAATAACATTATAAATTGGTTAAGAATGGTTCATTTAATACAAGGTAAAGATGGGTAGTATGAATGCAAAATGGAATGAATGAACAATAATTAATAGTTAATATATGTAATATAATAGCTGTATATTATAATTACTGTGGAAATAAGTGGCTAAGAGCAACATTAAGTTTAATAATTATTCAAAGTTACCTACACTCATTATTATGAAAATTAGAAACTGAGTTCTATCACACTACACTATTGTTAACAAACCTGATAAACTGTTTAAACTAATAATTTAGATGAGGTCTTCATTATTATTTTAATTATTGACCTCTTTAGCCTTTGAGCTGTGTTGATGATGCTATTTTGCTTACGTTATAATTTCGAGGACTTAGTTTAGTTACCACCAGAAAATAACGCTTGTTTATCATTAATAACCATCAGCGATAATAATAATTAAAACATAATAATAAATTGATCACATAATAATAAATTACCACATAATAAATAATTGATCGACACACAAAAACTGAATCCAATTATAATATTAAATCCACTTGTATTCGTTTAATTACCGACAAAATAATAAAACTCATTATGAATGCCGGTAGCATATATAAAAATTACATTAGAATGTACTGGAGTAACAATAGAAAAAAAAAAAATTTTATAGAAATAAAATGAATAATTATAAAAAATATTATTTAATTAAAAATAACAAATGAAAAATTTCTCGGATGGACAACCGATTATTTTTCCTAATCCTCAAAATAGATATAGTTTTAGTGAATAATATACCCAGAAACAGAAACAAATAAATTTATGTTTCCATATTTTAAATCTAATTTCTTACCTCTGCAGCTGCATCTATAACTGTTTCAACAATATTTCAAATCACAAATCAAAATAGGAAATTAATAAAACAATAAATTTCTATTTTACTAAAAAATTGTTTAAAAAGGAATAATAAATAATAAAAAAAAAGTTTCGTTTGTAGAAAAAATGTAATATTAAATTTTTATTTTGAGAAAAGTAGACATCTGACAACTTGATGTTAACTTATGTTCCGATACGTTGAAAATAGTTCAGTTGAATAACAATTACCCTCTGTTGCCAAACTGTCCACTGAATTGTAATTTTACTATTGTTGGTGTTGTGCAATTGTAGTATAGTGGAAATATCGGTCGGTTTGTGCACAAAAACAGCAATGAATGAAGGACAGTCTGGCTAGAATGCAAACAGTAGGCGCTCAGTTGCATAACCAAACCTATACAACCAGTAGCCGTATTACCAAAGTTCTCTATGGTACTTTCTTCCTCGGCAGTGTATTAACAAGCCTATCGGATTATGTTTTCTGTCACGTATATTTTATTTAACCCGTATTACATGTCTCCACTCAATTTCACAAAACATTTTCTTACAGTCTTCGTTGATAAAATTAATAATACCTAAAACCTTCTTTAAAATGTTATAATTCGAGTAATTTAATGAAAATAGCAAACACCAGAAAATTGACCACATTAGTAAATGTATTTATCCTTAGCTATACATATAAACTTCTAAACTATTTCTAGTCGGCTTTGATTTCAGACGACTTAGAGAATTACATTTTTTTTATTAAATTTCTGTTATATAATAAAGTTAACATAAGTTTTGTTAAATTATGAACATTCTCTTCTTAAAGAATTTCTAAAATATTTTACATACGTAAAACTCTTTGTTTAAAAAATTATAATCGTTGAATTAAGAATTTCTAGGTTATTAATTATTCACAAGAATTTGTGTTATTTTTCTGAAACATAAAAGTAATCTGGAAGTAAATTTTAAACTGACAAAGTTAACTTTTTTAATGCATAGTAGAGCGATCTTTGCTTCACACAGATGATTATTCAGTGACCCACCGGGTTGGTCTAGTGGTGAACGCGTCTTGCCAAAGCAGCTGATTTGGAAGTCGAGAGTTCCAGCGTTCAAGTCCTAGTAAAGCCAGCTATTTTTACACGGATTTGAATACTAGATCGTGAATACCGGTGTTCTTTGGTGGTTGGGTTTCAATTAACCACACATCTCAGGAATGGTTGAACTGAGAATGTACAAGACTACACTTCATTTACACTCATACATATCATCCTCTGAAGTATTATCTAAACGGTAGTTACCGGAGGCTAAACAGGAAAAAGAAAAAAAAAAGATGATTATTCAGTGTATTATGACATAATAATTCTCAGAAAGTATCAAGTATCTCGAGCCTTTTAAAACCTTTTAAAACTATCATACTGAATTTCTGTAGTTAGATCAACGTAGCTTCCGAAAAAAGGATTTCTACGTACTAGAAAATAAGTCCTTTTTATGCTTGTTGTTTTTTGTCTCTTTTATTAATTACATATTCGAAGAAGGAAATCCTCTCCAAGAAGAACTGTGTATTTCCTGACACTAAACGTATCATCATCTCATTAATTGCTGCGTCTTTTATGTTTGATGATTAATAAATAAAAGTAGATTCATGAAATCAAAATTAAAATATGAGCCTTTTTTTACTTACACTTTTAGCAATACTAGAAAATTATCTGATCTAAATAAAAAATATGTGAACAGCAAAAGCAGTGAATGTTTTTCTCAAATTTTAGAACATAACCGCTCGTAAGCAAATTTATTATAGTATGATATTATGTATTGGGTTCAATGAACTTGAGGGTTCTTTGCTGTGGAAAAAAGTTTGTTCGGAAAAATTATGGAAAATAAAAACAATAATAAAGGAAAAATTAATTTTAAAAGTATATACAAATTGTGTGTCTGTGTGTGTGTGTGTTGGCGCGCGCGCGCGTTTTAGATTTAAATAATTACTAGATTACCGAAATACTATAACAAAACAAATAAAATAACAAATGAAGTCATTGGAATGGAAGCGGTTCTTTACATGATGACCAGTTTCGTTTATGATGTAACGATGACTTAATCTAAATCAATCACTAATAATTTTCACGGTACGTTTTAGCTGAGGTGCAATTTCTGTGGATCCAACTGAACCAATCTTCCAACTGATTTTTTTTATCTGTCCAAAAACTTTATTGAACGCGAAGATTATTAGACGAATATATGATGTGTAAATACCAATAAATACTGTACATAAAGTACAACTTATATATTTATTTTTGTACTAATGATTGTGAATAGAGTCGATTATTACACTTCAACGATGACAGCGAAGCAAAATTAGATCGGATAGCTCCTTTTGATTCTTTTAAATTAGCAGTGTAACACAGTTCACACTTTTTTAAAATCTACATTCATTAACCAATAATATTTTTAGTATAATTTCCTGCAGTTTATCTTTCATTACATATATATATATATATATATATATATATGTATAAAACACTCATGGTAATGTAAGATTTATTACAGATAAATAAAAAAAAAGAAATTTTATATTCAAATTATATTGTAAATTAATAATGCAATAGAATTTGTATTCGTTCAGAAATTCTATTAATTAGTATACATTTCTTAATTGCACGAAGGTGATTCGAAAAATAAATTATTCCACTTATCAATATACCACATTGGTAAATTACAAAGTGTCAGTATAATACAATGATAAATCAAACTTTAAAAAACGCCCTAACAAATAAATTAGTACGAACAATAATTTTGTTAAAATTTTTTTAGAAGTCCGCGTTAAATTGAAAAAATATCAATTTACCTACGCTAGATTTGAAGCAGAATTTAAATATTAGAAATTTAAAGAAGAATTGAAATATATTTACTTTTAAGGAATTTTTTTCTATTTTAATTTTATTGTTATTTAAAAGATATATTGGCCTACAAAAAAAACTCTTTTAGTATGAAAATGAAAAATCAAATGGCGAAAACCTAAATTGATAAAAATAAGGAAAAAATGAATAGAAATTATTGAAAGATAATGCCACATAGCGGCAACTAAAGCTCTCTGAAACCCTCGTAACTTTTTTATTTATTTATTTTTTTTTTTGGTTAGTGATATCGTCACTTAAGCTTGAAGCTTGTGAGCGGAATTTGGAAATAGAATTTTGTAGCGTATGAAAAATGCAATGCCTGACCGAGATTCGAAGTCAAGACTTCCGGATAAAAGGCCGAAACGTTATCACTCGCGCTGTGGAGGCTGGCACAGATTTTACACAAATTTCTTAATTATCTTTTTCCCCAGATATTTTCAGAATTAGGAAGGCCACCTAAAGAAGAAAAAAAAAATCCCATTATTCATTTATTTGATGCTATTATTTTTCGTTGACTTTATGAAGGAATCAACAAATCTATTTAACAAGAGAGAACAATACAGCATTGGATTAATTACTCTGCTGGTATTTTTATTGATGTAATTTGAATTTTTACAACTGATACTAATATTTAAACAATTTTAGTGACGAACCAGTAGTTGCAGTGCAACTACATGTATTTTTTTGTCTTTCAACTTATTTTACAATTTAAAAAAAAATAATAATAAAAACTATGCATTTGCGATAGAAAAATATACAATGGGTGTCCTTACAAGTCGTTCCATCTAGATTTTTTTTTTAATTTGTCGTAATGTGAATTGGTATACATTCATCTTACCGCTAAAAGAAAAAGTAAGTACTTAAAACGTTCATAAATATACTGTTTATAACTCCCGGTTATAATTTTAAATCTAACAAGTAAGTTGTTATTTATGAAATATGCTAAATCACTTATGTACAGAAAAAATTCTCTTCTCCACCGGTTAATTCTGTACAATTCATTCGTACAAACTGCAATAAATTATAATTATTCATTTCCATTTTTTTATACAAAATTAATCATCTCCTTATCAGGTACATTAATTTTTTTTCTCTTGCAAATGAATTTAATTTGGTGTCGACATAACTGGTTGGTGTTTCTATACAGTTTCTACGTCACAGAAAGGAAAAGAGATCAATGAAAACACCATCACAGTTTTTCTCGTCGCTTTTGCTTCTGTTGTATCTCTATCAAGATGCAAGGGTTATAATGACACGTCTGCTATTTTGCTGCTTTCCTATCTTTCTTCTACTTATGTAAGTGTACCTCATCACCTGTTAATGTAGACGCACTTATTTTTAGTACATTTTTTAGTATTTAATGTTATTAAAATACCCGAAAAATATTAATTTATTTAATTAAAGATCTAGTGATAACTGACGTATTTTATCGATTTACAATAAATAAAATAATTAAATAGGTCTGATTTTATTAATTACATTTGCACGAAAAAACACTACCCGAAAAAGGTATTATCTAACATTCATGTATTTCAATATATATCAGGTAGATTTGCAAGCGCGACTCCAGTAGTGATATAAAATGTAAGTCTTACTCTTGCTCTTGTTAAGAATTTATAAGTATGAGTGAGGCTAAATTAATCTCATCATTTAATTGATATACCGAATATGACTATGATTAAAGATCTGAGTCTTTTAACGATTATACCGTAAAATCCATAAATATTAGGTTTGTAAACAATATAATATTTTAGACTTTTTGATTACGAAATAAATATACACACATAATAATCGCGCGCAGGCGCATGATCTGAAAGCTTACTCCATTTGCATACATTCCTTAGATTAAGATATGTCTACAAACTACGTTCAGATACTCCTAACTAATCCAGTTTGTATGAAATAAAACATTTAAGTAATTTTGAAAATTCGCAGCAAACTTTGAAAATGCAAGTAAGAAATCTTAGCCATTATTCATGATTATGTAAACTCATTTGTAAGTCTGAAGGCGCTCACTCAAATTTTGGCTTGTGTTATTTTGACCGCTATAATTACGTCTGTTATTTCATTCTCCGCATTGTCGTATTATCTATAAAGTATTAGAATAAATTGTAAGAACAACCGTATGTGAAATTTAAAAAAGTTTTAAAAAGCATTAAAAATTAAAAGGAATATAATTTCATATAAAATTTCTTCCTTACAATAACCAATTTTTTTCTTAGACTATAGTAATTATAATACGTATGATCTGAAATGTCGTTCAAAGAACTAAAGAATGACTATATGATGTTATCTATGCGTAACTCTTAGTCAACATAAGAAAATAATACCATAAACTGTTTAAGCAAAATGGTCAACGAGTTCTCCTGTAGGCACCTCTAATTAATTACTATACATTTTTTTTACCTCTTAATTAACTCAATATGCGCACCCTTTACAGACCTGCAGATGTGAAACCGATAATCCACTTCACTCCAAACTCTGGCAAGCATGTCCGCTGTTATTCTTTGCCGCAGGTGGCCAAGTGACTGGATTTTTTCTTGGTATGATGTGTTTTACGTAGCTCCAAAAAAAAATCCATCAGAGACTTTGCCACCGCAAAGTCATATGGCCACATCGCTTAACCACCGTCAAGCGATGTGATTCTGGGAACCTGTTGTTGAGCGCAGTTCGCAGAACTTGTGCACGAATGGTGCTCCAGCCTGTTGGAAAGTTAGGCCTTCCATGCGGAAATACAAAGTTCTTCTAACATGTTCAAGTACACTATGCGTTAATAGTATGCTCGTGGAAAATGGTCTGAAAATTCAATTATGCATAATACCGCACTAGACATTCACTTTCGAATAGTTGCGGACGAATTCAACCATGTGACTTTTCTGAGCCCCATACTCGACAATTATGGCAATTCACCACTCTATGATCAAGAAATGTTGCTCAACCGGAAAGTAAAATACGCTGCAGGTAGCTTCATTATCAGAAATGAAGGCTGTGGTTCTTATACACTGAATTCTTTCTGGTGTGTGTTTGATTTAATTTCATGGAGTAGCTGCAGTTTAAAAGCCCACAGTTTCAATCTGTTGAGAAATTTCAATAATGGACTTTTAGGAATGTTAGTTAACGACTAAAACTACGAACGTTTTGGAGTTCGTGGAAAGATTGCCCCGAACACCAGTTTGCCACGAGCAATATTTTTTTCTATCTTCAACACCTGTTTTAGGCCTACCTGGCGAGTATCCTTTCAAAACGTTTCCGGTTCTCAAAAACTGTTCACATTATTTCGTATGCTTTTGTCACACAAAGAATTTCTACGATAGACTTGCGTATAATTTCTTTGTACGACATTCACCGATCTTGTTTTTTCAAACCGGTACACACACTGTGCTTTCTCTTATGGCGACGCCATGATAGCCCGGATTCATAACACCTCGATCTGTGTAAGTCTAACATAGCTCCTATCTGACGAAGAATGTGTAAACCAAACTTAATTGTTGTCGCTTCAAGATTACACACAAAATACTAATGAGTCCCACAATATAAAAACTATTTTCGTTCTTGAAACCTTGGAGTTATTATTCAGAACCCGGTTTACATATAAATTTTGTTTTTAAAATGACAAACTAACTGTAATAAGAACCGTTTTAATCAAGCTTTCGTTTTTATTACAGCAAAACCAAACCAAACTAATTTTGGGGGGGGGAGAATGAACCAAGACAGATGAAATAAGCATGTTCTTTAAATTGTAACTTTATGTGCCTGTTGTTAACTCGAAACAGTACAATACAAAAATGAAGTATTTTAATAAAAATTTACTTAGTAAAGCAATTACTAGGATTTTTTTCACTTTTCAATGTATTTTCATAATTATTTTTACGCTTGTTCTTTTTTTATACTATTTTTAACAAAATATAGTCATTTTAACTTTATTATATAAATAAATTCAATCGTTTATAAAAAATAATTATTTTCTTTGAATTATTCATTTGGATACCAATTTTTTAGATCAAATTATTTTTAAAACTCAAGTAACTTTCGTTAGACCACTGAATTATATGGATGTCTAGCTTGAGACCCGCCCTGAAGAACACTTTCGTGTATGTTTTTTAACGCAGCCATAAAAACACGACAATGGATTCAATGTCACCAAATCAGGTTCTTATAGAGAAAAAAATGTATTAATGCCGTAAAACAAAACTTTCTGTAATTTTGTTGTACTTTATGTGAAAAACTAATAATATTATACATCCCGCTTTACTTAAATTTAAATAATGTATTCATACGTCATGTATTCCGATAAATACTGATTATTTATTATTTCGATAATTACTGAGTAAGCTGATGAAACGCAGCATATATATATATATAATTATTTTTAAATTAATAAAAAAATGAAAACATTTACTGCTTTTTCTTTTTGTATCCAAAGGTTTACTCAGTCAGAGATCTCTGTTACCTCAGAAGAGTTTTTCCAAAAATTCAATGAGTGAGGCAATAAACAACTGTTTCAACAGTTTTAACAATTTACTATGTTTTATTAACGTACCAGATTAAAAAAAAATATTCTGAAAAAGCAGAATGTTTCTGCAAAAGTACTCAACGTGGAAAAAAAGAATCAGTTTGCGATAGATTTGAATTTAAATGAATTAACCATAGACGAGTTGTACTATTAATAGAATTATTAAATTCCACGCAAGGTCTACAAACGTAACATACATATTTATTTAAAGGTAAAGACTTACGAGTAATACTAAAAATAAATTTAGGCTAAATAGCAGTTCATTCAGTTTATAAATTTACTCCAGTTCACAGTTATCCTCCTAACCACAGCTTAATGAACACTTAGAAATTTAATTAAGTACTTCCACGTCTCAAACAAATCCGAAGATCAGGAAGTTTTTTCCTTTAGGAACGCAGTATAAATTCTTATAGCTTTTTAATTTCTAGAGAGCTAGCAATTTTTGTAACAACAAATGTTTAAATAAGTTACTGTAAATTCATTGATTAGTAAAATGTTTTCTCATTACGATCTTCTTATGGATTGTACGCGGAATGAGCATCTGTTGTCGGGCCGGGGTAACGGGTCTCCTTTGGGTTGTATTGTTTCTTTCTTATTAAAATTTCTCCAAGGATAAATCCTATTTTCAAGCGTGTAAAATTGATAATCAATTTTAGAATGCATTCAGTAAAAAGATGGTTAGTCCAAATATCTTGGGTAGAACATGAAATATTTCAATGGCGATAACAAAAATCATGAACAATATTCTATAAAGTTAACACTGGAAGAGCTAAGTTTATTCAGTGCAGGTAGTTTTCACACAGATTCGCTCATTATTCAACCCAGATTCTATGTTTATATTATATAGTAAATGCTTTATGTTTATTCAAATAAATTTGTTAACCTACGGCTAGGTTTCATCAGAAAAATTTGACGAAGACATCTCCTCATTTTATAGATAAAATATGACTTGAAAGAAGCCTATTCAATATGTTATAAATTTCTAATTTAAATTTTCATATGTGATGTATTTTAAAATAGGCGTTCAAAAAAAATGTTTGTATTAAATAAAACGAATATTCTCTTAGTACATGAAATAAACTCAACTGTTTCATGTAGTGATTAAAATTATTAACACATTAAAATAACTGTTAAATATGTACAAAGATGTGTGGAATATATTTACATTATTCTTAATCGTACTTCACAGCATAAGCCTAAAATTTATTGCTTAACTTAATTACTCGTAACACTGCTTGGCCCAATATGTATAAACTGATTTAATCTATTTGAGAATAATTTATTATGAATATTTATAAATATTAATATACTCGTATTAAGTTACGCGTATTAAACTATCGACTATCAATTGATGATTTGCATATGATTTTTTTTCAGATGGCTATTCTAAATTATTGTTGCTACGTTAATAAATTTAATAATAATTTACTAGTAAATTTTATTAATTAAATATTTCTTTTGGTATATAGACAGGTTGTATATGTTAACAAGAATTACAACCATTATAATTTAAAGTGTTTTAAAAATCCTTTGTCAAAAAATAAAATAAAATTAGGAAGTACATTAAATTTGCTTCTTTATTTCTTATAAATAAAGAGATTAATTGAATAAGGGGAGGACGAATTGAGTAATACATTAGAAATCTTTTATTAAATTCAAATAAATTTTAACATTTTTCAACAATTTTATGATCTTCTTGAATTATTACAATATCTTAAAACTTTTGAATTTGAAAAAATGTGTACGAGTACATTAAACGCCACTGATAATTAAAAATAAAAAAAGGAATTTTTTTTTATTGTAGTATAATTTCGCTGATAACCTCCTATTATCAGAAAATAAAAATAACACGATTATAATATGAAGATGTAACCAACGATTTCGCATAGTCATTTAGGCAAAAAATTGCGCAACAATAATATTTCCGAACAATTTCTACAACCATACCTTTACGCTTTTCTAATATTCATTAACAAAACAATATTTTTTAACAAAACGTTCAAAATTAAAATTAAAATATGTTTTAAGGGATTTCGAGCCACATATTTTAATTTTTAGATAAGCAATAACTCAAACAATAATTAAAAATAATATACTCACCATACGCCTAGTGATTGTTAACACCAAATTGCACTATTATTAGCTAATTATAAAATATCTACGTGTAACGCTACTAGAAATATTTGATTTACTAAACACTTTTTTTGTAGTGAAACAGTGGCAGTTTAGGAAAGTAAAACGAACTGTCTATTAATAGAATTTAATTAAACAAAACTACGCTTTATTTTTAATTAAAAATATATTAATTTTTCTACACGACTAAAAAAATAATTTTACAAAACTCTACTAAAAATTTATGATTTATTAAAATATAAATATTATACTTCTCAATTTCAATTGAATCATTTTAAGATTTATTATCGGTAAAGAAAAAACATAAAAATCAACATATAATAAAGTATATCTTATAATTCCGAAATTGTTACGTTTTCACACCCTCTTGACGACGGGTGCTGAAATCTAGCGGTGGCTACGCTGTCCATAGCAAACTATGGTCACCAGAACATCACGCCACTCTACGTCACTAGCTGCTCCCTCGAGCACAGTACGTAGCGAATTATACCAGTCTGCACTCATACCTGATCGAAGGCGGTCGTGTCCGGATGAACTCTCTCAATTCTTGTTCGGATGAACATTATTTTAAGTTTTATTTCGCTTATGTTTGCTATCTTTAAAGTTAAGTTATAAGTTACAAGTATTATGTTACAAAATTATTTTAAAGCATCAAGACGGCGTACAAGTAAACAATCCATCAGTAATCAACAATAAATGTTTCACTAAACTTTGATTAATTAGTAATTAATTAAGAGATGTCCAACAACTTAAACTCAGAACCACTTATCTATAACAAAATTCTTATCAGAACTGTAAAATTCATAAATTTAAAGACAGAAATATTTGTACAGCCAATATATTTTTGGTATGGAAACAATTTCTATGTTCAGTTTTCCATCTGGTTTAAGTGATAAAACCAATACGGTAAAGTACTATGGGATAAATGTTTTAATCTAAATTTAAACTTATCATGCCGATTTATTCGTATACTTCTAGTACACAACGTATCGCAATAGTTGTAAAAAAAATAATGAATATTTGTAGGGTACTTTTTTTATTGAAATAACTTAATTCAGATAATAAGTGTTCTAATTATCATTAAATAATTCAAGGAGGTTTGTAAGATTTGTAACCCTTCTATGAAGAAAATGAACATAAAACATTGTTATTTATGTATGACAGAATGACGGAATCTGAAATAATGAGTCAATATGTAATATAAATAGAAGACTTAATAAAAAAACTGGATATATTGCTTCAAACAGCTCTAATGAAATAATGTTACAGTTCAGGCCAATAAGTAAAAACCTTTAAGGATATTTGACAGTACAGTGAGCAACGAATGTAATCTATAATACTGAACAACAAAATTTAATTTTTTGTTTGTTACAACAATGTTAATAGCTGAATCTTTTAACATTTTTGACACTGATTTTAAATATTTAAGTGGTTTCTTTCAATCAGCTATAGTTTTTTTTTAATTACTATTTTCTGTTGTAAGAACAAAACACTGTGACAGTAGTGTAAGGTAGCATAAAAATATTATACAAGTGATTTCTCTATATTTAAAATCTACTTCTTTTGAATTTTCTGATGTACTCGTACAGTTTACTGTATATACATCAGTCTTGAGATTCCAGCACTAGGCAGCCAGCATTCTTCAGTTCCAATTAGTGTGGTAGAATGTTTTCACGGTGGATAATTCCTGGTGTAAATATTTTCCATGTTCCTTACTCACAGCTCAAAGATTGGTAGGGAAAATTCAGATGAGAATCTGAAACATAGATCTTTAGTGACATATTACATCCAAGTGCTTAGTAGTTTATAAAAAGCTGACTTATAAGTTCTCTATAGTTATGTGCCTGATGATTTCCAAGGAAGTTGTTTATAATCTTTTCAGAAGATTTCTATGCAGCAACTTCACAGTAATTCAAACTATCTTCAAATTCAGTATCATTCATTAGTTTTCTTTTTGTGACCCAACAAATATACTTTCCTTCATATTAGCATCACTTATATTAGGAGCTTGCTTGTAGAAAGTAATATTCAGTCCTATCACGATAAACTACTTTAACAATTTTTGTCATTGAACCTAATTTAATGTGTAGTGGCACAAGATAAACTTTTTCAAGTTTTACTAGGGCTTGATTCACAACGTTCTTCTCTCCTATAGTCAATGTTTCTCTTTTTGGCCACTTTTTTTAACATAATATTTTTTTTATCTCTGCTATTCCACTCACACAAGAAGCAACAAAATTTAGTACACCTACGTTCTAGACCAAGTAACAGTGTATCTCACTTTTAGATCTCCACAGAATTTTTCACAAATATTTTTCATACTGAAGCATATCGAACACAAGTTTCATATACACCTTCATACAAACTACACGAGTTAAAGAAATTGATGGAATATTTCCAACATGAAGTTTCAAACTACGCTTTGAGGACTCAAAATGCCATTCATCAAGATTGTACATAACTGTCAAAGCTTCTAGTATTATATAGTATACTAGGTCCTCATACTGGAAGAAAAAATGTTCCAAGTCACACTCCCTGTGAGGGAAAGCACTTATTTGTGATCTTCATTGTAAAACATTTAATTTAAATAAAACATAGAAACAAAATTTTATAAATTTATAAGAATACATTTTTAATATACAAATAGAAAAACTTACTATGGTGGGATCTACAAATCAATCAGCTAGGACTACGTTGCTTCTCTCTCAAGTTTAAAAAAAATGACAATAACTCAACACATCAAAAAATATTTCTAACAGCGATGGATAATACACATTACTTATAAAAATAAAAAAAAAGACAATAATCATATTTGACTCAGAAGGCCCATAACTGGTCTACTTAAGTTCGTAGAACTGCTATTACATAACTACTTCCATACATAAAAATTTAACCAAATATCTTCTTAATACTTATGATAGTACAGAATTGGCCAATCCAAAATTAATTTTAATTACAATTTTAAACATAATTTGTCATTTTAACATGTTATAATTTCAATAATAATACTTTTTAATGTTACAAAAAAAAATCGATGGATAAAAATCTTCTGATAAATCCATGAATTTCTTTATGGAATGGTCTTTGATATCAAATTGTCATACCTGTATTCCGTACAAATCACAGTCTACGACTTTTCTGGTCAGGTTTTTTTCTTTTTAAATACTCACAACACTCATATAAACACGACGAAGTCCCGCATAACTGATGCTTTGCAATGGTTTCACAGGTCTAACCCCTCCACTATTTCTCCGAATTGTCCAATCCTGTGTGAGTATTGTACTCACACAAACGTAACACTCTTTGTACAGAAAACGTTTGCTCATTTTTCACGCATGGTGTGATATTTATTAAAAGTCTATTTTAAGAAGGAATTTGATAACTATTGAATCATGCTGCTATTAATTTGATTTTTACGTGTTTTAAAAAAAAAATATCGTCCGTCGACGTATTAAGAAATCCATATAACAAATAATTTACAATAAAATAAAATACAAATAAATTCACCAATTTAAATAAGTCAATTCAATTTAATTTAAATTTAAGTCAGAATTTATAATGGTTACAATTTAATATTGTGTAGTAAAAAATTCCATCCTTTCAGTCGTTATGCAAGAATTTCTGTTTGATTCTTGCATAAATTTAAACCACAAATGAGATCATTTAATTCTGACTGATTAATTACCTGTGGTTCAGTATTTGTATTTTCTAAACGTCCGGGTCTCTCCTTTGTTCATCATTTGATAAATTTGTACAGTTTTCAACATCAACAACTTCATCTTCGTCTAATTCTAATGTTTTTGGGCGGTACTGAAATTAGAAACTGTGGACTGTAAGGCACTGGTCTCATTGCAGAGGCCATGTCAGGATTTGTAACAGTATGTCTAGTTTTAGCTGTTATCCCTGATATCTTCATTAAACAAAAGTAGGAATACGTGAAGTGATCTTTTGGTTCTCTCCAAATCATTGGAATTGCAAATGCCATGTGACAAATTCCATTCAACCAACCAGTTAACAATGATATAGATGAATTGCAACAAATATCAGTACCCAGGGGACCTGTTCTGATCACTTACATTACATCCAAAATATAGTTTTTTATGATTTTTTATCAGTAGATTTATATTTCTCTTCTGAGGCTTAAATGTTAAATGTTATGTATTTTTACAAATATAGTAAAAAATGGTTGGTTATTGAAACTAAGTTGCGTTTTTATTAAAAAGTTCACTGAAATACACTTACGTACAAATATAAAAATTTTAAAACATTGACTTTACAGAAAGCTCGCATTTGATTTATGTAGTTGAGATTTTTCTTGACCAGAATGAAACACTGTTTATTGTTTACAATACTACATCCAGCACTAACCAAAACAAAATTCATATACACTGCGTAATGCGTGACATAATTCCATTTAAAATAAAATGACATAGATCATATGTGTACTATTTGCAATCGTTTAATTACTATGTAACTTATAATAACACTTAATTTTTATGGCTGTTTATCATTGAAATAGATTAGCTTATTTTACAACTGCTGCAATAAAAAAATAAATAAATAATATATTGCGCTTGAATTCTTTACATGAATATTGCACATGAACTTGCAGGAAAATAAGAAGGGCAATTAAAATCTGAGTCTGACAGGGAACTGACTACATATTCAGTATCTGCAACCAAAATTATATATGATTCGGCAAATATTGACCAGATAACAAAATTATTGTTGACCGATGTAATTTATGTATTCAACTAGAAACGTAGGAATGAATTTAAAGTAAAAATAAGGATAACTTCTTTATCCTGGATTATACTTAATAACTCCTTTAATAAAAATTTATTATAAAAACATGGCAACACGTATCTTGGCTTTTTATTATGAAACTCATTAAAAATTTACGAGTTCTTTTGTTTCAAAAAAAAATATGTAACATAAATTCCATTTAAAGTAAATGTGTAACTTTGGAAATGCATTAAACAGGTCCTAACTTAAACATAATTTTAACTTAATCTAAATTTTATTAGATTCTACTTAAATAAATCAGTTTAGCAATGCCATCATCATTCAAGCTGTATTTTCAAGTAATTTACTGGGTGTTATAACCCTCCTTTAAATTTTTCTTCTTCTCATAATATTTCTAATTTATGTGTTCTAGAGAAGTCAAAGAACAAACTCATTCATTAAAATAATTCTAAATTTCACAACTCATTATTTTGTGTGGTATGGTCCAATAGATCATAAAATTTACGAAAGGCAAGCTTGTAAATCGCTCGCTAAATAAAACATGGCTAGATAAAAGAACATTAATGTAAACTTAATTATTAAATTTATCTCAGCGGAAAAATTTAATAGCGGGTAATGTGTTTTATAAGAGATTAAAAAATCCAGTTAAAACCTTTTCTATGAAAATGAAATAATATAACGTTAAGTTACTTTTTTATTTAAATATAAATCCTAAAGTGCAGTGAAGAAAGACCATAAAAAACATAATGATTATAATGGTATATAAATAATAAAAAACAGATTGTGTTATTAAAATTAATTTTAGTTTTAAAAAAATAAACCGTAAAATCCTACATAAAGTTTTAATGTAAACTTTTTTCATAAGAAAATGAAAGAGATTTTTGAAACAAATTAAAATTCAAGGAAGATAAGTGTAGAATAATCAGCTTCTAAATCTCTTATTCCAATTCATGATCTGTATTTGTACATGCTTATAATTATTTGAAGCTTTTTACGAAGATTTCAAGAAAATTTTTCAGTTAAATACTAAACTCAAGATAAAATACTCTATATGATATATATTTTATACACTACATTAAAATTACTTCTGAACTGCTTCCTTCAAAACCAACTACGGGTTAGTATAAAAAAAAATAATAAATGACTTTTTAACTTCTCTAAAACTACCTTTCTAGTCTTGATTTTCTATAAAATGAGTTTACAAAACAAAAATATGAATATAAATGTCATCTAAGTAATATATTACTATAATCGAAAATAATAACAGAAATATTAGTTGATATATTGTATTAAACATTTTATAAAATGAATATAAAAGTAATAAATAATAAAGAGATTTTTCATGCATAAAGCTATATTAACTGATTGTATAATAAATTATGAAAACAATACTAAATTCTACTGTTAGTTTTAGTTTAGTGTAAGACTAATTTGAAATTTTATCATTGTTAGAAGAGTTTACTTTTATATTTTTACTGTCAGTTTTGTTTCTGGTCACAGTATAATTATTTCATTTCTAATATTCATATAAAAAAAATTTTATCTAATTTTTTTTTTTTTTTTAATAATAATTTTATCACACGTGACTTTACTGATATTTCAGACAACACTTTAGTATCGTAAAATTATATGTTTTTACAGTATTAACTAGCCGCTCGGCCCGGCTTCGCCGGACCTCCCAACCAGGCCTCGCTTCGCTCGGCGCTTTGGTTTTCCAGGTTTCCAAAGTTCTTTTTTCAACTCGAAAATTTTGGACGTTATCAACTTTACTCCAGTTAAGACCGAATCATGTTGGCACGAATCATCAACTGGTACGCGTAGAATTTCATGGGCTGACATTCTTATACGGTAGGTCCTGTTTGTGGATTTACCATCTTATTCCATCAATATTGATGGAATACATATCTTGTCACTTTCAAAACAAAATAGGATATTGTAAAGCATCATAAGAGCGGTGAGTCTCGGAGACGCGCTGAAGACCACCACTTCGACAATTAAGAATGAAATCCCGAGAATTGAATTCTTCTCCAACGATGACAACTGCAACATCATCAGTTGTTGGAGGGTTATATCGTCTTCGATGTTCTCCTGGAAGTACTCCATCCGCTCTAATCACTATTTCGTACTCGTCGGTTGGCATTTTTTCTAGTGATGTTTTGAATATTTTAATCAGCTCATTGTGTTCATCAAATAAGTTTTGCAAATCAACAACGATTTGACGGCGAAGACCAACATTGTTGCGACAATGCTGATCAACTTGGTATCAGCGGTGCCCATAAAATAAATTTGCAGAAACTTATGGCCTTCGTTTGGTAGAATGACCCTATGCGATGATAAATTTGTCCCTGCACTTTGAATGTGGGTATATAATTTTCAAGGACAATAGCTTCTGCTCCGAATGACGTCATTTGAAAACATGAATTGTATTTGCAAATGTTTGTTAAAAAGGGCCTTGACTCATTTGTGGTTCCTGATAGAAGCGACAATAGAGGCTCAAGTGGCAAACCAATGTCGGGCAATTTAACTTTTCCGCTTGCGCAGCAGATTCCTTGTGATTCATTTTTGAATATAAGTGCAGAACAATATGGGCACTCTTTGTCCATTTTTCCAATTGCGACACTTGAATGAGCGGAATAATCACAGTTGGCATCGTAATGATTCTTTCAATTCAATGCCTGATGCCAGCCTAGATTGAGCAGTTCATGAACGTGTCAATCGTAGTCGCTCCTCTCGTTCTGCCATTGTTTCTGTTAATCGGGCTTTAGCTGCGCGAGTTCGGACGCCTTCTAATCGCATTTCCCGTTGCTCAGTTGTTTCATTCGAGCGGGATTGATCTGTGCGTATTCGGTCGCTTTGTAAACGTATCTCCCGTTGCTCAGTTGTTCCAGTCGAACGGGATTGGGTTGTGTGTATTCGGTCGCTTTCCAATCTTGACTGTCTTTCGTCTTCAGTCTCTGCCGCACGAACAGTTTTCATCATACGTGCTTTTTTTGTATTTCTCCCGATTGAATATTGTCTTTTAGGCATGGTATGATGTTTTAAAAAAAGATCACAGAATTAAAAAGAATGCAGTTAAATACTTTACACACTTTAAATTAGTAACAAACACATGATAAACAAAAGCAGCTATTTATTTATGTTTTTAAACACATGAAAAAAACTGTAAATGAATGAATCGTAAAAATTAGGTATGCATGTGCGCTAAATCAATTGAAACTTAGGAATAATTGTACGTTAAAACTTCAGCCCTTTTCAAAATTAATCAATTGAATGTTGAAAAAAAAATGTTAGCTAAAAATTAAATTCTTCTTGAAAATCAAAGACATTTTGAAAATTAAATAAGTTTTAAGGAAGAAATAAAGTGTTTTAATTTTCGTTGTAAAATTTCGTTATGTCGAAGGTCTAAAAAAAATAGCCTATGTTCACCGTAGGGCTTCAAAGAGTAGGTGTGCTAAATTTTAGACAAATCTGTCCGGTAGATCTCGAGTTAAGTTGGAACAGACAGACAAACATTGATTTCAATGTATATATAGATTCTCTGATACTGTAATTAGATTAATGTAACGCAAGTAATGATATAGAAGAACCTTCGTGTGTAACACAAAAAATTTTTTAAGTAAAATTTACTTTGACTATCAGGAATATTAGCTCTTTCTCTTCTTTTATTTAATTTATTCTGTTACAAAAAAAACAAACTTGAACTTATATAAAATTCTTGTTCTCTTATTTTTATACTTTTGTTCTGTTTATTTTAGTACTTTTTTTCATTTTTTTCTTTGTATTTGATTTAATATATGGTTACATTAACAACATAGATTAATTATTAACATAAACTATAATGAATTTTTTAGATTGTGTAAGATATAGATTATATTGATTTTATGAGTTTTAATTTTAATATTTGTGATCCCGGTTGCAACAAGAACCCAAACTATTAATTTTATAGACTGCTTACCAGCTAAGGTAAAATATAATTATTTTATCATATAATTATCATGATCCTGACTTTACCAGAATTGTTTTAATTTTATTATTTATTAAATCGAATTTTTACAAAAATAAAATATGGAGGAATTGGTAAGACAGTTCTGTAATTAAATGTGTGGAACTTGCACAACATGTAAAATAAAAAGAAAAGATACAAAAAAAAACAAATTACCTAACAAAAGACTAATAAGAAGGTCTCATACATATTATCTTACAAATTACAATACAAATAATTATTACATAATTTTTAATAATAATAATAATTACCATTACACATACTAATTAACTGAACAGGTATTGAATACGCTAAGTCATTTTAATAAGCAATTAAATAAACACTGATCTTAGACTAAAAATTTTGGTCAAAAAATGGAACAAATTATATTAGTATGACATATCTTTATGATTTAATAAACTTTTTTCTACTAAGTTATTTAAACAAAAAGGACAACTATCTTGTATGTAAAATTTATATATAAATTTTATTAAAAACTAGGAAAAAAGTTGCACGGTTTGTGTTTCTTACACATAATTTTGTAGAATGTTTTTTTTTTCAATTGTAACTAAATAACGTTCATGAATTTAACGTACTAACAAGAAAAACTTTTACATCAAAATTCTGAATATTTTTTACTGTTTCTTAAGTTGTAATTTTTTAAAACAGTTCTATCCTCAACGTTTTCCTTTTTTATCCCCAAAACACAAATATAATTTTAGATAAATATTTATAACCACAAGGCTTACAGCTTCAATATTAAAAAAAAATTGCACCAGTAATAAAAAATAATAAAAAGAATTGCAATAAATTTATTTTATTTTTTCAACACAAAAAAGGAATTTTTCGTAAATAAATAAAGGAAATAAAGCATACTTTTGTAATATTATTCAATTGATTGATGTGAATCATTCAGATTAAACCCAGCTTACACAGAGATAGAGGTCACAATTCAATCTTCATTAATTCAATTCATTAAAATTTGTGCTTCAAATCAAAATAAAAATAAGAGGACATTCAGCAAACAAATCAACGCACCATGCTTCTTTTTAGAAAGATACTTACTAATTAGCTGCTTACTCGTTGAAATTATTATTTGACTAATTAAGCTTAGTCTTTTAATAGGAATGGTAAGCAATAAGTTTGATCGAGTTGAATTTTTATAATAGGAGGCTTTATACAATATGTTTAATAAGATCTAACAGCATTGTTACACCAGTTCAGTTGGTGACTTCTCTGTGGTAACAGGTGTTGTATATCATCCGCGTTATTGTTAGTTATTAATGGTTTTTTGGTTACGTACGTTAGAAATATTTGAGGAATGGTTACTGGACACAGATACTAAATTTCATGAGTTTTGGACATGGATTGATTAAGTTATTTAAGTTTTACTGAATGCTGAGTTATAGTTAAAATATTATTTAAATTAAATTGTTTAAAGTGGTGTCTTTTAGTGTAATCACATTATTAATTATAGTGAAAAGAAGATATTGGCTGCTTCCTGGGTATGCAGGAATGCATATGTGAGTAATTATTAATTTTAAAACTAACTTTTTTATTATGAGGTTAAGCATAGAATATAGACCTATTGAGTGAATTTTTCTAAGTTAAACTAGCAGGCTGGCTAGTGACGTCAGCCAATTAGAAGCAAACAAGGACTTATAAAATTTTTGCACGAGATTCATTAGAAGAGAAATATTCTAAGTCCTAAGAAGATTATAAGGGGAACACTTTTTTGACTGTAAATCCCTTCCTGAACGTCCTATCCAAAAACCCCCCGGGATCTATTCTTCCCGAATCCTTCCTCGGCCCCTGATCCCCCCCAAAAAAATTAATATTTTTTTAGAAAGGTACATTTCCTTGACACCCCTGATCCCCCTTTTTTTAACGACCACATAATTCAATAGATACATTTTACCTAGCCCCGAAAATCCCCCCTGTCCACTCTTTATTAAACCCTCCGAACCCCATTGAGTGGGTACTCAGTGGACTTGGAATTGAGCCTAGAACACTAGAATAAATAATGCGACGATGTGGCTCTCTACCTAGGAAAGATACGGTGGCCCAAAATTCTGGTTTTTCAAACGGAACAGTAATGAGGAAAGTCGACACGAAAGGCAACAAGCGAGTCCAGCAGGGTTCATCAGAGGAGAAAGAAACTCCACCTGGTATCCTTGGAAGTTTAACATACCAATTAGGAATTGTTGTCATGATGTCGTTAAAACAACATTTGGGCTCGGGACTTTCGAAATATATTCCGGAACATTAGTTGGAACTTAAGAAGAATTATATGGGGCTAAAGGCACTTACAGAGATGTCCCCACCATTAACGACGGTCACACAGGTGATACAGACAGAACCGGTGACGTCAGAAGTAGATGTAGAGGCTATTTTGGCGGGTGAAATAACGGATAGTGAACTCATTGAGCTCCTACCAATACGATGGCCGGCCTCATATAGAGATAAAAATTGTTTAATAACAGAATTGCCGTCGGAAGTTGGGGAACGTGCAGTCTACACGATATAGGTAACATACCTTTCTTGATTGTGTTAAATGGAACATCTTGAGATATGAATCTGGAATCGCAGGAAAAAGATCAGTAGAATTGATAACTTACATGGTCGGCATTGAATTTCAGTGAAAACGGGTGGATGACTATGTAAGACAAGTGATCAAGCAAAATGATATAGAGGAGCTGCGAAGGGGATTTTAGAGAAGGGTAGGGCAGATAGCGAGGACCGACATGCCTTGGTGTGTCGGCTTCAAAGATCCCTGGGGACTCCAGGGGATGCTAGGGAAAAGAAAAATGAGAAAAGACCCGACATCGCGTATTGACAGAAATGTTTGGGCGTGGTGTCAAAAGAGCAGCAAAAAATAACTCAAAAAAGCTGACCGGCGAGCCAACCTGCCATGCCGGATTTCCAGCCGGTAGGTGGGAAGGCTCGTTAGAGTAAACAGACACTTCTCTGGTTGGCGTAATACCAAACAGTCGGATCGGCCCAGGGGAGTAGGGAGGAAATATAAAAAGCATTGTTTACACCAAGTTCCAGTAGATGTAGTTTACATTTATGTAACGTTTAATTTTCACATTTTTTTTTTTTACTAGGCAACTATCACAGTTAGCCAACAATTACTGAAAATCTAAATCACATAACAAACTCTTTACTTTGCTGGCCCAATTAAATCTAATTATATTATTAGAAAATTTGTCCACAGAACAGATTTCATCAAAACAGATTTTGGGTAGTTATTTTTGCACATAAGCAGAAGTTTTGACAACCAATTAATTCTAAAAATTGCAACTTAATTTTAATTGAGCCAGTCTCCAATCTTACAGTGTATAATTCCAATGATACAATGTAAGATTTTTTATTGTCTTTGAAAAAACCATGTAAAGAAAAAACCATTTAAAAATAAACTTGAACAGAGCGGTAAATAATTTTGGAAAGATATTTTGAAAGAGTTTACGTCGGCTTATAGTACCGATAGGTTTTAGACGAGTTTAAGAAATGGACTGGATGTTTTTACAATTTTTTCTTTTATCAAAACTTCTAGAAATATCAAAACATATTTTGTTTTAGTTTCTATTGTTGCATTTTTATAATTTCTTTTTTCTAAAACGTAATTATAATTATTTAAAATGAAACTGTTTAAAAGAAGCGAATTAAATAAATTTTTCATATATATTTTAGCAGGATGACTTGAGCAAGAAAACTAAATTTGATTTAAATATATTATTTCATTATTTCTATTACAGCTTTCTTTTGTATAATATTAACTGTTAAATCTAAATTTTTATGAAAATCAGTGAATATATTATTAATTTAACTGTCAGATTAAAATTTTTAATTTCATCACTTTATAAAATAATTATTAGATTTATACTTAACAGTAATGAACTCGGAATTATTATTACAATTCAAGTTTTCTAACATTTATAATTGATGTTAGCTGACTTGCTCCAAAATAACAGAACACAAGGTAGATAGATGATCGGATAACAAAAATTTATCCGAAAAAAAAGCATTCCGTATAGAAAATAAACTAATGGAATTTTACACAGTTAAAGCTACAAGACTGTATTCTAAAGTTCCAAAATAAATGAAATTAGCATGTAGATCACTTCTAGTCCTGCCAGTTAAGTGTGTATAACCCAAATTCTTGACAAATTTTACATGGGTCTTGCTTCTCCCGTTTACTGTCCTATCTTTAAAACAGTGATAATTAAAAACAGTGGAAAACTTCAACACATATCGCAACATAAATAATTTAGCAAAACTATTTTTCAGTAATAATCACCACACAAAAATTCATCTACAACTGGTTAATCACAAGATATATCATTAGTGATTTTCAAATTTCACAAAATTAGTGTAAGATTAACAGTAGGGTTAAAAGTTATCTAAAATGTAAATATTTTAAATAAAACAATAATTCCACACGTAGTTATATCCAATAATGCAAACGCAAATATATTATTTATCCACGCCAGGATACCAGCAATCGGGAGATCTTTCTTACGGCTCTTTAACATGATTGCTACAAACCAAAGTTATCCAAACATTTATAGATGTCAATGGTTTTTAAAAAGCTAAATTTACGAAAAAATCAAAGTAACTTAATCTGAATTGATTACGTTGTAATAATTTTTTTTTGTTTTTTTTTTGTAGAGGTGGGGAATCCATTTTACAGACGGCGAAGGAGTTTCGGCGCTGCTAACTGGTCCCGCTAGGTTTTTGGAAAGAGCGTTTGTATACCTGCGCACTAGCGTCTAAACCTCCACTCCTGACTATCCACCCTTCCTGGCATAGCTAATAAAGAATTCCATCAGAAAGGGGGAGATCGTCCACACACCCATACAGTCATACGCCACAACATATTACAAGTTCAGATCTTAAAATGCAAATACAACACAAATTCTTACATGAGATAATTATATAATCAGAAGAAATACAATACACATATCAATAGAGCAATGCAGAAACAGCATCAATATTCAGTCAATCAATAATATTCAGTTAAATCATTATTCAGCATGTACAAATGTCTGTAAACAATAAACATCATATATACAACAACAATACAGAAACATAATACCAAATATGTAACGTACAATATATATTTTATTATATAATATATTACGCAACATACAATATGATACACATAAAAATGCAAAATACAATAATACTATCAATACATAATCAGAACAAAACAAAATACATACATCAAATGAACAATACAGTGTGCAGCATCAATACACAGCAGACTGGACAATAGTACCAGACACCCATGTACAAATACAGCTAATAGAGGAACATAATATATACAACAAACAATGTAAATAACAATCTTTTTTTAATACGTATACGTTATATAATACCTAAAATTATACATTGTGTTATCATAAACAAAATAGAATACATACATGTTTATATAATACCTAAAACTATACCTAAAACTAAACATCATAATCATCATAGACAAAATAGGAAATAAGAATGTACAAAGTATTACACACAATTAGCGCAACCCACAGAAATTCTACTCAGCTATTACTAGTGTCAGTACAGTGCACACCTAAACTACCAGTCACCAAGCTGTCGCCCAACACATGTGTGAAATGCCCGCAGCTTCATTGCACCAAGGGAACTCCCATATGTCCGGGGAGCCCCCTAGGCACTCGGCCAAGGGTCTGTCCGCCAACATGTCCTCCGACGCCTAGCTATTATGCGGGTCTCCTACCACGTATTTAAGACCCACAGATTTGTCCTGCTATAGTCAGCCACAGCCATCCAGTTTATCTCCGAGTGAAGTTATATATCTTGCACTTCTTCTGGTGAAAACATATCCTTTTCTTTTTTTTTAAAACATCTAATAGATCTTTTCTCTCACGATCTTATCTTTTGCACCTAAAAACACATGATAAGCGGTTTACTCCTCGTGGCAGACAGAGTATTCATCGGAATGGTCCAGAAAAACCTGAACAGGTAGGACCTGAACCCTTCATGACGTCAGGAACTGCGTTAATAATCCAGGGAGCCTTGCCGTCTGCCGTTCCAGCGCTTGATCACCAAGAATTGGATCGTCCACCGTCCCTTCTCGCACCGGCCCCATCTCCGTTGACGTACATTATTCATCTCGTCCATTAGTTATTATTTCGCTGCCTCCTCCCTTCTGGTCGGAGAGCCCTAATCTCCCACATCCTTCTCCGTTGCTCAACCACCAGATTAATAGGAAGAAGTCCCGCTAGAACCTCTGCAGCTGCTCCTGAGACAGTCCGATATGCAAATATGACACGTAGACAGCACCGTCTGTGATGTGTTGACAGTATACATCACGAAAAAATACAAATACAGGACAGTATACATTGTTGTCCTGTATTTGACGTATACCATGGCTACCGCCCACACCTCTCCACCGTACAGTAGTGTAGAGCGTGCCATGTTACTAGGGTTTTTCTTCGGTTTTGCTTGGGCAGCAACGGTCCGTTGCAGTTAGACAGCAAGGCAACCACTAGCCTCATGATCCTATCCGCCTTCTTGCTTGCCTCTACCGCATGCGTCCCAAATTGCAGCCTGTTATCAATCCAAACGTTTAAATATTTTACGGCGTGGATGTAATGCGCTGACCTTCTATGGCGATTGTCAGCCTGGATTGTCTTTCAGCTGCAGATATAAACGCCTCTGTTTTTCTCGGATGACATTTGCAACCCCACTCCTAGCATACATTCTTTGATGCTTTCAAAGCCGTTGTGTATCTTCCCCGCCGCCTCTCTTTTGGTAACTGCATCCAGCACCATGACGAGGTCATCCACATGACTTATTCTTATTCAATTAAATAAAACTAAAAGAGTATATACTTTAAATTTTCTTCTGTAACAATGATACATGTTTTATATATATATATATATATATCATGTATCATCGTGATCTATATCACGTTTATAATAGATGTGGGGACGTTAAAAGAGATTTTTTCGCTCAACAGATATTACTTAATTGTTGCAAACTTTGTCTTCATCATTTATATTTAATTCCTGGGGGTAAATTTACTCCTTTATTTGTAATAATACAAAGTAAGTGTATAGTATGTGTGCAGTATGACGCTACTGTCGATAGTGGGAATCTTTTAACACACACACACCCCCTAGATATTTAATTTTTTATATACAGGCATCATATAAACAATGGCTTAATGCTGAATGAATGTTTACGCGATATATTAGTGGAATTTTACGAACACATACACACAGAAGGACAGAGAGAGAAAGGGATAGAGAGCATTTGCATTATGATAATTTGTTTGTGATTAGTATTAAGATTTAATTTACATGTAGGCTCGTGTCTGCAACGGCGGCGGTGGTGGTGGTGGTGGTAGCATCAGTAACGGTCTACGTGTTGCGCATGCGCTACCGCTTTGGATCTGGCGATGTGATTGGTCGGTAAGGTGTGACGCTTTCGCGCCTATCACTGTAACGGGCGTTCAAAATAGAATGCTCAACCTTAGGCCATGTTTGTCAGCTGTATATCAATCGCGCGCCACACCTCGCCCTGTCAACAACTTAGCGCCGCTACGTCAACGTACACACGTGAACACACATGCAGCCGTCATCGACTTTTTGTGCACGAGCCACGTCCTGGTCCTATAGCAGCGGGTGACGCCTTCCGGTGCAACGGCTACGACGAACAGGATCATCCTCGAAGTACGTCCAAATTTTTTTCACACATACACACACACAGATAATATATTTCATTTTTCACAACTTATATACAACACTTTTCACTGAATCCAAAAAAATCGGGAAAAGGGAAATTCGAACGGGGAAAAACGAAAATTCTCACAGGGTAAAAAGGAATTTCCCTCAAGGAAAAGGTACAACGGAAATTTCCACGGGAAACCCGGAAAGAAATTCCCACATATAAAAGGGAAATTCCCACAGGGGAAAGGAAATTACCTAGGGAAAAAGGAAATTCCAAGATGGCGGGAGTTGCCATCTTGAATTCGTGACGTTATTACAAGATGGCGGACTGTCCGCCATCTTGGAGTTTGGCGCAGTATTCCTATTTCACTACTACTCATTATTTAAATCTTTTGTTTGTAACATTTTTTGATATGATAACCCTTGTTGGTCATATAAAAAATTGTATGTAAGTCTTTTGTATGAAATATTTTTTGTTATTTTTTACTAAGAACTAAGAGCCCTTACGGCAAGAGATGACCAAAATGTTGCTGGCATTGAAAAAAGATGGGGCTTGTCGTAGGGCAAGATGTGAAACTTTTTTCATATGCAACTATTGTCATATTGAGTAAATTTATTGTTTTTCTTTACAATAAGGTGGAAATTTTTTTCCCTTATTTTTTCCACTGGTGAAATCTATCTTCGCATTCCGGCTTGCCGAAAGGGGTTTTTTATTATTGAAGACAACAGAGGTAGAATTAAAATCCTTTGAATACTGAATGTATAAGCGTGCCGATCAGTCACGAGTAAGTCTTTTATTTGATTATTTTGTGGTGTGTAAACTTGCGTATTCTGATCCTACCAGTTGTTTAAACTATTAAATTTAATTTTTTTATTTACTTTCTTCTATTGTTTTTCTGTACTATTAAGTATATCTATCCATAATAATATGTTTGCATTTTTATAAATTATATCGATAAGCTTGATCAACGCACAGCATCACCTAGCTGGACATAATTTTTTACAAAATGTATAGCTTCTTTGTTAAATTTTAGTTGTGTATTTATTATTTCACAATTTTTTTGTGGTAATTTTTGGGTCACATTAATGAACGAATATATTAATATTAATAAAATTTACCGTCATGATTTCCATGCATAGATAACATTCATCTTTATAAAAAAATTTTATTTGGCAAAACACTCAGATAAAATAATATAACCGAGTCAAAGTTACGAGTATATAATTATTTGCCCGAATGCTAACTAAATAAAATCATGAACAGAATTGTAATGTTTATTATAATTAAGATACGACTGCTAAATTAAGTAGAACGACGTATCTTCAGTTGAGTACCTTGTGACCGTTTGGACGGTTAGTAAATTTTACATTGAGATCAGTCAAATTTTTAATTCTCATTGAAAAATATTTTAATTTAATTATTGTTTTTTAACTTCAGATAAATTTATATAATTTGAACGATTGCAATTAGAAAGCATAATGTAGTTCTGAAGGCATCAATTGAATTTTCTTTAAGGAAAACTCATAGGAACTTACAACCGACAAAATGTTAAACTCAGATTGAAACAATGATTGCTTGTACACAAAATACGGAAACTACCACAGAGAGTTTATTTCCAGAAAGGAATGAGAATTTGTTTCTGACAAATCATTCCTTGATTATATATATATATATATATATATATATATATATATATATAATTAATTTTTATTTTTTTCTAAATAAAATATTTCTGTGTAATATTACAAAACAAGAATAATCATCTTACGTCATTGAAATTGGAAGTAAATATTAAAAATAATTTTTAAAGAGCCTTTACAATAAAATCTAAACGTAGTTTTCATAAGGTCGCAGTAATGTTTCTTAGCAAAATTCTCAGTTACCACACGTTCCGTAAAATAAATAGATAAATAATTATCATTTAGTCAAAATAGTTATGAAAGCGTTTAAAAATTATTATCCCGCACATGGAAAATTAAGTGATTAATTAAAATAAACTGTAAAATCATTTACTAAATTATTAAATCTATTGATGATTAAAAGAGTAATTTAACTTTAATAATTAAAATAGTTTGAACTGTACTAAGTAAAACAGTAAACATATTTTTTTAAATAAAAAAAAAGATTAGTAAATAAGATTTGAATTAAATAAAACAATTGTGAACTCAATTATATGTATTTTTAAAATGCATTGAGTTTTAATCAATAGATACAGGATTTATTCCTGTCCCAATGAATACTACAGATTGTGTAGTAAATAATACTGCAATGTAGTAACAGATTTTGCACTTATTTAAGAAAATCTTAAATAAATCTGTAAGATATCATTTTATATTCATGAAGCTATTACTGCCTGTCTAGTACATCCTACCATCGGAAAATTATCATTTTATTGTACAATAAATATATATTTTATTTATTCTTTTTATTTACGTTTTTGAATATCATTATGAAGGCTTTCGAAGTATAGGAGATGTTTCGTCTATCACAACCAGATAACCGAACTTTTAATTTATCGAAAAAATTTTCAGACCAAAGTAATTCATTTTTTCATAGATTATTTTTTTTTTAATTTATCGCGAAAATGATGAGAAAAAATTGAAAAACAAAGTACTAAAACCTTTCCAATCAGCTACGGTGGAGGCACCCACTACACACATACTTTAATACCACAATGTGTCTTTGTTTTGAATGATCACCAATAAAAAATTTCGCTTCATTTAAAAAAATAACTGTTTTAAATAAATTATATGTATATTACACATTGAAATAAATTTTAACAAATAAAAAAATTAACAAAACAGTCTCGGTATTTTTTCATTTGCATTTATAATCTTAATCTTAGTGTAATGTGGATCAATGAAGCCGATTTATCGGTAAAAACATTCAAAACTAAATTCCGTCATTGACGTACCAAACCAATACGTTATTATAATTCTTCGTACACTGAACACACCTTCAGCAATTAAATCTGGATAATAATTTCTCAAGAACTCTAATTGCTAATCTCACATTCATTTTAATTGCAGGCGGCGAAATAGAAAAACAAGATAAGCCGCTACATCCAGTCAGCTGCTATCCTTTTCTTTTAATTAACATCAAAATGTAGATCCTTTGAAGCATTTATAAAACTATAATAATTGCCTTGATTAATGGGATATATTAAAAAGAGGCATGCGATGTATTACTCCTAATGACGACATTATAAAACTAGTATACTAACTTGATGAACACAGCAGACATAGTGCTCAATTACGTACCGACGATTTAAAAATCAGTTAACATCAGACATGAAAGAAAATAAGGTTTCAACGCTTTTCCTAATTCGCGTTTACTAACAAACATTCAACATTCATCGACCATGCTTTTATGAAACATTTGAAATAATTAGTAAACTGTAAAATATTTTTTTTACCTCGCCCTTCTTTTAAATTTCAAAGCAAAGTTTTAATAAAAATAAACCACATTTGATTTCCCGCCTCTCATAAAAAAGCTCTATGTGAGCGTGAGGACAAAATATACTCTACACGCAGAAATAAGAAATAAATTTATCATCGTTTTTATTTTGTCCCGTAAAGTCATCATTTGGAAATAATGTATGAAATATATATTAATTTATTGCTAAATATTACGAATAAATAAACATAACCTGTTAGAAAATTGATATTTTACTCTAAAATATTTATATATTATTTTTCTTAGCAGTAAAATTTCTGTAAAATAGATTTCCAAGTTGTTTACCAACTGGAAAAATACTTTTTCCATTAAAATCGTAAACTTCTCTTTACAATCGCTTACAATTAGTTTCTTCTCTTTTCATTACAATTTTCTCATTGTTTTGTAAACAACTAATGCAAATACACACGAATAAACCTGACTGCTGGTCGTGTTCTATCTGCACTTCTCAAAGAAATAAATATTTTTTCTCACGGGAAAATATAACTCCAAACTAATGCAAATTACAAATTTTTAATAACTTTTGTTATTAAAGAAAATCAGGTTAAATTAAATATTTCTTTGAAAACTAAAAATTTAACTCACTTAATTTTTTTTAACTTAGATTTAAGATTAAATTTAAAAGAAATTGTCAAAATGTGGAAACAACTACCCGTTAATTAAGGGCTTATACGAATGAGAGAAATTCATTTAACCGTCTCACTTGACATCTGTACTTATAAAGCAACTTGTCCTGACTGATTGATTCATCAACGCTCAGCAAAAACTGTTGAAGAAAAATTGATTAAATTTGTATATATGTTCTTCTTACGGGTAAGTCGACACTAAGAAAAGATTCTTTGAAATTCCTAGTTTAAAGAGTTAAAATGGAATAACGAGATTTACCTTTTTTTTTGTTTTATTTCTCGGTAAAAGATAAAGATATAAATTTAACTTTCAGTGTGTGTAATGTGAATGTCTAAAAACTAATCCCTAGATTTTTTTAAATTTTGAGATTAAAGGGTTAAATGAATCTTATTATTATTTTCATAATTATTTTTTAATAATTATAATTATTTTTTTTTTTTAATTTCTCGGTAAGAAATCAAGATATCAACTTGATTTTTGTTGTGTGCATTTTTCATCATTATATAAAAACCAACTAATAAATTATTAGAAATTCGACCTTGAAAATGGTGAAGAAAGGTAAAGAAAAGTTTGAACAATGATTGCAAATTTTGCCCATTTTTTACTACATGAGACTAGATATTCACTAGATTTTACAAATACTCTTCAGTTAAATATCTACAAACCATTTCTGGGTTTTTTGAATTTCGATTTTTGAAGGGGTGCGATGGTGTATGTCGCGGTGGCTCAACAAACACAGCTACTGTTATTGCATGAGCGACGCGATTGGCTGCACCTGCTTCCAGTTACTTGACTAAAAAACAGAAAAGTAATTAAAAAATTTAAAAAAATGGGAAACGAAGTACAGTCACCTCCTAATTGTGTTTGTCGGGTAACGCTAAAAACCAGGCAAAATACACATTTTTACTATACGAAGTACGAGTAACCAGTTAAACTAATAATTTAAGATGGAGGCCGACTGTTTTGATACCTACATTCTTAGATCACTCATGTTTCGGGTCCTGTACTGCCGAAGCTGTCGATGTGAAGAAATTACAGTGTATTAATAGTTTTTATAAATTGAACAGGCTTTCATTTTTTTATTATTCTCACAGCATAAGTTTAATGAACTCGGAGGTTCAAGGTGCAGAGCCCTGGCTAAATGGGATGGACAAGTGAAACGAGCCCAGACCGGCTAAACTTCCCTGAACACGAATTTAAACTCAAGTAACCATATAGCGCGTTATTTAATATTTTATTAATTAATTTGTAGCTTAAGAGTAGCCTCTTGATGCATTACAGGATTAAATGATAATTTCTAGTAATTCTTTTTTAAATTGAAGCAAGTCAATCCCGAGAGCTTCGCAAAATGAATTTGCTTCGGTTGGCGCAAATATCAATGCTGATAAAACACTTTCGCATTTTTAATAAGTTTTTAAACTTTTCAATTCTTCTGTAAAGATATTTGTAAAAAGATAATGTGGTTTAATATTGCTAGAAGAAAAATCTACAAAAACTTACTTTTTAGTTTAGAGATACGTATATCTTCTACATTTTACTCACTAGTAATTGTTGAACTAGTAAATTGTACAAAGTAATTGTACAAATTTTGAGGAAGATTTAAAAATACCAGAACGTTTTCTAATGATAACTGATAGTTTCTGATAGTAATTTTACAAGATCAATATTTACTAATAATGACTAACAATTCAACTATTTATCATTGAATACACGCAAAGTAGTATCAAGAATAAAAGTACATAAAAATATTGTAAAGCAGTTTTAATTTGAGGAGACCAATTAAACGAAACATTAAACCAATATTAGGATCCGTATTTAACTTTATGTTTTTTTTTAATTTGCAGTGCGTTTATTTATTTATCATTTATGTACTGGTGAAGGAGAATAATACACTCACGTATCAGTATAAAGAAAACAATCATTTATTAATTTTTTGCAGTAGCAAATTAATTACCAGGTCACATCTACGTTATTTAACAACTAAAGCAAAAATAATCATTAAAATTCATTAGCAAAATAATAGAATTAGAGAAAAATCGAACGATAATGTTTTAGTTTTCAAAATCAATGTAATACCTGGTGGGTAAGCGTGTTCGTACTTATTATAATGATGATAATTTTTGAACTGCGTTTAAAAGTTTATAATACTTACAGCTATTTCTTAATTCTTTGAATAGCTGAAGATAATTGCAGCTTTTAGCCTCCCAAGTTACTACAACCGAGTTTTTCAAGTTTCCAAGATGTTATAGCCCTTGATGTACGATCTTAACTGCAAGATTTTCTTACATAAATATATCAGTTAGGAAGAAATGATGAAAAATCTACTTTCTGGTTACTGTGATATTAAAAAATCGAGTGTTAAAATTGAATTTTTTATATTTCAGTCTTTCTCTATTTAGACCGGAAATAAGTTTTGCGGTTGCACAGACTGCTACAAGTTATGACTCATTTTGTGTGATTCGCTCGACGTATAATATTTTCTAAATGCAAACATTTTTTTTATATTTAACAGCTATTAGCCATTTTTTATTTAATAATTAAACAAACTCATATGGTTGTTTCTGAACCTAATTTATCTTTCAACATTAACACATTAATATTCATGACTATAATGTCTCTTCAACTTCAAAATCAGACCATACGAATCACCTACTCCTATACGTACAAAAGAAAAAGTAAAATATTAATCCATATTCATCTAAATACAAGTATAATTAATATTAATGAAGTGGGACTGAAAATTGTTAACAAGCGATATACGAGTTTATATAGATTATTTAACTTCTACAGAATAAATTGTTTATGTGGTCTCATAGTAGAATTGTCTTATTTAGTAAATGAAAATTTTCTTTGGATTAAAAACAAAATTTATCAAACTATACTATCTACAACAAAGTTGTAAACTTGGTTACATTTCAGCTACTGGTTATTGCCCAGTTTCCGACTCGAGAAAATAATTTCATCGTACTTAAAGAAAAAAAAATACAAATTTTCATCAGTTTGTTTGTTTGAATGTATGAAGCAGCTGCAACGTGTAAACACCTGCGCGATTTCAGATAAACTGGGAGGATATTTAAGTAAGTTTCAAAGCTAAATTTAACTTCTTTTTCGAAGCTCCATCTGTGTGAAATAGAACATCCTATTTTTTGTACGGATTCAATTCAATTATTTCCTTACTGCTCTGTAAGCGAATAATCACTATTTGTACACGTAAATCATAAATAAATTATCGCTTAACAAAAAAATTTGCTAATGTTTTACACAGGCTTTGTTAAATCGTACTGCACTGTACATGTGTAGTCTACAGGTATATACGTCTATCTGATTTATGTATTTCAACTCTTATCCAACTTTTCATAATCCAAACGAAATTATAATAATCTAAAGATGCCCTCAGATCACCGAGTAAATCTTTTCGGGGTGGATTCGTCACAAAGAATTCTTTAAATCTTTTGCCAAGTTTGAGTTTTCTGCAGAGAAAAAGTTCAAAGATAAGAAAAATACTCTCGTACCGGTTTCAAGCGTGATCTTCAATTACAGCTTTAAAATATTGAAATTTTGATTTTTTGGGGTACATCTCAATTTTACTCCACCTCAGCTACACACACATCGGTGTGAAAACTTTTAGGAGTTGATAGCGATTACTTACCTATACTACCTATACTATGCTGAATATCAGTTCCATCAAAAAAGGACCCAAGATTATTTTTCTGGAGAAAATGCAAAACGAACTATGGAGACCGGATCGTATGTTAGTAACATCATATTTTATAAATTTTATTTTAGAAAGAATAATTGTGATCTACATAAAAATATGACTGTACATGTAGAAATATACTCATTCGTTTTTAAAATTATTCTATTCACATACATAGTTTTATAAAAAAAAAAAAAAAAAAAAACAACAATTTTGAATAATATTTTCTTTAAGTTTAAAAATTAAAATAAAAAATAATAAATTATCTGAGAAATATTATACATTTCATTTCATTATACATTTTTATCACCGATTAGGTTAGTTTTAGTTGTTCAATTTAGTATTTTTTTCCAGTCCAATAAATAATTGTAACGTCAAGATTTCGTAACGTATTTTCATAATTTATTATGTTAATAATTTTACATAGGAGATATTGGAATCAAACACAACATTTCCCCAAAAAAACTTTACGAACTGCATTCTAATTTTCTGTAATCTGACATTGGATCACTGTAAGATTTTATGGAATAGTTGACACTATCAAAGTTTTTTGTCCTTCATGATATAGTAACTAGCCTTCATGACCTACCAGATGATGTAACGGTTAGCAAACTGACTTATAGATAAGACGGTCTCTGTTAGATTCCCAACAAGGGCACCTTTATACCACTATTCCAACCGGCTGGCCAGTCGACAATGGTTGTATCGTACCAGTAGAAGAAAGATTGAAATTTTTATAAGCGAGAAGTACTCTCAATCCAAAACAATTAAGTAAATTATAGTACAATAATCACGCACTGCGATTAAAAGTAACAAATTTAGAGTGAATTTTTCTTTGTATCAAATTAAAAATATAAACAAAGTAACGGCGATTATTCATTTCAAAGAAATAACTACTACGTTTTAATAGATATGTCACAATAATCAAAATTGATAAACTTAGCCTCTAAATTCCTCTCTCCAGATTATTTGATAAAATATTAATTTATGGATTAAAAGGATAATTTATAAGATATCTGAAAGCATCCGAGATGATTTTAGTCGCAACAAAAACCTTTAGATATTATCAAAAAAAGAGCATTTACTTAATTTGGTAATTGTCTTTATTTACTAATACAATTAACTATAATATATTATGAAACGGGTCATATTTAGCTGTTTATAAAAATAAAAATATGTATTCATACCGATTATTTTAAATAAAAGAAGGCTTTTCATCAGTATTTACCAGGTTTTACCAGTATTGTAAATTATAACAAAAATAATTATTAATATAATTTTATTTTAATCTGATTTTTTAATTTTGGAATTCATTACTAGCAATTCAATATAAAATATATAAGACGTTGTTTAAAATACAATGGATAAATCCTTCTTTAACAAGCACGTACTTGAAGTTTTAAAAAGAAAAGTTAAACGCTAATTAATAAATTTTGAAAGAGTGAAACGGTGAAAGTAAAGTACGAAAGATTTTTCGTCTAATTTTCAACCATTCAAGTTTTAATTACAACAGAGAATACGCGCACACGCACAAGGATTTATGGGTAATTAAGAAACTACGAAACCTCTGTACATGACTTACCTCGTACGAGTATGTTTAATACAAGAAAATAATTTCTAGAAATTTCTATATCTGTGTTACACCAAATAACAGATAAATTTTTTTTTCACGTATTACAATCTCTACAAAATTATTTTACTGTATAAAAGTTTTCAATAATAGTTTAAAAATAAAATAAATTGTGACTGAATAATGAAGATGCTCACTTCAATACACAAATTACAATTCACAAATTACTTTGCAGCATTTCGTCAACAAATATGAGTGTGTCATTGAAATTTGATGTGAGAAGAATGATTTTATGTTAAATTAAGCTACTGCAGTAATTTAGATATATTAAAATCACGTTTACTGTCATTTAAAAACATATTTCATAACTCCTGGAGTTTTTTCGCATTAATAAATTTACAGCTGTGGGTAGGGGTTGTACAGATTCTATAGTTTTACAACCAGCTTTCTCCTTCCTCAGTTTTCCATTTTGTTTCTTACTAAATCCAATATTCATAATGATAAGAAGATAAATAATTTAGTTTAAGTTACGCGGTCATTTTAGACATGAGAGTAATCTGATTATTTCATTCGCTCAATTTTGAAATTTATTGTTATGGAACAAGCTTTTATTAACTTGATTTATAATTTCTTTTTAGTTTTATTTAAATTTTAAAATAATATTTTCACGTAATTCCATCCTTTATTGCCAGCGTCAACGCGGATTGACAAGCTGTCCCTAAAGTGTCTTCAATAATCCCTCGGGCAACAGACGGACTTTGCAGAAGTTTTTGTTTTCTGTAAGACATGTTAGGAATTGCTTGAATCACTCCCTAAAGGGTAGAAAGTGTTTCGTTATGATAGGGATTTTTCAGAGGCGACATGGGATAAAATTTTGAATTTATAACAAAGATTACCTATGAATAGTTCAAAGAAGTTATGAGTTTTAATTGTTTCTAAAATAATAGTCCTTAAAATAAGTTGAAAGGTTGCAATATTTTTAATATTCTGCACATGTTTTTCCTTTAAATCTGTGGACTATACAATAAACCGCACATCTTAATGGATATTTTAAAAATTAAGAAACAAGTACGTTTTTATCACTTTCTCGTCAAGAATTTTGTTACTTAGCATTTTCTAAAGATTAATTATAAAATTAGAAACATTATGAATGCACTTACTCACTACAGAGAAAAGAAAACTAATTTCTTTGTAAATCTAAAAAATGGTATTCTATAAACCCAAAAAAAGAGAGTTATTGGAATGTCTTTTTATTGGAGAATTTTTTTCCAAATTTTAATACATTCGTGATTACTCCTAGCTTTTACGTTATTTAGGATTTGTTGTTATGAACTTATTTTGATATAGAATTTGTTCGATTTATGTCTTAAATCAGACTAAGAGAATTTTTGCCATTATAAAGCACTAGTCTGCTTTTGGTGTTAATGTTTATGTAAATTTTTACCCACATTTTTGTCCCGTGTTTTATGTTCTGGCCGTAAAATGATTTCTTATGTTTAAGTTCAGTTATGACTAAAGTGTCATACATTTTTAAGTTTAATGTAACTATTGTAAGTGAATATTTTGGAGACCTGAAGAGATCGAAGATCGTTTACCGACCAAGGAGGAATGTTTCTGCGAAAAACATTTCGTTGAAAATACCTTTTGTGATCACGAAGGCAGATTTGTTGAATCTCTTTCTCTTAAGGAAAATTTTGCTTTAGAAGATTCGTATGAGAATGTAAAGCATCGTTTCAATTTGTTACATTATAGATTTTGAAAAACGCTAAACTTAAAGAAGATTACTTCCATTTTATGAAAGAATACCAAGAATTAGATCACATGAAACAAATAGATTCATCTCAGTATAAGGCTCCATCTGAAACCTTTTATTTGCTCCACCACGCAGTATTTCGTGAATCTTTGATAATTACAAAAACCAGAGTAGTATTTGAAACTAGTGCAAAAACATCAAACGGTCGATGACTTATTTCAATTCTTGCTACTGGTACAGTAGTGCAACAAGATTTATTTTCGATTATAATTCGTTTTAGAATTCATGGCTACGTGCAATCAGGCGATATTCCAAAATGAGATACCTCCTACAATCGTTCCATTTAAAGTGTTCATCCAAGAGTTTTGGTGCGCTAACCTTCAATGAGATGAATTTCTTCCTGCTCCGCTAGCTGAAAAATTAAATTCTCTGTATTCTCAGCTCAAATCTTCAAGTAATTTTAAGATTCCTAGATTAGGTAAAATCAGTAGTTTCACTACAATTATCAGTCTCATGGATTTTGTGATGCAAGTAGCAGCGCATATGTGCTTGTCTTTTCATCAGATCTGTTGATAGTAATGAACACGTTGAAATCCACTTGCTGTATTCAAAATTTAGAGTTGCTCCTTTCAAGCAAATCTCTATTCAAAGGCGTGAGTTGAACACCGCTCTTCTGTTGTCTCGTTTAATCAATAAGATTAAGCGTATTTTAGGAATAAGATTTGATTCAATCCATTTTTAGTCGGATTCTAAAGTAGTACTTTACTGGTTGTCTTCGCTTCCTAATAGATGGAAGATATTCGTCGCAAATAGAGTTTGCGAAATTCAGGAGCTAACTAAGGAATGCTTATCGAAGCACGTTCCTTCAAGGAATAACCCTGCAGACGTCTTGTCACGTGGTTGTATACTAGATGTATTAACCTCGTTACAGATTTGGTGGAATGGTCCATCGTTTGTGAAAAGATAAGGACACCTGGCCATCCAATCCGCCTATCATTTCTGTGATTCCGCCAGATTCGCTCAAAGAAGAGAAAAAGCCTAGCAAAACTAATGTGTTTTCAGTTACTCTTCAAATAACAGAAACTTTAGAACTTTCAAAATCCTTTTCTTCGTTCGTACGAACATTAAACATATTTTCATATAGTCATCGCTTCATTTATAATTTAAAAAATAAAAATAATCGTATATTGTCAGATCTTTCTTCGGAAGAAATCAATTTCACGTTGGAAATTCTTGTTCGTCAAACACAAGAATTGTATTTTACTAAATAATTAAGCGATTTAAGGAAAAATGCTGCTGTATTAAGAAAATCAAATTAGTTTCTCTTAACCCATTTTTGGATCAAATTGGTATCATTCGCGTCGAGGTCGTTTAAGCTTTTCAAACTTGTCTTTAAATGCTAAAGTTTCAATAATTTAAGTCCTCATAGTGACCTCACTCGATTGATTATTTCTCATGAACATTTAAGATTATCCCATGGAGGTTTACAGTTAATTCATTCCTCACTTAGGCAGAAATATTGTATTGTCAATTCCAAAATCATAATTCGCTGTCATATATAAATATTTAATATTTTGTGGAAAGCTGCTGTGAAGACCATGAAGTTTCCCTTAAGATAAGTCATGGGAAATTCCGTTCTAAATTACGAAGAGTTATCCACTTTGTTTATCCGAATAGACGCATGTTTAAACTCCAGACCATTGTACTTACCATCATTACCATCATCTGATACGTCTGATCCTGCTCCACTTACTCCTGGACATTTTTAACCTTCACTACTTTAACTTCTTTACCTGATCCTGATTTCTCAGGCATTAATATAAATAGACTTACTAGGTGGCAGCTTATACAAAAATTATAGAAAGACGTTTGGATAACATGGTCAAATGGCTATTTACATTCCTTGCAGCAGAGGTGTAAATGTAAGATCTCTAACAATATCGTTTGTGTTGGCGATGTAGTTAAAATAAAAGAAATTAATCTCCCTCCACTGATGTGAAAATTAGAAATAATTGTTGAAATGTATCCAGGTAACAATGGACTAGTTAAATTAGTTGATGTGAAAAACTAATAAAACGTTAGTAAAAAGAGCTATTAATGAATTAATTGTTCTTCCAAATTTAAATGCTTGCATTGACATAAGTCATTCCGAATGTAATCAATGAGAGTTATTTAACGTCCTCATAATGTATTTGTTTATTTCAATTTATTTTGTTTGTAAGCTTTTCCTGTATCAACATTAGATTTGTTGAGTTAACTTTAATTTTTGTACTCTCAAAGTTATATAATTATTTTATGCATTATTCTTTATTTCCAAATTAAGTTTTATTTCATGTGATGCATCATAGAATTATAATTAAGGTAATTATAATTGGTGGGCGGTTGTTCCATTCCACGTCGAGCCGTCCGGTGCTGCGATCTAGCGGGTGCTAGCGCTCACCGGCGAGTTAAGCCATACAATCATTCTACGTCAGAATCCCACGTAGTGCAGTCAGTCGTAGTTTCATTTCAGTCCAAGGGGACTCATAGTTTCTAGATAATGTTCAAGTTCAATTACGACTAAAGTGTCATACATTCTTAAGTTTAATGTAACTATTGTAATTAAATCAAAATGTCAAGGGTGACAAGAAATTAAATATAAAGATTCAAGAAGAACATAGCGTTGCTTCATTTCATCATCTATCATCTCATCAAAAATACAGTTCACACTAGCTCTAAATTCTTACACACAAAGAAAGAGAATCTTCCAAAGAAAGTTTTGAATTCTATTTTCATTAACTGTTCCAGTTGCGAAAAAACCTTCCTTCTTCAGTAAACTTAACAATTATATGAATTAAACAATCTATAAAAATAAATGTTGTACTTTCCAGGATTGTCTACGATGAGCAATACATTTTGAACAACTGACGTCCCTAATCAAAAACTAGAATAAACTTCTAATTCTTTTCCTTGATAAAGAGAAATTTGGAGAGGTATCCTTGTGAAGAACATAAATACCATACCTTATAACCAAAGTGCATAGGTTTTCTTTTCATAAATATTTTACAAGAAGGGCGATCAAAGTATGATATCATTTGTTCATCTATTGAAAGGTGGTAAACAAAACCCCCTTATTTGCCAAAGTTTTTATTCAGAAGACCAATTTAAGGTTGCACTTTACATAACTTGTTTGTAGTATTTAAAATATCATTGTCAGCCAATGTAAATTTCTTTTTATACCTCTATATTGCTGGTGGCTGATGGCTTTCCTTACGATATCAACATGGATATTTTCACTTGTTTTCAACTATATATATATTCGATTTCCCCTTTTTTGAAGTCAAACTTATCCAGAAAATTCCGATAAACCTTTGCACAGCACGATTAGGTAACCTGAAGCGTAGACGATTATTTTTTTTGGGCAGCATACTTTTTAGATTTCAAGAAAGAGTTCAACTTAATTTTTATTGATCAATGTAGCTTGAATAATTTTAAGATTTTTTTTTCTGTATTTTCTGGAAGTGAATTATATTTTAGGTAACATTTTTTACCCAACTGCATTTTTTGTCTTTTCCCCTTACTTTTTTCTGGTTTTTTTTCGCTAACCCTGGAAATTTAAAACACTACAACTCGGAATAGGGTCCAGCTGACCCAGCTCCTGACTGGTCACGGGTGTTTTAAAGCAAGACTTTCTAACAAATGTGATTGTTGAGACATCGTAGAATACACCGTACTCAAACCCGACAGGTACCTCCAACTGCATGGCCATATAGAAAGAGGAACTGCTTAAGCGTATTTTAATACTTAAAGTTTAATGCAGTGAACTGTCTTACTTCCAAAAACCGTTTACTAATTTCAAGAGAAGTCCTGTAATTCAAATTTAGAAGTTCATCTTTGAGGATTATATGGGATGCATAGTCAAAACATAAATGCATCCAAAAATACTCAGGCACTTTAAAGTGCTAAGAACCAACGCCTACCAACTGATGTTTGTATTAAACGTAGTTATGACTTTGTAAGAAACCCGTAGATTTTGAATTGTTCTATGATAAAAAAAACTGTGAAAAACATCGTTTTAATAATATTTACTAAAAGGGAGGGAAAAAGAATAAAACTTTATTAAATATCATCAAGTCATGTTTTATGTTATTAAGAAAATGTAATGAATTTAATGTAAAAATATAACATTAGGAAATTTTTATTCCAAATTCGAGAAGAATTTTTAAATTCATCTGATTCCATTGAAAAAAAGTATTAATATCGTGCAATTCATAAAATTAATGATTTCTTAAATTTTAAACTAACAACGCATAATATTAATTATCAAAAAATAGAGCAGCTGATCTATCTATTTTTTTCAATTTCTTTTCTTTTTAAATTATATTATTAGGTTAATACAATAATTTATTATTAAAAATAGTTCAATTTTATTTTACTAATAAATGAACTATTTGTTTTATAATTGTGGTAAAAAAAAAATATTAAACTTTTCACATTTTGATTTGGGATGGATTTCTTCAGGTTACTTAAATTATATATTGGCAATAAATTATGCATACATACTCATTTGATTTATCTGTTATTTTTTTAAGCATATTCATGCATTATTTAAAAAAAAAATAAACAGTATTTTTAATTTAATTATTTATATGTATGTAAATATAAAATTACTAATGCAGAGAAATAACAATAAGGTTAATTTATTTTTACACTAATAAGAAAACCCATTTTACTTTTGTAAGCAAGGAATTAAAAAAAAATGAATTGCCAAGCAAACAGATTTTATCTAGTAAATAAACTAATCCCACTTTTATCACATATTGTTTTCTTCTCTTTTTTTATAAGTTTATTTTTTTCATTCTGTAATGTCGATATATCCCGCTCGGGTAAACTGGAATTTTTGGAAGAAGCACTCGAGAACACCTCAAGGTTTTTTTATGAACTGGTGCAGAGATTAGCTATTTGCCATGGCAAAACTTTCTGGTTCTAAAAGTTTCTTTAAACGGTTTTTAACTATTTATTCATCACAAATTTGTGCGGGGAATTAGGGAATGAAAATTATTTTGCCTATGAAAAATTCCAAGCCTGACCAGGATTGGAACACAGCACTTTCCGGACGAAGGCTGAGTAGCTATCACGTCTTCTATTAAAAAAATAATATTAAATGGTACGAAAAATTAAAGGATTTAGCATAGCAAATACTAGAGTTCGACAAATTCGAAAGAGTAATATCCCAGTAATAAATTACGGTAAATATTAAATAAAAATTTTCTAAAAAGGAAATAATCAATGATGTTTTATTGCTGGAGGACTATGGTATTTATGATTAAAAAATAAAAAAAAAACACAAATACAAATAATATCAAACTCAAACTTCAATAAAGAATAAATGGTTAGATACTTCAAATATTTGAAAAACTAGTATACTAATATAGACATAGTACAACGTAGCAGTAGTGTACTTAGTAGCGGTCTATGTACTTATTGGAACTATTAATTTACATATTAGGTAAAAAGTTTACCTAATTTTTACATATAATAATAATTAACAAGTAATTTTACATACAATTTACTTTTAAATATATATGTATGTAAATTGTATTTACATACAGTTTAATTTTATATTTTACAGTTTAATTTTACATATTAGGTAAAAATTACATTGCGGCGTTTCGATGATAATGAATGTGCAGTCGTTACTTCCATATTAATTTTTATAATACAACCTCTCATTAATATACGAGAATATTAGCGTAACTTCATTAAAATAACTAATTTCATGTCCGGTGTGTGGAGAACTGAATAATAAATTTATTCTCATTATATCTGTCTACAAGGCATTAAGATCTATTTTTTGTAAAGATTTAGCATATTAAATGGTTATAAAGCAAATAAATCCTTCACATTTCAATTTTTTCCAGCTAATATTCTAATAAGAGACAATCTACTATTTTTAAAAGCCATAATCATTTCATAACGTTCCAATGGCATCATCTGTTTTTAAGTATATCTCTAAAGTACAAAGTATTACCATCATTTATGACAAATAAATAAATAAAGATGCCAAGTAAGTGGCCGTGACCAGTTGGTTATGATTATTTAGATGTTAGGAATTAAGAAACTCATTTATTTAGCAACAACCTACTGCAATTTCTGTCCTTCAACTTTCTCTCTTCGTTCTTTAAAATAAGTACAATTTTACATACACTTCCATTGTTTTATTTAGTTTTATTAATCAAAATGAGTATTGTACAACAAAATTGTAACATATAATGTTACAATTGTACACAATTATAACACACACACACACACACACACACACACACACACACATATATATATATATATATATATATATATATATAAATCTCGTATCGACAGTTACAGCGAAGATAGTGTCTGATACAATTACTTATTGACAGAAATATACATATTTAAAGTAAGCATATTATATAAAGCCAAAAATGATAATGTGAAGATTATTTTTAAAAAAATACTAGTAAAGTAAAGTTTAATACACGACCTCTTTTAAAAAAAAAACTACTGTATTTCAATTATTTCTAATTGATGATAAAAACTGATATTTTCCTAGAAAAGATATAACAAAATCCTTTTTATACAAAAAATACAGTCATCTTTTTTTGTTACTTTTATACTTAAAATTGAATCCGCATTGCAGTAACTAGGAAACTGACTTTTTACTTGATACAATGCATTCAACATAATGTACTTACACGACAAATAAAAACCCTGTTCAGTTGATACCTGCTAACAGTACAATATTGACATTCAACTTCTAAATTGTTTTGATAATTGTATTATATAATTATTCGTATTAATAAATAAATACACAAAAATTAAGTTAACAAAACGCTGTTAAAATTACATCAATTCCGTAATTACACAATACATTAGACTTAGGTATTCATGAGTTTTTTCCATTATAATGGAAATTAATTTTAATAGCTAATATTTTGTTTTACTGTATTAGGATTCTAATGACCACATAATATAATATAATAGTTATCTTAAAAACTGAGGAAAACAGGCTAAAACATCAGCTAACTAAAAATATATTTCCCCTACTGACAGTGTAATGCCGAAAGCGTTCTATCGTTTACATTTTAAATTTTTGAGTATCTTTCGGAGTAAAAAAGTAACTGAATTTTCTCCACAGTTTAGAACTGTATGAAAAAGCCAATGGAAGACTTTTGAGAACGTAAATCTGAATTATATTAAGATAAGATTCTTAATTTAAAATGTACACCTGGAATTAAATTCTCTAAACAAAGGTTCATGAGTAGCGTAATATAAGCGTTACATAGCGTGAATGCTAGTAATTCTAATGAAACTTCTACATTAACTATGCGTTCAGAATTTATTGTACTTAAATCTATTTTTAAATATTTTTAATTTTGTTCTAGGCGAGGAAAGAGTTTACCATTGTGTCAGACACAAACACTAAAAACGTTTATTTAATAAACATGGCGTAGTTTACAACTACAAATAACTGCACACTAAGAATAATAAATATAAAAAATATATGAATGTAACTACATTTATTTAACTAGTATATTATAGAACATGCTACGCTACAGAATTAATCTAATTACAAACAACTATACAATCATATCAATACAAATTTAAACCTCGAAAATTGAAAATTAAGTTCCGTTTAGGCTGTATATATGCAGTAAGATGTTTTCCTTAATTTCTCATAAGAGCTCAAAGTTTGAATTAAAAAAAAAAAACATTTTTTGATGTTCAGGTTTCTTTCATTTCAAATCTAATCGAAATCTCAAAACAGGTTTAGTGCAGCTCCTATTCAAATTAGAAAGACGACCTTTTATTCAAATTCAATTAAGGAGCTTGTAAAATTTGATTTTGATAAAAGGACACAATTAAAACATTCTACTCAGAGCTATTTGGTCTGAGCTAAATTTGATTTCGGAGACTAAATTTGGTTAGTTATTACACGATCTGGTCTTGTGTAATAACAAATTTAAATAAGTTACGTATCGTGAAATCACAGTAAGGAGAAAAATTATAACCGAATAAAATGCAATTTCTTGGTAGACGATTATTTTGTTTTTTCTTACAGAGATAACATTATTAAGACAACAATGAAAAGAAAATGATTGCTAGTTCCTAAATAATTACTAAAATTAGGCCTATTGCAACTAAAATAATTATGAATGTGTCTCTTTTAATATTACTTTCAACATATCGTGCATTATAGTTGAAACATTGTACAACTGAAAATACCGACAATCATCATGAAAGAAAATGATCATTTTCAACCTATCAATGATTAACGTAATCAATAACGGCGATAAAAGTATATATATAATTTTCAGAAAATATTTCGGTCGCCGCTTATTATAAAACGATAAACGTATTATTGACAGTTTTTTTCTTTTATTGTTTCTAAATATTAATATATTTATTGTTCCTAAATACTTATCAGTAATATCTAGACGTGTTCTTTCTTTAGATTATAAAAAAAGAAGTATATTTTTCTGATAATACTATCAGTTTAAATTTGATAACGAATTTTCTTTTAAATAGGTAGCCGGTATTTCTTTATTTTATAATCCTTCTGTAAATCAACATGTAGTAATTAAATGTAATTCCCACATTCTTTGACAGTCAAAATTAAAACCTTTTGTAAAGTAAGCATAATTACTTTTGAATTGCTTATAAGAGATAGCCCTGACAAACCTAAAACCTGAACACAGAAGGACCTGGATAGACAGGTTTTTATCAATACATTACATTAATAATGCAATTACATTTATAATATAAAGACATTAATTAATCAGTATACAAAAAGTAAGCCATAAAAGATGAGCATTAACTGACTACGTTACTTAAATAAATTATTATAATCATATACGTATGAAAATTATTCCGGAGTTTATATCGGTAATACTTTTAAAATGAAAAATTACTTGAAATTACGATATTTGAATGTTAATAATTTTCTAAAACAATGTTGATACAAATAAAAAATGTGTTAATTAACCTGTTTTTTTATCATTATACAGAAAATGTGTATCCGTTTGTATTTTGTTTTTTTTAAATCCGTAGCGCCCAAATTATCAGGCAATAAAATAATCGAACAACTTCATAACTGTGAAGCTAGTTTTTTCGTAAAGTCGGTATGGCAAGTAACACACACACCTTGTAGGTGTGAACTTGTTAGTTCACACCTACAAGTTCACACTTGTTAGAAGTACCTTCTAACAAGAAGGTGCTCAGGCTAGAGTCGAAACTCGCTAATACATGCATCAGAAATGTCGCGTGAAGATAATAACTTCTTTATTCAAATACCACTTATTTACCTAATATGTCTCGTCATCGATGTCTAGGCTCTGTTCAAACAGTTGATGGCAGCATTTGCCAGCTTTCGAGCTAATATATAATCTGATGTACATCGTTACAAAACTTAATACTTTTTAATAAGTCGCAGCCACAAAAACTTGTTAAAAATCGTATAAACGGTAATAAAAACCCGTATTTGAAAGTAGATTTGCTTCTCTACATTACTGGTTCAAAAATATAACCCGAATACACACGCATAACAAAACAATAAATTACTAAGCTTATAGATAGTCTTCTAATGCAAACATGTAACTACCGGATGAATGTTCTTATATGGTAACAAATATAGGGACAACTGAATGATATAAGTATCTCCTTCAAATATGTTACGAAACAAGCCTATCTGGGAATAGGTAATGTCAAACCTGGAAATTATAAAAAATTTCATTAAAAGCAATAAATACTTACTCATAAAAATCAGTAAAAAAAATTACTAGTTTTTTATATGTAATAAATATTGAAACTTAAAAATGAATTCTTATCCATCTAAGATTTTAGTCTAAATTTAACATCCACGTTAATTAGAGAAATATTTGTATGAATCTTTGCTGTGTACTAAATTTGTACTTTTATTACGTAGAATACGTAATAAATCCACCTATAAATAAAGATGAAATTTTAAATGTTCCAGCTTCATTTAAATCCTAGGTACACTAATTATGTACTTCAACTTACCAAAGCCGTTTCAGTATCAACATACGGTATTCTCAAAAAAAAAACTAAAATCTATGTATAGATTTGTTTTCCCCGTTGTAATAAATATTTCTTTTCTTAATATGATGATTAAATTTTCTTTTTAAGTCTACTTGAAATTCTGCAGGAATCTACTTCAGAATTTTATTGATTACCGTGTCGGTAAATACTTTCCCGATTTAAAATTTAATTGTTGCTGATGAAAAGAATTGACAAGTGTTACAAAATAAAAGAGATACATCTTTATTAGTAGGGGTGATGATAATTTTTTTATGACATATATTTGACAATCTATGACAATTGTCAAAATGTCATAAATTGTCCACTTATTGTTATAAATAAGTTGACAATAAATAGACTATACATATTTTGTGTAATTTTTATAACAATTGCATTTCATTAAAAGTATAAAGCCTTGTAATAGTTATGTTTTGAACTGGTGGGGCCATTTGTTCGTTGAATTTCTCACTCTCCTTCATTCCCTATCGATTAGTTTTCATCAGCGATGTAAATTTTTATTTTTTTATTTTCTTTTGTTTTACCAAAAAATCTTACTTCATTGGGTGATAAGGTTCATGTTAAACTGATTTAAACGTGTTTTTAAATAATTAGCCTAGTCATGTTTTCAGTAAATAATATTCGCTATATATATAAAATCCATGAATTAATTTTACATTTTAGATCGGTAGATGCAATATCTCTAAATTATTTATTATATTTATTTTCATCCAGACAATCACACCTGACGCCCAATGACAGCCACCCATCTCTTTTTTTATGATAAATGAATGTTGTGGAGCGTGAAAGATGCCATACTTGACCGGGATTTGAAACCAGCACACAAATAAATTATTACGATAAATAATATTTCATTTTAGATCTATCGATGCATTTTAAGCTATTGCGTTTTTTTTAGGGTTAAAGGCATTGACTATTGTGGTCATTAGTCATTTTGCACAACAAAAAAAGACATTTATTTTCCTCCCTGATAAAAACACTAGCGACATAGTCAGAAGACTAGTCTTGTCAAAACAGATCAGATAAGGACTTGTCAAAGAATATTGAAATTCCAAAGAAACACAAAATGTCAAGGATGTAAAGGGTCCTTGCTGCTTAAAAATACATAAACCACTTCTAACGAAATGTTGCCAAAACTATCAAAACAACTTCTGGTCATACAAAAAAGTTTTAAAAACACACATCCTTTCATTAAAATCGGCCAAAGCACATAAAAAACAATCTTCTTAAATTCTATCACCTAGATTTACCCTTAGGCCATCCTTTTATTATTCTTTTTTTCATCTTCCTAAAGGCCTTAATATTGAATTCCAAGGTATCTGAAGCTTCGGAGATGGATTCTTCCGATCCTCTGTGGTAAATTACGTAGGATGTCTAGCTACCGCCATCAGATGATACCGGTTGCAATAGTGCGGTAAGTAATGCATCAGAGACTCGATGCACTCCCCGCTAAAGCCAGTGGGGCAGCTGAAGCGGTCACACTCTCATTTAAAGCTCTTCGCGCTTTCGGAGGCACCATTTTTGGTTTTTTAAAAATCCTTTTCTTCTAGCATCTTTTCTTCAGGTTTCTCAAATCCCTGAATGGGGATTTTCTCGATCTGAGCGTTAATTTGCGTTATATTTGACTTAAATTTTCTTTGTGCTTTCGCTTAATTTGGCTTCACATTGAAACTGGACGAAGGCTCAGTCCTTGGTGGGGAAAAAAATTTGTTTTAATAACTTTTGCTACCTTCGGTAGTGGTTCTTTAGTGGTCAATTTTTCAGTTTCTCGTTAATGATGCGTTCGACCAGCTTAGCTAATGCTGGTGTCAGTTCAGATATTAAGTCTCCTGTTTTAAAGGAAGCTCTAGGAACTGCAGCAAACGTATCATAAAACCTCCTGATATCCCAAGGCTTGTGAATGAATGTATAATGCACCCGTAGTCGAGTTTGGACGATTGAACCAGGGCTTTTTATACCTATATTATCTATTTATTAGAGCCGAAATTGATGTTTGATAAACATTTAATAATGTTTAGGGCTTTCTTGCATCTAACACTCACTCAAATCCTGTTTATATATACATATAGATGTAATCCCCTAGTGAGATTCATCTAATAGTAGACCTAAAATCGTACATTATAGTTGTGTTGAATTGGATGGCCACTGATATCCAAAACAGGACTACGATGAGTTCTCTTTCTATAGAAGTGTATACAAACGTCTTCTCTGGTAAAAATTTAAAACCATTATTATTTGCAACTTCGTTAAGGACGTTTATCACTCGTTGCAGTTTATATTTCACCATACCTGTACTCTTTCTGGCATATTCAATTGCCACATAATTGACATAATTGTTTGACGTAAACATTTTTGCTGATTTCTACTGAATGGCTAATATAAGTTTATTGGTGGCGGTCGTAAACAAGATGCCACTCAATGGTGAACCTTGTGGTATGCCATTTTCCAATATTTTTTTTTGAGGACTACTGATTGCAAATTCGTACTTGAAAAGTACGGTCGCTCAATAGTTGCGAAGTAAAACTGGTAGATTGCCACGAATGCCCCATTCATATACCTGAAGCATTATTCTATGAGGCCAGGTCGTATCAAAAGCCTTCGACAGACAAAATAGACTCCGATACAGTGTTTCCTTGTGATGTAACTGCTGTTTATATTATTCTTTAAATTTACAATTTGGTCAGTAGTTCAATAGTACTGTCGAAATCCTACTTGATGCGAGGATAAAAGACTTCTTTTTTTAATATCTTAACGAGTCGATTACTTATTTTTTCAAAACCTTTTTCCAATAGCACGCATCAAGGAAATAGGACGATAACTATTGAGATTGGTCAAACGTTTATATTTTTTTGGAAGTGAAACAACGTATATTTTCTTCCATTGCCGCAGATGCAATCCATCCCGCCATATCTGATCATAGTAGTTCTAACAATTTGAGTTTTGCAGCGGTTCCTAGCTGTCTGATCATGATGTAATTATTTCGTTTGGACCAGATTCTATATGTTACGTTTTCTCCAACGCTTTCACAAGTTTTTATATTTTGAATAGTACATCATAAGGAAAGTTCATTTTGGTTCCGAAATTTAGCCGATCCTTGAGTTCTGTTTTTTTTTTTTTTTTTTTTTTTTTTTAATAATTCATCATAAGTAGTCGTTTCTTCTGTTCAAATTATGTTAATAAGGGAACCTGCTGATAAGACATGTCTTATTGGACACAATATTGTACAATTTATGAAAATAAATAAATAATTATAATTATCTGATATAACACTCGAACAATTATTTATTTTAACTGATTTATAATTTACATTTAGTTAAAAAATGGAGATAAAATAGAGATTTACATTTAAAAAATGGAAATAAAAGCTTGAACGGTGAATTTTTCTGCTTGTATGTATAAAAAATCCGATTGCACACTAAAAATTACTGGCTGGTGAATTTATTATTTTTAATCAAAATAGAACACATTTGCCATCAAGAAAAATAATCTTATCTTATACTGTAGCTTACGGTTAAACTAAAATGTTATATCTTTAAATTACTTAATATTGTATTAAATTGTGATAAGATCTTTTGCCGGTGAGTATCGTGTCTACACACTATGTCGAACGTGGCTTTGTTTGTGCAGTAAACCATGCTCCTTCGGTTTTACATGGGATTTCAGATAAAATGTACCTTATTTAACCAGAGGCTTCACAAAAAATATTTGAAATCGATTTTAGTAAGATCGAATTTAGTAAAAATTTGAAATCGAATTTTATTTAGTAAGATGTTTTATTAATTAATTGTAATGTTTATTAGGAATTCTTACATCAAAAACTCAAATTTATTTTATGATACTTTTTTTTTTTTAAACTGACTCCTTTATTATTTTCAGATTTTGTTTTTAATTTGTAATAAACTGCTGGGCTATTAATTTACTCTTTTTAGGAATTATTTTTTTTGGACCCAATAAGTTTTTGTATCGACCTGTTTCCATCATGTTTAAATAAAAATATTTATGCTGACTCGATATAAATATCGAGTCAGCATAAATATTTGTAGAATTTGACCTTTGAAAGGCGACTACATCCTTGAAAAATAGGCCGAAAAATTACTCCCAAATAAGTACCTAGAAAAATAAATCTTAATTTCCTATAATAAAAACTAAAATAATAAAAAGGGTTATATAAAGTACGAGTAAATAATACTATTAAGATATTATAAAGAAGTAAACTTGTGTGTGACAAATCTAATTTAATTTTTAATATCGAGGGGCGTCGCTAGTGCCTCCTCTGGCAAGTGTGACTGACAACTTGACAGGGAAATGGGTTTGAATTTCATACATAATCGGATTAGATGAGCTCCCACTAACACTGCTTCAGTATCTTTTTTAACTTCAAGAAAATTAAGGCTTTATATTAGAAATGCACTCACGGAAAAAATACTTTTTACTCAGGTAATTTAGACTGCTCGGCATCTTGTGCATTTTAAATGAAGCTGGAGTGACCTCAAGTTAAATATAGTAAATATATTGGTCCAAGCAAGTACACACGAACTTTAATGCAATCTGAAGTTAGCAGAGTTGACAAAATTGATGTCAGATCGGACTAGATGCCATATGTTTTAATGATTTGAATTTAAATTTTTCCCACATTTATAAGTTATATTGCTAACTGAAATATAAAATATATACAAGAGTTCTAAAGATATACTATAACACAAAACATTTAAATGTCATAGAAACCCAATTATTTCCAAATACGAGTACAACTTAATCTGAAATCTCTTTCCGCGTACCACTCAACTATGGTCAATGTTCCTTCTATTTTCGATTGAAAATAAATCGAATAACGATGTAGGTTACTTACTTGATTCCATTTTTTCTGTAGGGATCCCATTTTAATATGAAACATATTGTTTTATCTTACAACAAATTCTACGGATGAATTCAGTATGATACGAAATACTATTAAGAATACTATTTAAAAATAAGTTGTGATACTTTTTGTGCAATACATTTCTTTCGTTGAGATCTAGTATATAAATGGGTCGCCAAAAACATTAACTCAACATAAATATGTTTAGGCATAGAATTGTATGTAGAAAAAATAGCTTATATTGAAATATAAAAGAAACTTCCTGTAGTAGAAATATGATCAAATGAAAGTTTAAGCTTGACATAATGTGTTTTGATTTCATTTTTTCCATAGAGTTGAAGATGGAATTGTGTATAGAGTTCCATGTATTTTTTTTTGTACAAAAAAAAATGATCACTAATTTTGAAAATAAATTTGGAGACAAATTTCTGTTTTCAAAAAGCGTGGCTGTGTGCGTGAACAGTGTTCAACATAAGTTTAAATGAATGATCAGAAATACTTGACGGGATGTGTTTTGTATAATATATATATCTATATATATATACGCCTATGTATAAAATTTTGAGGCTCAAAAGTCTCCTAACTATTACATCAGTATCACTGAAATTTAGATATGCATCTTAAATTTGATGTAAATTGGTTGAGTGGTTCCTGAATCGTTGTAAAATATATTATTAAATGTCAACAGAATGAAGATGTTTTCAAAAAATTAGGAAAGAAATCGTGATGACTGAAAGTTTTATTTAAAACTTAAATACATCACAACCATTGTTAAAAAGAAAGTTCTTTGAGAGCTAGGGTGCATAAAGAACCCTTACAACCCTCTGCAATAATAATATTAACAATAACTATTAACAGAATTTTTTTTTGATAGTTCAATTTCTGTTTAAAAATAAATTTTAAAACTGATTACGTTGAAATTTGGATAATTGATATTAATGATAAACAGTTGCAAACTCCTTGCGTAATTTATTATACAACAGTCTTTGCTCACAATTTATACGTTAAGTTTTTATAAACAAATACGAACTATTTATAAAATTAAATCAATGACAAGTGAATTTAAAAGATACTACGGAAAATTCTACAATTAATAGTTTCTAAAAGAACAATTCTTTCTTTTCATTAAAATATTTTAATTAATTAGTTTGATAATTTCACGATAACATCGAAATTTTAATGTTTATCTCTTAATTACGAGACAAAGAAAAAAATTTATGCAGTGAAAAATATGTAATTAATGAAATAAATGAAAACAGGATAACTATTTTCACCTGCAGATATCATTTTAATTCAGGCTAATTATTTTAAGTATTGCGTAAAAACAGAATTCTTAAACACTAAATATTATTTTCTTAAACGACTATGTTATTTGCTTTCAATTACTAGATTTTAGGATGACTGTTTGATATAAATTACTTTGTAACAGAAATAACAGATGTCAGTTTATATTAATAATTACAAAACTGTACATTTTTATACTAACTTGATGCTAAAGATCTTTTTAATCTGCGGAAGTTGCCTATTTATGTTAATGTCTGTAAAAACTCCGGTTCAAAGCAAAGAATATGAACAATAGTAACTTCAAAGATTCGCTTGAAAATATTTACTGATTAATCAACTCAGGTTCAGTATTATTTTAATCTTCATCTAAGAAATAAATCTACAGCAATTATCTACATATCGATGAAGTACGTTGATCATTTTGATCGATAAATTAATCCGAAAATTAGAGGTATGTGATCTGAAAGTGAAGTCTGTGATCTCCAGAAAAGATAACAACGAATGTAGATTCGAATACGCATTTGAAAACCTTTTTATATTATTCTCCATTTTGTACAAATACACAAAAATATATTACGCATTGTACAACGGCATTGCCACACAACGGTTATATTCTGCTGTTTATAATATTATAATATTATAATATATTATAGTATTATAATATTTGTTTTATCCTAATTATAATTTTGTGCTTCATCTTAAACAATATTAATTTTATTTTGTTTACTTTACGATATTAGAAGTATTTCAATCAATACCAGTGCTTTTTTACTCAGAACGAGAAATTATGGCGAAGAGAAATGTTCGTACTTCAAAAAATGTAATCAGAATTATTGTAAAATATTAATTTAAGGATTTTACTTATAATAATTGGCCCAATACTTGTTTAAATAGTAAAATATATGTTCACTATCAAGCTGTATATTTTTTAAAGCGTAAAAATTTAAGGGAATGAAATATTTTACCTGTCAGACAAAATTTTACAGCTAAAGATTGAAATGTTTTCTTAAATAAAGATTTTATATGAAAATTAGAGGAAAATTGAAGAAATTTTCTTTAAATTGTTGGATAATACAATAATAATTTTTAAAGTCAATTAAAACTGCCATTTTATCGTGCAACATATTGAACAGTTAAATGAAGATCGTAAAAATAACTATTTAAAGATTTCGACACTTAAAAACAGAAAATAAATACACAAAAACACCTTCATTCGACGCATATTGGATACGAAAAATACAAATTATACTACTTTAAGCAGCATAAATTTATTTTGCTATAAATTTCTATCGTATGATACTTTTATTGGTTTCAAGTCGTTTAGAGTATTTAATTTCTCCTAACAGCATTAAGACTTTAGTTTCATACGTAAATAGAACTAAAACCGGATTTTATAAAGAAAAATTAACACTACCAATACTAGCTTACTTTGGAAGGAATCAATCTACAATATTTTATCTCCGTGGCAAAAAACGATTATGTAAATAAATTTCATTCATTTGCCAATTTTTCTAGTTCAAAACACTAAAAATGAATCTTTGTGAAATAATTTAATGGTATTGATTTCATATAAACTTACTTTTATATAAACAGTTCCCTAAATCTCGGTTTAATCGTCTATACTTGCTTAACGCGGCATTGTTGAAGGATATAATCATATCAATCCTAACATCTTACTTACGAAGTCGTAATTTTCATGTTTCATGATGTCCCAACATCAAATTTCGGCCCCAAATTAATCATTTGCATTTACACTATAACAATATCTGCACACTTTTTTTTTTTGAAAGTATATGCAAGGGCTAATAACAATCTGAAAAGACCTGGCTAAAAACAACTTTATTAAAGTTTAATTACATTTGAAATACTAAAATAAAACTCATTACTTTTTTGAACTTTTGTATTTAAAAATATATGTTTTAATATTAAACGAATAAACTAGTAACATATCATAAAAGATTCTTTATTTGCTCGCTTAGGTCTGAGTCATTCAGAATTATTATCAGTGTAAAGAATGTGGGTAAATTGCATGGATACAGAATAATAACCAGTAAAGTAATATAATAAGTATATACTTTGCAAGAAGGAAAGCAGCAGAATGAATAGTCAAGGGAATGCGAAGGAAGGCCAAGGCAAAAGAAAGGCGGGCTGGCGTACTTAACATTTTCCCTGACACCTTCAAGCAGTTGGCTACAATAAAATAAAGTGAACATGCTGTATTTTAAAAAATCATTCTTTTCACTATCCGTACTGCAATGACAGAAAATACAAACCAACCATGAAATAAATCTATTATCTTGCAAAATTTTTAATGAAATTTAAAACCTAAAATGCTTGATCGTGTGTGTAACTCTTCACGCAAAAATAAAACTTTAAATTCTAAGATAATAACAGAAAAGATTAAAAGAAATCTGAAAACTTATCGAATAAGTTTATAATATATTGTCAATAACGCTTTTAATATTGTCGCGTGTTCACTGTTCGACAAGGATATTGAGTGACTAACACAAGTAAACATTTTTTATAATACCGATTTATTATTTTCAAATTTAGAAAATAAAATAAATAATAAAAATATATAATATATAAATAATAATCCAGATTAAAACCAAAAATGTTATAATAACCATTAAATTATAAGTACCAAAACACAGTACGATTTACTAAAAACTATAATGACCAATAAAATCTAATACTGAATTAACAAGATAGCAATAGAAAAATGTACAATTTATGCAATTCACTTTCCACATGTATTATTTATTTTTACTACTTACGAAAGAACTACCCTACACTTTATGAATGAGTAGAATACTGTCACTTTGACTCCTGTTCACAAATAACTCGCCGAACAGTTTCTTGTTTTCAACGACTGTCTGAAGTATCCCAGACTTGTGATGCACTCTTCACTAGTTGTTACCAAACACTAAATATTTCTGCATTTATCACCCACTGCACTAAAATTGAACTTGAAAACTACTGTCACTTCGCTGGTCCGCGGCCATGTTTATACCTCTTGGCCTGATAAACCACTACCCGATCCGTCCTTTTGATTATTTAAGCGTAATAATTTTCATTAACTGAGCCTTCAACGGTTTTCTTTTAAGTTTTTTCTTGAAAGAATCGCTTTGTCGTTCCTTCTAGATTCTTTTTTCTTTATTTTCTCTTTCTTTTTTCGGTTTGGAGGCTTTTATACCCGTTACCATATGTAAAAACATAAGTTCAAATTTAATTCCAGACGTAGTATTTATTTCTAGGATTTAAAGTTTAATAACTCAAGTTTATTATTTGTTGTTTTGTTGTAAAAATGTTTAATCTATGTTTACTTATTCAATATAAAAAAAATCTTATGTGTACAACATACGACTTCCTTCTACGCCTATTAAATTGCATTTACATTTTTTTTTTTAAATGAAGAGTACGTAAAGTTTTATTTCATTAAAAACTTCTGATATTTTTTATTATTGAATTAATATTCATCGTAATTTTTTTTTACAATCGGAGGTTAATAAACCAATATATTAAAATTTAAAAGTTAAAAAAAAGGGAGATGAAGTCTGATTCAAACCGATGTACCCTAATAAGATCCGAATATTTCATTAATTAAAATTTCATTTGGCTATAACTCTGGAACTAATGCAAAATAATTACGACTTATGATATATCGTTGAAAAACTCTCAATGAGGGCTTATTACTGCAGTTAAGAAAAAGTCCAATATCGAATTTTTTAGCTTTATTGAACACTTTTGGTTCAGTCGATTGCAATCAAAAGGGGAGGAACACAGCTAGATGTTACAACAGTCCAACATCCTACGGCTAATCGCTTTTAAGTTATGCGAGATACATACGTATGTATCATAATAATAATAATAATAAAACAAAAACTACATACATACATACGTACGTACGTATAGACGTCACGCCGAAACTAGTCAAAATGGATTCAGGGATAGTCAAAATGGATATTTCTGTTGAAATCTGTACACAGAAGATTTCGCCATCAGAATACTTCCTTTACTTCGTACAAGAAAGTAATTGAAGATAGTTAAATTTTCATTTTCAATCGATTTTCTCTCAACCTAAAATTTTTTACTAATGCTTATAAAAGTAAAAAAATTATAATTATAATAACTGAAGGAAAACCCCGTTTTTGTTCATTCTACTATTAGCCCATGTGAGAAAAAAAACCAATAAAGATCCCACAGTACGCCATATCAACCAATAATTTCTCTTTTTTCACGACCAGTTTGGGAGTTTTAATTAGATCTCTAGTTTTTTAGTTTTCAGCCATTTTTTAATTAAAGACTATTTCAGTGAAGAATTGGTATCATTGAAAATTAAGAAACGAGTATATTTATTTTTTTAAAGCGAACAAACTTAGTTATTAATTTTTTTTCAGATTTAAACCTATTTTTTTATATTAAAAAGATAATTAATATTTAATGGTATTTCTTTTCATTCAGTAACTTAAGACTTTTGAGATAATTGTTTTCATTCTTACCTTCCTAACATGCCATATTGAAGACTACATTTATTCTTATTCAAGCAAGCATCAAAGGATGGTTTTGGCTGGAATAGTAAATGAAGTATAATGAAAATAACCGTTACAATAAAATAATCAACTACTTCTTACAGACTACTACAGATTATGAAAAACCGAAATTGCTTAATAACTGATAATTTTATATGACAAATAATTGACGCAGTTCAGTTAATTTGTAAAAAAACGTAGAAATTTTCTTTCTCTTAATTCATAAAATGTCAGTATTGTTGATTTTTTTGATTTTTATACCAAGACATATTAGATCAATATAATTGTTTGTGAGATTATGTGCATCATACTATTCTTATAAAAAATTCATAAAGAAAAGTTATTACAGTAAATTTAGATGAAAATAGGCCCGTCGCCAATGAATAAATGCACAGCTTCAAAAACGTGCTTACAAACATCTTAACATACAAAATTTAATCAGTAGTAAATAATTCGTTATTTTATCGTAATACGTTCGCTAGTAATGCAAAAATTGAAAATTTCCGTAAATTTTTTTAATGGAAAATCTTACTATAAAATTCAAATGTTAAAAATTAAAATTAACTAAATGTTAAAAATTAACTATACATTGGAATTCAGCTTTTGCTGATACTAGGTATTCAAGGTTAGATTAAAAAAATAATACATGAAATTAGATTATGTAAATTTATGGCAAAGAAAGATTAGCAAGCTTCTAATTTATCTCACAGTACCTGCTTACAGATGACCGTTGTTTTTCTGAAATTTTCCCAAGAAGAGCTTCAAAAAATACAAGAACTTAAACAGAAACGAGTGAGAAAAATCATCTGTTGATAATATCATGTTTAATCAACGTTTGTATTATTTACAATAGAAGTCAACGAGCATTTACAGGTAGAATTTTACTAAACATAGAAAACACACAGTCATCAGTTTTTGTTTTGTCAACCTAATTCTAGTGGCTGATCAGCTTACTCAGTGCGAAGTGTTTGTTGACTCTACAACTCCAGTAAAACAAGTCTACCCTACACCCGTATTGCAGCGTCCGGCTGAAGAAAAATAAACATTTTGCTTTTACAAATTTTCACTTATTAAGATTAGCAATAATATTCAACTGCAAAAAGTCTAAGTCAAACGTTCGGTAATCAAAAGAAATAGTTATAAACCTCACTATTCATTTTATACATTTAACAGCTCAAAGGGACAATTAATGTTTTTTTTAATTTCTAAACAAATCGACATGCGTAACATTCAACTATAAATATTTTTACATGCGGGATAAGTAAATGGCTGTTAGAAAGCTACACAATAAATCAATAAAAGGAAGCAAACGTTTTTCTTATTACAACTATATAATCAAATGATAAAATTATTGAAAATAATGCCGTTTAATTTTAGAAAGATAAACATATTTTAACGTAATGTATAGAATATATATGTTACTTGATTTTTATTGCTGAAAGCGAATCTGAATGAAAATGTTCGCACTACCTTATTATTATTTTTTTTTTTTGATATTAAGGTATAAAATTATTGGTATGCATAATTTTAAACAATTCCATACAGTTATTTTACTTTTGACCTCATTGTTATATCTGTTTAATTGTATTAGTTACTGATAAATTAAGAACAACCTAATTTGTAAAATTATAAATTTCATAAAAGTAATAATCTATAAAAGATAATAAATATCCATAAAAAAAAATTATAAATCAGACCACAGATATTTAAAATAGCGATCATATTAACGTTATTAATAACTTATAAAATCCGATTTTCGATTCATTAGTAGACTAATTATGCAGTGTGTTTAAGTGGGATGAAATGCCTTGCCGTTTGGTGTACTAGTGGATTGTGGAAGGAAACCAAAATACTTTTATTTATGAAATAACAAATAAAGAATTTTTTTCTGGGAAATTAAGATATCTAATTACTAAGAATCTAACCATATTTTACAGTAACTTTCTTTCCTATTTCCAACTGGACCTATCCCTTAACAAAATATTTCAATATAAAAAAAAAAACACAGGATGGTTTGAGAAAATGTATTGGATTAAAGATTTCAGAAACGTTAACTACTTGCGTAAGCATAATAAGATACTAACCGCTAACAACATTCGAAAAGATTGTATTGGTAGTGGTTTACGATAGTATAGTATTTGGTTTTAAACTGTAGAAATATTTTTCAATCATAAAGAAATATCGGTAACGTATTTTAAATTTTAGGACTCCATTTCGATCATTTCATAGAACGGATTAAACATTCAGGAGAATCAAAATTCATTATTAAAAAGTTTAGAAAACTTTACGAGTTAAATTAGGAACAACTGGGGTCAAACCCGAATATGTGTGGTTATCAGATTAACAACCAAAACTTTGGTGGGTTTTGAACTTTTGTTTTGACTGTTAACTATGCCGCCAGGTGAATTGTTCTTAGGACACTGGGTTCCATCCACAAAAACTTTGTTCAGCTTGCTCAAACGTAACGTAGCTCGTAACATAACGCTCAGTTTGTAACATAGCCTTAATATGAATTAGGTTGATAATCGCTTATATTTGTTGTACGCAGACGCGATCTCAACAACCAAACCGTGATATCGCTTGTGGACAAGATGCATTGACCTTTTTTAATGAGTTTAACGTTTTTTCAGCTATTAACGTACTTGTAACTTAATGAATACTTTCTACGTCTGTTCTAGAAGTATCTTCTATGACCACTATTCATTCATCCTTGTATCCTCCGCTAACTGAGATTTCCAATATTAAGTTTTCGCCTTAAGTTAGCAAAGAAAGGTAACACTATTAATAATCATTTTTTTCCAGTCCGTCCACGGTCTGACCAGAGGAATAAGACTTGCAGTCCATCGTCTTTTGGTCTCGTGGTCCCAGGTCTCTTGCCATGAGGGAAAGGTATGAGTCCATTCCTCCTTGGCGATGGTCTCCCGGGTGTCACCTCCTATAGGCCGCCTGGCGCCAAACGAGCCCTTACAAAAAGAGTCCCTTGCCAAAAGAGCAATGGGTATGACGCCGGCGACCACCAGTACGGCAGGTTAGAAATCCGTCCGATACGCAGAAATGAAAGGCCGCGGTGCGTTGCACCTGGTCGAGCCGCTTCCGGTTTCTTTCGAATCTTAGTGATTGTTTCACACTTCCACCTCGTATCAGGACTGAATGCACTGTGGACATCAGTAGTCGCCGTCTGCTGGCATTCGGTCCGGTGACATTCGCCATGAGCCGTCTGAGAACGGTATGGGTCTCGCAGCTTTGTCGGCGGCTCTCCGAAGCTGCTTACAGAAGTAAGCAGAACTAAGCTAATACAGAAAGTACCCACCAGCCCGTAGCTTGCTGCAGGTAGTATTCACACTAGTGGGCTTGCTCAACTTACCAACTACGAGGAAGCAGCAAGCGTCTCGTTGATGTTAAGACAGGCTAGGGTATTTCCGGCCATGTCAGATTTCATAGAGGTGATGAAGTCCAGGCGGAAGAGGAAGCCGAAGCCCGCTCCTACGACCTCGTCGGAGGATGAGGCTTCGGAAATGGATACGGGGACACCTCTCCGAGATAAACCAAACCCTGCAGTAGTTAAGTTTAAAAAAGCGGTATGCAGACCTGGCAGTTCAGTCCCGCTGGCCAAGGCAGTCCAGGACGACCTGGACTACCTCATTGTATCTGATTCGTTTTTCAGCGACCGAAATATATCAAAGCGTAGTAATTGGAGGTGATGAACTATATCATGTATCATAATATCACGTTATAAGCATGACTGCCTTATGTCATCGAGAAAAGTTCTGATATACACACAGAAAATTGCAAAGTAATGATTTGACATATTCCCTTTAAATTTTTATCTTATGCAGTACTGGCACGAATGTATAAATTAGGAAAAAAAATTGGTGTTATGTATAGTGATGAGCAGCCAAGGTTTAAAACCTAGAAAATTAACAAAAATCTGTTTGTAGACTGTTAAGTCATGATATTGAATTTTTTTGTACTATTTTTTTCTCAATTTACTTAAAATACCGATGTCTTTTTTATTTTTTCACATCTTTGTTATTGTTCTTGTATGAGATAGATTTTTAATCTAATCTTGATTTGATGGGGGTGGGCCTTGTGGTTGTTTTTTCCTCCTTTTGTATCTTACTATTTCGTTTCTGCAAGAAAATATTGATTTAGTTACCTAGTAAAGAATAGAATATATGTAATTGTACAATACCTTTTTCTTGATGTTATTCTATGAAAAAAAAATCCAATGAATATTTCATACAAGATTAAGTAAACGAATTATTAAGAAATTTAAACTTATAAAAAAAAATCTAATTATAAAAAAAGCTGAGTTTTTGCGAGTCTAGAGTGTGAAATTAAAATTTACTTAAAAGTAATCCAAAAAATCTCGGCAGTCTAAGCCGACTAAGCTGGCCAAGTCCTATCTATGTATTTTGGTAAATAAATGATTGACATTATAGACATTTAAGAAGGAATGTTTAAATTAATATAAGTTTATAAAATTGATGAATGATGAATTTTTTAATTACTTCTATACCATTTAGTCACAAACAAAAGTTTTTTGAATGTCAGTAAATCATAAAATTATCAGGTTATTTCAAACCCACTAAACATAATTTCATACAGGTTGGAGTGTAATACGACCTTCAAGTGTTATCCTGAATTCAGAACTAGGTTTCTTCTCCACAAACCTTAAAAAAGAAAATGATGATCATTGAGAATGATGGAAAGCGTTAAAGAGCTGTCCCAATTTTCCAGAGAATCACAGCTGGTATTTATTTGGGATATACGTGAGATCACTTACAAAAAAAAAAGCATTAGCGAAGAATTTTTAATGTAAGTACTAATACATGAAAACAACATCCAAAGTATTAATAAACTTTGTCGTTTTGTAAATTTTTAATATCTGATCTCTTTTAAACTTAGATGACAGAAAAAAAATTATAAATCTGAAAACAGAAAAACTACACCAAAAGGTGTCACTCATAGAGAGAAATTTAAACATCTACATTTTATCTTGCAGACAACAAACAAGTAACTCTTAAATTTGAATGGATTTCAGAAATTGATATGGAAATAGTTTGTCTAGTGTCAACAGTTTTTAACAAATTTACGAAACCTTCGTAAAGTAAATTAGGAAATTCCAAATACGAAAATAGGACGGATCTTATGTATGAACGGAGTTTACACTTCCATAAATACACTACTTCATTTTATCTATGACGGCATTCCAAATTTAATAGTTAAAAATATGGTAAAATAAAATTGGGAGTTTATTTCACAACCGTATTCGTTCTTCTGATTGTTGTATTAATAGAAATAAGCTGGATAATATATACGTGTATCTGTAGCAGATTTATTAAGACGCAGTTAATAACTTATTATTAAAGGTAAAGAATTCTTACGACCAGTCGCATATCATGAAGGTAAAATACACACATGATCTTAGTAAAAACAATCTTAACGCATAGCTACTTCAGATAAAACTAGTTTTTTTCTGTCCTTGACAGTTGACTGCATCTTAAAGTATGTACGTAATATTAGGATGTAAACATATTATTTGATTATTCTATAAAGTAAATTTCGTACTCACAAGACAGCAATTATATTACATCGAAATAAAGATTATAAAACTGTTAATACATAATTATAAAAAAATTTAACTTTCTAATTTTCTTAATGGTTCCTTTTTCCTATTATCTTATTTCAGTATTATCCCCATTTAAAAAGAAGAATTCTTATTATTCTTCATAACTTTAATGAAGTTTATTTTAATTAATTTTTTTATTCAAGCTACATGCTGGACGGCTACCAAACAGATATTACAATAATTAAATATTATACACGCATAACTAACAATAGTTAACAATATTAGAAATATGAGTTAATATAATATACGAAATATGAGTTATTTCTTAACGATATAAATATAAATAATGCGCTGTTGTAAACGGTTATTGAGATAAGCTGTAAAACAAGATTACACTTCATAAACTGTTTACAAAATATTGTACTTAAAATCTAACCTGGATGCTCATTCCGATTGTTAAACTCTAAATATCAGTACACGCTACGGAAAAGTACATATAAAAGAAATTTCAAAAACTAAATAAAACCAAACAAAAATATTAATAATTTATTTTTAAACAGTACTGTTGAAATACAATAAAGCAAGCGTTTTAAAAAAAATAAATAATCGTAAAAATAGAATTAATTAATAGACTATGTTAATATATACAGAGTGATTTTTTAGTCCTGTTACCCAGTTTTTAATGTCTAGAAAGTTTTTCCTAAGAAAGGGAAATTTTGTTTTGTGACACGAAGTTGTTAGCGCTAATCAACCGGTATAGATACAGTAGTGTGAGTTGATTCTCCTTGAGCTGTGTAAACTTTTGTGCCCTTTTTTCGGTCGTGTTACGAACAGAATGTCTTTTACTATAGAACAACGAGTTTTCATTCTTGAACAATATTTTACTACGAAATCGTACGCGAGTGTAAAAGAGTCATCTCAAATTAATTTTTTTGGTTTTCCTCCGCCAGAAAAAATATCACATTCTAGGACTAATTGTTTTTTAGTTATTAGAAAGATATACGTACAAACGTCTCGCCGAAACTAGTCAAAATGGATTCAGGGATGGCCAAAATGGATATTTCCGTTGAAATCTGAAAACTAAAATTTTTCGCTATTAAAAAAACTTCCTTTACTTCATACAAGGAAGTAAAAAAATTAAGTACCTCGATAATGCTGAAATATTCAAACATAATAATTACCTTTACATATTGAATATTATGATGAAATACTTGATCGTATTATTTCAAGATTTATTTCACGAATCTTTTTTGGTACAAATGAGATAAATTAAAAAATTTACATTTAGAATTAAAACTGATTAAGTTTATTTAAGCATTATCATGCATCAAACATTACACTATTACACAATTATTATTACATTACACTATTTTACTTTTTTCTTAAAAAATCTTAAAGTAAAAATCCTTACTAGAATATGTTCATATTCTTGACGTGGTTTCTCGGGTTACAATAAGACATTTTCAAAAAAGGCCAGTGAAAGTATAATGAAATATTTTACACTTTAAAAAAAAAGTTTAATTCACTTTTTCCTCTCTCTCACACACACACACACACACACACATACACACAAATGTTAATTCCTAATTGCAAACTTTGACAAATTACTGCAAATATAGTTCGGAAGTAAAATACATACGTGAAATTGCATGTCCGTGTAATAAATTAAAATAAGGTCTTAGCTTCTTTATAACACGAAATCCGATAATCAAAAATTTAATACATTATTAATAATGTTTATTTTCCAGCATACTTAATTTTAAGCGGGAAAATACTAACACTGTTGGATACGCATTAAACAGAACAAGTTTAATATATCAGATGACATGATGATATATTATATGGCATCAGTGTACCTGTAACGGCTTTGATAAATTGCAAGATCATGTACCAAACGCAATATGTATCATGTAAACACCAAAGACACGTGACCCTGGCTAAAGCGAAATAGTTTACATGAAATTCGTAACTAATGGCATGGTTCTGCTATTTGACACTATCATCAGCATCGATACTTTTTCTTTTTATTACGCTCAGTGATTCCATATTTCATAAATTATTATAAGACAACAATATTTATTTATGTATTTTAACATTTTCTATTCCATATCATTAGTCAGGTCAAGTACTGTTTATTTTGAATTAAATTAAGGAATTACCAGGTTTTATGTAAACTAATTAATTCAGAGTAAGAAGTATTTTTTTATCTTATTAGTCAACAATCATTGTAGGTAATGAAAACAGCTTCTGTTTTACTGTTCCGTAACTATATATATATATATATATATAATTTAAAAAAAATTTTTTAATTAATTTTTTTTTTTTGAGTTGTTGAACCAGTCTGTATAATATATTGTTTTACTAATAAAGGGATCTATTAATATTTACACTATCAGTCTAAGTCTTTCTTAAGACTATGACGAATGAAAAGCATCTGAGGTACAAGACGTACTAACTAGAATATATTTCTGATAGTAACGATACCCACTGTAAAATCTATCGTGAAAAGAATGAAGATGTTAATTTTAAGACTAAATATCACCTGAATTTCGGTGGGTTACTAATATCCAGTCATACACTTAGCTCAATGAAAAGGCAAAGGAAAACTATTTCAACTCTCAATTTCCATAGTAGGCTTGGTATGGGATGATTGTTATTCTATGCTAGCCTGTCATTTCTGAGGATGATTTGTGACTCCCCAGGTCGCTTGTAACCGTTAAAGTTATGCCACTTTGCATACTCAAAATTTTAATTTTAGTATTCGTTTAGATTGTTGAAAGATAAAATACAATAGAAAAAAATAAACAGTTAATACTAAGCGAGTATCGGAACAATTTTCTATTGGTTTTCTATTATGAGGATAGTAAAAATCGTTAAGATGAATAATAGGTAAAATGCCTGTTGGAAAAATCTACGACTAGAATTGATACAAAATAAATAAACTTTCTGTTCACTGTAATATTATTTAAAAAATAAAAAGCAAAAATAAGATAACGGTTACCGGGAGGCATTTTTGTGCTTTACAAGAAGAGACGGTCGAAAACGAACTACTGATGCTTGATGATGTTGAATGTTTTGTGATAAACTATTTGCTAAGTTGTAGAGCGAGTGTGGACTGCATTTTGAAATAATGATATAGGTGATGAAATGAACTAAAACATATTCTTCTTGAAACGTTAAATTTTAATTTGTCACATTAGACATTTTTTGAATATCGAAAAATGCAAGTCACATTAGACTAATGAATAGTGTCATTTATTCATTAGTCTAATTTAATCTGATCGCGCGGACCACATACTTCAAATTTTTAACCGTAATTTTTAAAAGTTCTATGAATGGTATATATCCATCGTTAGAAAAATTATTAAGAGATATATGGTTTCAGGGATCATCCAAGATATTCGACATATCATGAAAGTGCTTGAATAGCCTTATCAGATTGTTTGTTCAGCCTGATCAGTATTAGATTGTTGCTGTAAATTTAGTTTGATACCAGGTCTGCCTACAGTATCGTATAGGAGGAATATGTTGCATCCTTGAGCGTTTGGTCTTGCAGAAATTTCGATGATTCGATCAAGTTATGTTATTTAATGGCATTTTAGCCATTCAGTACATATCCGTTTCAGCCTGTCATCGTCCTACCAAGATGAAAACCATTTAACTGAGATAAGTATAATTGTATTCTTGTGTTTACAGTCATGCATCAGGTAAAAATAAAGAAAAAATATCTTTCGTAAATACAAATATCCATTTGATTTTATTGTATTAGGATCCATAGATTTTTTTTAAAAAGAGTTTCCAAAAATGTGATTCCACACTATTGTTTTACTATATTTATATTTATAAAAACAGTGAATTATGAAGAAACTATTTTGAAAGTGAAAATAAAAATAAAGAAAAAAGTTATATAAACATGGGTGGGAAAATATTTTGTTATGGAGTTGTAGCTTAAAACGTTTCGCCTCGATTTCTGTTTCAAGGGTAAAAATGAAGTCATGATTAAATACTTAAGTCTTACAACTTAAGTTTAGGGGTATATTCGACGGTTCCATATGGTTTTTACCTAAACATTTAAAAAATAATAATTCTAAGAACTGTATATCTATGAATTTTAAATAAATTTATGTAAAACAGAAAAATTTGGTGTCGTAAATCAAAACATTTAGGTTTGATGTATATCGTCAAATTACCATTAAACAAATAAAATTTTCCAACTGAATTTATAGAGAATCTAATTCTGAGAAAACCTATGCAAGTAACTTCAACTCATCATGAAGGGTAAAACATTTGATTTTGATTTTTTTTTTTTTATTAATTGAAAAATAGGTCGAAACTGATTAAAAAAAAAACTGTATTATAATTTAAACCAAAACAAGAATCATTTCAGCATTGGAAAATGTTAAAAAGAGAATCAATTTTAAAAAATAATAACCTACGAGTATAAGAAATTTACTATTGCAGCAATTGTTCAAAACGTCTAAAGGAATACAGTTTTAACAATTAAATAGAGAAAGAGCTCGACTCAAAATTTCTTTTCTTAGTGATGAGGCTTGTTTCGTAAATTTCCTGGAGGATTTTGTTTATTTTCCTGATGAAAAAAAAATCAAATTCAATCAATAGTAATTCTTTCCTTTCCTATTCACTCTTTTACCAGCATACATTTTCAAACACCACCCACTCATTCAATTTCAATAAAATCAGTAACTACAATATTTTGTACTTTAATTATTGTAAAGATAAATATAACGTAACAGAAATTCCTTGAGAGGGTGCATTAAGTACTAAATATTCTCTTGGGTACTTTCTCTTTAACTGAAATGAACATGTAACTCTTTTCGGTTCTTTTTTAGAAATGAGTATGTAACTCTTCACCCGAATGCTATTGTAAATAAAAACATAAGACTTTATGCGCCTATTATAATAGATGATATTATTTTACAAAGATGAAATGTCTGATTCTTTAAAAAAATTACTAGCTATAGAAATTGAATCTGGGAATGAAAAACAAGAGAACTTGTTTCCATATGCCTTTGCAATAATACCCGGTAAAAGTTTTTATAATAAATCAGTTTATATAATGACAGCCGGTTAATTGTTGAATGATGTATTTTCTGAGAGGAAAAGCAAGAATTGTCATATGTCTTTTGGGGAAGAATATTTTAAGTGGGGAGGGGTGATAGCACACAGCTGTGCACCACAGATTTACACAGTCTGACCTAAACGATTCGGTTCGAGTCTTATATCTGACAAAAGAGAATTCAGAATTGCTTAGTTCGAAGATTAAAGAGAACAACCTACTAGCAGCTGGCACTTCATTTTCCTGGTTCATGTAGAAAGAAAAGGATTTTCTTCCGTATTTTTCGGAAGAAGAAGAATTAGTCTTCTGCACTGATGTATGTAGACTTTTAAATCTATTTAATATTCCATACGAAAGTACCGATTGGAGGCTGTTCGTAGATTCATCCAAAAGAAGCCTCAAAATTATCCTTCTTCACAATGGGAATACGTATCCGTCAATACCCATCGGAAAGTTAGTCATTTAAAATAGGGTTACGATAATTTGGAATTCGTTCTCGATAAAATTAAATACGACAAAAAGTGGATTACCTGTGGCGACCGCAAAATAATATCGATGCTACTAAGATAGCAAGGAGGATTCACAAAGATTCCTTGTTTTTTTTTTTTTTGTGTGAATTGGATAGCAGAGACAGAGAAAATCATTATGTAAGGAATGATTGGCCGAAAAGAGCTTCATTAGAACTTGGAATAGAAAAATGTGCTCCGAAAAGCTCTCATAGATCCGAATAAAGTTCTTCCACCTCTGCATATCAAGTTAAACTTAAGGAATTTTTTAAAGCCTTACCAAAATAAGGTAAACGTTTTAAGTACATCTATGAAAAATTTCCAGTCTTATCAATCGCCAAACTAACAGATGTCTTTACTGATCTTGACATAAGAAAATTTCTCAAAAATTGTAATTTTGAAAAACAAATGGAAATTACAGAAAAATAAGCTTGGGGAGCCTTTAAAGACGCAGAAACCAAGTTCCTGGGCAATAAGAAGGATCCGAACTACAAATCAATCGTTGAGTACTTGCTGCAGAAGTAAAAAACGTTTGGCCGGTTCCATAAGCTTGAAGGTTCACTTCCTAAATTCTCATATGGACTATTTTCCAGAAAATCTGGGTGCCGTTAATGAAGAGATTTCATCAGGATATGAAAGAAATGGAAAAGAGGTATCAAGGAAAATGGACTACTATGATGATGGCAGATTATTGCTAGATGTTACACCAAGATGTATAGAGAACTTAGAAGGCAAAGCGTAAAGCAGTTGGACGCCACTGTTTCGTCATTAAGGATGGTGAAGAGGGGGAGTAGTCTCCAAAGGCACGACGTATCTCATAAAATAGAAATTAGGCTTATTTTTTGGCAATTTTCATTTTAAATTAAGGAGTCAACGACCCTCCGCTCTTCTCTTCAGACTATTCAACTGTTTAGCATAGTAAAAGTCATAAAAGAGAATATATTATATTAATTTATTATTAAAAAAAAGTTTTATGTATATTACATTGTATCACACTTTCGCCACTTTTCAACCTTTTACAAATTTTGAAATTTGCAAAAAATCCTGACGTGAAGGAAAAAATGTATTTTCGGACTCAGAGTTAAAAAATACATAAGAATCATTATCAAAAACTACAAAACACAACGATCATATTCTTGTGTAGTCAATTAATTTAGAATACGATATTTCGTAAAAACGTTTTATCATGTTTTACAGTTCAAACTTTTAAAGTAGTTCGTTCACGTGCGAATAGTTGTAGATGAATTTAGGTTTGTTGTGAAGGGTGAAAAACTTCCAAGGCAGGCGCGCGAAATTGTAAACAACGTGTTCATGAAGAAAGAATCTTTAGCTGTAGGAAAATTAAGAAAATATAAGCATTTAATTGCTGCTGTACAGAGGTATGAAGAGCGAAATGAAGCTGCTTGTGGCATTTTCAGGACTCAGGTTCAAAGCCTAAGAAAAGAAAAAATAGAACTTCTTCGATCTGAGGGACCAGAATATTCATTTATCAGCCCGAAAAAGAAAAATAACTTTCTAAACCAGTTACCGGATTAGATGGTTTTGATAAAGGTGTGGTTACGTGAACTATGAATGAATTTCACTCAAAATAGGGGACTGCACCTAACAAACTCTTTAAAGAATTGAAAATCAAAATTAATTTTAACCGCAGTGAAACTACTTTAAGAAGAATTTTGAAAGAATATGGTTTTATGTGACGCAAAACAGAAAACGAAAGGAAACTTTTTGCTGAAAAACATGATATTAGGAAACCTTAACCGGGCAATCGTATACGTAGATGGATCCTATGTTTATCATATTATTCAACGGCAAAATCATGGACTGACGACGGCGGTGCAGGACTTCATTAACCAATAAATGAAAGTGAACGCTTAAATAAAGTTCACGCCGGAGATGAAATTGTCTTTATTCCAAACGCAATGATAACTTAAGACAGCCAAATCAAAAAGTGGCGATTACCAAGAGTACTAAAAATTGTTTGAAATGGGCTGAAGAAAAATCAGCTCCTAACCTTCCTGAGTCTGTAATAGTTACTGACAATACTCTGTGTCATAATATGCTTTCTGAAAAACTTCCAGTGTGTTCAAGCAAGAAACAAGACACGACTGTTTGGATACAGACACATCATATTCCATTTTCGTCTCAAATGCTTAAACTACAATTGTATGAACTAATTAAATTAATCAAAGGAATAGAAAACGATACAGATTTGACAAATTGTTAACTTCCATCTCAACATCCTGATATAAATCCAATCGAGATGGTATGATCAGAGGTAAAACGACATGTTGCAAGCCACAACACAACATTTAAGATGCCAGAAGTGCAGAAACTATGTGAAGATAAAGTGCATTCGATAAGCGACGAATACTGGAAACCTTACTTTGCAAAGGTTAAAAAAATCGAAGGTGAATATTGGAGCCAAGAATCGTTAATAGATTTTCTAACAGAATCTTTCATTGTCTCTTTATGTAGTGACAATTACACTGAAGATAGTGAGGAGAGAGTTCTAGCTGAGAAATTAAAGGATAATTCATTTTCCAGTAAATAATTAAAGTTACAATAATAACCACCTATTGCAATATTTTATATGTAATTAGTAATAAATAATATTTAGTCATCCGTTATTACATTTTACAGTGTACAGTACAGAATTAGCCAAACATATCTTATTTCAACATTTTTGAATTAATTTGTTAAAAATTGAACAATTATTTAATAAGGGGGAATACAAAGAGTGTGAAACATATTTTTACGTTGGGTAGGAATCGTCGCCACTCCATGCTCGTTGTTACTTGGCAGCGACTGTAATTGCAGTACGATTTTAATTTTTTTAAAAAGTATTACAGTAAAATTTTAATGATAAAACAACTATAAAAATGATATTATAATGACATTACAAGTGTAGAAATTAACTCTACAAGTGCACAATCCCTAATAATTCTATATAAATTAAAATTTCGCAATCAACAATGAATTCAAAGCTCATTTTAGGATTTAAATTTTCAAAAAATTATAAAAGGAAGCTATAAATTTTATTAAAGCAATTTTTTTAAAATCGTTAATGAAAAATTGTGTTATTTACAGTAAAATTTAACAGATTTTCAGTCCACCGATCTTTTAACTTAAAAGCTTATATTATTTTAAATAATTACAAAAAAAAACTTTTCCATCAACAGCTAAACTGGGACAAATAGAGAATAATAAAAAGAGGTTTATGAAAAAATGCATACGCCTTAACCCCATTAAAAATAAGAATGAAAGAAAAACCAGCACGCACGTACAAGATTTCTCTGGTTAGTTATAAATAAAAAAATTATGCTCTTCTTTAGAAAATAGCTTTACTGTTACTGTAAGGGTACAGGCAAATATTCCACCTAAATTAGTGCTACTTACTATATAAAAGAACAATTTCTCAACTGAAATTTTAGAAAAAGTATGTAGCCGAAATAACTTTTTCCTTTAATTTTCTTGACAAAATTGTCATATATTTTTCTTTTCTGGACTTCTTTCAATACCTATGAGGGATATTCAGAATTCACCAACGCCAATACATGAATTAATATGACTTCAGTGAAGAATTATTTCTTATAATTACGGTACCAGTTTAACGGTACGACAGCACTTAAACTGGAATAAATGGAAGAAAAAGGAAATCAGATTAATGAAAAAATGCAGTAGTTTTATGAAGACAAGCTACTTAGTTTAAAAGACAACATCAATCAGTAGAGGAAATTACTTCTAAATGAATATCAAATATATAATCTTCCAAAAGAAATGGTATTACGATAGAATGATATGTCATTTTTTTAATAATTTTTTTTAACTAAGTAATAACGCACTGTAAAAAACCGGTGATCTAAAGAATACGTTCACCTCAATATTGTGTTAAGTAGAAAATAAGCACAACAAAGTTCACCCTCGTCAGTATAAACGGACTTCAAACATCGTCAAGAATGGAAAGCACGTTATTATTGCGTCGTCCCAAAAAAAATCACACCATCAATGGTGTTAATAAATACACGAACAATTTTGCAGAGAAACTTTCGCGAGATACTGACAATATTTAATGAAGTATATAACTCATATCAGGGAAACATATTTAAAAGGTAACTAATAGTTTAAATTCAAGTATTATTTAGTAATTAAAATGATTTAACCTCCGGATATTTCAAAGATATTTCATTACACTTATTATGTATTGTAAAAAATGAATTTTTAAAGGAAGCTATTATAAATAAATAGTTTTAAGAATAGAATTTTTACTAATAAAGGAAGAGGTAAAAGAAAACAAAATAGTTTCTGACACTAAAGAATACATGAACGAGCAAACTTGAGTTGGCTAAGTTCTATTTTAACAAGTAGGAGTGACCAAATTGCCTTGAACATGAAGGTTAACCACAAGCTGTTCCATTATAAGGAAATACAATAAACACTAACAGCGCCCTAACAACCAATTCTACACGTTGATTGTTTACAATTTCTCTACCGTTATATTTATTAACCAGGTTGACGGTATAATCCTGTGTCAAACCTGAATAAAACTGACATATTGGTGGGATAATATTTAAGCGATCAAAATCAAATAATCACGGTTGTCTTAATTAAAATAAAAACTATTATTTAAAATAAACTGTTTGAAATCCATCTGCATAATACACTCACTAGACTGATGTCTTTTGTGCCACTGGAATTTTTTTAATTAATCGATTAACCTCTTTCTTGCATAGCCTTGTTTTATTCCAATAATAATTATTGGTATTTTTCGAACAAGTCAATGTTTCACATTCCTTAATAGTAATAATAATTAATAAACAGTGCTAATTCGCAAACTTAAATTAAGAAAATAGAAAGTAAATAAGGAAATATAGGAATGACATCATATTACCATAAATGCTACTTTTTATGTTTACACTTTAAAATTAAAAAAAAAAAAACTTAAAAACTGCTTTTTATGAATAACATTTTACGTATTGTAACCACTTCAAGAAATGAATTATAATAAATTTATGTAAATAAAAACCAATACTTTAGTACATCGTTTCTCTTTCTTGATCTATAGATACAAAAAATATATAAGTTTATACACATTTTCAGAAATGCAAAAATTAGTCAAATTAACTTCACCTTTTTGAAAGAAACTCCAAGAATTAATTTATAGTTTCCCAGCGTAACAACTCAAACGCTTTTTCAAACCCGCGTAACTAACAAATGAGAACAAAAATTATTTTTCACGTTGAATATGGTAGCGTATAACTTGTTGCAGTAAAAAACAGAGACGAGTTGAAAGCTCTCGATTATGAAGCGTACAGAGGAAAATGGGAATGTTTACATAAATGCGTTTTTGATCAAAAAGCTAAGGATATATGGTAAAAAAATTTAAAAAACTAGTTACAATAGATTTGCTTTGAAAACTATGTTAAAGAAGACCAACGTGTTTACGTTTATGTAAGATAAAACAATCTGAATTAAATAAAGAAGAACTAAAAGTAACTGAACAAATAGATCCTTTGCCTTATACTACAATTCGATGCTTAACTAGTTCCGATCTTTAAAACACTCTTTCTAAAACTTTAAATAAATGACTGATCTTATTATTAAATCCGAGCAACAAAGTCCGTTGAAATAGTATTTTTACATTTTAATTTTGAAAATAAATATTTTTTCAATGAAGTGATAATGAATTACTTCAATAACTGATTATACATCAGTTAACACCAGCTATCAGTTATCAGTTGCACATCTCGCTTTTAAGCATAACTCAGTCCCCACCCTCAAAGGGGTCGCCACCTCTGCAAAAACGGCCACCCCGAATAATTTTTGGCCTGACAATAGAAAATAATTGTTCAGTATAATTCTCATATACTGAATAATATTATGCACCACAATGTTTCCCCTTACATGGAATAATGAAGAACGAGAAGCAAAAACATTAAACGTGATGAAATCCAACACGCATAGGACTGGGTGGACAGCCTTGCTGGTGAGGTCCAGCATGCTGCGGTGTGTTGGCACTGATGAGCCACCAAGGACTCCATGGGTAACAATCAGGTAACAGCACACTGAATACCGAAGGGACCCGGCGCCGCGTCGCGGCGCGCTGGGTGTGGCGTGGTGTCCAAAAGGGCAATATTAATAAGAACTCTCAAAAAGAGCTAACCGGTAGGCCGACCTGCCATGCCGGTATATAGCAGGTAGGTGGGGAGGCCTATTTGATTTTTAAAGACACTCCCCTGGGTGGCGTAATACCAACAAGTCGGTTCGGCCCAGGAAGACTGAGAGGAAAAAAAAAAAATTATACACACAATAGCGCCACAACAGCACGAACTCAGTAGTTCGTATATTGAATTCGTATTATGTATTATGTATACTTCGGGTACCACAGTTAGTACCCGAAGTATACATCACAATTTTTTTTTATCGTAGTACGATAAAACGATCATGCACGATACGAACACACGTCGCACGATACGAATACAACCAACACTAAAAAAAAAAACACATTTTGCAATCTGGCACGATTACACCACCACTACACCGTTTGCACTTAAACACGACTAACGAAGAAGAGGAAACATAAAAACCTGGTATAACTAGCTACCGTGGTGGTGCTAACGTATTGACGTTAGCACCACCACAACACAAATGACAGTGACACCCATAGAATACAACCCGTTGTTTAATATGCATAATCAAATGACAACATGCTTAAGACAATTGCATCAATTTATATAGAAGAGCCTTATATAGAAGAATATAATAATGTATTAAACAAAGATGGTACACCGATTTATAATACGAAAGGAAAGATCGATAGGTGGATGGAATATATTGAGAGTTATACTAAGGAAATGAATTTGAAAATGGTGTTATAGAGGAAGACGAGGAAGTCGAAGTGGATGAAAGGGGAGAAACAATACTCAGATCTGAATTTAAGAGAGGTTTAAAAGATTTGAATGGCAGAAAGACTTCTAGAATAAACGGAATAACTACAGAATTATTGTGCAGTGTAGGTGAGGAAGCGATAGATTATACAAACTGGAGTGTAATATTTATGAAAAAGGTGGAGTTCCGTCAGACTTTAAAAAGGGTGTAATAGTCATGATACAATGAAAGCAGGAGCAGATAAATGTGAAGAACACAGAACAATTAGCTTAACTAGTCATGCATCAAAAATCTTAATTAGAATTCTGTAGAGAAGAATTGAGAGGAGAGTGGAAAGAGAGGAGAGAGGAGAGAGGAGAGTGGAAGAAGACCAATTTGGTTTCAGGAAAAATATAGTAACAAGGGAAGCAATTTTAGCGCTCAGTTTAGTAGTAGAAGGAAGATTAAGGAAAAACAAACCAACATACTTGGCATTTATATACTTAGAAAAGGCATTCGATAAGTAGACTGAAATAAAATGTTCACCATTTTAAAAAAAATTAGGGTTCAATTACAGATAGAAAAACAATTGCTAACATTTACAGGAACCAATTGCTAACAGTTACAGAAAATAGTAACAGTAACAATTGAAAAACATAAGAAAGACGCCGTAATGCAAAAGGGAGTCCGACAAGGATGTTCACTATCCCCGTTACTTTTTAATCTTTACATAGAACTAGCAGTTAATGGTTCAAGAACAATACATTGTAGTTAAATACCTAAATATGAATCGAACAAAAGCGTGAATTGTACAGAAAATATTGTAATATTGTATTTTATAGGGACTATAAAATACAATATTACAATATTTTCTCAACAGTTTTCGTGGATATGTAACAGACTATATGAAAAAAAAGACTTTGAGAAAGTAAAATAATGAAGTTTATATTTCTGCTGCGATTACTCCAGCATATCGTATTTTGTACTAATAAATCTTTCAAAGCTCTTTTGAAACATTTTTATTCAGAGTGGATGGTGACTATAGTCCATGAAACAATGACTTAACTACGTCCGTAGTTAAGTCATTGAAACGACTCTTACAGGAAGGCTGGAAAACCCAAGTTTGACATTAATATGCGAGTGGATCTTGGCTGCATGGGATCTTACTTCAAAAGATTTGGTTGTGAAGAACTTCAAAGAATGCAGCATTTCTAATTGCCGAGATGAAAGTGAAGACTCTGCCGTATGGGACGACGAAGACGATCACGCCCCTTGTGATATTGGAGATTCAATTAGAGATGAAAAAATCCCTTTCGGCACGCCGGAAGATGGAGCTAGATTTCACCGGTGTTAAGTAGGGGATAAAACGATTTCCACGTTAAAATTAAGAAAAACTTCAAATTTACTCAATATTACAATGGTTGCATGTGAAAAAATTTTCACATGTTTAGCATACGACAAGCTCCATCTTCTTACAATTCCAGCAATATTTTGATCATTCCTTGCCGTAAGGTTGGTCATATCAAAAACTATTTGATACAAAAGTTTTAGGTATTGTTTAGAAGAAGATAACTTTAACAGATTCTATACTGTGCTTATTAAGGGAGGTATGATATTTTTTTGTCTTCGAAAGTTCATTTCCCCCCCCCCCCCCACCTGGGCCAATGGTTGGCGATATCAAAAAACTTTACTTAGATAAGTTTTAGACCCTTATCAAAAGAATAACACGAACTTAACAAGTTCGATATTTTACTTAATAAGAAAGTTATAGCGATATTTTGTTTTTTCGAAAAACCCCCAGTTTCCACCCCTATGGTCCAATTTTGCTCATTAACGAACCTGACCGAGATTTTGGGTCATTACATTTTATGTATTAATTTGAAAGTGATTGGCGCAAAATTACGGCACTTACCGTGTCCACAAGTAAGTGAATTATATATATATATATATATATATATATATATATATATATATATATATATATATATATATGTCGGAGAATAAAGTACAGTGGAGTATCTTCCGACAAAACGATGAGAATATTCTTTAGAATATCGGTATTTTTAGTAGTTTTAAGAAATGTACTATTACTTGTAATATTTTGTAAAATAAGGTTTAAATTGTTTTATTGCGGTAGGCTTAGGCCTAGGTAGGCACATGGTTGTCAACGTAGTCGGGATCCCAGGACGATAGGGGTATCATAAAATGAATAAGGAAAAGGAAATATGCAGTAGGTATATTATTTGAGAATATGGAGAAAGGGTAGTCTTGCTTTGGAACCCAGATCGAACAGACGTCCTGGTGATCGCGAATTCGTTATTTCCCTGAGCCTCGGTCTATCGCAAGTTGTTTTAATATTATTTGAATTCTAAATCAAATTAATCTTATATTATAATTCGTGTACTACTGAGTTATTGATAAGTGATAATTATCATTTGTAATTATTTCATTGTACGAGTTATCTACTCATTTTTATTAATTGAACTTTATTATAATCTTATATATTCTCCACTTGTAATAATAAAAATGAGTGAAACACAAAACGTTGAATCCCTGACAAATCTCCTCGCCTCTCCGACATATATATATAAATGTATATATAAACTTTTGGACTGACGGTGGTTTAAGGGTCTAGGGATGTGAACGCGAAGATATGTCGAAATATTCCGGAAGTCAAATCATGGTACCCATTACAATAGGTAGATTTCTTCTAAAATCTACCTAAAACATATAAGAGTCTTTCTACAGATTTACAATATTTAATTTGCTTGCCTTTTAAAATGATCATTATTTCATGTTGCTACAATAAACTATTTGTTCTTTTTTTGTTTCAGACGTTCCTGCTAGCCTACGTGTAAATCCGTATTTTTTACAGAGTTTATCATTGCACCATAATTTTTATATACGTATAATGTAGTATTCAATGGTCATTTAGTTTTAAAGTACATATTTTAGTACTGAATTTTTATTGAACAAAAACTAACCAGAAGAAATCAACTGAAAATTTTACGTGTTAACTTTTTTACGTATTATTTTCAGGTGTGCGTCTTAAGCGAGGGCGCATTGTATGCGAGTAAATAGAACGCTTGTTTTTTATCTTTTACACTAAAAATAAATTTCGTTAAAAAGTAATTAATGAAATCATAGAATTCAATAATAAAACTTATTTAATTATCATTACATAGTAATAAATACACACTTTAATAGATTCTGTCTAATAATATACAAATTATAATCAAATATTTTGCAATAAATAAGTTTTTATAAATTAAATTAATTTTATTATTAGAAGTACAGTCGGATGGTTTGTCAACATTTTAACCATCACAGGTATTTTAATATTGTTGCAAGTACTTAAATTATTTTCTTGTAAATTATATTTCTGAGAACGCGTTCCCAATGTTAGCGATTATAACGATTAATTCGTTAATGCTTAGTTTTCGTCAATTTTTATAACGATTAAGTTATAAACAGAATATACAAGCTTTTTGTTTTAGATGTTGAAAAAACACTGGTGAAAAATGATCAACATATACTTTATGTAATTAAGCAAATCCGACAAACAAGTTCAGTAAGTAAGCTATAATTTTAACAAATATTTTAAAATAAATAAAGTTCCAAGAATAATTTTAAGAAAATTATGTAGGTAACTGCAATGTACAGTGAGAGCCATGATATCATTAATAATTCATTGCGGACTGAAATAAAATTTCTATTTTTGCAGAAAATTTGGAATACTAAGGAAACTGTAACACAATGATACTACTAATATCACCTGTAATTAACAATATAACCGATAAAGCAAAATAATAAGAGTGTGATTAAACAAAGTAGTCTTCTCTGACATTGATAATTGTCGACTCTCTTGTGATATACACTTAATTTTCAGCGAATCGTTTTCTAAGTTATAATGATTGAAATGAAATAATGAAAATAAGATATAAAAGTAAATTAGGTTAAATAAAGATAAATCTGATTAAACGAGCCATTTTATCTAAATTTCTGACTAGTATGAAAAAATTAAAGGAAGTTAATTATTAGAAATAGTTAAGTCTATAGCATTACCTACATCATACTTCTTCCATATCCGTGAAATATCGGGGAATACAAAGAGATAGTCCCTCAACAAAGCAGCATTATGTCCTTAATATGCTAGCATCACATTCATTCATCTAACTTACGTCTTAGAAATAAAATATATCCGCTTACTATATATATTTACAAAGCATCCAATCATTACTACATATTTTAAACCCAAAAACATGAACATATGTATTATATGTAATAAAAAATGCATTTATACAAATTCGTAAGTTCTACAAATAAATACATCTGAGTCAATAAAACACTTAACAATTCACAAGGTTCTATTCGGGCAGTATTCAAAGGAAAAAATTACCCCAGTACTCACGAAAAGGTTTATCGAAGAGCTGGTAAACGGTATATTGCCTGAAATTAATTAATTTTTAATACTATTAACAAAACCCAAAATACAAGACCTCTAATCGTAGCTATTTATACTCATGTAGACAGTTTTTAAATAAAAAAAAGTAAATAAATAGAAATACCTTCCAAAACTATTAAAAATATTAATTCACTGAGAGATTTAAAAATACTTCAGTTAGAGCATACAGAAATATGCAGCCGGTTCACATTTTACTACGCACGAACATAACAATTTTAAATAAAATGTTTGTAATAAAATTATTATAAAAATACCAAAACTACAGTTTGAAAAACGTAATTTTCACCCATTATTATTGGCAAGATTTACAAGGTTTTTTTTTTTTTTTAGAAGACTTACCTTAAATGAGAGTAAAAAACTAATAAATAAAATACAATTTTCCAGCAGGTAATCTTTTTGAAATGCTAAAGGATAAATTAAAATCAATCACACCAAATTAAGAAAGAAACTATAAGACCTCTCAGCATTGTCTGGTAAAAGATAATGGTTTCTCCCTGGACAAAGTATATTTAATCTTGTGTAATTTCTATCCCAAAGGAGATAGTTCCTAAGCCTACTTAGATGTATACTTAAATCAGTATGTTGGTTATGGTTGATCCATTCTAGAAATATCTTTCCTCTTAGGAAAGATATAAAGGTGTAAAGATGTGATTAATTAAATAAAAATAAACGTATTTTTCTTTCTCCATGGAGAAATGATTTTCTCCGTGACAATCAATGTTGCTGTTTTTCTTTCCAGTTATCAGGAGAACGAAAATTCGCTTATAAATGATTGAAATTTTTCAATAATTATATGATTTTAACACAAATTACAGGGTTACAAAGAGAGTTATAATATTTTATTTTTCATTTCATATGAATCTGGAAATTTCAGAAACTATTGTTTATTACGAGTCGTTCGAAATTATTAACCTACCTCCTTAACGGTTTATAGTTCATTTAAAAAGATAAAAACAATGAAAATGACAAAACTGAATGATCAGTATGCTCAAAACTACTGCTTACATCTATTATATCTGGCAATGGAAAATAAGATAAAAAATTCCTTATGAGAAAACAATATATACTGTTTCTCTAGAAAAGTAACTTTTGTATAAAATAATCAAAAATTGATGTAAGATCAGATTCATGACCTGTAAACGTTGATTCATCAGGACGCGCATGAAACTGTCTTCGTTATTTGTGTCTTCTTACGTGTAGTTTGTTATATCTCTGGATCACTTGGCCAAAATATGTTGTAGGGATATAATAGAGTCGTGACCGGAGGCAATATCGAGAAGTGTAGAGTTAAGTACAACTCTTCCAGCCAGACCCTGAAACCCATCGGGTTGGTCTAGTGGTGAACTCAGCTGATTTTATATGGATTTGAATACTAGATCGTGGATACCGGTGTTCTTTGGTGGTTGAGTTTTAACTAACCACACATCTCAGGAATGATCGACCTGAGAATGTACAAGACTACAATTCATTTACATTCACACATATCATTTTGAAGTAATGCCTTACGGTATTTCCGGAGGCTAAAAATAAAAAAAGGCCAGACCTTGAACTTTTTTAATTCCCACAAGAAAAGAACTAACCCACCCTTACATTATTTCGACAAAGAGAATAGATGTTTTGGTTTAATACGTACGGAGCCTAGCAGCCCACACCACTTCTATAATACCTATCAGCTACTAAAGAGAGAACATTCTCATCGGATCAGGTAAAAAGACTACAGAACTCTGCTCTTTGCCTAAGTTACACCGTCATCTCAGTATAACCGATACTACATTATGGGGTTTTTAACTTATTTTTTTTCTGAAATAAAATCTTTTGTAAAATCATCAATTCATAAAAAAGTTTTCAGATACACATTTTGCTAAAAAATTCTCTACAACTAATCGTTTTCCCAAAAGGATTTTAATTTATTTTGGAGGGTGTGAATTACATAAGAAATTTTTTTAAAAAGAATTTTTGTTCTTATAAAAACAAAATACGAAATACAAGATTATATTCAACATTCACTTACCTTGTTACTAAAAAATTAGCAATAATACAAATTATTTAGTTCATTACTGAATTACCTGATTGCAAAAGCATCAGTTTTTCAGTCAGTTGTAAAGACGCTAACGGAGATATAAAAAAAATATACTTCAAAAATAATAATCTTCATAAATCTTTTTAGAATTTCATGAAAACAGTTTATTCTAAAAGCTGGTTTCAAAGCTTTGCTAATTAAAAATACAAAAGAACAATTGGAAAAATAAAATAAAATTCGGTGTATTTTTTTTCCACGGCATGCGTATTTATCAAAATGAAAAATGAAAGATATTCTAAGGGAAATGCTAAGCATTGCTTTTAAGAATAAAAATGTTACATAAAGAAATAAGGCTAATGATGTGATTTTTTATTCAAATATATGTTCAGTTAATACTATTTGTTAAAAAAAAATCCTTAAACAGTCTACTGATATAATTCTTGTGATCATATTTCAGTTACTTTCAGTGACTTCTACGCATAAATTGGTAACTCATGAAAAGTATAAATTATAAAAGTAATAAGTTAAGAAAAAAAATTACGCAGAAATACGTTCATTTAGTTTTTCTGTCTTTAAAAAAAAATTAAAAAGAAAATCGCTAATAACAGTCTAATTCTTAACTTATCTATAGAAAATTTCAAACATAAGTACTGCTATGGAGAAATTTTACTTATTTCGAACAAAAGGCAGCTACAGAAGGCGTTGCAGTGAACAACACAAAGCATAACAATATTCTCTTCTTGTATGAGAATAAATGAAATCTATTCTAAAGAAAAACGAATCTTAAGAAACACTATAAGGTAACAAAAAAACCGTTTTATAGCAACTTTATTAATTCAAATGTATTTCCCATATATTTTTATCCCTTGAAACAATTTTTTCTGGGATTTTTTTTCAAGAATGAAGTGGAGAATAGTTCATGTTGCCCTCCGCACCAATCTACTTGAGTTGTTATTAGTTTTTTCCTAGTTGCCATAATTTTAAGTTAAAATATCTAAAACAGTTTTTATTGGTGAAACCGTGGTGAAGTAGTAGCGTTCAACTACTGATTTTCTTATATATTCTGTAATGTTAAATAATCGCTGTCATTGTTAGTATATCACGTTCTTCACTACACTACAGGATCTACACTTACTGCTCTACGAAGAATGTATTCTTAAGTGTACTCGTGAATGTGTTAGAAAATTTGTTACAGCCTGCTTTTATTTTATTCGTAATAAGATAAAAGAGAAGAAATTGATTTTCAATTTTTAATAAAAGTTCAGTTAGCTTTCTTGAAAGTTATAGTCTTAACGTTTCAATAACAAAAGTTATCGGTTATAATTACGTCATAGTGTACTCTTATTTCTTTACTAATTGTCCTTTTAATTATACTACTATTCTTTCCAATTAAACAATTTAAAACTAAATGAAATTGTTAACTACTATAATATTAACTATACCTCTTTCATATAATATTTATCAATAAATATAACTGCGTAGTTCTACAAATATACTTGTGCAAATATTCATTTTGATAGATCAAAGGATACAGTAAAAATTGTGTTATTACGTGATCTTTCGCTGGCTTCAATTTTATTATTTAATACTTTGGAGATATCAAATAGTTTTTACGTGCAGCAATGTTTAAGGTACTTTGTATGTTTTAGAATCGTATATTTTTATTTAACTTTATTTCTTTCCTCTTTGCACTTAAAAAAGTAAAATCGGTACTCTAGTAAAACTTAAGTGTTTACTTCTGTTTCAGTTTCTAAGTGAAATTAAAATGATAACGGTTATTATTTTTTTTAACAATTTAGTTGCTAAAACTTCCAAAGTTTCTTTTATTTCTTGCAGTTTAATACGTAATTGAAAAAGTTGGCCACTGAAATAAAATGAACAATAATGCTACATGATTTTAAGATCTCTACCATCTCTTTTTTTTTAAAAAAATATTGTTGGCAGATATTGTTCAACGTGGGCTGCTTTACATAAAATCTTTTTTATATTGAAAGAAGTTATGAAAGTTATGAGAATGTACATATATGTATATATATATACACTTTCAGAAAATTGGTATTCTTTTCAATACAATGAGTTACATTTAATGAAAGTAATTTTATTTTCATTGGGATAAATATTATCAAATATATTTTCTTTTTCGGAAGTGTTACGTTTATTCATATATAGTTATACATATTGAAGTTTTGTATCGTGGTACACGATTAAATTAACTTATCTTTTTGTCTTCTTGTTCTAGTTAAATTCTTTTCAAAAGATTTTCACGTTAATAAATAATTGTTATCCAACAGATGTCAGCATAGTGGGTTACTGATGCAAGCGCGTGTCAAGGTCTGGTCATCCTCACGTCAAGTATGATGATGGAGTGATCTGTTATTGAAAATCCGATAAATATCACTGAAGGATAAGCAATATGTAATACCATCATCCTCATTCAGTTGCTGCATATATGCGGTAATATTCAGTTCACCTTCGCGAAATGCAATAAACTGTGCGATGTATTACGTCAAGAACGTGACCTGTAAGCTATACAATAATGAGGCCAAGAGCAATGAATCTTTTGTGTTGCTTATTCGTGCATCCTAGAAACAGGAAGGACTTGCCGGTATCGCATGCTTGCCGTTATTACTTGTTATTGTAAGACATAATTTTACTTTAAACGAATTATGAACGAACAATTAATTCTCACACTAACCATCACAAATATTATAATTTTTATTTGGTTTTCTGTATTCCCAAACGATATGAGCGTGATTTGGAATACGATCCAAATCATGCTTTTTTATTTTCCATATCGCGGCAAAACTGTATTTGGTGAACCAACAAAAAATTACCGGATAAGTAAATATTAACTGGAGATTGTTATTTCGGTGTTTGGTGTACTAAAGTACTGCATTAAAATTAAACATATGCTTAAAGTTTTAGCTGACTGGAATAAACGAATCATATATCATAGATCGTAATTAAATTAAATTCACTGTATTAATTATGGTTCGTATAATTTTGAACATTTTACTATCCTTTACAAATCTTCATACCTTTAATCTCAAATTAAAAACAAAATAACACAAAGTTAAGACAGTTAAATGGCTTAATTGTATAGCTTTTATTTTTAATCGAAATTTTATATTTTTTAACTCCATATTAGTGAATCTAGTTAAATATGTTGATTATCGGCTAAGAGTAGGTTTTTCTTAATATAGCATTTGTTTTAAATCAAATTCTGAAAAATATTTTTGAGAGATGGCGACAGAGTAACAGGTTAAATACAAATGTTATGTTAAAAAAAAAAAACCAGCAATCATCTTGATGTAATTTATGTATTGACGTATGCAGTAGTATTCACAAAATGCAGGATGAAAACATGAAATTTATTTAAAACTCGTCTAAGCCATAAAAGTTTCAAAATGTTCAAAAAAATATTTTTCTGAAACATTGATGATATCAGCCCTACAGTTGACACCTTTTCTCGGTTGACCACAAGAACTTGCTAAATTATTAATATAGTTACTTTCAGTGAAAGTACATCTAACTAATGCCATTTGTATCTAAGGGTCCTACAAGCGGCGCATCCATAAGATAGACAAGGATGTATACTGTGAAGCAACAATTTCACGTACACCATTAGATAAACAATGCATTATACACACCGTCTTTTCTCAGTAGGAGGAGGGTAATAATTATTACCCAAAATATTTAATAATTACAATTATAATTTACTTTACAAAATTTGTTACTTATTTGTAATAATATTCTATACCAAACTAATACCATATTATCAGTAATAATAACTAAGTCATGTAAAAATAAGATTGGAAACGAATGTATATTAAGACTGCACATGCAAAGGTAGTTTCAACGAATGTCAACTTACGTATTAATTCAAATCTTAAACTCATAAGAATCTTCTTTTTTTTCTTTAATAATCCAGAAGATAACACAAATTTATCGCTGAGGTCGGTATAATAATTTTGCGAATATTTCATTATGTGGTGACTGTCACAATAAAAAAAAATTCTGGCTTGCAGATTTGTTTCAGCGAATTTCTATGTTTTTAATCATTTTTTTTATTATTAAATGGAAATTTTGAAAGTACATGCAGATCCGATTCTTTTCGAACTTAAAATTAAACTTTTTATATAGAGTTGTAGGATTGTGATATAAAGAATGATAGCGCTGTCGGAATCCAATATAGACTTTATGAGAATAAATTTTAGTTCTGGTTAAACGCTAAGAAAGCTGATAAAGCAAACCCTGCCCGCTTTTTTAATGAATTCTATATAAATCTCCTTTTGGGATTGACAAATTAAAGTAAGATGAAGTATTGAAAAGTATTATGTACATCGGTATGAAAAAATCGTTGTTTTTTTTATATTTTAACAGATAGCCATTTATATTTTTAATTTTTACTGAAACTATATTGAGCTCATAAACTGGAAGAATATTTTTTAATTCTTCTTTTACGGCTTTATTGATGAAGCTCAATACTGTCTTCTCGTATGCTATAACAGTATTTATAGTATCTATAAAGAGCTAAGTACGATATCTTCCGTCAGAAATTTTATAATAAATACAGTAAAGCGTTCCCGACTGAAAAATGTTGCAGAGCATTGATTTTATATATTGACCCCATTTTCTTGGTTAACGTAATGTATGTCTTCATGAATATTCATTTTTTCTCAAAGAATGTTCATAATATTTAACACTTTTAGTTGCAAAAAAGGGTAACAAGTGAGAGTTTTCAGTCACTTAGAAGAGAATTGTTTTTCATTGCATAAAATTCAACTAAAATCTATTTAGAGTGTAGTTTTATAAATAGCCTTATATTTAAAATACTTTAGAGCTTGATAATGATATCTTATGGAAAGATATTCTTTTTTTTTAATAGTGGTGCTTGTATAATTTCAAAAACATATAAAAAACACGTTACAAACCTTGTATGTAGCATTACTTGGGGTATTTTTTCACTAACCCGTTTTATGAATACGGGTTCACTCACCTTTAATAAGTAATATTAAAGAATAAACTATCCGAAACAGTATTAGCTTACATATAGAAAACTATTTGCAACATTGCCTAAAAGTTTATCATCACGATAAGTAAATATTATCTAACTCAAATCCTAGTGTTGAGAGAGTGTAATAAAGTAATATGAAAGTCGGATTTCACAAAAAAATAATAGCTACGGTGAGCTTTCTCAGGTTTATAATTCCAGGATAATAATATAACAATAAAAAAATTAACGAATTCAGAACATTATTAAAAAGATTGTTTTAAGATCCAAATTTTTTTAACAACGTTTATCTTTAGTGTAGGACGTGAATTTATACGTTAAATCCAACTAATGAAAATATATTATTCTCATATTAAATCTATTAATCCATGAGGAAATGAATGGAATTACGTTACTTTCTTTTCGTAGCTTCTCATCAGGAAACAAATAAAGATTATATATAAAAACAATCAGGCTGAAAAACCTCTGAATTATTTTTATTGTGACAAGTATTCTTTAACGTATGTATATTACGTATTATTTACAACAATTTCCAGTGGTAGTATATTATTCCAATGAAACGATTTCTTTCTTTGAATAAAAAAGATATGATAGTTTAATTTTTCATAGTACTCCAAAGTAAGAAAAATAATTTATAGTTGACTTTTATTTACCGAAGAAGTACTTTTTAATAAATAAACTTAAATACTAAAATACGCTATGTGGAAAGAAATGCTCCTAGCAATACATGATTACATTTATATTTATTATTAATCATTGTTATTATTCTACATTATATTTATTATATATTTTTATATTTTATTAGCAAAGTTTAAAGAGAAATAAAAACGTAGGATCATCACACTTATCTCCAATGAGAATCCCTTCAATGAAGGTCATTAAAGGTTCAATCGTTTCAATGTACTAGAGGTAAAACGATTAAATAATCATTCGAGACATCGGAACAATAAGCTACAAACTTCGTTTTATTTTTAGATGAACTCACAACAAGCAATTGCAACCAGAATACGAAGCCTGATTCTTTAGGAAGCGTAAAAAAGCAATTTCAAACGCTAATGATGATCATCGAAAAGTAAGCTGATCAAGTAGCTTCTCTGTAAGACTAACTCCGGATAATTATTCGTATTTCTAAATTAAATTAAATGATTCGATCAACATTCATACTTTAATTTCCTAATAATTTTTGTATTCCCTAAGCAAGGAATTTATGTCTGGCGACAATGTCAAAACAAAAACCCAAAATCGGTGACTCAGGTTCAATAAATGTAGATACTAAACGCATAAAGTAGACACTAAACGTTCATAAAGTAAAAAGAAAAAATTTAGGAACAACAAAAAAAAGAACAGACATATTGACTACGTACCGGATATTTTATAAAGAAAGATATCAAATTTTGCATACATGGAATTGACCTTAAAACTACATTCCTATAAAAATATAAATTAATGCTTCTCTTATTTCCAAAGAAAATTCTTGTATGTTATACAACAAAAATCACACTGAAGTTGAAAAACTCCATAGAACAATTCAGTAAATTTATAAAAGCCTGAGAGGTAACGTCAATCATAAACAAATTGCTCGACAACATTGCCCTGTTAGCATCCCTGAACAATTTTTTTTAAAAAACTCTTGCGCAGCTCTGCGTAAGAAGGAAAGACATCTCGTTTCCGACGCCCTCGATATTTCGCAGTCAGAAACACACTGATTTTTAGTTAAGCACTGCATTCGTTCGATTAACGAGTATACTTTAAACGCAACCATCAAGTTTAAACTCACTCACTCCTGTGACACTGCATAAGCGCGTATAAAAAGTACACCAAAACAAAATCATCATAACATCAAATTGAGGTTGTTTTCTGTTGCCGACCTTAAGATTGTGTGTAACTCAAGAACGATTCATCCAACGTTCATCAAACCTTCCCACGCACAATTTAAAATACACTACCGCAGTATATCTAAATTTCAGTAAAATTTATTAGGTAGTTTTTAAAATTTTGGACCGACAAAATTTTATACGTAAATTTGTTTTGGGAGTTTTTCAAGCCAAAAAATTTTATATATGAATAATATTTTCGTATCTTCATATCTCAAAACGTAAAGAAAATTTAATTTAACCCACAATCACATTGCGCGACCGAAAGTAAAACCCTACTTTTCTTCAATAAGACGGTAAAAAAATTCATGATATTTCATTAACATCCAACCAAGAAAGGCAGATTATATAGGCAGCAAGAAAATTAAAAAAAAAATTATTCCTACCAACAGAGCGGATTATTCGTTATTGCAAGGCCATCAAATTTAAAACGTTTGAAAAAGACGGTTTCATCATTACAAACATCAGATAGTTGAGAAGGTTTTAAAAAGGAAGCTACCAACTACTTACAAGGGTTATTTCAGCTATCACTGCTTATTTAATCGGTTATTCTGGGGGAAATAAAACAAAATATTCTAGAAATCTTAATGCGAAAAGTTTAACTAATAAAGCTTAAATTAATGCAAAGTTTACATTAGTTAGTATGACTTACTAACGGGAAAAATCCTAAAGAAACGTTTGGCGTTACTAACCAGTATATTTTACTGCTATCTTTTTAACCCATTTGGTTTCCTGCTTAGGGGAAGAAACGTATGGAAGTTACTTTGTACAGGCCAGTAATTTAAGACTCTTGGTAATTTAAAAGAAGCTGGTGATCCGTTTAAAATATTTTCCAAAAATAAAACAATCCTCTCCCTGATCACTAATAAAAAATAATTTCGTGTAATTACAAAGATCACCCGAAATAGGTAGAAAGTTTACTTAAGGCGTGTTAGTGAATATTAATCTAGAATCAGATAAAGTTTGCAGTTAAATCTTTAAAAGATAATAATTAGCTTATAATAACCAAATTATAAAATCTTTCTTTTGAATCCAATTTGAAAATGAGTTAACCCGATAAATACTATCGACCCTCAATTCAATAAATCAAGTCAATTTTTGAATACACTGTATACCACCGACCTTCGAAAATATGAATAGACAACGACCATGACGTTAGCGGTTAATACGCCAGTATTAACAGTAAGAACCATCACCTCCTACAGTCAAAAAAACCTAAACATTTTTCTTAAAAACATCTAAGCATTGTGCAAAAAATTAAAATCTTAATAAAAATAACTGTCTAGACATGTACCTTTACTTTAAGGAACTAAATAGAAACGTAACCCCAGTTAGAAGAAATGAATGCCTAACCAATCACTTAGATAAAATTTCACATGAAGGTAGCAAACATGTATAAAACGAAAATAAAAATCGAACCAAACTGCGTCAGTTGTTTTTGCTATTCAGCAGTAAATAAAACTGTCCACGTACAATCGTCTAATATGTAAAGTAAAAGTAGTATTAAACTAGTGTGGCAATATACTAGTGTAGCAATGAACAAGTAATAGCAGAAACAGATAGATTAAAGTACTTGGGGGTCACCTTTCAGAGAAATGGTGCATTTACGGAACACATACATGAGGTTTGCAATAGGGCTGATAAGATGACTAAATCTCTTAATATTATTATGACCTCTCAAAGAGCACCTAAAGCGTCTAAAAGGAGGGTTGTTGCGTCCTCGGTTATGTCATCGATATTATATGCTGTCCCGGTATGGTGGCCTTCAGTACGGATAAAGAAGAACTTGGCACGCTTAGTTAGGACCCATAGGAGACTTGCTAGGCGTGGTTTCCGCGTACAGGACAGTCTCCTATGAGGCGTTATGCGTTTTATCAGGAGTTCCTCCGATCGACCTTATGGCTCATTTCAGAGTCGAAAGAGATCAAGGTGTTGAAGTACATGAAGCGAGGCATAGGCTAATAGAGAGATGGCAGGAGAGATGGAGCACAGCAGGCCCTGGAGACAGGACCAGAAGGCTAATCCCCAATCTAAGGAACTGGATATATAGAAAACACGGTGAAATAAACTTTTACACGTCACAGTATTTTACAGGACACGATAGTTTTAATTACTATCTGCATAGAGTCGGTAGAAGGGAAACTGCAGCCTGTATGTACTGTGACTGTGATGATGATGTCGAACATACTTTCACTGTATGTCATAAATGGAGGGAAGAGACAGACGGTATTGACCAGTCATCTGATGGAACTGGGAGACTAATCAATACATGATAAACAGTGAAGAAACTTGGAAAAAAGTTGAGTTGGTCATCAAAAGAATACTTACGCAGAAAAACAATGATGAGAGGAGACTAGGTTTTTAAACTTTAGCATAGGGCAGGGTGGACAGCCTCAGTGGTGAGGGCTGACATGCCGAGGTGTGTCGGTTCTGATGATCCACTGGGGACTCCTAAGGGTTTCATCGTTAGGTTAATATCAAGATCTGAGAAGTCCCAATCGCCGCGCCACGACGATGCTGGTATTGTCGTGACGTGGCGATATACGGATGGGGCAAAAGAACTCAAAAGAACTGACCGGTGGGCCGACCTGCCATGCCGGACTTATAGCCGGTAGGTGGGAAGGCCCATTAGAGTAGAACAGGCACTCCCCTGGGTGGCGCAATACCAACCAGTCGGACCGGCCCAGGGGAGTAGAGTTCAAAAAAAAAAAAAAAAACTAGTGTGGACTCATATATCTTTGGGGAAACTCCCTAACAATTGTTGTTATATTTTTCAAAACTTGTGAAACGACCGCCATATCAAACCTTCATACATTTCAACCAGTTAATCGAAATGATTAACACTTCCTGGAAGCCATGTATGTTACCAACAAAACACCATACAACGATCTCAAAATCCACCTAATTAAAGACAAAATACACAAACAAGTGAAAAATAATTCAAATATTCATTAAAAAATAGCTGTGACAAATATTTGGACAACAGTCGAAACTTCACAGATTTAAGCAACTAAACCTAACAGACTTACTAAACATTAATCTATCTCTATCTCTATCTATTTATAAATTAATATTATCTGATTTTTATAAACGCACGTTTGTTTTAAGTAAAACTTAACATTTTGTGTTAACATTTTTCTTATTTGCTTTTCAGAACTCAGTTTCATTTATTAAAAAGTAGATAAATAAATATATATTTTTTAATAACCTCCAAAAGTAAAGAGACAGAAGCAATTTTTGTCTGGAAAACAAACAAATGCAACAATTACCTACAATCAGTTGTTCTACTTTTCGCATTGCAACTAGAATAAATTTTGATTAGAATACTTTGAAGTTTAATTCATTAAAAAACCTCCAAAATTTATAAGTGCACAAGTACGGTGTAAGTATTTCACGGCCTGTCACACTGTGACAAAATATTACAAGTTCTAAGGATGATAATTATTTTTTTCGGAAAACGAATTTGAATGAATTAGTAGCTTGCCCCGAAAAAGCAAAATGGGAATTAGTAAACTTTTAAGATAATGAAGATATTGACTATGTAACTGGAAAATTTGTAGAGAAATTACGAGACAAAAAATTCTTACTGATAAGAATTCACACAAAATGTTTATTCTTATAAATCAAGGCCAATGAAAATTTGTATAACAACAGGGTTAATAGGAGGCATAAAAACGTGATAAAATGCATGGATCATTATTAAAAAAATCGTTTAGTATTAGAACTGAAAAAGAAATATAGAAATTATAGGAACATATTGAATAATTTAATTAAACAAAAATAAAGTACTACGAAAATAAATTTCAATCCAGTAAAGATAATAGTAAAAAGACACGGAAAGATATTAAATGAATTCTGAACATTAAACAGGATGTTACAGTTTCTGAACTTCATTCAGAAACCCTAAATAAGCCTTTTTCTAACGTGGCTAAAAGCCACGACGATAACATAGAAATGAATAAACACTGCAATGACGACCTGATATGAGTAACTTTAAAAATAACACATTTTGTATCTAAGACACTTGAAATTCTTATTTACAAATGTTTTTAACAAGTAAAAATTTCCTGAACTTTTTAAAATTTCCAAAATGAAACCATTTCCCAAATAAGGCGGAAAGACTAACCTACAGAACTACAGACCTATTCATCTTATAAGTAACTTCACTAAAATTATGGAAAAAATATTAAAGATCAGGTTATTGTATTACTTAAAAACATTTAATGCAGTTGATCAAAACCAGTATTGATTCCAGGAAAATAAATTTACAAAAGATGCAATCATAAAATTAACGTAGATGATTACTAAAGCAATAAAAAATCGTTGTCAAATTTTTTGGGTCTGCCCAGAGAGTTTGGTGGTAAGCGTTTGGTTGACCAATTTATTAAATAAACTTCAGTTTTATGGAATTCTTGGAACACTATAGAAATTTTTTACAAGATATCTGAATAACAGGAAACAAATCCTGAATGACAGTATCAAATCTCTATGCGATTATGGTTACTCTCGTCCTTTGAAAAGTCTAATTTACGTAAATGATCTATTTAAAGTTAAGCCCTACATTTATTTGTAATATCTTTTACTGCTATTTTATTCTCAGAAAAGTATTGAGACGATATTTTTCGTATGGCAGAGAGTATGCTTTTAAAATTGGAAGTTGGTTTGAGCATAATGTACCTTTAAATCGGGATAAAACCAAATGTAATGTTTACTCCAAATGCTGTTAGTCATTCTACGAATAATCATTTAATCACAATTCAAACAGCATCTTATTTGGTGGTTCATGATACTATTAATAATTGCAGTTGAGAATTAATGGTAAAAGTTACGACACTAAAATATCTCGGTGTCATTATAGATCACAATCTCAAATGGCAATCTCATGTCACATTTTTTAAGCATAAGAAGTCATACTTTCGAAGACACCTCGGTACACCACGTACAAATGACGGCTAGACAGCTCGTAATCCTTCCGAGCAATCCTCGTAAGCTTGTGCATCACAGAGACGGCGTCCGCCGCTACTTGCCTAATGTGGTTGCTAGACAGAAACTTCTCATCAAACAAAACACCTAGGTACTTATGAACTCTAACTCGGCTGATTACACAGCCTTTATACTTAATATGGGGATAACGACTGTACGATAATTTGTCTGCACCCTTGAGAAGCATAAACTTCATCTTGGGCAAAGAAATCTTTAAATTTTGCATGTCCATTCAGCCCTCTGCGGTTGACAAAGTCGCCTGCGCCCGGTCTTCTAGCTGTAGTCGTGAATTACAACGAACTACTAGGAGACAGTCATCGGGAAAGCCTGGGCCGTGACCTCTTCTGGGAATGTCAATCCCAGAAATCCGTCGAATAACAGGTTCCACAGCAAGGAACCGAGAACAGAACCCCAGCGGGCTTCCCCCGGGTGACAGATTTTTCCACAACTAGGTGCGCATTCTTAAACAGCCGTACTGTTAGCCATACGGTTAGACAAATATTCACGTACCACGGCTTGCAGAGATACAGGAACATTGTGGCGTTCCAACTCATAGAGGACAGAACTCCAACACAAGGAAGTAAATACTGCCTTTTTTCAATAAAAATTGCCAAAAGATATTTACAGTCGGCGCTTTCCACCTCGGCAAGGCATTTCAGACGCAATCCTCGGTGCTAATCCCTTTCATGAAGCCATACTGGCCTCGATTTAGAAAACCGTTCATATCGATGTTTTCCCAGAGCCGGTCCACAACAAGCCTTTCAAGAAACTTTCCGATTACAGGCAAGAGGCTGATGGGCCGATAACTGCCGACCTCACTCGGATCCTTTCCTGATTTTAAGAGCACCCTCACCAAATCCACCTTCCAACGAGTCGGACAGCAGCCGCAGCTAAGGCACTCCAAGAATAGCCTGCCAAGCAGCAGATGATAAAATATATCTGGATCAAGCTGGTCAATCGCCGGTGCCTTTCTCAGTGCCATTCGAGAAACCAATCGGTCTATACCTACGGGATCCACAGCCCGTACGCCAGGGAGAGGTGTCTCACCCGCTCTGACACCAACTTCTGCTTCATCCTTCGGGAATCTAGAAACAGAGTGTCCAGGAATGCCTGGTAAGTCACCACAGATGTTAACGAGTGGTCCCGATCTCCAAACCCGCGTCGAACACTGGACAGCACGTGCAATAGCTTTGGCCGGTAACATGACTTAGCGAGCTGCCAGGGGTTGCGTTGCAACTCGCGCATAGAGTCTTCCCAAAATTTGAATTTGGCATCCTTGATAACAAGAATATACTCACTACGGGCGCGCCGGTAGATCCACAGACCCTCAGCGCGCTCGTCGTCAACGATAATCCCCGTTAGAGGACGATGTTGGTATCTTCTACGCGTGGTTCTAACTCTTGCGCACAGCATGCTCAGATCAGAAGACCACCACTTTTTCCGGGGTTTCCGCCTGCGTCTAACAGACGGATCCCCGGAAGCGAAGGTCATGACGGCTCCAGGCAAATCAGCAAACTGGCTACTACCCAAGGGTCTTTCCATTGGCCTAGGCTGCCGTAGGAACCTTTCGCAGCCTTGATGGCCCAGCCGAGTTGTTCAGCCAGAAATTCCACTTCCTTCTTGTGCTCCATGCACCATTCCAACCTCTGAAAGGCAGCCGCACACTCGCGCCGCAGCCTGTCCTGATCCAGCACCTTAGGTTTTAGCGACCCTAATCTGGAGCTCTTAGACCACCTCCGTAAGCGATTTCATACGTTATAAGCCTATGATGACTTACACTGGCTTCGGGCTGGACAGTGCAACTACTTTTACTCCTAAGCAAATCGCCCGTCACCAAGGTGACGTCGATGTAACTTTCACCCAGTTTGGAAGGAAAAGTCGGCGATTGTTCTGCCTAGTTAAGCAAGCTATTTCTGCCAGTTAAGGCTTCTATGAACTGTACGAGACCAGTGACTCTGGGGTCTGTGAGTGATGAACTCCAGGCGGACTCTCAAGACTTGATGTTAGCGTCCAGAGCGACCAGCACTCTGGTGCCCGGGAGACCATTCAAAATCCGTCCCAACTTCACTAGCAAGTCGTCCATACTCCATCCAAGCTGGAAGTACCACGACACGATTATGATGCGTACTAGTGTCTATTACTTAAAGATGTCACATTTTTAAGTAACAGATTAAGATACTTAAATTATTAATTTTTAAAAATTAGTATATAAATAATTTTCATATAATTAAATCGATATTAGATAATGCATATGCTCATTCTTTGCTAAACTATTGCACAGAGGTTTGAGACGGGGCATTTGAACTCACTTAAATAAACTTTTTACTGTGCAAATATATATTCTTAGAACAGCCTTGGGTAAGTGTCACCTATATTCTGCCAAACAAAATTTTAAAGAAATGGGTTTTCTAACAATAAAACTAATGTACGTAAAGAGTTTAGGTATATTAAGCTAAACAAAAAATAACTTTTTACAAAAACTTTATCATGTTATTTGCAACGTGAAGTGTATTCCAATGTTCCGACGGTTTTCAGGATTATGTGTAGCAGGCAGTTTCATAATTATGAGTAGGAGATATGTCACAAACCGATAAACCTGATACCTGTTGAATTTATATTTTTGAGATTAAGTAATTCCGCACTTAGGGAATTAGTAAAATGAATACTGAATAAATATTATTTCAAAATTAATTTAAAAAATGAAAATGTTGCAGTTATTCAATCTATATCTATTTTGAATTTATGATTTTGGTTGATTTTATCGTTGTATGAAATTTAAGCTTAACTGTAGATCGATAATATGTTTAAATTATAATTGTTTTACTATGAGTGGTAACTACAAATTAATTTTAATTATATTCGATTGATTAGCTCCTTCACTAACTCTCAAGGTCTCTTTTGCTAGTGATCTCTTATTGAAATGTATTATAAATATGTAATCCGGTTTGTAAAGCAGTTGGTAAATTGTTATAATTGTTATTATTGATGTTGTTATAATTGTTAGTATAAATTGTTATATTTATGTACTATCACTAGTAACTGTATTATTTTGAGGGACTAAATATTGATTGATTGATACAATCATTCATTCTATTGATTAGATGAATTTAATCATAAGATAAAATACTGTTTATATCAGTAAATATAAGGTTATGTTAAAATAATGCATTATCGAATCATAATTCAATTTTTAATATTTAAATATAATCTAATTCCTGTAGTCAAGAGGCCCGGTAAAGTTAAATCTGACTTACGTAATTTATATGCAGCAGCAATTACGTTAAATCGTGAGTAAAACTTCGTTTTCAAGGTTAAAACTAAAAGTAGCACCTTGAAAAAAATCTCAGAGTATATCGCTCTATTGTTATAATTATTTCTTTCTCATTACGGATTCGTAGTAATATAAAATAATTATAAGTAAAAAGAACATAAGATTAGAACAATAATTAATTATTTAAAGATAATTATAATGTATTAATTAACGCTTCTATGAATGTTTTTATCTATTTATCATCTATGAATGATACACCACAAATATATTATGGATCTAAACCATACGCTTTAATATTTTGTTACGTGTAAAGACATAGTAAGTTGAAGTGCTTCTGTTATACTATGTTTTAGTTAATAGCAAGGAGTAGAGAATAAGACTAATTCATCTGGCTGTCTTTTTTAGTTTCTCTATCAAAGAATCTACAGAATTGTAACTATTATGTCTTGTGGCATGTCTTGGTTATTCCAAGAATAACCAAGTATTAGTCGGTTTAAAAAAAATAAAGTCAAATTTGAGTATTTATACTTTGAAGTAGTAAATAAAATTTACGAATTAAGTCAGCCGATATAATATACTATTATATTTTTGGTTAAATTTACACTCCTAATCATAAATTAAATTTAAACATAGAAACATTTTTTAATAAATACAAAGAGACGATACTTCTACATTTTAAAGAAAATTTTATACATAACTTTTACACTACCTTATTTTAAACACGAATTTTTCCCTACAATATTTTTAAAAATACATTATTTTTAAAGAGATTAACAATTTTTATTTAAATCCTAAAGGAAACCGTGAAAATGTATTCTTGTACGAAGATTCATCGAGCATTTCTTTAATCATCGAAAACAGCTGTACAATTCAACCACTTCTTAAAAACGTTACGTTAAATTATGTTGAGATTCGTGTTGAGCCCTCAAGCCTAATTTATTTTTTAGTGAACCAGTGATTAATCTTAACCAGTATATACCTCAAGGAAGTATAATCAGTATATATCTGGCCATGAAAATTCTTCAGAAGAAAGAAATAGAGATTCGTGACTGGAGCAGGGAACAGCAAGCATAAAAAAAAAGAAAGAGAAAGACCGAGACCCGGTCTAGTACTAGACCGTTCCCGATCTGGGAACGGCATAGCCGGAATTGGTTTCCCTCCCTGGTGGCTTGATGCAGGCAAGAGAAAAAAAGCAGTCCCGGTTACTTTGGCGGGGCCCAGGAACGGTATAGCCGAACCCGGTTACCCCGCCTCAGTGATTTAAGGCAGGCGAATAACGTGAATAAAAGATCCGACCCCCTGGGTTGGGTATTGCTGAGAAAAAGTAATATACTTCAAGGAAAAAAGAATATTATGAAGTCCAGAAATTTTTTTAAATGTTGACAAGGTTTTTTTCTATCATAACATATTTGGTACATAAAAAAATTAAATAAAAACACAACGGGGAATAATGTTTAATTTCTCAGAAATAAATGAATTCACTGGTTAATTTTTACAAAAAAATGACAAATTGGTGTGATTATAACTAAATCATGAAACTAAATTAATTAAAAGTGAAGAGATTGACAAATGATTTCAGTGTTAATTTTCTGAGATGCTTTAGCGGGTATTTTTAAGGAAAAAACATTCCTAATATCTAGAACTAATAAACAAACTAATTTATTATTATACTATAAGAAGTTCAAAATACAAATGACATCTTAAATTAATTTAATTCCATTTCTGATCGACTATATTCTGTAAGAATAATAATTACTACTACTCTGTCAAATTATGTATTCAACCAATAGCAGCATAATTTTATACACAGAATAAATTATATTTATTCTTACAGAATTATTTTTTTATACACAGAATAATTTTAACTGAAATTTAGACAACTGCTTCCTAACAGTTTACCGAGTTGTAAAGGTAATTCACCTAAACATATATTTAATTTCTCAAAACTTTTAGAATCGTCCATTTGTCATTTGTTAATCGTAAAGACAGTTTCTAACACTGAAGTGGGTATCCTGCACAAACGAGAACGATAGGACCAAAAGAAACTACTCAAATAAACAAAAACCCATTTAGAGAAAGTTATTTTCGAAAATGATAAATCTGAGTTATTATACCAAGGCAGTGTTAAAAACATAATATAATTATTCTTTCAGGAGAGAAGTGAAAATCAATTTTAACTAAATAATTATAAAGAAACAAACTTTTTATTCTACTTAAAGATTACCATAAGTATCATCAATTGAACACATGGTTATGATGTATTTTATTATCTATCGGTGATGGGATTTAGTCACATAGTTTTTTAAGTTTATTTATTTATTTATTAACTAACGTTAAACGTCAATTTACATGGTTTTTATAGTGATGAGGATAATGTAAGAAAAAATTATCAGAACTTTGCTGGTAATCAAATCCAGAACCAGTTTAATTAGAAGACAATGCTCATCAGTGTACCAACCGGTCGGTCGATCCACAAAAATGAACTTAATTTGTGCAACCAAATACTGTTTTACATTCATCAATCGTAGTGATTGTTTATTTTATTCCAAAATGTATAATAAATAGTATGTTACATATTTTTTATTTATATACATTAAGACTACATGAATATGTTACTATATATTATTAGTTTGAAATTTTATTTCCAGTAAAAGGAAACTTTTTTTGTCTTTAGTCACTCGACTGGTTTGATCCAGCTCCCCAAGATTCGCTATCTAGAGCCCAGACCTTTCATTTCGGTATACCTCTTACATCCTACATTCCTGCCACAAATTTTCCCTCTACCTGTCCCTCCAATATCAATGCGACTGTTACAGGAAGCCTTAAGATGTGGCCTATAAGTTTGCCTCTTCTTTTAGCTATATTTTTCCAAATGCTTCTTTCTTCATCAATTTACCGCAACAGCTCTTCATTTGTCACTTCATCCATCCATCTGATTTTTAACATTTACAGACAACACCACATTTCAAAAGCTTCTAATCTTTTCTTCTCAATACTCTGATCGTCCAAGTTTAACTTCCATATAAAGCTACGCTCCAAACATATACTTTAAAAGAGGTTTTCCTGATGTTTAAATTAATTTCTAATGGAAGCAAATAATTTTTCTGGCTGAAACGCTCGTTTTGCCTGTGCTATTCGGGGTTTTATATCGCTCCTGCTTTGATCATCTTTAATAATTCTACCTCACAAATAACAAAATTCTTCTACCTCCATAGTCTTTTCTCGTCCTATTTTTATATTCAGTGGTCCATCTATTTTATTTCTACTATATTTCATTACTTCCGCTTTGTTCTTGTTTATTTTCATGTGGTAGTTCATATGTAGGACTTTACCCGTGTCATTCATTGTTTTTTCTAAATCTTTTTTACTCTAAGTTAGAATTACTATATCATCAATAAATCGTAGCATCCTTATCTATTCACCTTGCACTGTTACTGCTGGTCCAAATTGTTTTTTAACACCATTAACTGCTAGTTCTATAAAGATAAAAGTAACTACAACTGTTAGGTAAACTGTTTAGGTAACTACAACTGTTTAAGTAATATAGATTAAAAAGTAACGGCGATAGGGAATATCCTTGTCTGACTCCCTTTTTTATGATTGCTTCTTTCTTATGCTCTTTGATTATTATTGTTGCAATTTTATACCTGTAAATATTATCAATTGTTGATTTACCTCATACTTGAACCCTACATTTTTTAAAATGCTAAACATTTTATTCATGTTTACGTTTACAAATGCTTTTTCTAAGTCTATAAATCCCATATATGTTGGTTTGTTTTTCTTTAATCTTCCTTTTACTATTAATCTGAGCGTTAAAATTGCTTCCCTTGTCGATATCCTTTTTGTGAAACCAAATTGGGCTTATCCTAAAACTTCTTCCACTCTGCTCTCAATTCATCTGTACGTAATTCTAGTTAAAATCTTTGATGCATGAGTAGTTAAGCTAAATGTTGTGTACTTTTCACATTTATCTGCTCCTGCTTTCTATGGTATCATGACAATAACACTCTTTTTAAAGTCTGACGGAACTTCCCTTTTATTGAAAATAATATACATCAAGGAAAATAGTATGCACAAAACAAAAAAATCTTCTAAAACTTTTAAAAATAAAAAAAACTATATTCTTCCATAAATCTGTAAGACAAAATTAGCATTTAACCTTGTACATCTGTAACGAAACAAACACGACACTATCCTAAAACTGTTTAAATAAAAGTTTAATAATATTATTATGCATTTATTTGTTTAAGAATGTGCTTTGGAGAAAAAAACGATAACACTTGCATAAAAATATATTAAGGAGACTAGGTGACAATCTTAATCCCTTTTCGAAATAAAGATTGCGTAAGCTAAACGGTTAACTTCTTAACATTGAAAAGTTGCAAAATAAAATAAAAATTGTTACGTAACGCTACACTTTCTTGAAGGTATTATAAAGCTATTTCTCCGAAAAATGCAAATCATACGAACAAAATTTACCTCAAGAACCATACATGTAGATAAAATGCAATTAAGTCTATTGTAAAAGCTGATGAAACCGTTTAAGTGTTTACAGATGTAGGCTACGTACGTAATAAAGGGAAAGTTAAATTAAGATGCGCATTATTTTCATCACATTATTATTTTAGTTCTTAATTATTCAAAAGTAAATTGAAGAAGGATAAGGGGTAATTTTCTTAATTTACATTAGTTCTTATGTAATCTTCATACAAATGTATTTAACATGTTTACATTTAATTTCAGTATTTAATTATTAAATGCGTATCCATAAATTATATTCTATTTTAATTCCACAAAAACACAAACAATGAACATTACTGCCGCGGATTACAATCTAATTTAAAACTCAAATTAATTAAGCCTATTATTAAAAATGGTAATGTATATTTTATCTGAATTATATTTAAAGTTTAATGGCTGTAGGTGTAAAGAGAAATTTAATCCTATGTGCTACTGAATAACATATTGTAAATAAATTTTTTTTGTATTACACTAAATTTAAATAATTTAATTCATCGGACAAAAACAATACAACCAATATTAATATAAAAATTTAAGTTCGAAAAAATGTTTTGTAAATTATATATTATATAATACAACCTACTGTATACTTACTAAGAAGGTAAAACTAATAAACGGTTAAAAGCTTTAATTTTCATCAAATTTAAAGAAAAAAATACACACAACAAAAACACTTTTCAATCCGTAAGAAACCAAATATCTCAATACATGGAAGTCATAATAAAAGTCGAACTAGGCGATAAAAGAATCTTGATGTCCAATATACAGACTTACACTCCATGCGTAAAGACAGGTTAAATGTTAAAAAAATGACTACAGTAAGACGGGGGAGAGACAAGAAGAAGCATGATTAACAGAATCAGTGACTTCGAGAAGCTAAGAAATAACGTAATTTGAATAAATAAATAAATAACGTAAGTAAATAAAATATAAAAGTAAATGGTGATAAACAATTGAGATGAATGGAAAATAGTTTATCCGCCATAATAGTATTGGAGAACAATAAAGAACCAAAAAATGATCCTTAAGTTTAATTTATACCAACATTTCACTTCATTTCATTTGAACTTCATTTCATACTTCATTTCACTTTATACTTCAACTGCTGTTTAATTTTGATGGATGTCTTTTGACACTAACATAATTATTCGTCAGCTTACCATTAGAAGACAAGAAATATTAAGCAGTTAAAGCTATAAGTACCTCAGCTACAGCCTCCAGTAAAGTCACTTTAAAGGATGTACAAGGCTTATTTAAGGATTTTCCTTTCTTTCGTGTCTATAAAATACTAGACATCGAATAAAAAACAGTTATTATTTAATGATTAATAATTTATAGATTACATACTGCACTGCACTAACAGAAGAATAATCAGGTAACCAAGTAATCAGGCTTTAATTACGAATAAATCTTACTGAAACAGCATGTGCAATTGTGTAACATTTCAATTGGTTTGTTTTAACAGTGTATTTTTACTTACGAAACATATAAAATACAAAAGCACTTCTACAATGCAAAAAAATGGAGAAAAATAACATATAAATAGAAAGATGTAATTTATTTACTTTATATATATATATATAGAGGAGGTAAACGGTTAGAGATCTTCCCGAATTAGCAACAAATTGCTTGACCAGGCGATCCAAAGTTGAAGTAGATTGGGTACACATTCCATACGGAAAAGAGTCGCAGCTGCCTAAAAGTACCAAATCAACAAAGCTGAACTAGCTACGTATATGAAGTTTTCCGATTTTGTATGAATCAATCAATACCAACCGGTATAATAAATAATGTTGTACACAGTAATTTCTAATGCTTTATGGAATAAAAATATATAATACATTTGGATACTTAAACGACAACTAATATTGAAATGTAAATAATCATAGCTTGCAGTTTACCAGTTTATCTATAATAGTTCATTTATTTCCATTAGCACTGTCATTGGGTCCGTTTGAAATACGAGTTATATGGTTTTTTAGATCATTATTTAGTGACAGGAATAACAAGCAAGCATTAGTAGATTTCTAACAGTTGTAGTTAATGACTCGTAAAACAATTAGCATTTCAAAACATTTTCTGCCTACACACGACTTGAAATGTCGTGGTAAGGGAAAGCGTTTGAATTGTATATATAAAGTAGAAACTCTGATGGCACTTTAATCCACATTACTTCCATTTCCCTTAGCACACTCTGGATCAGAAAATTTTACTTGGAATGATAACATTCCTACAATAAACAAATCATAAAAAACTATTTTTATATTAAGCAAAATCTAATATCTTGATAAAATTCTAAGATAACCTTACAAAATCTTTCGTAGGTTATAAAAGAACATCAGAAACAACGCTTTAATTCATATACCTCATTACGCACTATCTACATACATGTGTTTTTTTAATAAAGCATATGTCACTACAGTTAAAATATTAATTTCACTAAATCAAAAGAAATATGTTTTTTTACATTTTATCAACTTAAATTGTATATCCCCACTTGTTTCAGTTGTAAACCGTTATCTTAAAAAATATCAGAGGAAACGTTTCTTATTTACCAAGTAATAGATGAAAACCATCAGTAAATTAAACTTTTGTTCCCCCTTTTTCACTCATTTCTTTCATATTTTATAATCGTTTAACAAATAACATTTAACACACATCTTAGCTGTACACTTAATATTATTTATCTATGTATTTACGAGAATATCAAAATTAGTTATCTAATATTTTTTAATAGTAGCGCAAATATTAATCAGTATGTAATAGCCCACTTGAGTTCAAATAAATGAAGTAATAATAGATTTATTTTTAAATAATAGTCAATTATAGTAATGAATACTACTTAACGTAGTTGACCAATATAAAAAATTGACCTTTTTCTATGATATCGTACTCCTTTAAATAAATGAGATGTTCATGAAAAAAAATTTCGAGCAAGCTAAAAGACACATTTACAAAGAAGTCATTGATCAAAGAAGAAATAAAATATTACATTTTTTAAAGGAGTGCGTAAATTTTTTTTTAAATTCTAAGCAATGCTGAAGTTCATATTCTGAACAGAATATTAAACTTAAAAGATTTCTAGCTCGATTAGTTTATAATTATCAGTACAGTTATTTACATAAGTTTTCTGAAAACTCTGTTCATATTTTAATACACTAGATTATCTAGACTCGCTGAATTATTATAACGAATTCAGAAGCACGTAAAAAATAACTTAGTGTTACCATAAATGTGAGAGTTTTTTAACCCACGTTTCAGTCAAATTTCTGAAAGAGAATGACAGTTCTACAAGTAAATGAATGATTTAGGTTTTGTAATGCAAGCAAGTCTTATGATACTTAAACTACAGCAATTATTTCCCAAGAAATATTATCCTTACACAGCTTCGCTTGCAGTCTAATATGACGCCATTTTCTAGAGGAAGACATTTCTCAAGTTACGTATTTCCACCAAAAGGATCTCAAAGGGATTATTCACTACACATCCCATTAAAATATATTACAATCCAAGTCACAATGTCCGATATCAGAAATTTAAGCAAGAATAGCGCGCGGGATAACTTAAAACGATAAATACGAAATAGATAATACGTTAGTTTTAAATGTAGCAGATTTTATGAAATTGAAAGAAAAGCAGAGCTTGACAAGAAACATTTTGAAAGATATAGTTACACACTACCGAAAATAAACGCGAATTATAGAATAAAAAACCGCAACGGAAGGAAAACAATATGCTTGTTACATAAAGCTTACTTTCATCATGTTGAATTATTATCTGACCGGGTGATGGAATGCAATAACAATAGAAGTCGGAAGTAAAAGAAAAACAGTCATGAAGAATGAAATTTATTGCAAAAATAGAGTAATTTTAGGTAATTATATTCTTTTTTTTAATGAAATGCTTAATTTGATAATTCTGCTTCACTTTATAAATTTAATGATTTCAATGATTTTTTTTTTAAATTTTAATAAGTGATCTACTAATTCCTGACAACCTTTTTTAAAAATAACTCTGGAGCATTATGCGTTAATGGTACTCGTGAATGAAACTGTTCAAGAAGACTAAATGTTGCATAATTCCAATACTGATTTATGTAGGAGACGGTAAATATTTTGAAATTAAAAGATTTACACAGAAGGCAAAGATCTCGGAAAATGTCAATAAATCAGCTCATTTGCAGAGAAACGTTAAATTTCTAAAAATTATCTTATTAAAATCAAATAGAAGTTTTATTTTGAGGAGAGCATTCCTGTGAATATATCCAATCACTCACTTTCAAGTTTTCTAAACTTATTCACATTTTCGTTTTTCGTTACAAATCTTGATGAAGCCCACTCCAATTAAGAGAGTAAATAAAAACTTAAGTCCACATCGTACTTACATTTTCACAGCATAACATACAAGTTTTACTGCAATTAGAATATAATGATACTTATTATCTTACTTTTTAATATAAGCTGAACTGTTTTGAATCATGACAGCCTATCCAGAATCTGAGAATTAGTCGGTAACTGTCCAAAGAGTCCTAAGGTAAATGTTTAGTTAAACATTTGCTACGTTTATGTTTAGATTGCATTTTATATACCAAAGATCTGGTCCAATTAAAATAATGTAGAATATTCATATTTTCTTTTATAACAAAAAATAAAATGAACCTCAAATCATTCGTCGTTATCATTTAGTAAAACAGATATAAACAAACTCTTAAAACAATGCGTTTATAACATATATTTAACGTCTGAAGCAAGTAACATATTAAACCGGTTTTAAATGGTATCATAAATACATAAAATTCAATTTTATCATCTTTAATGCAATCAAAATTTCGTTTTAGTTATGCTTAAACATACAATTATTTTATATATTAAGGGAATTCCCCTTTAACTATAATTAAGAATATTATTTTATTTATTGGATGGAATGCGTTTGAAATTTATTTTTATATTGAAAATATAAAAACCGAAATTTAAGAAGTTTCGGAAGACACGAATATAATGAAATATATTTCGTACTTATTGACGTACTAGTACACAAACATAGGTGGCTAGTCAGAGCGTTGTAATGCAGTTCACTAACAAACAATATCTTAACCTTTAATAAATTAATTAATATGAAAATGTTTTATAAAATATTATTTTGGTACCACAACAGAACAAATTTTAATATATTAAAAAAATAGAATAATTGATTTTGGAACAGTAACGAAATTCATCGTTAAATAAAACCTGATCTTAAGTTTCATAATAAATATATAAAATAATTGATTTATCAAGCCTTTTTTTCTAGAAAAAAAAACAAAATTAAAGACTAAAAGGATTGGATGGAGCTCAGAAGTAACAATGCTTTATGACGTTAGGCTTGTAATTTTATCAGCTTGTGCCGAGGGGAAATGAGCAATTGCGTTTCCAGCCGACAGGATGCAAGCAAAAAAGCTCTCTGTCTTGTTTAATAGCTTGTTTAGCACAATCAGACGTGAGGCATCACTGAAACGATCTAACCAGTAGTCTTGTTCCAACTGCGGTTACTCATAACCGATTTAAAATAGCCTTTAACTAATGGAATTTTCTGCTTCGTTGCGATTATTTTGCTAGAGGAAGGTTTTTCAAAGACGTAATATTGCCCTTATAAAGAATTGTTTTTTTTTTAATTTTTACAAAGTGGAATTACGTCTAATAGATTTCTAATCTTGCGACATTTAAAATTAAGTAATTTCAACAACAGATCAAGTTTTGTATGATAATAAAGATCATAGACCGCTTTTTCTATTGTATATATGGTAACAGCGTTTCTCAACCTTTCATTATTTGCGACCCAATTTTCAATCATAATTTTCATCGCGCTTTCCCCCTCTCATACAATAGCAATGTATTTAATAATAATAATTTATTTTGAGTTTTTTGACGCTAAAGCTACACTACGACCTTAATTACAAACCTTAAAAATTACCAAAAGTAAGTAAATTTATTGATATTTGGCAAAACCGATCCGCTGTATTGACAAAACCAGAATCGATGCCTCTCTATTGCTCTGTCTTACGTCCACCATATCGGACATTCTCGCGACTTCGCGAGAAGCTCCGATTTTTCCCGAACAAATCGGAATGGAATTCCGATTCCGGAATGGAATGGACCATTCTGGAATGGAATGGACCATTCTGGAATGGTCTATGCGACAGTCTGCGCAAATGTGAATAAATACTGCACCTCGTTCAATTCCACCAGTCTCAGTAGAGTCGATCCTTCTATCGCTATCGAATATATCGTGAATGTATATATTGTAATTCGCGTGTTAATTGCAGTTCAAATTATTAAATAATCATGGCAGTAGATTTATACAGAATCATGGATAAATTTTTAAGTTGGCTTAAGCGAGCATTGGCCGATAGTGAAGCATCAAGTGAAGTAAAAAGACCCCTATATGTCATTTGCTCAAAAGTTTTGGCAGAAGACAGCGAGAAACCTAATAAACTTAAACGAAATTTGGAATCGCTTCGTAGAGAGTACGTTAACAAACCCCGAGAATTCTTTGAATTATAATTAAATCATGTAAAAAGCAAACATCATTTGTTTAAAAAAACTCTGTCTCTGAATGAAAAAGCTTTACTTGACTATTACAAAGTTTCATATAAAATAGCCATATGTATAAAGCCTCACACCATTGGTGAAGAGCTTATTTTTCCAGCTGCAATTGAGATTGTGGAAACTATGTTTGGAGATAATTTTGGCAAACAATTGCAGTCTATATCTTTATCAAATGATACTGTTGCCCGTCAAATTGGTGATATAGCTGAAGTTATACAGCATCAGCTTTTCGGAAAGTTGTGTGACAAATTGTTTTAAATTCAGCTTGATGAGGCAACAGATAGGAATAAAGATGCTCATTTCATTGCCTATGTTCGATTTTGTGATCGTATGTCAGCAGTAGAAGAACTACTTTTCTGCAAACCAACAGAACTCAAAGCAACAACACTCGCATTATTTTCTATCTTAACTGATTTTATAGACAAAACAAACATAAAGTAGAAAAATTACGTCGGAATACGCACCGATGGTGCTCGTTCAATGTCTGGAAGATTCCAAAGTACACAAGCACTTGTGAAACAAAAATCTCCACAGTGTGACTGGACATATTGCATTATTCACAGAGAAGCTCTGACTTCCAAAGAAATGATTCCTGGTCTGAATATTGTGCTAACGACGGTTGTAACCGTAGTAAATTATATAAAAATGAGACCTCTAAATACAAGAATCTTTTCTGCACTTTGTAAAGACATGGATGCAGTACATCATGGGTTCAGCGTTACTATTCTATTTCGAGGTAAGATGATTAAAACGTAGGAAATATTTTGCAACGTGTTTATGAATTAAGAGATGAAATTTATTCTGGATGAAGAAATTCGAGCGGAAGCCGAGAAGTCTCGATAAGGTTATTTGTGATGGAATTGATCTACTTGGTCGACGTATTCGAGAAATTATATACCTTGAATCTTCAACTCCAAGGAGCAAATACACATACTTCAGGTACGAGTGATAAAGTTAATGCTTTTTGTAGGAAATTTGAATTGTGGAACAGAAATTTAAAGCAAAAAACCCTAGGAATGTTTGCAAATGTGGATGAATGTGTTAAAAGTTACAAGCCTGAAGAACAGCATGTGAAATTGTTTTTCAAACCATTGAAAATCATTTAGCCATGGTGACAAAGAATTTTGAAAGTATTTTCTTGCTGACGACAACTTGGTAGCAAGTTGCAAGTGGGCTAGGGATCCATTTTAAAATACTCCCGAAGGGCTCTCAACTGCCGAAGAAGAAATCTTCATAGACTTCACGGCAACTGGTGAAATTAAAAGACAATTTAGAAATCAAAAGATAATCACTCTTTGAATTTTGAGTAGGGGTGGATGATGTGTTTTCTGCACTGAAAACAAGAGCATCTCGTATACTATTACCATTTTCTACATTCTATCTTTACGAAAACAAATTTTCTGCGATGGCTGCTTTGAAGCCAAAATATAGATCTCAACGAAATATATAAAAAGCACTCAGAGTGTCTACTTATAATATTAAACCTTCCTTCCAAAAAGTTTGCTTTGCAAGACAGGACCAAGGAAGTAACTGCTAATTATTAAACTTGTTTTTAATTTAGTATTGATAATTTAATTATTAAATAAATTTTTCAGTACTGATACAATCCTATTAATAAGTATATTATATCAGTGTAAATAGGTATTTTATTATTTATTATGCCAATATGTATGTATTTTTTTGGTTCTGCTTTCCTTTCAGAAAATTAATAAATTTTTTAATAATAATTTCTTTTCGATATGCTCACACGCTCCCTATTTAGTGTTATCACGCCCCCCAGGGGGGTGCGGCCCACAGGTTGAGAAACACTGTGCATTATTATCCTACGGAATGGAAGTACCGTGTTTCATACTCACTTAGATGCTTGTTTAGAAACTACCAAATAAAATGGACTTCATAAGAAATATTTGGTACTATTAATGAAATCAGAGAATGTTCAACAAAAAATTATTTTTTAATAAGTACTAAAATGATTCTTGATGAAAACTTTAAGGAAAATCAGATTCAAGAAATTATAAATATAATTTACAATTCATTGGAACATAGCCTCATCAAAAGATTAGAAATAAAAGAATTTAGGTTTATAATTTAAATTTAAAAAAACCTACAACATTTCACCAGAATTCTACATTTCTAGTTGTTTGTTAATTTATTCCAACTTTTAAAATTTTCCTTAAATTTCTAAGACAACTTACAAGTTATATATCGCAGGATATTTAACTTTCTGAAATACCATACAAATTAAAATAATATGTTTATATATATAGCATATATTTCTTTTTAACCAAGTTATTTATTAGTATTATTTTGAATAGTAAGTGAGGAGAATGTAACGTTGATTTAATTTAAGAAATATAAATAAATAAAAAGAAAATTAATTTTGAAAAATATGGCATTTTGTTTATATGTAGTTCATTCATGCTATCAACACTAAGTAAACTAATTCAAAGTACAGTTGAATAAAGTCTGTTATTGCACTGACGTTTAACAATTAAAAAAAAAACAATAAATTATTCAGAACAATAGTATAACCAACAAGACTTATTTCTTATCGCACTATTAATGTTTTCTTATGTACTTTTTTATTAAAATGATAATTGGTATATCATGTCTATTTTATAAACTAATAGGTTTTTTCACCGATTAAACGAAGTCTTTTTTAACCAAAATAAAAAAACTGCACAGTTGTAGGATTGTTTCTCATCAGAAATACAATGTTAGCGATTATAAATATTCTATCGTTTATAGGAAACGTAAACAGTACCAACCGTAACGGTAAGAGATATTTTTATATAAATTAAGCTTAAAATTTATTACCCTTAACATACCATGGGCCATGGAGATGATTTATTTCATAATTTTTGTAAAATTTTTATATTATTATATACTACGGCGTCAAGGAGAGCCATAACTTTCACAGGTTTATTTTATAAACCTAATAATAAACGTTCAAAACAAAAAAACGCTATTTTCGGAAACAAAATTTTACAAAAGTATTTTAATTGGTTTTTAATTTTTGTTTTTTGAAGTCAACAGATTAGTAAGTTGGTGGTAATGATTTTTTTCTTTTAAATTGGACGCCGATTTCTAAAGTCAAAATTTTAGGAATGGAGGAAGGAAGTTTTAAGTAAGCATACTTAAAAAAATTACATAACAATGTAATTTTTTTAAGGTTTTTTTTTTTTTTAAATTCAGTACTTTGAATACCATAATAAGAACAGATATAATTCATTACATTAGATTCATATTAAATCTACCACCAAATGAACTAAGTCAAGTATAGCAAGTCAACTATGCGATGATGACAAGAAGGTTAAAATAATCTTCATAACGTGTGTGAACGAAGTATAACTTTTCGTTATAAAACCTTCGGAATTTGCTGATACAACTTAACATTCGATGTAATTTTTATTTTGTAACTATACAGCTAATTAAAAGATTATAATTATAAAATAAATATTTTATTTTAATCAACATAAACATTAAGATTCTAATAAACATTATAAATTACACAATCGCTTTAAGAAAAGGAAGGTGTATCACTCAAAGTATAATAAAAGGAACAGCTCCAGCAGTTGGTATAATAATAATTCATTTCACTTTTATTTTATCTTAAATGGCATTGCATAAGGTGCTTTCCTATTTAATCCAAGCAACTAAAATTTCTACCGATACATTAGACCTAATTTGTAATCAAGCTTAAGGTTGCAATAGAGTTAATGCGAACTCCAGGTGCACAATGTGAAGTCTACGAACTAAACCCGTGATTTATTGTAAGTTCTCTACTTATTTCAAATATAAAATGAAACGATCGTAGAACAAAAAAAAAAGTTTTTTTAATGTTTTAAAGCTTGAATTAATTAAAATTAAACACGTAGAAGAAACACGTTTGACTTTTTTTCTAAAAACAATTTACTCCTTGAAATAGTAAACGTCTTAAACAGTGTGCATTTGCGCACAAAATTTTTGGGTGTTAATGTACTTTTTTTTTAATACATTTGGGCAAATATTTTTATATATTTGCAACTGTATGCAATTCAGTCAAATAATAATAAAAAACTGAAAATTTAACTTTATCTTTTAAAAATGTAGTATTCCAAAAATGTTTTTAGAATGCATAACTTTGTCTTGAATTTCACTAAATTACTAAAAAAAGTTTTTTTTTTATTAAATATTAGTCGTAATCCTTTAGTCGTAAACCTTTTACAACTTTAGACTTTTTGTTTGATACACATTTCAAAAGACATTCTTATCCTTGTTATAATGATTAGATCTCAGTATATTATTTTATACGTCTAAACAAAATTAAAACACATTTTGAGCAGTTATTTTTATTCTAAATGATTATGTTTATTCAGTTTTTTCAAGGAATTTGTTATGTGTCAAAATTATCTCAACGTGATTGCGTTACTATAAAAGAAATATGAGAATTTTCTTATTTTTTCCGTTGGAGACAGGCATCAAACTTCCAGTTCAATTTTCTGTTTTATTTTATTATTATATTCTTAAATGTTAAAATAATAATAAATTTTTGAATAAGCTATATTGAAAGTAAAATTTTAATTAAAATAAATGTCTCATAAAATTGAATTTTTTTTTATTATGAAAGATCGGGCTTCAACACCTATGGTTGATTAGACCGGTGGAAATTGGTAGCGTATGAAAGTAAATAAAGATGCCTGACCGTGATTCAAACCTAGGACCTCCGCACGAAATGCCGAGATGCAACCTACTCAGCCACAGGGGTCGGCAATTTCTCTTTTAATGACAAATAATAAAGTTGTTTCTTTCAAAGTAATTATACAGTACATTATTTATTAGCAGAGACATAACTAGTAAATAAATTCATTCGGTGTATACGTGATAAATCCCTGTTAATTGTTTAATTGAGCCGATAACTGACTTGCAGTTATACATTACAATTTCTGAATTTCAAGCAAATTAGCCTAAAGTATTTTGTTTTATACTGAAGAATAGTGTGTCCCGTTGAAACGTAAACTTTATTCAACCAGATTTGGAATAAGTCGCTGCCATGAAAGCCAGTTTCATGCAGACTGCATGAACTTATCTATTTAACTGCATATATACGAAAAATATCTACGACCGTTTCGCCATTTTTCAACAGCTAGTTTTTTTTACTGTCAGCAAAAGACCTACATGAAACTAAATACAGATCAGCATAAACAAGTACTGACACTCACTAACAGTCAGTGCAGTAAATAAAATCGATCAGCCATTTCTAGTGATGCTGATCCAATGTATGTTGACCAACACATACCAAAAAATATTTTGCATTAAAACAATATCCCTCCTAAGCCGAAAGAACTTTCAGTTAAGAGCTCTTCGAATTGAACATCGGCAGACATAAATTTTGTAGGTCAATGCTGTATTATTCAGTGGAAACGTACTATGTATGATCATTTAGACAGTTTTAGTTTAGACAATTTTAATCTTATTAATTTGGTAAACAAACGTCAAGAAATATACTTAATCTCAAAAATCATTTACCTATAAAAATAAAACATTCGCAAATATTTCCTCAAAAACGTAAGGAAATGTCTTATGGACACAAAGTCTTCAATTATTATTTTGGGATTCTAACCAACAAACAACAGACGAGGACCTATAATACTTTTATAACCGAGGCCTTGCGTCTGTCTTTCTAATAACTAAAGACAAACATCTCAATTTAAAATTTTATTTGTTGATCTTGAGCAACAAAACGGTCAACAACAAAATAAACTTTCACGTTTTGCTTGTTGTAAAGTTACTTCTTTGATTAGTAAAATTCTAAATTTGAAAATGAAAAAAAACACAAAATAGACAGTATAGTATTGTTATATTTATCCATAAACTGCAGTTGCTTTAGAAAAATACATAAATTATGAATAAAACATATTACCTGTTCAGTTTTAACTACTAAGAACGCAAGAAGTTTGACCGAAATACACCCGGGAGAAAAGCAGGAGTTTACATTTTATAAAGTACCTCACTATCAATATTAGTTCCTATAAACAATTTTACCACTTTTTTCTTTTTACGTCATTATAGGTACACATTTATAAAATAAGTTATAGGCTAAAATAATGTACGTCTGATAAATAATTCTAAAGAGTTTCTTTTTTTGCTTATGTAATGTAATTAAGATTGAAGTAATATATATTCAAAATACGTTCAGTATCGTAAAATAATATCAGCTGCATTAGATACTTCACGTACAAAGAGCTAATTCACTCATGGCATATAATATACGTTTGATTCATATTGTGATGTCAATTTTATCGTTTTTATTTTATTGTTATGTCATTATAATAAAATTCTTTAAAAGATATATCATAAAAACAATTTAGTATTACTTATGGAACGTTATATACATTACTGGAGAACCGTAGTTTAATCTTAAAATTAAAAAAATTGACTAATCTTCGAATTAAGTTCGTATTATTATCCTACAAACAAACTGAAGAAGACGGGCACTATTCCGTCTTAGTGTCTAGACACTATAGACTGTCATAGACTATAGATTATGCTTGAGATTAGAGCCAACACGTATTACAGTACTTACTGTGCGTCTACCCTAATTTCTTATCTCTTCAAATTTTATTAGTTGCTAGCTCAATCAATGTTTAAAATTAGGAAAAGATAATCTCAGTAGAATTTACAAACTTTCAGATATACCATATTAATTTCATACAGATTATCTGAAGCCGAATAATATTCATAAAGAAAATAATTCATAAAACGTAAACAATGATTAGTACTTAAACAAACCATGAACCCGAATTCATGAAGAATACTATTAAAATTTCTAGATATTACCTCAAATCATAAGAATATGTGCAAGAGGATATTCAAATACAATAATTCAAAAAACCTTCAGTAAGTGTCTAAAATCGTTTTTTTGAAGTTGATAAAAAACGAATAAGAACATACAAAAAGAACGAGTTATTATGCTATAGTACTATTTATGATTTCATCTAAAAGTAAAATTAATCCTGATCATATAGGATCTCTTTTGTTTTTCTATACGGTACTCTTCAAAATAGTTAATTTAATCAAATAGCCCAAAGCTTGTAAAGGGCAGATAATGTTCTTCATTATACAGGAAGAAATCCATGTGCTATTTATTCTGTTCTTCAAACAGAGTAGAAAAAATATTACAATGAATTACGATGACATTATTGTAGATTATCCTTTAAGTTATTTTACATATGTATCTGCTATACACTACAAATATAAGAAATATTCTCAATATCTACTCGTAAAATCTAGAATATCTAACAGGATAAAAAATATAAAAGTTGCTCGGCATAATAACTAGTAAAAAACGATCACTTAAATAGCAAGTAGCAAAATACTCACCGAGACAATTAATTAACTATAAGCTACTAATAAGTAAGTGAATAAATAAAAAATAACGAAACGAAAAAAAAATAAAAATACTGTTCATTACTTCGATTTCTTTACTATTACAGACATAATGAAGGGATATGTTCATATAAGTTACAGCAGTGAAAATCAAACCGAGCAAACGTGTTCTCACAGTTAAATATTATTACAAGAAAATAATTATGTGACTGAAATATTTTCGTTTAAGTATTTTTACTTATGTTCGCATCTATATTTGTTTTATCTAAACAATTTGTTTTTAATGCAAACAAGGATGAAATTATATAAAACTGGAGGCTTTTATTTTTATTTTACATTTGAAAATGCATTACTAAGTTTAAAAAAATTATACTAACAGTAACAGTTGCAGAGTACTCATATAATAAAGAATTTAAATGCATACCGAAAGTTTGATTTTAATTTCTGATATGCTTACACTGGAAACAGTTCTACTCCAACAGACAAATACTGAAAATTACTTTCGTACTTCAGTAATCACCATGAAATGAAAAAATCTACCGATTCTGGTCGAAATCACGTCAAATTTACAACAAATTCCACCTATAACAATCAAATCACTTTCCTTATTACTCATGACGGATGAGTATGCAATCGGTAGAATACATATATTTTTTTAGGGGGTTAATCGGTTGAATTTCTCACCGATTTTCAACCACAAAAAATCTCTAACATTATCTGTTTCATATATTTTTGCCAGTAGTATCACCCACTACATCCATTAATACATGGCTCATCATTCTTTTCCATCTTTATACAAGATCCTGTAACAATCTTCACTCTCCTCCAATCCTCGCAAGTTTTTTTGTTTCATACTTTATGAACTTAAGTAATTTTTCATTTTCTTGTAAGGCTAAGTTTCAAAAGCTTCTACTCTATGATTTTCTGAATTATCTGTTGTTCACGTTTTTTTATTATACAGCCTTATAAGTATATATTATACTTCATAGAATTTCTTTCCAATTTCACTTTCTACTTGATTCCAACAAATTTCTTTCCTGCATAACAGTTTTCGTGGCTTGAATGGCTTAATTTACAATACTTGACGTTACTTTAAGGCTTTTCTTTCCACTAACATTAAGAGTAGTGCTCTCTTTTCATTTATTTCTGTCAGCTCTTGTTTTCTACAGGTGATTCAAAGAAACGGGAAATTTTGAAAGTTGTGTTGGTAGCCGTGGGCGATTGGTACCACTTGATAAGTGGTGCTAGCCTCTTTAACTTAACCTGCCATTTAGTTATCATGGATCCTCTGGTGCGCAACGTGCATTTGCTATCAAATCGTGGGAGCGCGTAGAGAATTTCGCCGTCATTTTAATCTGGGACGGCACGACCGTGTTCCATCAGCACATGCAATTAAAGCATGGATATCTAATTTTGAGGAAACTGGTTCGGCAATGAAAAAGAAACGAAAAGAAAAGTATATTTCTCGTCAACCCAACTGATTCATGTTATCCTTCTCCATATTAACATCAATAAAATATTAATTATCGATATATAGCCCAGCACTGTCTATTCATCGAAATTATTTAATCGGCGTTACTCAAGAATGATCAGGCAGGTAATAAATGAAATGGTAACAGTAATTTTAACTGGACGTAAAAAGTATTCAGAAAAAATATATAAAAATTTATTATTGTAAAATTATTTTTTTAGCCTATTTATTTAAAGGTAAAAGATTGATAAAAGTTGCTTCAGAAGTATATAACCATGTAAACTTTACCTAATATAACATTAACATTGCTCAAAATTGGAGCTATATTTCCATTCAACATACTAGTTGGGATAATCGGATTTTCATCTTTTAAATTCGCGAATAGCTCCTAGCTTAAAATACTATTATAATCATTACTCGTAATTATATTCAACCTTTAATACAGTCTTATTTATTAATTTATGTAGCACGAATTCGTAATATGTTGACTGGAAACAATAAAATAAAAACGTAATTTTAGAGTCAGATTCATTCGATTAATAATAAAAGAAATAATTTCAAATATACTTTAATTCATCGGTGCTAATATATGTGTAAGGAACCTTCACCAAAAATCAATAAATATATTCCCAAGATTGTCTTTTTTTTAAGCACTTCACAATCTTATATTCAATAAACCAAATATGCTATATAGAAATAAATCCGAGGGGAGGCAGGCTAACTATAATATAATAAATATTTTTTCATAATTTTTATCTCTACATTTAGCATTTCAGTTTTCATTTTTATATTTCATGTATATTAAATCTTATTTCCAGCGCTTTAATTTTTTTTTAAGATGTTCGATCAATTTTAATAATTTTTTGTTTTAAATATTAATAAAGTTATTTTTTTTAATAATAAGATTCAGAACATTCTCCATAGGAAAAAATTATAAAAATTTTTCTTCATGGATTAATGAATTTTTGGAAGGTAAATTTGAAAAATTGAAATACATTTTAACTTCCCTAAAACCAGTTTTCATTAGTGTTTCATTAACTATTACTTCTTATTAAATTATAGTAGTAGTAAGTGGAAAATTAATTAAAATTCAACTTTTTAAGTATAATATGACTGCATGGTCACTGTCTTTTTGTATTTTTTTAATGTTCAAAAAATTTTATTTTTAATGGCAGAAGTGCACTGGTAATCTGGCTAGGTAAGAATCTACATCAAATATATAATGGTCTTTAAATTAATAACATCAACCATTTTAGATCTTTTTATAATCTCCGGATTTAAGATTTCTTTTTTTTCATTAACTGTCAAAACAAAAAAAAAACAAAAAACGGAAAAAACAAAAAAAAGCACAATACAAGCCTCTGAAAAAGAACGCCATTATACCGTAACACCACGTAAGATTTATTGAAATTAATAAAATAGTTTAAAATCTAAAGGTTATACATTTTCATTCGCTTTTTAAAAAATAATAACTGTTACAGATTTATTATAATTAGTAATATTGCTTGCCTTATGTTAAAGTTTAATATACAAAAACGTTTAAAATTAAAACTGAGAATCCCTAATGGTGAGAATTTATTAGTAAAAAGTATTCCCAGTGTCCTTTTTTGTAATATTATAAATTTATATGCTCTTCCACGTTCTTTAAAAATACTGAACGGTAACATACAAAAAGTATAAAACTCAATAAAATTGATTGAACTCTTCGAACTTCATCTAATTATCCAAATTTGACTCACGAGTGAGTATGATTCTGATACATCGAAAATGAAGTTTTAACATATTCATTAGACTCAAATTGATCAGAATCTGTTAAAACATTACAACAGAATATTCACGAGCAATTTTCACTAAGACCAAACATTTAGTATTATTATCAGATTAAAAATAGATATGAGAATTGCATAATATGGAAAGTACTTACTGCGCTTAATATAGAATGTACTTAAGAACAAATGCATACAACGATATATATTTATAAATCATTTATTAAAACATAATTTAATGGCGTTTAAGTAAATAATCTTCTCAATACAGATCACATGCGAAACATCTTACTTCGCGGGCCGGAAGTTACACATGATTTGATATAAATGGTACATAAACGAAGAATTGCTTAATTTTATACCAAAGTTTTGAAAATGACAGGAATGGAAAACACCAGTACAAAATCAACATAACACCAAATTGAGATTATGTTGTCTATTGCCGACTTTAAATTGTTCGTAAATGAAAAACGACACATTCAACCTTTCATAAAATCTTCACATACACAACTTTAAATACTACTATATCATACCTAAATTTCAATGAAATTGATTTAGTAGTTTTGGAAATTTTCGAATCACAAATTTTATACATATTCAAATTTTATATATACATATATATATATATATATATATATACTAGGAAAAAGGCAAGCCTGTGGCCTGCCGCGAAAATGTTACATGGTTTATGTTTCATTAAATATGATTTTTTACAGTTTTTGCTAATTTTAACTAAATAACGTTCATGAATTTAGCGTACTAATAACAATTTTTTTTACAAGAAAAAGCTTCAAAATCTTTAACACTTTTAAAGTTTCTTGTGTTATGATTTTTAACACAAAACTCTAACCACAATATTTTCCTTTTTTATCCCCAAAACACAAATATTTTAGATAAATCATTCGTATCAAGAAGAATAAATCGTTCTAGAAGAATAAATTGTTCTAGCGCTGCGCGCAGCCGCCCGACGCACCAATAGCAGTTAAAATAAAAATGTGAGCACATGCAACAAACAAACTCACGCACCATCCTTTGTAATGGGAGAAATATGTATATATTTCTCCCATTACAAAGGATATTTTCCCTTATATTTCCTGATATAATATATGTCAATTCCCTTATATAAGGGAAATGACATTCCCTATATAAGGAAATTACATTTTAAATGAATGTCATTTTTGTACTCCTCATACCTCAAAACGTAAAGAAATTCAATCTAACTCAATCCCTCCACCGTAATCAAACGTGCAACCAAAACTAATACCATACGTTTCTTGGAAAAATCGGTAAAAAGGAAATCTGAAATTCTGTAGACTAAGTCGAATAGTAATTAGCATTTTTAGAAAACATTTCGGAAATTGTTTCACATTTCTTACAGTCCCATGATACCTAAAAAAATTGAGTCCTTATCCTGTGCAGCAATCCTCTGGACATTTTTTTGTTTCTAATCTTCTCCATTTCCATCAGAGAGCCTTTTCTTGAATCATCTTGAACCATTTAACCTATCATTAAAAGGAAATGAATAATTGAAAGTATAAATTTTAATACGACTAAGTTATTGAATAAACATTTTTATTACCCATAATTGAAAATAAGTTTACATCGATAAACTTGCAAATTTATAGATGATATTTTATAATATATGTTTTTTTTATGTAAAATTACAGTAACGCCTGTTTTCATTGTTGTTATAATCTGTAGAAATATATTTTCTAAAATGAATTTAGATTAGTAATATTATTTTTAAATGTACGAAAGTAACACAGTCGGACCTTTTATTAAGAATTAGCTAATTTAATTAAATTGTTTATATTTTGTAGGATGATAGTTGGACTACTGCCAGAACTAGTAAACTGTTGACGACTTCTCCGTTACACTTCCTGGCAGATATTAACTGTCATGCCAAATCCCCTGTCGCTACCCACTAACTAGTACAAGACGAAAACATAACGTTTTATTGTCTGGTAAGAAACATAGAATAAGTAAGAATATTAATCTGAAAAAGGTTAATACTTAATGACGAAATCAGATCGAGTATTAAGGTGATTTTATTATGAGGAATAAATTATAAACTGTAGCATATTTAAAAAATATTTAACTCATGAAAGACCATTATATTAAAGATGATTCTTCTTCATTATGCAAACAACAAGCACTAGTAAATATAACCTAATGAATAATCCTTCACTAATCATCTTACTTCGTACGTGCGTGCATGAACAAGTAATTGTGCTTGAACACATCAATCTGTACCGTCTCTTTATTATAGATGTTGTCTAGAGCCTAACAACTCGTCTCAAATAGGTTAAAAATGTAACAAGGTTTTTCAATTTCCATTTCCTTTACTGAAAATTTATTTCCTTAAGCCCACTTCAGAAAATCAATCATAAAAAAAACATTTTCCTTTTTCAGTAATTTTTTTCTACTTCTATATTTTAGCGTCTTTGTGAAACGCACAACATATTAATATATTATATTATATATATATATTATTTTTCACTAGTTAAACCGAGTGCAATATACACATTAGGAAAATAAAATATTATCTACTAGTTCCACATCGCAGCTTTGCCCGCGCTATACTCGTATGGTTACTTGCCTTTCCCGTAGCGGTAAATCTTTGTATTTTATATTTATTAGTCAGGTAACCGAAGGCAGGTGCAGCCACAGCGTCGTATACCATCGCACCCCTTCAAAAAATATGAATTAAAAACCCCCGAAAATGGTTATTACATATTTATTTGAAGAGTATTTGCAAGCCCAAATCTCGTTTACTGAACATCTCATTTACTATGGTAGGAATTGGGAAAATTCAGAATCATTGTTCAAATTTTTTTACGTTTCTTCATCCCCTTTCAAGGTCGCATTTCAAAAATCTAGAAATTGGTTTATTGACATGAAGATTAAACTCATAAAAAATCAGGTTGATTTCTTCATTTGTTACCAAGAAATTTAAAAAAACATGATTTCAAAAAATATTTAAAAATCAATTTTAACCCTTAAAACTCTAGAAAAAGATCTAGAAATTGTTTGTTAGATGTTCATAATCAATCAGGTCAAACCCAACTTACACAGTGATAGACAATCACGGTTCAAAATCCATTAATTCAATTCATTAAAGTTTGGGCTTCAACCGGCAAATCTCCACTAATATAAATATATAATTTTCCCAGATGAAATATAGATAGGTTTCTTTATTTAATGTAATAATTTAATTGTATTATTAAATAATATTATTCACTCGATTTTTTTTAATCGTTCAGTTCAAACCCTGTTCACAGTTCATTAATTCAATTATTGAACGTTTTTGCTTCAACGGACAAACCTCCACTACTAAAAATACATATATATTTTTTTTCGAAATGAAATATACCCAAACACCTTTTCAGTTATGTCAAGAAACATGGAAAAAATTTAGTAGCAATAGATTGGATAGCTTTTTCGTTTATCCCGAACAAACCAAAATTTCTTTTCTCTTTATGTAATAATATAGATACATATAAAACAACATGTTGTGACTGATTCTGAATCAACGCCCAGCAAAACTACTGAAGATAATTGATGAAAATTTTTATACACGTCCTTCTTACGGTGTAAAAGTGTTTGGAAATTCTGAGTTTAAAGGGTTAAAATGGAGTAACATTTAAATTTACTATTTTTTAAACTTATCCGTAAAAAAAATCAAAATATCAATTTTATTGTTGGCGTGTTCAATTCTAATGTCGATATCTAAAAACCTATTTTTAGATTTTTTGAAATTCAACCTTGAAATGGGTGATGTAAAGTAAAAATTTTGAACGATTAAACATTTTCTCCATTTCCAACCATAATAAATGAGATTTTCACTAGATTTCGGCTTACGAGAACTCTTCAGATAAATATCTAAAAGCCATTTTCGGTTTTTTTTAATCTCGATTTTTTAAGGGGTGCGACGATGTAAGGCGCGGCGGCTCCACCAACCAAGCCACCACCACAGCAGTGACTATGGCAGTACCATTGCCACTGCATCTTCCTCCGTTTACTTGACTAAATAACATAAAATAAAAAATAAAATTTAATTTAAAAAAATGAGAAACGATGTACGGTCACTTCCTAGCGGTGTACATCGGATAACCCTGAGAACCGGGTAAAATATGTTTTTACCCGTACCAAGGATGGATAACCAGTCGAAACTAATATTTTTAAGATAGAGGCCGATTATTTTTAAACCCGCATTCTTTAGATCACTCAAAGTTTCGGATCCTGTACTGAACAAACTGTTGTTTTGAGAAATTACTGACATATATTTTTGTATTAATTGAACAAGCTTTAATTTTTATCATTATTTTCTCACAAGCTTGAATTTAATTTATAGGAGATTCAGGGGGAAGAGCCCTCTGGCTAGGGAGCGAGGCGAGTCCTGACCTGCTAAATATGCCCTGACGCATCGGGAAACGCAAGTAATCATTTAGCGCTGGCAAAGCCGCGACGTGGATGCTATTATTAATATATATATTTTCATTTGAGAAAAATAAGTAAAAGATGTGCACAATATTAAGATAGTACTATTTCCAAGGTAAGGATATTGTAAGTTATTTAAAAAGATATTTTAAATATCATTATTTCTTTGCAAGTGAGCGTGTTAAAAACAATACACATCCTTATACAATTTCCTTATTTTTTATTTCGACATTTATCTTTACTGTAATAGCAAATATTAGTGTGGTGTGTATATATATATATATATATATATAAATATTATGTATGTTTGCTCCACTGATTAATGTTAAATGATGTAGGCCTAAAAGGAAAAATTTACCGACATGACATTTGAAGGTTTCTAAAAACATTTTACAAATTAAACAGACAAAAGTTTAAAACATGAAATACTGAAACAAGGTAGTTAATCTTTAGAATTAGAAGATCAGGTAGGTGGGGTTAGATTAGAAGACGAGAAAAAGAAATTTGCGGTACAGAAAAGGACAATTATACAGTCTATTCCCGAAGCTGTTCAACTCGCATGTAAAGCAAAAACTAAGCGTTAGTGATTTGGTTGGAAAAATCAATAAAATTCAGAAAATCTTGTTCAGATCCGAGAATAAAACAAGTAAGGGGAGAAAATTGAATCTAACCTTAAAAATTAAGCTGAGTTAAATAATGTTCTTTTCATAGAAACAAAAATCGACTAAGAGAATATATGGAGTATCATGATTATGATATTCACTACGACTAATTAGTCAAGAAAATTCCAATTAGAGAATGAATAAGAATAAAATAAAGTAATGAAGTTTGTTATAAGAAGGACAATAAGGAATTAAATATGAAAAAAGGTAAAATAATGAAGGCTACTAGAAAGTGGATGATTAAGTTAATACCAAAATGTATTTTTTTAGTAAAATTTACAGAAAAGAGAGTATAAAAAAATACTAAACGCCAATTATTAATCTTCAAATAATACTTACATAATATCTTGATTTATGTATTTTTAGTTTTTAACATGTTTTTATGAATTAAAAATAACAGTTATAACTACATAAACAGCTGACTACTTAATAATTACATAATTTAATAATCATTTAGCTTCTTCAGATAAATAATATTACAAGAATATTGATATAGATATTAATATCTGAAGTGCTCTAATACCCGCTTCAGAAACTGTAACTGGTAAAGAACTATACCGCACTTCAGGTCCATTCATAAGTAACCACAAAGAATAATTATATTACTTAAGTAAAGCAATTATTGAAACAAGTAATTAGGTACCGTTTACAGTACATTTTAGGGGAAAATGATAAAATTATAAAGAGAAAAATAAAAATGTTTACCTTTTGCTCAGGTGATCATTTGAATTTACAACAGTTTTTGAGAAAAAGCAAACATTTCAAATAAAGTTTGATCGGTTGAAATTTTTAATATCTTTTTGCAAAAATCTGTGTAAAACCCCAATTAATTAATTTTTTTTCAACTTAAAATTCATAACGAGCTAAACTTGGAACAAAAATTGATAATTTACCTCAGAAAATAAATATACATCTCACAGTGCGGTTTTTTAACGTCCTAAGGACATGTACACTTAAGACAATGATAGTACTACAAAACTAGTATCAGTTCTTATCTAAATGGAAATCACTTCAAAATCCGACTGTTCTATTGTAAATCCGACTTACGTATAACTTCAGTTTTATAAAGTATGATGCTGATAATTTAAAAAATTTAGGTAAACTTAATCTTTAATAAATGTTTTATAATCAATGCAGCTGTTTTCAATTTGCATCATGAGTCTATTTCAATGTTTTGGCTTTTTTTAATTACTACTGTTGGTGAACGTGCATGTGATCATGTATAGGGAAGACATCAATAAAGTTCAAATGGAAAACAGATTGAGAGACTTATAATTGTTATTTCCTTCTCTTTTGATCTGGCTCTTGAATTTATTACAATCTAACCAATTTACAAAGTGAACATAAATTAAGTAAAAAATCTCTCACGTTACATGGATTAAATACAAAATATAATAAAAGAGTTTTGTAAATGAGAAAAATCTATCTCGTTCGGTCGCCTGAAAACATTTGGATTTATTGATTCTATTTATAGGAACTTAATTAAAATTGATTTTTGTTTGAAATGCGTTGTACATATCTGATAAATAACTACAATTCAAAGGCAAAATTTTATCACATTAAACTTCAACAGACAAATTCAGTAAAGTAAATGATGACTGAATAATACAGTCATATTAAAAAATTAATAAATATTGTTAAAAAATATTAAATTTATCAAAAATTACAAGCTGATATACAGCGAATTAATTCTCCTACTATGCAAGTGTTTCTTGAAAAAAGAACTTGAATTACAAATATTACTTTTCTTCGAAAAAGCTTGACAGTATCTATCGCATTTATGTATTTGTTTTTTTTACTTGACATGTGAGTCAAGGCCATTCAGATCTGTGAATTATATAAATTTGCACTTCTGCGTTTGTATTATAGATTTGCGGCCTTACCAATACAATATTAATTATCTCACAAAAAAAACGTTAAATATTTTTTTATAAGTATTATATATATTTTATAAGTATTATCATACTGTTTAAAGACAAATACCCACCGCGCTCGTCGCATAATTCATTAGACATTTACAAAGAATAATAAATCGGTAATTGAATCATTAATACAAGTACTTAAATTATGCAAAATTGAGATTATTTCGAATTGAATTACAATTCATTACGAAATCAAAAAATTTGGGTGTAAACAGGCGCAATTCTCAGATTTAAAAATTGTTATTTTTACAATTTCAGCAATATCTCAGCTGTTTACTAACTAATTTAAACAAATTAAATATAATTTTTCTCACAATAAAAGGTTTAGCATTTTATCTTATAAAACATAATTCGATAAAACTAATAATTACGGAGATATATTGATTAAAAAGTGTTAATAGCCGTCATTTTGGAATTTTCAAACTTATTTATTTTCAGAAAATTTTGTTGGGTATACTCACAGCAAATTCCATTAAAATATTTAAAATCCGTTCTTAAGATATAAATTTTTGTTTAAAAAACGCCAAATGGCGGGTACAAGGAAATGAAGCGAGACAGGGTAATTATCAGAAAGAAGATTTTTGTTTATTTTGATCTGAATCAGTCCTTTAAATTTGGCCAACATCTTCCGGGACACTCTGTATTCCAACAAAGAGAAAAATACGGAACTTTGAAAAAGTGTAAATCATGAATAGTTTTACGTGACATATTTCACTTAAATTCAGAAACACTTCATCTCTAAAAAGCCGCTCATGCAACTAAAAAGAGGATATTAAAACTGTACTTGAATTATGATTAAGTTCTAACAGGGGATTCGGATTTTAACAATAAAACATTCAAAGAAAATTGTAACATAAAACTTACACAGGATGTACTATTCTACTTCCGCCTGTAATCTTAACAAACAGTAGTGTTTAGTCAGAAGTTCAGGAGTTGTAAGAGAGATTATACCTTATTCTATCAGATACTTTTCTCCTTACTTGCCATAGTCACTAGCAAACCCGAAGCGGCTATATTACAGTCGAGAACAACTTCCTATTGCTTCCTTTGTTTTTTATAGCAGATTTTATAGTAGGTAGGAAAAGATTGTTGAATCATGTTGCAAAATATAACTGTATTACTAAAAAAATAAATTCACATTTTTTTATATATATTTTTTTTTACAGTTTTACCTTTAAAAGGAGGAAACAATGTAACCCGATTTAAACAGTACAGTATTTTTTAAGAAAATTCTATTTAATATTTATAAGAGAATTCAATTTTTATATTTATAATATATAAATAATACTTCACTATAAATAAATTAGTTGAGTTACAAAAACCGATTTTCAGTTTAAAAAACCCTATTCAAACTATTCTTTGTTTGAACATCAATTCTAATTTCACGCCAAGGAAACAATTTTCTTTTAGCACATATCCAAACGAAATAAGTAACGGTATGAGTGTCGGAAACGTCATAATTTAAATTATTATCGGCAGAAATATACCTTTGATAAGCCGAGCGTTTATTTATTTTTTTAATCTGATCCCCAGATATTTAAACTTATTTATTTTGAAAGTTTAACTAAATCTATTTATAGCCTACACAGTATAAATCTACGTTAAACACTTGTTACAAGTACTTACAATCCAATTATTAAATACGCTACAGATTTAATTTTAAAAGTGTAATGACCGTATTAGTAATGATTTAATCTTGGTATACTGAGTAGAACGCTGTTTTAAATGTAATTCACTTTACGTGTAACGATAATGTAGAAGTAATTAGTGTTGTTTAACCGTTCGTGGAATTATGCTGCATTAGTACGTAAGAGTCAATAGTATTTATTCATTATACAATTCTATTTTGCAGTGTTTTTTCTACTTCAAAACAAAAGCATTGGAAAAAAATATTTTTATATTTTTACACCTCATGTAAATTAATTCATTAATGCAGTTACCAGGCTCGGAGCTATCTCAGTTTAATGCAGGGATAATCATCACTGTGCGTAAGAACAATACTAACGTTTTAAAATTACTTTATAAATCGTATTTTGTTAAATTTCCTAATACGAAAATTTTTGATAAGATATTTACATTAGATATTTTGATTAGTTTGTAAGCTGTTTGCACCCTGTAATTGCAAACAGCTATTAATTAACTTCAACATTTCAGTTGCCTTTTCGGCAACTAAATCCAAACTACACATTACCTTTAAAATATGAAGGAAATGTAACAGCATACCCTCCTTATCGGCGTACAAGACTAGTTAAAGGAAATAAACAAAACTAAGGTTTTAGTTTTTTTTTAAAGATTTTAAGGGTAATAAGATTTTAGGGATTTTAAGGGAATTGATTCATAAGTTTCGGCTAAAAAAAAATTGGAAATAGTGCCCGAATAATGAATAAGACCCAAATTTCTTAAATACTCTATCGCTATTAAAAATCGACAAAGAAAGTAAATTCATATTTATAACCGATTAAAATAAAAATATTATTAATCGTTTTTGAATCGACCGAGACAGAAAGAGTTATTTTCTAATAATGATAATAATATCAACGTAACAAAAAAATTTTAAATCGATCATAAATTAATTAGACGACGTCCAAAGAGGGTCTGTAATGATGAAGTGCATTAATCACATTTTTTACCAACATTTAAGTTTACACATGAAGTAAATAGCATATGAAACAAAGAGTTGAGAATAATAGAACACACCGTTTGATTATCTTGACAAAACGAGACGAGTCGACATTCACCGTCGAGTGGTTCGATAAACAAGGCCACTAAGCCGACTAGAAGTACGGTGTGCTGTAACCGGTAAGAGTCAACACTCGACCTACCGTTCCGAAGCCACTACCTACAATTAGATAAACTTCAACGTATACGCTTTTAAATTAACAGTACAGTGGAAGTATTGTCTGCAACTACGTTCTCATGTTAACCTACAATCCATACCCATTACTATCAGGAAGAATTCATAAGACAAGAATAGAATTCATTGATAGCTTCCCTCGTTCCCTTTAATCGTAATATAGTGACTAAACAAATTATAGTCAAAAGGCCAATATACATGATTCAGAGCTTTAAATAGCTACAAAATATTTCATCATAAACATTCTTGTTTAATTTACACCAAACTTAGAAAAAATAAATTTTAAAATCCAAAACTTAATATTAAAAAAGGAACATAATAGATATTGATTTTCAAAATATCTACTGTTGATTATAAATTATTTTTATATCAACAACAAAATTAATGAAACAAAATTATATTTTCTGAAATTCATTATTATCGTAATTTACACCTTTAAGATTAAATAATAGTTTTAAAACTGAGAAACAGTAATACCTGGCATACAATACAATAGGCACTAGGTTATTGTATCTGGCACAGATACAATAACAATAGGCAACATCACAGTTAAAGTAACACCATTATCACCGATATAAAATTTTAGTATTCGACTTTTGTCATTTAATAGATTAATTTGGTTTAATTTACGTAGAAGTAATAGCTGGATCTTATCAAGAAGTTACAGCAAAAATTTAATAAGATCTACATATCTAAAAGTTGTGTAACGATTACGGAAAATTGAAAAAATACACATCTCTCATTGAAATTTAATCTGTAGTTTGTTTAAAATACAAGGAAACGTGTAATTATTAAATAATTTAACTTTTTTCATTAAAAGAATTAACCACATTTCACACACACAAATATATCCTGTTCCATAACGCATCCAATTTTCACTATCTATCCAAAAACTCTTTTATAGTTAAAATTTGTTTTTAATATTAATACATAAAGAAATATCAAAAATGTCCAATATATGATGCGATTGTACACAGTGTTGGTGATTTGAAGTAAACCAAAGGAGGAAATCCAGGTTAACAGATGATAATAGAATCTAAAAATCAAAAACATAAAACAGGAAGTGCTTATTTATAGACAAATATCATTCAATGAAACTGTCTTTGTACTTCATAACGCATTAAAAAAGAAAATAATTAAATGGAACAAATTACAGGTACGTTCATTTTTTCATACCGTAATGTTTACTTAAAGATTAATCTTATATACAATTAGAATAATATTCATTCTCTTTATATTTGGAATAATAAAATAATGTTATATAAACCTGAAGGAAATACTTGTAAAGTATAACTAACGATATATGCAAACGAACCTATAAGTGAATTTAATTATTCACAAAAATAAAAATTGTTAATTTAAGTGGTATAGTATGTATAATAAATCACGTCGTAAAACATATGTGAATAATAAAAATAAATTTAAATTACAAATGCAGGTTTATTCATAACTGGTTGAGTGGTGTGTTCAACGTACGAAGAAATAACCGATTTAATTGATTGGTTTCACGAATACAAAATAAAAAAAAAACTGTTGTGAAAATGACCTAGATTAATCAGTTTAAAGAAAAAATTTCTAAAATTATTTACTTATATTAAATACTAATTTAAAAATAAAATACGTGTCATGTATTCAGAAAAAGCTTCGTTTTTTATTACGAATTAATGACCTATTTTAACGCAGATGTATAAGAGCTTCTTAACTAAAATATGTTAGTTTGTTTACAAAATAATAGATATCTTACTTACAGATAGAAGAAGCAGTTGCGGACAACACAAGGTACGTAACCACACACTCCCGTGTTCAACGCGGACTGGTGAGCTCCAGCCGCCTCCGCTGAATGGACGCGTTCGGGAAGTGTCGGGTTCCTTCGTGCAGCCTACCACCATGGTAAAAATTTAAACTGTACGTGTAAAAATTGAGCTTAACTTTTCCTTCCTCAGGTGTTCTGATGGCGAAACGGAATAAATCGATCGTAAACGATTTGTTTGAAAATATTAATACTAGTATTCATCAAACCTAAAGAGATAGTTAAAAAAAAATTAATATTCCTTTTAATACCTTACAACACAGATTACTTAATTCCGTTTTCTTAAATATCTTAACGTATATACGCAGATATAAAAACTAAACATTATTTTTCTCTCATCCATTGATTTAATAAATACATAAAAATACTTCAACGTCAATAATGGCATTGATCAATGAAAATAGTGACATATTGAGAGAAGAAATAAATTATTTTTCTTTCGTAGTTCATTAATTTAATGAAATATTATTAAATGATAATTATTTATCATGTTTGTAAATTACAAACATGATAATTATCGACTTGAAAATTTGATATTCTACAAAAGATCCGACGAAGTGACGGTAAATCAATTAAACATAACTAAACTCTGAATAATAAAAAAATGATAATAAATGAAGCTGTTGTAATAACCATCAGTCACAGATCGCTACCCACACCAAAAAAATCTACTTCATTACATTGATTTTTTAATTATGGGAATAAAATACGACAATCCCAGACACAATAATTCAAACAGTGAACTATTTTTACCCTCCTGTAGGGGTTTGGAATATATTATATTTCAGAATGTCAAGGCTCAGCTAACACACAACAAGAGGGGGTTAAAAGTAAAAAAATATGTATAAATTTAATATCACATACTTGTCTGTCACACTTCGTCGTGACAGTTAAGGTTTCATTCGCTCTCTATTGACAGCAAAGCGAAGGAAATTTTATTTTTATTTTAAAAATTATAATCTTTGATAACAAAGTCACTACAACTTAACATCACTAACGGGTAAGTTTAACATAATTTGTGTTTCATTAAATTAAGAAAAACTTGCACTTCTAGGAATTGCATGTAATTTGTAAATAATTTGATTTAAATTTAATTTCTCTCATGAAAAAAAAAGTTTAACGTGCAATTTTATTAGTAAAAACATTTTTAAATTGTTCTTGTTTTATAAAGCGTTGTTCTTTATAACTACGACAGCTGATAATGTAATTCAATTACTATTAGAACCAAAGATAAATTCTTTAGACTAAGAAAAAGTTTTTTAATATATATCAATGGTATTAATTGGGGTAAAAACCCCTGTTTTTATGTTTGAGGTACAATAATATTGTTGAATGGGTAATAAACAAATAAAACTTTTAAATGAAAGTTGTAGAGAATTTACTTCTGAACAAAATGGTGTAAGATAAGTTGAATAAAATTAGATTCGTATTTTATTTAGACAGTACGCTAGACCAAAGTATATTATAAGTACCAGTTTGTAAAAAACATTCAAAAATGAGCCCGCCAGTTTTAACACATTTCTTGGCACGCTTCTGTACTGTTTTTGTTGCTCTTTTTAATTCTTCAGGGCTGCCCTTAAGTTACTCAGCCGCATTCATAATGTGGACAATTAATTCCTCACGAGGATATATTTGTTTTGTATACAAAACTTTTATCTATCCCGGAAGCAAAAATCTAAACGTGTAAGATCAGACGATCTTGGTGGCCAGGAATCTGGACCTCCACTACCGATCCATTTCTCAGGGAAATGATGGTTATAGAGTGGAAACGGCACAAGAGAACTGGAGAGACGCGCCGTCATGCTGGAAATATACTTTGCGTCTCAGCACTAGAGGAACATCTTCAAGCAGCTGCGGCAATTCTTCTTGAAGAAAGTGCAAGTAGATCTCAGCATTTAACGGCCAGGTAATATGAACGGTCCAAACAACTGATTCTAAAGAAGACCGCACCATACATTGACGCTAAATCGCTGTTGAAAACTGCCTTCCACCGTTTCATGAGAATTTACTTTTGCCTTCGCATGCTCTTTGCGTAAGTTGTTGACGTCATTTCGAGGGAAATTTCCTTCGTTGATAAACAAAACATACTTATAGTTGTCAATTTGCATTCCACCAGTTGTAGAACACCATTCGAAGTGGACCGTCTCCTAGGTGTAGATGTTGAATGGGCTCTTTATGATAAGATAAAACTTGTTTGTTTAAGTGCCCTCCAAACCATAGAATGCGAAACTCCGATCCGCTTAGGAAGACGTCGTGTATTGACGCCTGGACTGCGCTGAATTCTGAACTACATCGATAATAATTTCATCAATAACAGTGTTGTGTTGGACAGGTCGTCTGTAGCTGGTACGAATTCTAGGTAGTGAAGCTGTTTTACGAAAATAGCAAAAAGTCGCGCTAATTGTCTTGAGATCTACAATCATGCGATACGAAAAACGTATTTCATATTCTACTGCAGCAGCTGTAGCATTATCATGACACACATACAAAATTAATACCATATCAGCGTCCCTCTGTTGTAAATAAGTACATCATTACTTCAATGGCAAACCGAACACGATTAAACTAAAAATCATAGAAAACTTTCGCTAACGACAGCACAGTGCACAGTAACAGATATTAGTAATGTATCTTACAATATGATTTAAACACTAACACAGCATTTCGCATTGTTGATCAGCTGTTGTTATTTTATTTCCAACTCTGAAATAATAATTCTTCAAATAATCTATTGTATTTGTTATATATAAAAAAAATATTATTTAAGAAATTTCTATTTATTAACTTTTAATTACAACTGTAATTTCCAGTTTGTGTAATTTCCATTTTTTTAACAGTAAATCTTTTTTTGTAAATTCTTCACATCACCAAAAAAGAATTTGGTTTTTATTGATATTAAATAAGTACTTTTCCGACAAATGTAGTAATGCACTGTTTCTAAATAAAATTAGAATATTTCTAAGTTTTCTTTGTTTTATTCATTTTATATTACATAATTTTGATCAGAATTTAATTTTCTACATATATTATTTAAAATTTTTATGTATTTTTTATGTGCCTGTACGTCAGTACAGGCATCTTTTGACGTCTGTACATAAAATAAAACAGAAGATTTTTTTACCTCAATTTAGTGGGTTTCCCCAAATTTCTCAAAAATTACTGCAGATACGACTCTGGAACTCTTTTATTATATTTTTCAGGTCAAAAATCATAAGGAATAGCCAAGTTTTCCCCTTAATTAAAGTCCTAAAATTGTCAGTACTATCTCATTTTACTGGAGTAGCTGAAATCCGAGCAAAATATTTCACTAGCCGTAATTCGCAAACGATGCATTTTAGGAAATATGTTTATATTAACATTTTCCATTGTTTTCACGAGTAGAAAAGTTTATGAAAGTCCGAAAGGACTTCGTAGTAAATATACTTTGTATATATATTTTTTTTTTTTTTTTGGGTACATTTGTAAAGACTCTCTTCTCTAAAAACTGGTTGAAACTTTAAAATTTAAGTCTGGCTGAGAATCATATTTTTTTTCAAATATGTGGCAAACTAAACAAAAAATATAAATCCTAAAAATAATAATAAAAAAAATGGTGTGAACATCACATGACTTCTTTGTACGCCTATTAAATTACATATACATATTTTTTGCTGCACTTCGTTCAACTTATTTCATTTGAAAGTGAGATACGATCCTCCAATGCTTTAATAAAGTGGACAGTTTCGCAATTGCATTGTGGTGGACACCAGATTCCATCGTATTTTTTGTGGTGTCCGTATCAGCATTTTAAATTAGTTTATATATTAATTTTTTTTTCACGTCGCTCTAGTAGTTGTGTGGTTAAAAATGAGAACGTCTCAGATTCGGAACCATGCACATATCGGTTCGAATCCGCCTTCATATACATATATTCTTTTTTAACATTTTTTTTTTTTAATTTAAATGTACTGATTTATTATTAATTATTAACATCTGCAAAAACTTTTGAATTAAACTGCAAAGGACACAGAATTTTATTTCAACAATCTTACATGATATTAGAGTAGAGTAAAAGCCCCTTATTACTTGTATTACTAGATCACTATTATTCGTATCTTCATGATCTGGTGATTAACAAATGTTTTAGATTTCTGGAGTGTCGTATAAATATAAGTTAATAATAATTAAACAATTCTGTTTAGTGAACACCTGTATATTGGTTACAAATATTAATTTCAACCAAACAGTGTAAAATATTCAGTTTTTATTGTTGGATTATTTGGTAATAATCAAAGATGAAAAAGGAACAATCTTACAGCTAAAAGAAAGATAAGATGAAGAAATATATAAAAAAAGGAAAAAATTTTAAAACTAAAGAAAGATTAAAAAGGAAGAAAATGTTGCAAACAAAGAAAGAATAAAAACATTAAGAGAAAATGATAAATATAAAGAGGAAGAAGATATTAAAAAGAAAGAAAGGATAAAATTATTAAGAGATGATGAATATAAAGAGAGAGCAAATTTGAAAACTCGAGAATGTGTACACAAATTAAGATCGATCAGAATTATATAAAACCAAAGAGTGATTAAATGATTGACAACAAAAAACAAATAAACGAAATGAACATCAACTCCAACTTAGAGAGAATGTTGTCTGACAATATCACAGGAGTAATGAACTAAAAGATAAGATTTTTTTGCAATTTATTAAAGATCGGGCATGTATGCTTTAAAGTATATGTTGTTCTTGTGAGGGTCTGTTTTTCAGTCACTCTGTAGTTAACTTTAAAGAGTTTCTAGAATAATTGAATAAAATTAAACAGAAATAAAACTAGAAAATCTAAAAATAATACTATTCTAAATTACAATATTCAATTAAAATTAAATATCAGATGTTTCACCAACTCTATTACGTACTCGTATAAACATACATAATAATGCCTATTAAATTACATATCTACATTTCTAAAAGTACATAAAATTTTATTTCACTAATAACTTGTTTTTTATCATTTTTTTTTTTTTATTATTGAATTATTATTCATCATAATTTTTTTTTTAGAATGAGATGAATAATTTATAGAATGAGATTAATAATTATTAATAAATCAATATATTTAAATTAAAAAAAAGTAGATGAAGTTTGATTCAAACTAAAGTGCCTTCCCCTAAGTTCCCAATATTTCACTAATTAAAATTTTATTTGGCTATAACTATGAAATAAATGATAGTAAATACCACTTATGATATATCGTTGAAAAGCTTTTAACAAGGGCTTATTACTGCAGTTAAGAAAAAGTCCGAAATCCAAATATTTTGGGATTCTGAGCTTTTTTGGACACTTTTGGTTCAGTCGTTTGCAATCAAAAGGAGAGGTGCACAACTAAATATTACAATAGTCCTAAATCCTATATTTCAATTGCTAATATTTTATGGGTTATGCAAGATACGTACAGGAGTCAAGCCAAAACTAGTCAAAATGGATTCAGGGATGGTGAAAATGGATATTTCCATTGAAATCTGGAAACTGAAATTTTTCACGATCACAATACTTCCTTTACTTTGTACAAGGGAATAAAATTTGTGTGATCACAAGGAAAATAAATTTGTAAGCGTAAGGGAAATAAATTTGTGTATACACAAATAAATTTCAATAGTCCAGGCAGAAGCATTAAATGCTGCCATTGAAATTGAGGGATAACAATAGAGTGGAACAGGAAGAAAAACATGACCAAAATTCTACCAATTCTTATTGCTAGGTAGAATTTAGGCCACAATGCTTACATATAGGCTCTTTAATTTTAACATGTAGAATCAAGGTGAAAATGCAGACAATTTCACCTTTATACAGTTAGGATTCATACTGCAGAATGATTTGATATGAATACCACTGAATGAGCCAAATATATCCAAAACACAAATAACAACAGTCAGCAGACATTTGTTTTCACGGTGAGCATCTCAAAAAACGAAATTGTTAATGTTAATGTAATTCCTTTTGTCAAAACTTGATTTTAATAACTATTAGTCACTTGCTCCACCATGCTATCCTAAATCAAAGTTTCGGGAAATATGTTGGGAGGAATGAATCAAGAAATCCGAAAACGTAAGTTTTATGTAATTGTGTAAGCTTCCTTGTTGGCTGCGTTAGTTCATTAATTTTCTGAGTATCCTACTTGAATACAACTTCTGATGTATTCAGTAAATTTGTTGATAAAAGAAATAGATGATTGTGTGTTTCCAAAGTTATAAAATACGCCGAATATATGTTCAATATGCCAGAGCGTTTCCTTGATTTGAGATATTTATTGATGGTTATTCACCTGTATATGTACAGAATGTACATATAATAATAATTTATTACATAAAAGATGATCCATCAATTTAAGAAAGAAAAAGAATTCAATAAGCATTGATATCAAAATTAGTAGCATTAATATTTAATATATGTCTAATCAATATAAATACAAAATTGCAGTTTTAATAACATACAAAAACTAAAAAAAAAGTATACATATAAAAGGAAAATATAACAAATTAAGATAAATTTATAAATTAATAAAAATTCACACATAATAGAGAAGCAAATAAAGGACACAAGATCATTCATTTTTGAATAAAAACTAACAAGGAAGATTTTAAATACAATTACAAATGGCATTATCAAATTAGATAACATCAGAGTATTTCTACTAGACATTTTACTGTTGATTAATGGAAACACAGTAAATAATTATTAGTTCATCAGGTTTTATAAATAAACAAAAACATCCACTCTTGGTCTCTCATAAATCCCACATTATTTCATGTCAAACCAGTTCACACTTTCAAAGTTAAAATGTGGAACGATATTTCATCCTTTGCAATTATTATACCTTATTTGTCTGAAGATCATAGAGAAAAGGATTACTGAATGCACATAGTTGAACGAAGTATATTATATTCACTATTTAGAGATTTTTCATTGATGAACTTGATCACCACCTGATAAATAAAGAAAATATCCTTTCAATAGAATGATAATCCAGGTGCCATGGTGATTTTTCAGAATTCTTTCCAAAATATATTATCTTCAAAAATGGAAACAGCAAATAGCCGTCCATCTAGGTTACTTGACAGTCCAGCAAGTAATTTTATCACCAAGGGTATTAAAATTAATATGAAATAAGAGAAAATATATTGGAAATTTTTATAGAAACATTGAGGAATATATACTCACATTTTTAGAGATAAACACAGTAAAAAATTCAGAAATAAAACATCAAATTTAGCTAAATTAGTTTCTTAAGGAGATGCGACAAAGAATAATGTATGAACTGCAAGTATGTTATAAAATTACCAAGTATTTGCAGTGAAATGAAGATTGTCCAATTGCGTGTTATTTTTAAGAAATGGAAGGTAATTAAAAAACTGCTGAAAAGGTATTAAAAATTACAGAGGTGCTTAATAAAGAGAAAAAATTATTTATCTCACATATTCTCTACCAAAAAGTTTAATTTTTTTTTATTAAGCAGCGTATTTCCAACTTGGATGTACTCCTTGCTTTTCATATCATCATTATCATGGCACAATAATAATTGCTTCCTGTCTTAAATCTATTCCTTTCTGGTTTGCTCAAGTAACAAACCTTCATTCAAATACTTGAAAGATATTCTTAACAACATCTTTTTTGTTACTTTTTGTGCTTGAATAGAAGAAAGAATTTGTAACTTAATCTTGAGAAAATCCATACTTATTGGTTAAAACATTTTTAAGTCATTGAAAACCAGAAAGTTGCATGGAGGACAAAATCTGTAAATGAAAGCAAAAATTACTACTTAATATGTACCAGTATGCTGTAGTTAAAAATTTGAAATTAGAAGATGAACTGAATAAACAAAGTACAATCTAATTAGTATGTTCCAAAACTGAGACAGAATAATTACTCTTTCTGCATTTTTATGAAATTATATTAAGATATTTGTTTATGAAATTAAAACATTTATCATTCTGATCAATCACATTTGTTCTGCTTTCAGTGGTTATTACGAAAACACTTTAGGAATATTTTCACACTTTACTTCTGTGTATGCTCAACAAAATTCTCCCTTCAAGCATCTAATCCCTTTGCAGATGTAATTGGTTAATGAAATGGAAAAAAACACTGAGAACAGGAAATTTTAAATATATAAGGATCCATTTTGTTAATATTTTTTCAATTACAGAATTTTAACAAAAAAAATAATGAATGCAATTCTTTCAAAATCACAATATATTTCTGTACATAAAATATTTTTGTTGCTGCTTTACATAAATTATATAGTAGTATTGTTTATTAAATTTTAGTTGATCTAAAATTTTGTATCTCTCGATCAGATGATGAGTAAATTATTAAGAACCTGAATTACCCTTTTACAATATATAAATGTTTACTTACTTCTAATCGTTTTTGATAAATAATACAAGATTTAAAAACAGATACATTGCTTTCTAATGTTTAAGCTTTAAAAGATATTCCTCTTTGCAATCCTGTAAGTCTCTGAAAAATTACTTTAAGAATTCTTTTTCTTACAAAAAAGGTTCTTTTTAATTTTAGTATTGTTAAATAATTGGTATAATGATTTTTTTTTTTAAATTTATGTATAAAATTTGTATATTAAGTGAGGTTTATAAATGAAGCATGTTTTTATTTTAAAAGAACTATAAGCAGCAACTTGCGAAGACAAACAATAAAACAGAAAGTTATTTTCAAGAGACAAACCGAAACAAAAATTATAAATATACAGAAAAATTCATCATATGTAAAACAAAACGAACAAAAAAATAGTTACAAGACAAAAAAATATTCTGTCTTCTAGTTGCAAAACCAGATACATCAATTTTTTTTAAATGTGTTGATATCATTATTGTATTTCTAATACTTGAGTACATAAACTAAACTAGTATTACTTTTCAAAACCAAAATGTGTTATCTCAATCTGCTGGTAACTTTTTGCCTTATTTGCAAAACTAGATGTGTGCTGGTTACTTAGTTTCAAATCTGGATTCATCAAGAATCAAGATTTCATTAGTTATACATAACATTCACTAGACTAGCATAATGGGTGTAGTGGTTGCAGCAGCTTGCTAAGAGAGGTTATGTTTGCTGGATTACCAAGAGTTATTTACAGTTCTTTTACTTAACAGTAGAAGCACTGTTAAGTGCTTCTACTGTGCGCTTTTTAGTTAAATATAGCTTTATTTTTAAATGAAAGCATGAAAACAGTCCTTAGAAGAAACAAAATCTATAAGGCATCATTTCTAAAGATGATGTAGAAAAAACCATAGTATATAGGCAAACATGTTTTATGTATATTTGACAGATAAACTTGTAGATCTAACTGTCACCTTTGATTGCAAAAAAAAAATGATAATTTTTTTTTGCAATCAAAATTCATTCAAAGCTCTTATTACTTAAGGCATCTTTAAAAATACAATTACACTATTGTTTTTAGTGACTCAAAGTCTAAAAATCAGCAGACAACACATTTACTTACCACTTCGAAGTAAACCAGTATGATAGGGATCTAAAAGAAATAAAGTCTATGTATTATTTTTTATCAAATCTTCAAATTTCTGAATACATAAAGGTATTTGTCTTTTTATATATAGCTGCAGTGCCCAGAACAAGAATTATTACATGGTGAGAATGCAAGCATTTTAGTTTGTAAAGATTTTCTGAATTCAGATAGAATTAGAAACTGTTAACAGTTTCAATAATTAGAAGGTAAGATTTTCTATTGGAACTCTTGGTAAGAGGTTGAAAGTAAGAGTTCCTATTGGAACTCTTACCTTCTATCCATGTTACAAAACCTAACACAGTGTTGAAGGGTTGGGTATATAGATAAATGACATAGTGCCTTGCCAAAATGTGCTCACATCAGCTCCACCCAGTTTTGATCTTTCCAAATACAAAAATGGAGCAACACTTCCACCCCCTTACAGTATATTGACGGCATATGCATATTCCAGAATAAATGAGCAAGATGTTCGTTGTGGTGTGTGCATATATTCTGAAATAATGTTGTTATCTTGTTGGAGTAAAAATACTGCAGTGTGTAGTTTGAAGGAAACTGCAATCAGCAAGAGTACCCCAGGATCACTACTCCTCTCACTTTCATTATTTAGAGTGCCTGTGAGAAAGAGATTCTTTAAAGTAATAAGAACATTTGAGATCATTTTGTGATTTAAAAACGGAATGAGATTGCTATAATTCATGCAGTACTTATTTAACTATACATTCAAAACCTTTTAGTAATATAAATAGATCTTAATAACTGTTTGTGGTTTAATCAGCAAAAGATATAAAATGGGAGTAAAGATGTGTGGTTTGATAAAAGGGAAGGTAAAGTTTAAGAAATAATTTTAAAATTTTAATTTTAACTATTTCAACAATTTAAAATTAAAATAGTTGAACTCTTCTGAATTATAATATTATTATTATAAAAACTTATAAGGCAAGCACTGAACAAGAAAAGTTTAATTTGGTTTAAATGAACGTAAATGTTTCAAATGAAATATGTAAGTATTTTTAAAATGAAATATTACAGTTATTTTTAAATAAAAATATAATCGGTCCAAGGACATCATAAATTATTACATGATAAACAGCAGTCAGCAACATTAATTTTAATTATAACAACAATGCGATAAATAATATTAATAACCAACAAATACCGATAACTTGCTATCCGTTTTAGATTTCACAAAATACAAAATGAATTGTATTATTAAATACTATTTAACTTGTAACTTTGTTTACCTGTCATCATACTCATACATGACATAATACTTGTATAAAAATCTTACATGTCGTACAACTTCAAACGAATTTTGACAAATTAAACTTTATTATAATTATTGAAAATCATAAACGAACTTGGATAGTAATCTTATTTTTCACAGGATGGTATTTTGTTGTTAGGAATATTCATAAATACATTTTGGCATAGTACATTCTAAATTCTCAACTAACTTTTTTACCTCACATATGATATGACATTTATAAATTTCAATTACAAAGAGAAAATTTCAGTTAACAATCCCTTATTACTTTTATCGAGTATGTGTTAAGAATTATTTTAATAACCTTTTTGGTGTCCCAAAAATAAAAGAAAACAGAATGTAAATGTTGCTTAAAATGTTGCTCAAAAAATGTTGTATTGTATTATTTTGAGATTATTATATATAGCTATTGCTTATAGATTAAAATAACCTGAATCTGTGTTGTTTGGATGCAAAATAATTTTTATTTAAGTATTTTCACGTTTAAAAACCAAATCTTTATACCTAATACACCTCAAGGGACTACTCCCAATCCCTTAGTTTATATTAAAAATAAAGAAGAACTTACCTCTGTTTACTCTGCTATCTTCCTTTGTCGTATTTTTAATAAATGCAGCTGAAAAATTATGAATTTCGATTAATTAAATAAATAGTTCGGAAGGTACTGATATTGTTTTGTGAAATATAGTTCTTTTTAGAGGTAAGACCAAAATAATTCAGAATATTAAAATTAGAGCCATTACGAATATAGAACTAATTTTTTTTTTTTTAAACTATTCATCAAATTTTTTATATCCCTAATAAATATAATCGTGTAAGTTGTTATATAATCGTGTTGTTAATCGTTAAGTTGGCTTTTAGAGCAAAATTCAGTAAGTCAGAAGAAAATTATTGGACTTAAATTGCCAGCAGTGAATTTTGTTGCTCAAGAAAGATTTCTTCAATAAAAAAATGACCCTGATCATAGGCGCATCCTAGCGATAAAAATTTATCCTTAATTCCTTGATGTCAAATCATTGTTACCTAAAGTGTGACTACGAATACGAAATTTCAATTCTTTTATAAATTGAATAACATTGCAACAAATATGTAAACCTTTATTTTAGAGGGTCCCATAAACCAGTACAAAATTTCAGAATAGTAAATTAGGCGGCTCTAAGACCAAAGCAGCAGGCAACGCGAAACTAGCAGTGGGCAGTAAGCAATGTGAAATACCGTTTCGAGCCTGCTGTCACACCGGATAACTCAATAACCTACGTAATACGATAATTACAGCTTAATAATACGGTATCAAAATTAATAAAGCTTACGTTAATTTCCGTAAAATAACAAACCAATTTTTTTTTTTATTTACGATTGGTTTATATTTAAAATTGTTTATTTAATTGATTACATCGAATTTACAAACCGCATTCATACTTCTATTCCAGTTTGATTATCTTGAATGGAAATTTCACATAAGAAATAGGAAGCAGCATTTTCAGTGGAAAAGTATAATTTGAAAAAATTAAAGGTTATTCACATCGATAAAAAATTGATGAACTCGAGAAAGAGCTTAGCGATTTAAGTGAATTTTTGTAAGGTGTGAATATCCTTGAAAAGAAAAAGGAGATATTACCTTCCTAAAACTTTACAGTTCCGTAATATACATAAAAATGGGGAGTAAAAACAGGAATAATAGAATGACAAATGAAAGAGACTAAAGAAGAGCGGGACAGAAAAGATATCTGTCCAATGATACGCCGAAAAGGAAAATAATTATGTTTTATTTGCCCTTCATCATTGAAGGGCAAATATTATCAAATACTGGCTTATATTATGAACTGAAGAAGTAATAAGTGAATGAAGAATGATGAAAAAAACACGAATAGGCTGAATAGTCAGCAAAAGGATTGTGACAGTTCTACACTAATAGAAGATGCTGCACGGAGAAAAAATTATCATAATCCTTCCTGGCAGAAAACTCGCTCCTTCTAATAAACAATATTTATAATTTATTATTATTATTATTATTGTTATTATTATTATTATTATTATTATTTTCTTTAGTAAACAGACGAAAATTTTCAGTCTTTCCTGCACACGTAACGATGGAAAATAGCGAGAGAGTTAGAGTAGTTTTAAATGTAGTAGATAAGTGAAATTTGGTAAAGCTGTGATGGTTTGGCAACGCAACAAGTAGGAGGATTATGCGGAAGAGGAATAATTAAAATAAATTTTCAAACAAAAGAGGAGATGAAAGAGTTAAGAAGGATGGATCTGGTGGAAAGCATTACGAAACGTTTGAAACTGCGAGAACTTTGATTACGGTGAGAGACGGAGGAGAGGTTTGATCCGCCCTAGCAATTACGTCAGTCGAAATAGTTAGAATATAGAAAAGTGCATTGACTAAAATCAATATTAAAATATTATAATGCACTTCAATACCCCTAATTTTCTTATTTGATTATGTAGAAATAATATACAAAAAAATAATTTTTTAATTACTAGTCTCTGAATTTATTAATCTAGAAAGCGATTCAAGATATAAAATAATAAAAGCTGTTGCCCTTTAAACCAATGATTCTCAACGTTTTTAGCTCCACGATCCCCAAAAAGTAAATAAAATGTATGATGAATATTTTGCGGCCACCCCTACCCAAATTCAATGAAACCTAGTTAAAACTATTTAACTGCGTTGATAGCGAGGGGTATTAACAGGCATGTATAAAGTGAACAAACATAAGCAGTTTACAGATACAAACTTTACGTGTATGTGCTCCTTGTAATTTTGTTTGCTTGCGTAATATTCGCTTGAGAGCTTCATTTTCAAACATGCATATGATACGTTTGAACATGTCGTGCTCTCAGCACTATAAAACAGGCGTAAGGGTTTGCAGATTGTCAGTTTATTTTCCAAAGTGAAGCATGTCTTTATTTAAGTTTTTAAAGGCGTAGTTTTATTGAAAATAATAACAATAATTGAAGTCCGTTTTTTAATGTGTAGTCAAACGGTGTAACAGTGGTTTTTTTTTCAATTAGATTCTTATGCAAAATGGATAAATTTGTGAAAAAAGCTAACAACACAGTTATAGGACTTTCCAATCACGCGGCATACATACACATAAACACAACTTAATTAAAAATATTTTTCATTTTATTTAAATACAATATTTTCTGTTTATCTAATACAATGATTCTAACTAAAGCGCGCGCGCATATAGTATTTCATTCGTGCGGTTGTAGCGGTACTACCGGCCACTTTAAATAAACTTTTACACTTCAAATATTTTTAATTTATCTAATTCTACCGCTCAACTGCGACGTCACAACATAGAAGAAGACTGCAGCAGTAGTCCGACCGCTATGTGGGATGTGAGGTATGTAAGGGGAGAGGTGGTGGGTTAAGAATCCACTTTGAATGGGAACAAATTTGTGGATCCAACGAGGTGCTAGTAGAAAAAACTGCAACGGTAAAGACCCGCTGTATTGCCTTCCACAACGTTTAAAAATTATTAATATTTTTTGTTCACAAAAATATTTTTAAAAACAATGCTACGAATATCATCCTTTGTATTGCCTTCTATAACTCTTCAAAATTAAAACCATTTTTAGGGGTAGGGGTCCGCGACAAAATATGCTTACGTATACATGTATGTTGGCGTGTAAATCACTTTACATATCCAGAACTACGAGACCGATTTTCACCAAACTTGGCTATAGTATTTCTATAGTAGAGGCATTGAAGCTATTAAAGCCTTAATTTTAAAATTGAATGGAATTAGTGATTTTTATTTGTTATAAACTTTGTTGGTACTTGACAGTTTCGGCATATGTTAAATATATATTTACATGTTTAAAACCTATTTCTTCGAAGTAAATTCTTACCTTCAGTTGTTTAATTAATTATTTTAAACTTACGTAGTAAAGGTATATTTCGATCATAAATAAAATACGCTGTTCTTTATTATTTCTTAATTATATTCTTCCGGGTAAGTGATCAAAAAAAAAATACAACCTATCTGTGGAGAGAAACACAGTTTTGAAAAAAGTAAAATGGTACATTCTGCTATTAAATATAATCTTGCCTGTTTGAGCAATCTGAATTTTAAATAAATGACAGATGATAGTGGAAGTGGAAGAAACGAGGCAACTTAACTTCAAATGAGAAAAATATTATTCATGAGCCCTTAGTTGAACTCAAAAAATATTTTTACCCCCTCTCCATATCAAGCTAGACTAATGAAAATGTTTTTAAAACAATGAAGAAGGATAGTCCCGGATTTTTATACATCAAGCAGAAATTTCCGAATGTAAGTGAAGGAAAAATTAAAGAAGGAATATTTGTTGGTTCGCAAATGAGAGAGTTGGTCAAAGATGATGTATTTAACGCAGTGTTAAATAATGTAGAAATTGCAGCTTGGGCTTCATTTAAAGACGTTTGCAAACGTTTTCTCGGTAATCAAAAATCCGACAATTACCACGATATTGTTAATCAACTTCTTACTTCAAACAGAACTATGGGATGTAATATGTCTTTGAAAATACATTTCCTGCACTTAGATCTGGATTTTTTCCCGCACAATCTCAGAGACGTAAGTGACTAACACGGTGAAGATTTCCACACGAAATGTCGGTGATGGAAAGCCGCTAAAAAGGGAAATGCAATACTAACATGTTAGCTGATTACTGTAGGACATTAATTCGGGATGTGCCTGAAGCTATTTATAAAAGAAAAGCTTCAGCGAAATCATTCTAACACAAGTATGGCCATGCTAAATTATAAATTTTAACTATAATTTTTTTTAAGCATAATTTATTTAAAACTAAGAGTGATAGAAAAATTGTATTCAGATCTGTAATGTGCACAAAAAAGCAATTCAAGGAATGGTATCACACTTAAAGAAACATTAAAAACATTTTTTTTTTATCTATTAGTGTAACTTTTATTTATATTTATTAACAATTTTAAATAAAATAAAATTGTTTTTGTTATTAAGTAATTAACATAACATAAATACAATATTTACAAGTTTTTTTTAAATCTTGTAACAATTCTTTCGCAGGCGTGACAAACTTTAAAATCTTTACGAAAAATTGACCCTACCTGAATCCTTTCAAACTTTTATGCATAATAAAAATCTTACAATAAAATTAGAACAAATACATAAATTAAAAATATTATAAAAGATAGCTTGTACGAATCTAAAAAATATTAAGGCTTTACAAAATATTATTTTCCTTTTAAAAAATAAATTTTTTACCACCAATAAATGATGACAAATAATTTAATTGAAGCTACTAATTCACTTTTAAGTACTACGAAAAATACTTAAAACCTTAATAAAAAAATATTAGCAGAAGGGAATTAAATATAATTAAAAAAGAATAAAATACTTTATACTTTGTTTTAAACATATCAACGATTTCATTCATTGGATTTTTAATGAAAAATAAGTAGTTTAAAGTAGAAAATTGTTAAATAAAATTTAGCACTATTTTTAATTATTTATTTAATAATTATACCGTTAATTATTAATTCGTAACGGAACAAGATTAAATTATATTTGAAATATTATAAAAAGAAGCATTTACATGAAAAAACATATAAACAAAAAAATTATAAAATTAATTAAAAATATTCAGTTGTCTTTCTTATTCTTTCTTGTCCAATATTTTGTATATTGTATTTTTAATAAAAATAAATAAATTTAAATGGTAAAACAGGCTGAATTTTTCAAAATTATAAGAGAAATTTGTAATAACATTCGTTACAAAATTTATAAATCGCTTCCTCAGGTATCATTTAATTAGAAAATACAGGAAATGTTATATCGACGAGATTAAACATCCTTTTAATCCTTCAGGGAAAACGCCATGAGACTTCAATAAATAATTCTCCTGCTTGAATACTTGTCATCCTTCAGTTTATCTTCAGATGCTTGTTTGAGCCTGTTCTCCCTTCTGTACGACATTATCATACAAAATTAGTTTTACGTTATTTTAATGACGGTCAAAATTCTTGCCGTTTTCATATCTCTTCGCATTTCTCCAAATCTGCTTGAAGAATAGATTCTCTCTCTGGATTTCAACTCCTCCCTGAGAGCTATCATTAAGTTTCTGCAAAAATATATTTCTTTGTATTGTGAACTGTTCTTCAGAAAGAGCAGGTTTGAGTTCTCTGTAATTTGTAATAGCAGAAACAAGTGATCTATTCTTGAAACGTTTGTTCGTTGATAAAGGCCATTTTATGTTTTTCTACATTTGTTTCAATTTCTACAACTTACTGAACTCCTCAAACTGCCTTTGTTCAAGTATTCATATAGCGCGCAACGAATGCGGGAATTCATGTATTCACGTACAATGAAGTGCTGTTACGGTCACTTTTACTGCATAGCAGTAGCCCCGATTATAAGAATAATTTATTCCTCTAGTTGTTTCAATAATTATTTAAAGAAATGCAAATTTCAAATCGGGAAAACGTTTCTGATTAGTAAAAAAAAATACTAATTTGCTTTTTAAAACAGAAGAGAAAGCTTTTTTCTTATTAGCCTTAGACGACTCAATAGGAGTATACAATAACTGTCGAATTATGGAAAATGAGAGATTAACAAGGCAACACTAATGAACCGTCAATTTAATATTCGGTAATAGAACATCAAGTTGCATGTATTTGTACAGTTAAACTGTGCATATTATTTTGCTTTACATTTCGTTTCTTTAAGTTTTATTTGAAGATTTCAAATTCTACGGTTTAAGTTGTACATTATGATGTATGATAATGTACGCTGCATTGCGTTCAGTAAATAGCTGTGCAGTATGCTTTAGAATTATGTGGTGTATTCTGCTCTTTCGACGTTAGGTTGGCTGCCCTGTGGGCTCTTTGGGCGTTGCACAGTAATAAACCAAGACATCAGTTGTTGATTTGTGATTTAATTTGTTTCTTTTCATGCTGTTTCGTTTATCAGAATCAATAGTTACGAGAAACGTAATGGTTATTTCGGTAGAGGAATGCCTACTTCTCGATGAACACGTCTTTTGTAAAGGTGACAAGTATATTGATCTGGTGAAGTACAAGTTTTCTGAAAAGTACTCCTGTTCCTCATCGCAATGCAGTTCGAACTCTTATAGAAAAATTTCTGGCAACAAGTGCTGTTAAAGATGCTGATCGAAGCTGAAGACCGCCTAAACTAAACGAACAGAAGATACTTGATATTTCGAATGCAATGGCCTAAAGTCCATCAAAGTCAATGCGTAAGTTAGCACAGCATAAGGTATCGGTTTTGCTACCGATAAAATGGTAAGAAAAGCACACATAAAGCTGTAAGAAAAGAACTGAAGCTTTTTCCCTGCAAAGTAATGTGTTTTCAAGAACTGAAACCTAAAGATCATGCCATAAAACTAAATTATTTTAATGGTTTAAACGCTTTATTGATCAAAATTCCGTATGTATCCTCGACATTACATTTTTTTTTTTTTTTACAGATCAAGCATGGATTCACCTGAGAGGGTATATTAAATTCACAAAATACATGACTGGTTGTAGATAACTAACCCCATGAATTATCTTTGAATAATCTTTGCAGGAATACAAATTGGAGTTTAACAGGTCAATGACTTTTTACGAAATATCTTTGCTGAACGAACCATTTTGAGAGATTTGTGGTCTGCACGATCACCCGATCTGACTCCCTCAGATTACTTTATGTGGGGGACAGTGAAACAAGCATTGTATCTCAACAGACCACGTAGAATTAACGAATTAAAAACGGCATACGTACGAAGCATTCCAGTTCATCAGCTGGTTAACAGTATCTGAAAACAAGTTGAAACATGTGCAGTGTAATGATGTTGTAGGAGGTCATTTTAATATCTTTTATAAAATATTTAAGTTACTGTAATATCTGTTTCTATAAAATAATTAAATAAAGATACAAAATAATAATTAAGAAAGTTTCGTCATTAAAAAGGCATAATTCCAGTGGACAGCAACTTTCCGAACGTTCTGTATGTACAGTTTTACTAAAATATTTAACAAAAATTAAGATAAAGTTTAACCTATCGGATTGATCTAGTAGTAAACTCGTTGTCATAAATCAGCTGATTTCAAAGTGGAAGTTCTCAGGTTCAAATCCTAATAAAGGTAATTGCTTTTATCCGGATTTGAATACCAGATCGTGGATACCGATATTCTTTGGTGGTTGGATTTCAATTAACCACATGTCTCAGCAGGAATGGTCAGCATGAGTTTGATCAAGACCACACATCTGCCGATACACTGATTAGAATTACACTGATAAGTCGCTAATGATTTTAATTGATGCGAGTATAAAAAAAAAATGTTTATTATTATATAACTTCCATTTTGTCCATTTTATTTTTAACTTAATTTAAACATTTAATTATTTGTTTTGTTTTTTAAATTGTTACATTTTAAATTTACTTTTTCAAGTTTCGAAAAAAAATTATTAGAACTGATAAAAAATTATTGTTTTATATATATTAATTAAATTAATTAATTAATTTAATTAGTTAATTAGTTTCTTTCACAAGTTTTTTAACAAGATTCTTCTGCATGACCACTTTAAAAAAAACCGGATGATTTGCAGGTCGAGGTAGAAAGCGCAGGAAGCTCATTTCGTTCCTCGCAACAAAACGTCGATGTAAGGTGATTGTAACAATCTTTCCTAATGTTATTTTAAAAACAGGATTTATTTGTTAAAATACTGCAATATATAAATTTATGGAAAAGTTACGTAGTAATTAGAGTTTTTCTTTCATGAAAATTAAAAGTAGTAATTTATGTAAATCTTACAAAGATTTGGGCTGGATCAAAAAATACTGATGGGATGTAAACTAATAAGAATGGAGTAGCAGTAGTAATTTCAAAAGGTTATTCAACTTTACGGATTCATGGAATCACAATTTAAAGTTTTGATCTATTTTATCTATAATAAATATTTCAGTGTAAATTCTTAAATATTTACATTTTAAGTATAATTTTAAAATGTCGGTAAAAATTACCAGTAATGTAAATAATACATAAGTTATACACATTACAATCAGTATAGATTTTACCTTTACATTTACATGTAAAGTTGAAATTAAGTAAAACGCTTTTAAATTTATTAAATAATATTAATGTACATTACAGATTTAAGCTTGATGTGTGTCTTCAGGATTATGACAAAGGGAAACACCTAGGTGCCAGTCACCCAGTAAAAATCTTATAAATCATAGTGTAAAAACTGTATCTACCACGTTATCCTGGAATTAAATCAGAATAATTCTTTTTAAATGAAAAACATATTACGAGACAAAACCTACAGTATAATACAAACTTAAAAGTAAATATTATCACCTCAGTGACCAGCACAAAACACAATTCTTCGTTTTGGTGATTTTAGGTTAATAAAGATAGATTAAATTAAAAGAATCTATTCAAAATTTGGAATTTTTAAAAATTCTACGTTAAAACTTGAGTTTTCAAAACAAAAAGAAATATTCTGCGATTAATAATGCGAAAAATAAATGTTTCATTGATATTTTCCTTGCTTAAATGTAAATTGCATAGTAATTTTTCAGTACTATCAAAAATAATTTAAAAAAATAAAACAACCTCTTTGGTTCTAAATAAATCTATGCAAATTATGTAGAAAAAATCAGGCAGTATTAGTCTTTCAATAATAATAAAACATAGTTACATAAACTCCATTGTTCCCCAGAGTATTTTAATATAATTATGAAATAAAATTTTTTTTTCAGAACGTGACGCAAATTATAAATAATTTACGTATATTTCGTAATTACTCTATAATTACAAATAAGTCTGCGCGTGAGATCATTAATTCACAGAACTCTTTAATAAACGGGTAAATACATAACTTATATAAAAAATAAATAAATTATTAACGCTATTAAACTGGTGAAAAGTCATTAAGACTTTTTTCATTATTTATTCTGTTGTAATGTCACAACTGAATCTCTACTTTCTGTTAGATATAAAAAAGAACTTTTATCGGATTTGTGCTTTTCAAATGTCTCTAAATTAAAGGTAACTTTCATGGTTCTTTTTGAACTTGTATATAAAGGTTTTGAATAAAAAATTCCGGTCAGTACTTTTTCTTTATCAAACTTCCAGCGAACTGGTGAATTGTTAAACAAATGTTTCACGAAAGAAAATGTTTCTTTATTGTATGTATATATATTTTCTCCTTTTTTCACTAAACTTATATGAATAAATGAATACACGCACATATGAATGCAACTAAAACAGAAATGTTTTTCGCTATAATGTGTTATATTTAAAATTTTCACGTTTTACTTCTCAGTTGTTTTATAAAATTTACTAATTTTAAGGATATGCAAAGAATAAATCAGAATACTTGATGTTCCAACGTACTAAAGTTACTAAAAATCAACAGGGATGCATATGTCATTGTCCTTATAACGCTTTCAGATTGTTCTCTAACTACAAATTCACCTTTATCTAATGCATAAAACAATTAATGATCATAATTAAATCTCTTTATTAAAAACCTTCAGCAGTTAACGTAATTAGTTGAATTATTACTTTAAATTTTAAATAATAGGTATTAATTTAACAAAATTTACTAAAAATAAGGACCTGTTAGTCATTTTTAATATTCCTAATAAGCTGATTTAATAATTATTTTATGTTATTTTTTTTAATCTGTAGCAAAAGTGAGAAATTATCAAGTAACAAAGTATAATTCGATATGAACTAATTCTAGTATCACTTAACTTAAAGTAAAATAAATAAAGAGCAACTTAGACAAGGATATACTAATCCAACTGATTATAAATTTGTAACGGAAAGTAAAAATAAAGGTGCCAGAAGAACAATTTAATACATGTGTAACAATCCAAAAACAAAAAGCACTAAAATCAAGATTTGTTTTAATGCGTTTCTTCTGCCAAAGATTAAAAGCCTATTAAAATAAATGAACGAAATAGATATGATATTATCAAGAAATTAAACTTGCAAAAATTTTTTGTTTAAATAATAAAAGTAAAATGTTAAAAAATCCGGGTTTCAAAATTAAAGCAGAAGTGGAGGCAGAAGAATACTAACACCAGAAGAAAAATTTTTTTCAGTTTCAGTTTCATAATTACAAAATGTGATGAGGTTAGAAGACTTAAGCAGTCTACTTTTATCAAAAGAGCAGACTAGCACGTGCACATAGAAATAAATCTGAATGTATAGAACATAGACTGATCAGAAGCGATAAAGAATTTTTAAAATGCTTTCTTAGAAAGTGATATTTCATCGAGCGAATTCATGAACAATGTAGAAAAGTAGGGAAGACAAAGAATAAAAGATTTTGAAGTTCGATGTTGTAGGAAAACTTTGATAATTAGCTAGTTAATTAAGTTATAAATAAGTTATTTTTAAATTATCTGGTGAAGAGACACTGTTTTATTTAAACCTTAAAAAAAGGCAGGACAAAATGGATGAGTAATATATTGAGAAATCCGGACTATTAAATAATTTCTTGTTGAAGAAAGTCAGTAAAGTAGAATGAGCTTAAAAAAATATTAAAAAAATAAAAATAAGATATAGGATAATTTATTCAGGTTTTATGATGAAGTAATACAAAAAATAAGATTTATATTAAACCGATCAATCAGTCATAGCTGTCGTAAGAAAAAAAAGCATACATTTAATCTAATAAATCCTTACTTTCTACATGGTTTAAAAATTAAACTTAACCTTGATAACCTATTTTAGAATTGACTGCATGAAGGGGAAGACGATCACAAAAATATTTGTAAAGGAACCTGGAAAAAAAACGGAAACATCTAGATGAGTGTAAAACATTCATCAGCGACAACAATAAATTTACAAAAAGTAGTCCCAGAATAAACGTGTAAATAAAAATATTTATAAATCCAGTATACGCCAACTCCCAACTAAAGCCTGAAACAAACAAAAAAAATTTAAATTCAACGATATTACCACCTGCTGACAATAATAGAGCTACTATGTTTCTTTTTCAATTATAACCTCACAAGGCTAATAAGGAGATGGAGGAGTTTCTGTGAAATCTTTTTTTTTCTAGGACCGGCACCCCGCTCCGATAGCATTACTCAGTCCTAGGAGTGCCATAGTCTTAAACATCCCGGGCGACCATTCTGGGCTCGGCTATGCTGTTCCCAGCACGGGGCAACGCCCGGTCAGCCGGGACTGAGTCTTCTCTTCATTGCCTTGCCTCTAAATGGTAGGCCCCCAAGAGGGCCCTCCACCCGGGACTCCGGCCTTTTCTTTTTACCCATCCTATGGAACCTAGGAGTTCCCGTACACTCATCGGTGGAACGCCGGAGCATCACCACCCCTCCTGAATGGGGCTGTCCGCCCATCCCTAATCTACCCCAAATCGCGATCATCTTCCGCCTCCGCGAATTTACGACGCGTTATACTGCTCATTACAGCGCTTATTACGTCCCAATTCCGAGGGCTAAATAACATAGCGCCCACGAAATTATCCTCCGGCTTCAATCGTCCGATGAGCCGCTCCACTTCCAACCTGGCATAATCGCACCACGCACACCTAAATATGGTATGCTCCACAGAATCTGCCTCTTCACAATAAATAGACCGGTCAGAAGTGCGCTTACGCATCCGGTGCAGATACTCATTATAACTGCCATGGCCGGTAAGAAACTGTGTGAGCTCAAAGCTCAACTTACTATATTTCATACCGACCCACGGCTCCATCTAAAGGATCAATATTTTAGTCCAGCTGTCCGGCCTGACACCATCCCACCTCCGCTGCCACTTGTTCAGCAAATCCTTGAGGACAAGACCCTTGGCTTTCCCCATGGTTCTCTCCACGGCCTCCTCCGCCAACAACTGCAACGGAAGAATAGATGCAACCACAAAAATCGCCTCTCTAGCTACAGTCCGAGAAGCACCAGCCATGCATACAACTAGTCAACGCTGCAGAAGCTCCAATTTATGCACCGCCGTACTCTGCCTCAAAACTATAAATCATACGGGAACAGCGTATAACACCACGGACCGCGCCATCGAAACGAGCACTCTCCTTTTAAATGTGCGCGGCCTGCTCACCTTACTCATAAGCCGAAAGACTTTAGCCACTGTTCGCTCGGCCTTGACAAGCATCTCCTCTAGGTGCGGCCTAAAATAGCGCCTTCTCTCAAGCCAAATACCCAAGTACTTGGCTTGACTAACCGGCTCGGTAGGCACCCCTCTCACTTTAAACCCAATAGGTTGCAACTTATGTAATTATGGAGTCTACAAGCCATAACTACTACCTGGGTTTTCTCCGCAGCCAAAGAGAGCTCCATTGTCGCCAAACATCCATCGAAAAAACAGTTGCTGCATAACCTCTCTCAGCAAGCTCTTCCTCCGTCTTAGCGGCCACCACCAATGACAGATCATCAGCAAAGCCGGCGACCGACACCACCTCCGGATACTTCAAATTTAACATCTCATCATACGCTACATTCCATAAAACGGGGCCGATCACCAACCCCGGCGGTGCTCGACACTTGACCGATACGGTTACTCTACCAGCATCTTCTCCAGCATCGTGTTGGTAAAATAATCTTGCACAACACTTAATAAGTATGGCTGCACTCGTCTCCTCTCAAGTACAGCCAGCGCACACGGAAACGGCAGTGACTTGAACGCGTTTTTCACGTCCAACATCACCACCGCCGGAATCTTCCACGTGCGCCACGTTCTACCAGCCGCTCCATCTACTAGCAGTGGCGACCCCTTTCCAAAAAGCCGAACTGATTCAGACTGAGGCTTCCAATCCGCACCACTTCTTCTGCAAGGCGTGCCACCGAAAGTCGCTCAAATAACTTGCCAACACAACTCAGCATGCAAAGAGGACGGTAACCAGCCGGATCCGCCTCGTCTCTTCCAACTGTATGGTGCAGGACAAGCCTGTAGAATAGTCTTCACCTGAGCACATGGTTAAAACAAGATAATAACTTTTTTTTTCTTTTTTTCCCCTACATCCCTGGGCCGGACCCATTAAGTATACTCAGCCCAGGGACGTGTCTTTGACTCTAAGGCGGTCTTCCCACCCGCCGGTTTTACACCCGGTACGGCAGGTCAACAGCCCCGGTACAGATCTTTTGTTTGCCTGCATCTAATTCCCACCAAGGGGGGCCAAGCCTGGCTATGCCGTCCCCCCCCCCCCCACGACAGGAACCGGGTCTCGGTCTTTATGCCTTTTCGCCTCTAACCGGCGTGACCAGCACAGGGAGCGCACGCACCCCCAGAATCAGCCCCGCCGGCCGGGTCTAGGTCTTTTCTTTCCTGCGATTTCTCCCCTGGAGTCCCCGTCCCCTCATTGAAACCCGCACACCAAGGCATGCAGGCTCTCAGAGACGGGGCTGTTCACCCTTCCCTATCACCAAATACGCCCACGGTTCCCCCGTCTTGACTCCTCTTCTTTGTTTCGAAGAACTGTGGTAGCAAAGTTTTTGTAAACATTCCAATTTTGCTCGTTGACTAGCGCCTACTCAATTATATTGTTAGCATCCAAATTTTTGTCTACAATAAATTGTCTATATTGTCCCCACCTCCAGCAGTCAAACACCGTGTGATTCGCATCGTCCACTTCCTGGCAGTAGTCGCAATAAGGCGTATCTCTTCTGCCAAATCTTTTAAGGTAGTGTCCAAAACACCCATGACCGAATATAAGTTGTGTAATATAAAAATTTACTTCACCATGCTGGCGGTCCAACCAAGCATCCAGATTGTGTATGAGCCTTCTGGTCCAGGCCGCCACATTGTCCCCATCCCACGCCTCCTTCCACCACTGTCTGGTCATTTTCTTTCAGCCTCAGCCCTACTGCGCCCTTCCACTCTTAGTTTCCTACTTCTGACCTGCAGGTCTATCGGCGGAACCGACGCCAAAACATACGATGCCTCATATGACAATGTTCTATAGCCAGCCACCACTCCTAGTAATGCCGTTCGATGCATACTTCTTAGCTTCTCTTTGTTCCTTTGCACTCTGATTGCCTCTGCCCTGACAAGCGCCGCGTACAGCGCTGCAGACCTCACTACAGATGTTATCAGCCTCCTTTTAGATGCCCCCGGTACTGTATGCTCTGTAAATAACCTTCTTATAGTTTTGATAGTAGGTACAACTCTCTTGCACACCTTATCGATGTGCCCACCAAACTTGAGGCTCTTATCTATGGTTACTCCAAAAGATAATAACTGGGCCGGCACAGACTCCACCGCTACTGCTTTGTTGAAAACGACATCAAGGCCCGGACTCTTCCCTCTCCTAAGACGACACGCCACAGCCCCCAACTCTTCCATTTCAAACAGCGGAATCTCAATAGCAGCAATTTCTCTGACGGCCATCGGCTCCGCGTCAGGAAAGAGGGCACCGATGCACAGACGCAGCACATCTTCAGTGAGGGCCGGCCAAGCTCTGCCGAACCTCTCCGCTACAATTTTTAACGCCTTGCCCCAGTATCTGCGTCAAGGTCCTTGCAAAGATCCAGCCACGTTTTTCTTTTTGGGTCCAAAATGGCCATCCTATATCGTTTTCTAGCGGCTCTCAGATCTCTTATAGCCTAGTCAACTACCGTATATGTTTCCTGATCCTTGTATATGTTTATACACGATATGGAGAGATGTTATGCCTCGAGCTCGTTTTTAAGGACAATTGGAGCCCGGGTGCTCAACAACCACGCTAACTTGAACTTTGTTAACCACGCTAACTCTGTTTCGGTTCCGTCTGGCAGCTGATGAGCTGTGCGTCTGCGGAGAGGTCCAGTCAAATGAACACCTGATGTTTGACTGTCCAGCTCTTGGAGGCCAGAAACCGGGCTACCCTGGAACTTACAGCTAAAAAGGTAAATCGGCCACTCACAAGCGGCGAGTCAATGTGGCGAAAGCCGTATTGTCGGACCGTGTGGGAGTTCCTAGATTTGGTTGCTTTGTTCAACCGACGCCAGTAGGTTACTTAAGGGAAAGACTCCTAACGCACTGCTGTGAGAAGCTAACCTTGAGATATATGGCTGACCACCAGCCAATTAGGGCTCCAAACGCTTTAATATGGTGAACGCTGGCTGTCAGCGATCTAATCGTGCCAGCGAATTGCTGTCTATACAAAGTAAATTTTAATTTACGGATGTCATATATATTTTTAGTAGTTGACGGGATGAGTCTACCCATTTTAGTAAATAAATGACAAATGAGCGGTTGGAACACGCAAGCCGGCCGTGTATGGCAACGCGCTTATTCCGCTCACGCTGTTAGGTAAGCTGTAGGAGCTATTTAGAACACTGGTCGCTGAACTGTATCGAGGCTCAGTAGCCGTTTGTGGCACAGACATTCGGTTTTATGCTTTAGGGCGACCGAATGGGCTGGTGGCGGAAGAAATGCCAAGCAAACCAATTATCCCCTTCTTCACTGCAGCAACACTTTCAGCCTCCATCGTGTCGTTCTCTATATCCTTAATAAGGACGTATGCGGGTTTACCCCTTATACTACGGGTAATACTCACACCTGCCAATTAGCCCTGCACCTGCTGCTTGATCCCATCTAACTTCTCCACCAGCCCTTTTACGCGGATATGGATGGCCTCACCCGACCCCTTCTTGATCGAAAGAATATCTTCCAATTCCTTCTTCGGCACTCTTCTTTTACCTTCCTCAGCAAATCGGCATATGTAATACCCTCAACCTTAAGCACAATCGTGCCATACGGCTTCCCCTTACTTTACTGATCACCCTTACTCACTGCCTTAACCGCAGCATCCTCTTCCACGTAGAGATTTCTCTTCTCTCCCTGCCTCCTCCCATATTACTCGAGCAGTCGCTTAAGATACCAGCCTACGTGGTTCCCGGCTACACCAAAAGCCACTTTGATCTTAGACTCCACAATCTTCTTATAAGCTCTGAGAAGATCTACAACGACTACCTTGTTGCCCGCCTTAGAGTCAATAACCACAGTATTACAACCTCTGAACTTCTCATCCTCCATGTTCCCCAAGAGGACTTCAGTATGGCCCCTCTCAGCTACCATCTGTCCACACCTTAGCTTGCCCCCACGGAACACCCGGAGCCCTGTTCAACAGCTTCCTATCGTACTCCGACTTTCCTCCCTGGCCAAGTCAAATATTGCCACAACATCCGTGTCCTGCAGACCAAAAACAAACTCACGGTGCTCCTCCCAGTTGCAAGCAAACATGTCCACCGGCCACCGCCTCATGACCAACTCCGGAACACCTTTCCCCAACTGCACCATCAGCCTCCTGCCTTCAACCTGCAAAGTTTATGAAGCAGCCTCTTTAACCTATCGCTGCTACACACCATTGCACGAATAACCCGTACCTCGCAAACTCTCACCTCGCTTCATCAGCTCCGTAAGCAACTGCGAACATTTCTTTATCTCTAACTTAGTGGTAATATTCGCCGCTACCAACTTTGCTAATTTTCTTATCTTCAGGGATGCCTTACCCAGAAGCTGATCATATACGCAGGGCCCCTGCAACTGCACTCTAACCGCTCCCGGCGTGACCACCACAAACGGACCATCAGTTTCCACTTCTATGGATTCTATGGAATATAGCTTTTTGCTTCGCAACTGATGTATTTTCTTAGCGAACACAGCTAAAATATTTTTAAAATGTAAAAACAAGTACTTACCAAAATTAAATATTCTAAGAAATAGAATATTTAAAAAAGTAGAAAGCTTGTAAAAAATTAGACTTTCACTTCATTTTTGAAGTTAATTTTTTGTGACAAATATTTCCTCCTGCAGAAAACTTGTAATTAAGAGAATTAAAACTATCAAATGCTGATTTCTATTATATCGACAGGTTGTTACTAACCAAAAAAGTGTACGTTTTTTTGCTTTGGAAATTAGAAAATTGCCAAATTAAATATTTAACTGTGATTTCAATTTTTTATCCAATATATAAGCCAGTCAGATTATTCATATAATTAATTTTACACAGTGTATTCGTACTTATAATATATTAAAGAGTGAAAAATCTTTTACATCTTTCCAATCAAACCTTTACCTGTAATTACTTAACTAAACGTCTAAAGTAATTTTCGTGTCGTCAGTTAAGTTTATTATCTACTATTTAAGTTCTTAATTAATAATTCGAAATAAAAATAATATATCTCGACCGAAAATTAATTTCACAAGGATTTCCAATTATTATATGAGAACAAATAACGCTTCTAATTGATCTTTCATTAAGAGCCGGACAAATTTTTGCAAAGTTTTTTCTCAAAGCATAAATTTGACCTATAATTATAGGTAAGAAATCGACCATTATTCTGTGAATGTAATAATTATACAGAAATTTACTGCTGAAATTTTATACTTTCTTTGTGTGAAGTAAAGAAAGTATAGTAATCGCGACAAATTTCGGTTTTCAGATTTTAACGGAAGTAGCCATTTTGAGCATCCCTGAATTCATTTTTACTAGTTTCGGCGTGAAGTCTCTACGTACGTACGTATGTATTGCGAAAACGATTAAACACAAAAAAAAGAATAGCCGTAGAATGTTGAAATTTTTGATTTAGGACTGTTATAACATCTAATTTTGCATCTCCCCTTTTGATTGCAATCGACTGGATCAAAAGTGTCCAAAAAAGTCCAAAATCCAAAATAAATTTGGATATTGGACTTTTTCTTAACTGCAGTAATCAGCCCTCATTGAGAGCTTTTCACATAAGTGGTATTTATTTTCATTGCTACCAGAGTTATAGACAAATAAAAATTTAATTAATGAAATATTTGGATCGTATTGTACAAGGGGAAGGCGCATCGGTTCGAAAGTGACTTCATTTCCTTTTTTTTATTTAAATATATTGATTTATCATTAATTATTAACCTCTGATTGTAAAAAAATGTGTATATGTAATTTAATAGGCATACAAGGAAGTCATTTGTGTCCACATCAGACTTTTATAATTTAATTAAGGCTATTTTATAAAGATTTAGATAAAAGTCAAAATATTGCGTACTATATTACATTAATATTTATAATACTAATTATATGGTTCTTTAACAATATACTAGAAATATACTTAAATAAGAGAATAGGAGGTTAGGGTCTGATACCCTACAAATTAAAAATATATTCATGATAATGTTATTTCTTAATATTTTTTAACGCAATTAAAAACTGTCTTTTCTGTGAAAAGTCGTTTAAAATTAATTAATTTTTTATTATTTATATTATAATAAAAAATAAAAATATAAATTCTGGAAAAATTTTAATCTTTTTAGTGGATTACAACTGGATAAATTTTCATTTGCTGTGAAATCTAAATGACATAGAATACTAAGCTTCCGCCTAAATCTCTTACGTAAATTTTTCATTGATTTTATAAAGTTCCCCCGATGCATTTTAGTCTACTGTTACCATGAAAGTTATTGCTTTCTTGTTACTTACAGCAGTTTATAATTAGTATAATGTTAGCAGTTTTGTTATTCTATTGTGATTATCCCATGAGTATAATTAAATTACGATATAATTTTGTAAATAACTCTTATGAGCATTTAGTAAAGGTAAACTCTCAGGTTCTTCGACTTATTACCATGTCGAGAGAAGGAAGGACACTTTCATATTTTTTACGTTCGATTAATTCCATTGAAAAGCCGCATTCGTATAACCTGGTCACCTATTGTGCTGCGCTTGAATGATTCAAAATATATATATATTTTTCTTTTTTTTTGTAACGTAGAACTGAATAGAATTGTTCGAATAAGAAATAATTTTAAAATATTCCCTTTGACCCACCTGCTTTTTACAATGAAAATTTGCTTTGTTAAAGTTCAGTTCTTAGAAGTAAACGGAAAGTAACTACCCAAACTAGCGTTTAAGGTTATAAACTATCTATAACACCATTTATTTCAAAACAGTTCTACAAGTTGTTCTTTTGCTTTTCCTTCCAAAGTTAATAGTTGTATATATTTTTTTTAAGTTAAAAAGAAATAGCATACAAATATATTTCTGATAGTTTGACACAAAGTTTATATTTTTAACATAAAAGTACAGGGATTCTATTGGTTGCATGATTCTAATATTAACAATATGTGTTCTGAGAATAAAACTTATTCTTTAGTTAAACGTTAATATGAAATCAAGGATTATTAATAAAATAAAATCATACTGGCACGGTAAAAATTAATCACAGATTCTAAAAATATAACTTCTATTTTAAATAAAATAAAACGTTTGTCTTAATTTTCATTAATTTTGTTAGAAATATAAAACAAACCTTACAACTCTATTTAAAATAAGCTTAATTCATCTCATTTAGCCAAATTTTCTGCGCCCCACACACACACGCGCACACACAAAAATCAAGTATTTAAGAATCGTGTTCAAGAATCTCCACCGATAGAACAGCCACACTATTTGAGATATTTGCTTGGACACTTAAGTGGAAGGTAACTGTTATTATAATCCTTGATCTCGCGAATAAAAATTTATTTCACTAATAAATAATCTACTTAGATTTCCTTTAAAAAGTGATTTTACTTGCAGTGAATAAAAATTATTTTCACCACATGATAATTGAATTACCAGTGTAACTTAAACAAAATCTAGTACATCAACGTCACGCTAACTTCAAATTACTATATAGAAAATAGACATAAGGATAAATAAGGAAATTGCCAAAGATCAAAAAATTATTTATTCAAGTGAAGAATCATTACTATTGAACAGATAATAATTTTCGTAAACAAAACCAAAAAGAAGATGGAATATGAACAAAAACAATTGTTCTTGACTAGAAAGGTTTAATTTAATTTCATATCTAGATTTCTTCAGATCAATGGGCCATTTACAACCACATTTATTAAAATTAATTGAATAATATGAAACTGAAAAAGTATGGTAGGTACCATACTAGGTTGTTATCATGACGAATATAAAGCTCTCTATATTAGTAGATTAAATATGCTAATGTGCTCTACATTAACAGGTTTAATCTGCTAATGTAGAGCACATTAAATCCGCTAATACTCATACGTGTAGACTTGCGAAACGTGTAGAAATGCGAAAAGCCAAGGGCTTGGCAGTGAACAGTCTAACGCTGGGGGAAGGATACTCGAGGCGTTGGCCTCGGTGGGGGTGGTCTGTATGAACGACTTCGGCGTTCACACATTCCATAGAGGGACCACAGGATCCACGCTTGGCTCAGCGTTTGTAAGAGAGACCTGGGCGAGAGAAGTTCGGTGGTGTGTCATCCAGGGAGACGCTGGAGGAAAGAAGTGCTGAGAAGGGTCATAGGCCTATATACTAGTGATCTGCAGACATTAAGAATATAAGGAAACGTTGCATCTAATATAGACGTCAACTTACGCAAGGAAGGAGATGGAATTATGTAAATTTAAATCGGCAATAATGCACGTTACAGATCACCCTAATAAAAATCCGTTGAAAATTTCCCCGGTATTTATATGTAACAGCTATCAGATAACTCTCAAATAACAAAAAAACAAATATGTATACAAATGAGTTATCACCAGATAACTTTTAAACTAGTAAACAAGGCTGCTGCAAGCGCAGCAAGCACGCAGTAAGCACGTGATCATAATTTCTGATGACGTCATTTTTTATTGCGTAATTTTTTTGAATGACCTTGATATTTGGGCGACCTTTATCCGGGATCAAGGTCACGGATCAAAGTCATGTATGATGACTTTGACTTTATCCGGGATCAAGGTCATATGTGATGGTCGGGCGGAATCAAGGTCAGGGGTCAAAAGTCAAGTTTGTGTTGGGAGTCCCCTTTTCTATACTATTGATGCATACAAAACTCAACTACATATCAACGAAGGGATTGGAACGTTAATGGAACGAATGTTCGCTAAGTCGTCGTGAACAGTTTTGTTCTCCGATATTTCAATCAAAACAAGCAATTTAATGAATTTATTAAAAGATATTTCAGATCTACGGTGTTCGATTTTGTAATGTCTGGATGGCGGGGAGAACAGGACATGTATTTAGTTGTAGATTTTACTGATTGTAATTAACGTTCTCATAATTATTCTATTTCAGCAATTTTGCAGCGTAGCTAATAATTTTTTTTTTATTATAACAAAAATAATAATTACACTAATGAACTAATAACTACAATAATTGTTTCGCTTGATATAGAATATTAAATTTTAATAATTTAGCGATTAATAAAAAAAATCAGGTAAACTTTATTAAGAAAATTTAAACTAAAACTTTTTAATGTTTTTTTTAAAATCCTATACTAAAATAGTTTTATGAAATAGAATAGTTGGAAAATTGAGCTCTTTTAGGTAAAAAAGTCACATTCCAAAGTAATAAACTAAACCATTAATTAAGCATTGATAAATATTGAAATATTAATATATTAATCTTATTGATGCTCTAAAGCATTATTAGAATACAGAGTAGCTCTTGAGTAATTGAACAGAGTAGTAATCATAAGGGTAAACATTTCTCAATAATTATTATTTCAATTAAACAACCACTCATAATTAGAAGTTGAAAAAATAAAATTCACAAATACGACTAAAAAGTCAACCCCTCTTAACTGAAGAATACATATACGCACGCACACACACACACTTCTTTATTTATATATATATATATATATATATAAAACCGCTCTATCATTTCATAATTCTAATGTTAAAAGATTACTTAAATAATAAAATATTATAAATAATGTCGCATGGTAATAGTACTTAATGTTGTGTCAAAACCAGAATTTTCTGGCCGAGGTGAATAAAAACGACTTATTTTACTAAGATACCAAATTTAAAAATGTCTTATAAAACTTAAAAATAACACCATGTTAACAGTAATAAAAACGAAAAAAACTGATTCCACATCTTTTTGTTTCACTGACGTTATTAGTTTTGAGAATAGTGATATCTCTTATATACGAGTAAAAAAGAATGTCCTGACTGATTCACTGGCTTATAATCAACGTACAACCAAAATTATTGTAAGTAGAGACTTGAAATTTTCAGGGTACCTTCGTATCTTTAAGTAGGCGTGCACTAAGAAAGGATTTTGCAAAGTTTTGATTTTAAGGGGTTCAAATCGATAAAAAAACTAAATATCATGTTAACTATCTGTTGGACTTAAAAAAGTACATACGCTATTGTAAATATTTTACAATTCCATTGTGTGTCCGCTATAGACTAAAAAAACTACTGTACCGATTTACGCGCGGGGAAGAAGGGAGAAAGGGAAAAATCAAAAAAGGTAAAAGGGAAGAAGTTAAAAAGGGAAGAAGGGGAAAATGTAAAAAAGAAAAAAGGGGAAAAAGGGGAAAAGTAAAAACGAGAAAAGGAAATGGAAAGGGAAAAGAGAAAAAGAAAGAGGAAGTAGGAAGGGAGAAAGGGAAATGGGGGAAAATATAAGGGATTAAATAAATTTAATTAACATTAAATAAAATAATATTAAATTTAATTTAAAATAAATAAATGATTAAATTTAAAAAAATAGAATATGTAAAGAAAATATTTGAAAGAATATTTGAAAATATTTGTCAGATGCAAAAAAACTGGTTGAGATTAAAAGCGTAGGTAAAGCATGGAAATGAAGTAATTCATTACATCTGTCAAATAAGTAATATTAATACATCGTGTGCGAGCGCAGAGCGATAGAATGAATATGTGAGTGCTCCAGAAGAATCCCGTTAAATTTTACAGCTGTATTTCTCAGTTTAAAAAAATGAAAAAAGTTCATAATAAACATGTGTCCGGAAAGGCTTTGTTTTTAAATTAAGAATAATAAAGAATTTTATCATGATTCTGCTTAGCGGCAAAATGAACCTATACCAAAATTCATCGAAAACCAACTGAAATAGAAAACCGGTGAAGAAGAAATAAAGGGAAAATCGGAAAAGGGAAATAGGAAAAAATCGAAAAAGATAAAAGGGAGAGGGTAAAAAGGGAAGAAGGGGAAAATGGAAAAAAGAAAACGGGGGAACGGGGAAATGGAAATGGAAAGGGAAAAGAGAAAAAAATAAAAGAGGAAATAGGAAATAGGAAGGGAAATGGAAATGGGGCAATAGGAAGAGGAAAGGGATGTAAGGGAAAGAGAAACGGGAGAAGGAAAGGGAAACGGGAGAAAACGGGAAGGGAGAGCGAAGCGAGCACAGGCGAAGCCGCGATGGGGATGCTAGATTTGGGTTTGTAATAAATTTTTTGTTTATCTTTATTGGACTTTTATATTGAGCTATTTTAATTCATTCATAAAATGGATTGGTCTAATAAATATTGTTCAATTTTCTTATCTTCTTTTTTTTGTTTTCCTTTATTAAAGTTTTGGGCAACAATTCATTGTTCATCGTATATTCCTTCAGTATTTATCATAAAAATTTTTATTTACCGTTTTATCAGGATTTAATGAAAGAAAATCTAAATATAATATTGCTGATTAAATATTTTTTTATTTATAAAAAAATAAGTTTGCTATTAAAAAACCATTGCAAATGAAGCTACACATCTATATTGTGAGCGAAGTTGCGATGGGGTACGCTAGTACTAGATAAATTATTGTTTTACTTGGAAAAATAGAATGTAATGATCCGAGTACAATGTAAATTCTAAAATATTTTTCTACATAATCATAATTTTTGTGAGGTTTTTAAATATCTTCACGAAACAAAATATGAAATACATTTTTAAAACGAGGGATAATTGTTTTTAATTACGAAGTAAATTTTGAAATAAAGTTGTAAATTTTCTGAACATTAAACGGAAATGTAACTTTATAAAGCAAACATTTGATCATTACATTAAATTTTGTTTACGTTTCGAATCGACTGTAAAAACAATTCTAAATATATTTTGCTGTAAAAAAATAGTTCCACAAGTAAAGTCAAAGTAAGACTTTATTTTATTATTTTACATTATTCAATATTTTATTTGTTAAACTTGTTACTAGCGATGTTATCTGTTGTATGGTATTAAGATCTGAGCAACCTTAGATTCTTAGTTAACAAAAGTTGAGTGTATTCATCCTTTGGATTATTACTTCAGTAAATAGACGTATGAAATCAACTTCGTTAATTAAATCGTTATTCTTTTGTTTTTATATTAATCACTAAATGTTTTTGAACTTAATCTACTCTGATATTTTTTAAAAAATATTACATTTATTAATTCATTGTTTGCTGTCACCTATGACTAAACGATACAATACATCGTACACTTCTATGAAATGTAACATGCTACTAATTTCAGTTAGAAATAATAATACGCTTTTTTATAAAATTAAATATAAATTGTTATATTTTAGGAACTTGTATCAAATAGTTTTGAAACCAATAAAAAATGGTCAAATGTAATAAACACACTTGTCATAATCACAATGATAAAAAATTTAAATCAATTGTAGTGTGGTTTTGCTCGATAACACAATTGATCTAATTAATTACATTTTCATTTTACACCAATGTATTTTTGAAGTACATTGTCGCAAACAAATCTGATTTTAAGTCTTATTTTTCCTTTCTTTTAGTATAAACCGAATCGACTTTCATAGGTTCAATAAGTTTGGTGAGAAATTTAAAAGATTTTCTTAGTGTAATTGTTAGAAATAATGATATTAGCAGACTCCAATTTCAGCTAGTTAATTAGTACAAATAAATTCAACAAATTTGTTTTTCGTCGAGATAGAACAGACGTTCGTTACTCATTGTAATCTACGTCATTCATATGTTACATCTCGAGAACAGTTCATTCGATTTTTAAATGAAATACAAAATATAACTAAATCTAATTTCAAAATTTTATTTGCGGGAGCCATACGACTTTCTCTTACAGAAAGTAATTTATAAGATATTAAAAATATTACTATTCGAAAAATGACGCATTAAGTATACACGCTCTCATTGAAATAAACCAAAAAGTGATCCTTAGAAGGGGTTTAAGCGTTTTAAATCTTGTAAATTCCACAACAAGCTGAAATAATCAGTTTCGTCCAAACAATTATTACTCTTTACCTTCTGATGAAGAAAGAATTTTGGTGAAGGTTTGTAATAGTAGTCCCAGAACCTACCGAAAAAAAATTGAATTTTCCTTGTTTCTTGAATAACAATGCCTGTCAAGACCTTCTCTAAGGATTAATTTTTGCCGGACTTTTGTTCCGGCAAAAATTAATGCCGGAACATTAATTTTTGTATTCGCGATGAGAAAGTATTATGAATATTGCTTTAGCTCTACCCTGATGTCTTTCAGATAGGACGCATCAAAGCGAGCGTGGAGACTTATGTACTCCTGAGTAAATAAAATGTGCAAATCGGCCAACAAGAAAGGGAATTTCTTAGGATACGCTATTTTAAAAGTGGCATAGCCGAGGTCGGTTTCTTCGTACGAGAAAAACAAAATTAAATTTTTGTGACCAGTTCACAAAAAAAAATCGTATAATTTTTAAACCCCTCAGTGTCATTATGAGATAAATCCGACTGAAATGTATAGCATACGTTAAGGGACAACAAAGTATAAAATATATAAAATTAAGACTAAAAATATTACTATTTGAAAGAATTTACTAATTTCTTCTTAAAAATTCAAGAAGTTAATATAAGGTAAAATGTAGTCAGTTAGAAAACACGAAGATGGCAGAAATGAATATTGGAATAACAGGTATTTTAACAACCGTTATAAACTTAAAAGAAGACTTCATCGTCTTATGAATCCGACCAAGTTGCACCCTTAACAACGAGATAGATTAGACTAAGTCAACTGAAGAGTAATAGCTTTCTAAATAATAGTATAAAAAAATACTTTCTGTTTCATTTTCATGAATAATTTACTTTAATTTTTAGGAAATATACGTTAAAGTTGCATAACAATAAATTTTACATGAATAATATGATAATTCTTTCTTATAAGTAATAGACTTTATATACTTATTATTGCTGTTGCTTCTTAGTCTACGTAGTTAAAAATTGTTTTTACAGAGCTTTATATGTCTAGTTATAATCTACGTCGACTTTACTTCTACTTGAAATACACTTACTTAAAAACCTTTTTGTTTGCATAATAAATTATCTATTTTTATGATGGTCCTCACAATTTGGAAGATTTAGAACCGATGTTCTTTGGGTTACCCTCAATTTTTTCAAGCAAAATTCTGTACATTTAATTACATATACGTAAAATATTTTCGTATATTTTTTTTCTTTTTTGTTGTTAAATTATACATACAAGGAAAATATAAGTCTTTTAATAAATTACTTCTCCAAGTATTTGTATTTTTTGATATTTTCTAGTTCAGATACAAATAATACTAAAATTATAAGTTCTGCATGTGTATGTGATGTCGTGCGGGTGCGTGTGTTAACTTCTTTTAGGCTTTATTTCTGAGGAAAAATTTAACCTATTGTCATATAATTTGGTACGGTAGTCTCCATATTAGGGGAATCCCACCACCCCATGGTCGAATGGTAGCTTGGTTCTCTCTTTCATCTGGAAGATTCTTTCATCCCTCAGACGTAACTGTAATCGGGTGACAGCAATTCTTACTCAGGAAGATAAGTAAATGAATTGACTCAAATGTGTATAAAAATTCGGATAAAACAGAGGGAGATATTGAGTGGCTGCCATTTTCCGATAGGAAAATGTATTACTTCTTCCTCGCATTCAGCTTATAAATAAAAATTAGGCGTACAATTGGAAATAACACTGCTGTAATATTGTTTTATTTTTATTCATATAAGTTCCCTCATTCCTAAATATTTTAACTTTTTAGCTCTTTCTTTTAACTTTTGATTGTTATTGTGTTCAACTGCTACTTTATTCATCATAAAATCAAATATAATCAGGGTGGCGACATTTTTCCGATTTTTCTCTGTTACCTTAATCGTCTGGTTAAGGAGAATTATCACTAAATCTAAAAATAGGAACGCTGTCATTTTTCTATGTTTTACTGATTTACTGTTTACTGTCAAATCGAAAGTTGTTTTACTAATTTTTTATATTGGCCCATTGTCAACAAATTGAATGGGAGGAATTACAAAAGAATAGTTATTAAGCGGTGAAAGGTTTTTTTTGATATTATACAGGTAATCAACAAGAATTTTTTAAAATAAAAGAAATTTGGCTAGTATTTTCTTGCTAGTTACTAATTTTATTCTCTTAGCCTACTATTCATTAAATCGGGTTTTACGCAGTAGAACGATAATTCTTTATTTTACCTTAATACATGATTATTGTTTCAAAATCGATAAGCTACACCGAATTATATAAGCAGTTTATTTAATGACATTTGATTTGTAATTTACAGAAAATATATTTATATACTGTTAATAAAAATTATCAGCAGTATGTAAAAAAAAAACACATATTTTTTTTCTAATGTACACTTGTATTTGGTAGATATATATTGAATCTAGTTTATTTTGGGCCGAACGAGGTCTGTACATCCATTTTGGCTTCTAGAGTTACGATATAGTATAACTAAAACAGAGTAGGATCCGAGTGTCGGTGATTACAGAAGTAATCACCGATTGGAAGAGGAAGTTCAAAACCGACTCCATCACTACTTTTTTTCTCTAATTCATTCCACGGTCTTAATGTTTCTCTCTCGCCCTCTCTCTTCCTCTTACTCTATCTCTCTCTCTCTCTCTCTCTCTCTCTATATATATATATATATATATATATGCTTAAATTTTATCAGGAAAGATTAGTAATTAAGTTGAGTCGGAATATCTTTACCACATACATTACATAATTAACAAATTAAGATTATGCAGTGTTTTGTACCGTAATAGATAAGGAAAAGGGAAGTAACATGACTCCCGTATTTATGCATTGTTCATGGAAGGAGAGGATTTTATGTTTCCCCCCACGTATAAATCGGTGTGTTATTAGAAGGAAATATTGTACTAAAGCAAGAAGGGTCGTGTGCAATGAGACGTGCCAACGATATTGAATTTAATATAACTTACAATGTCTACGGGATATAATTCGCTATTGTCCTAAGTAATGATGAAAATCGTGTAAACTTACTACAAAAGTAAGCTATCTAGTGTAATAGAGATACAGTAATTTCACTGAAATTGTTTATTGCTGAAATACTCTTGTCCTTCTAAACCGTTTTGTCCTGATCTATATATATAAAAAAAATGTTAAGTTCGTTTGTGTACGGTTTCAAAAACTCAAAATGTTCTGCACCGATTGAGCTCAAATTTTAGCACGATATATAACCCGCATTAAAGATTGTTTTCATCTATTTTTAATAAATCTATTTATATATTTTTAATTTGGAAATGTAAACAAAGGAAAACCAATCAGATCAGTGCAAGATGGCCGCTGTCAAACACAACGACCAAATTTCTTTGAATTATATTTAACAGTTAAAACATCTGTATTTTATTAAAAAAAAAAAAACACGATAAAAAAAAATTTTAGCACGATATATAACCCGCATCAAAGATTGTTTTCATCTATTTTTAATAAATCTATCTATCTATTTTTAATTTGTACAGTTTTTTAATAAATAAGAGGCTAATAAATCAGATGGAAATGTAAACAAAGGAAAACCAATCAGATCATTGCAAGATGGCCGCTGTCAAACACAACGACCAATCACAAAGAGCCCGCATGGCCGTTGCCAATGTAAACAAAATCACAACTGATTAAATAAAAAATTTCTTTGAATTATATTTAACAGCAAAACATCTGTATTTTATTAAAATAAACAAAAAAAAACACTAAAACAAAAGAAAAGCCACCAAGAATGATGACTTACAGTAAATAAATTAAAACACCCAACTTTCTTATAGCCCAGATAGACTTAAGACTATGCAAACAAAAAAAGTCGAAATAACCAAATACACAGAAAATAATATCCCTACATAATGACCAAAAAATTCTTTGTTAGGTTATTTTTTTACATATATATGACCAAACAATCGTTTCTTGGTCATTTAGCGTTCTTTGCTATGTAAAAGCAAAGAACAAAATTCACAAATAGTAACACTGAAACCACATAACTAAGTATTCGTTTTTGTTTTTTTTTCTAACCTCAAAAACCACCGTTATGCATTGCTTCAGATGATGATATGAATGATTTATATCGTATGAAAATGCCATGCCTGACCGGGATTCCAACTCGGAACCACCGGATTAAAGTCCGAGATGTTACCACTCGCGCCACGGAGGCCGGCAAACATATTCGTTAGGAGCCGAATAAAAACACGATTTACCAATATGGCGTTGTGTGTCAAACCAGTTTTATACGGATTATAATTACATTTAATACGAGAAACCCTGTGCAATGATTGAATATTAACTTAAACCTCTTCAAAAATTATTCCTTTTGAACTAAGCCACATTTTGATATCATTGTTTTTCTATAACACGGCTGGAATTCTTTTCGTTTAATGATAAGAAGCGTTTTCGAAGACAATAACCGAATTCTCTTCCAAAGGACATAACACCGCTAAACTATTTCTAAATAATTCAAATTCGTGTAATTTTTTTACGAATCGCGTTTTTATCAAAATCTCACCTTTTTCTGAATTGACCTGCGGGGTTTTGTTTTCTTTGGAGACCGTAATTCATTAGTAGATTTATACTCAAGAATCACGTTGTACACTGAAGCACCACAACTTCTACTTACGTTAGCAGTTTATTAACATCTGAAATCAACGCCGTTTGCTTATTCTGTAATTTGTAAGCATTACTCTGCTTTTGTAAGCATTTAAAATGATGTGTTTTTTCGCACGACTTAAGGGCTTTTTTTCGCAGCCCACAAATCTTTATATATAAAAATGTTAAGTTCGTTTTGTACGCTTCAAAAACTCAAATCTGCACCGATTGAGCTCAAATTTTAGCACGATATATAACCCGCATCAAAGATTGTTTTTATTTATTTTTCGGATCAGTCACATACCCGCGATCGCGAAAAAACAGTTTTTTTAACGGTCAGCTGTGTACCAGTGACCGCGCCATCTGCCGCAAGCGAGAGGAACATTCGCCATACTAGGTAATGACAACCGCAGTCACATGTGAAACAATACCTGTTCCCAATTATTCCCAATTACATTGTTTATTAACAAAAAAAACAACGTATCCACTTGCATCTGATTGAGATTATTACACAATCTGAATTAAATATTCACTTTAATCGAGGTACTTTTGTGTGATCGTATCGTGATTGAGCTGCGCCTTTCACCAAGCTCTGAATTTATTAGAAAACGACCAACAGTGGGATATATGTATTAATGACGCGTGCAACACTGCACATCCAAACCAAATTCGCGCATTATTCGCAATTATATTGACCGCTTGCTTCCATTCATCTCCCACAGAGTTATGGGAAAGATATCGATCGCATATGGCTGAGGATATTTTGCATAGAGTACGCCTAGAAAATACCAATATGACCATGGAATTTACAGAAGGCATTTACAACGAAGCATTGATAAATATAGAAGACAAGTGCTTAGCTATTGCAAATAAAGTTCTTAGTCAATTGGGAATGCCAGTATCCACCCGAGCTGCGATTGCTTCATTTGATGTGGATTTACGCCGTTAACAAAGTTACAACATTGGTGATCTTCAGTCATATGTCCAATCAAACATTCCCAAATTAACGTGTGAACAAAAAGGCATTTATGATCGCATAATGCAAATGATAAATGACGGAGTTGGGGGGACCTTCTTCTTGGATGCGCCAGGAGGAACTGGGAAAACATTCCTCATTAGATTGATTCTAGCAACGGTTCGATCAAAAAATGACAATTATCCTGTTGCGGAATATTAATCAGCCAAAACTCTGCAACGGCACGCGACTTGCAGTTAAGAAATTGATGAATAACGTAGTGGAAGCAACGATTTTAACGGGGCCTTTCAAAGGTGAAGATGTCCTCATTTATCGAATACCCATAATCCCGACCGATACACCATTTTAATTTAAAAGATTGCAATTACCAATTCGATTGGCATTTGCAATCACAATCAATAAAGCTCAAGGTCAATCTTTAGAATTGTGTGGTTTAGATTTTGATGCGGATTGCTTCTCACATGGACAACTGTATGTTGCGTGTTCCCGAGTCGGAAAACAACCTTTATATCTACGCAGACAGTGGAAAAAAATATATATTGTATATCCACAAGTATTGCAAAATTAAACTTCTATGAAACGTATGCTTTGTTTTGTTTCTCATTTCTCATCCATGCAACCACAATGTGCCACAGCGAAGCGTGGCGGGTAGAGCTAGTTTCGTATAATACCCGATACTAAAACAATCGATGTTACTTGAAATCTATAATTTAAACAATCTTTACGTGTTTAGTCAATAGAATTCAAAAAAAGGTATAGGAATATACGATTACTTTCACCAGAAGCTCCAGCCGTTGCGGAATTTCTCAACTAGAGGAGTCGATTTCTTTAATTTAATTAATCAGTTCTTACTAATTATTATTTATTTTATCGAACTTCATCTAATATATTTATTATTTATGGATGTCATATATATTTTTAGTATTTTATGGAGTGTGCCTACCCATTTCAGTAATTATATGACAAGTGAGCAGTTGGGACACGTAAGCCGGTGGTGTATGGCACCGCGCTTAGTCCGCTCTCGCTATTAGGTAAGCTGTAGGAGCTATTTAGGGCACTGGTCGCTAAACTGTTTCAAGGCTCAGTAGCCGTTTGTGGCACAAATATTTAGTCTTATGCTTTAGAGCGACCGAATGGGGTGGTAGCGGGAGAAATGCCAAGCATACCAATAATATATTTATTATTAGTTTTGATCAGAACTTGATAATAAATGTCTTAATTTTTTCTGATTTAAACACCCCTAAGGCAATCAGTCCGGCAATCAATCATCACTACAGGGTGTTGTGGCAGCAGCCTGCCCTCGTTATCTAGCCCCCTGTAGAGGCATCCCACTTGGGTCTCCCTAGCGTCATCAGGACACGCCGACTTCCTCTTCTGGACAGCCAGCCCATCCCTCAGCTGGAGAGCTGCCCTTCCGTGACCAGAGAGAAGCTGGCAGAAGTTGTAATCAACGTCCCCATGCTTCTCCCCAACCACTCCTTAGCCCTGAAATATCTGACGGGTCCAAGCTACTGTATTCGCTGCATCCTACCTCTCCTGCCAATCCTGAAGTAGGAGGGCTGCGGCATTCCCTCAAGGACTCGCTTCAACTGTAGAGCCCTCAGTCAAACTGGCGAGACACCCGCCAGAACTCCCGCAGCCTCCGCTGACACCGTTCTGTATGCCGCGATGATTTTGATCGCGGCCCTTTTCTAAAGCGAGGCCAGCGTTCCATCATTCCTTTTAACGCCTAGGGACTCACACCACGTCTAGGTAACTAGGGAGTATTCCTTTGCTTGTCACCATGACTGACGACCAGGAGTCTTTGCCACCTTTCAGCCGTGATGAGGCGGATACGCATCGAGTAAATAGTACCTTTTTACTTCCGAAAAATTGGGATAGGACAAGTCTAAACACTAATTGTGCTAACTGTAATCGCAGTCTAAAACCAAGAAAGCCCGAAACTGCTTGAGGATACACACTCAACCAACAGCTTGAAAATTACCGAAAATAGACTCAGTCTTACAACACTTTGACGAACTCAAGGAGACCAAAGTATTGAAATGTTTTGACACTTAGAAGACTGTTGTTCTCACTTGAAGAGTATTTCATCCGTTAGAGTAAAAGAGACGCTTTAGACACCAACAGGAAAGCTGCAAACCATGGCTTGGGTTAAGAATCAATTTGAAGGCGAACTAACTAGAGAGTACATGCTTGACTCTCTATCGGTTTTATTTTTTATTATGTAAAAAAAAAAACCGATACTATTTATGGAATTCACTTCGAAGGCGACGATTTGAAAAACGAAGATAAATCTCTTCATTCCGTTGTGGATGATAGATATTTATAGGGGGCACAAGATTTCAGGGAACAGGAGATTATTGTAAAAAGCAACACGAGTTGCTTTTTAAGAAAAAACTGAGTCCGTATATGCTGACAAAAATCTCAAAGAGTACAAAAAAATTCTTACGTTTACAAAGATAAATACAATAAGAACTCGAGATGTGGTAGCATAAAATCGAATGTTGGTTCGAAATATATGAAAATAAGAAGAAAGTTGTTTCCATCGCAGAAAAAAAAGTGGATAAGGACACTAAAAATGTTCGATGAAAACAGAAGACCTGATTACATCTATTTTGATGAGCCAGACGAGCTTTGTGAAATATAGAAATTGTCGATAGCCTCAAAAGACGGTGGTCACACTGGTCATCAGACGAAATAAATTTGATATTCGAAGAACTGTGAGAACTGGGATTTATAAAAGGAGATATGCGGTCATCTTAGTGTTAAGTGTTCACAATTCCTTTGAACAGAGCGGGTCAACATATGCTCTGTCAAAGATGGATGCCGTTTGAAAAACCCCTAGAAAACGATATCGTTGTTAATGTGTTTTATCCGTAATTTAGATGGTGCTGAAGACGATGAAGATGTGGTAAACAAAGGGCGAGTGTTTCACTATCTTTATAACCTGCACCGTCAGCTGGCGGGGGAAAAAGCGGTTAAAAATTACAGTGAATGGAAAAATAATTTTGCGACTAATGATTTGAAAAAACATCAAACATCACATCGATAAAAGAAAAGAATGGCTCGGATTATTACCATTATCGCAGCGATAATGTACAAAGTGGCATGTGTTTACCGGAAAGAAAATAGTTTCAAGAAAGGAAGTGGACTGGCAAGTGTTAACCGAAAAACATTGCGGGTGATTTAGCTAAGAAAGCAGTAGGCGCAGTAATAAAAAAAAGGTACAGATTTATTGCCATTAGAAGGTCACATACTTGGGTACCAAGTATTGTACCAGTATTGGGTACCAGTATTGTGGTCCGGGAACCAGACTTTAAGAGAAAGTGAAAAGAGGTGACGAAGGAATCTATTCCTGATCGATCGAGGTGATCGAGTGAATCTATTGGGAGTTGCATGTAAGGAGCTCGATATTGCATATTCTAAGTATTCAGGTTCAAAGAACAGAGCAGAAGCAGACAAGATATTAGCGGAAAGAGCTTCGGAAAAAGTAAAGTAATCTGACGCTAGCAAAGATGAAAAACCTGCGGCTTGGATGGTAACTAATGGCATGTAAGCAAAGAGCAAATTGAGTGAAAGAATCCGTAAACTAGTACACGTAAAGGTGGTAAAGGTCTCTACTATAAACCTTATCCTTCACGTCGTACTAGAAGTGGAATCAAGAAGAAAAAACCTCAAACGAGGTCAACGGGGAAGCCAGCGAAAAAATGTGGCTGTTAAAGATCTTCCTCACAGACCTCTAATCGACCCGGGTTTGTACAAGTTTACGCTAAAGTTACTATCGTTGATTTTAGAGGTGTGTTTATGAGAGGTGCGTTGTTACCGGGAAAGATAAAATTGGTAGTGTCGGGTGTTGTTAACTTAACCAACGAATTTAATTCTGGGACGCATTGGGTGTGTTACCGCAAAATTCGAAATAAAATCGAGTACTTTGACGATATCGGAAACTTAGGACCACCGTTACAGCTGATCAGATACTTTAAGAGTCCAAACAAAACCCCTTTAAATATCCGGTATAACTGCGAACTTATAGTTTCTCAGTAAAATAATGTTTTGCCTATCAGGAAAGACGTCATCCTTTAGCAACGACTTTATACCTCCCATCGAACTCGAAATCGGAAAATAGAATTGATCGATTTCATTATGTACAGTAATATGCCTAATGTTGAGAAAAACAAAAACAATATGCTTCATTACGGCACCAACAAAAATTATCTGAAAGAATGTATGAAATTGAAGACATACATATGACATTGAAACATGAAATGACCAGTCACATGTGATTTGTAAACGATGTGGATAATTCAAACAGAAATAAAATATTCATTTCTGAAGTAATGAAAATAAAAAATAAAAGAAAGCAAAACTCTGCGTCTAGTGAAACGAATAAAATATATTCAGATCCGCCTATATTGCATATCCTGTACAATAAAAAAACTGTGAGACATATTCTATATTTTTCATTAAAAATAGATTTTACTCCACCGAATACTATCTGTTTGATATTAGGCTTCGATTCAGTCGTTTTAAAACCACATAAATGGCAAATGTCCACCGAATCGATTTCTATTAACGCGATCAACACCATATGTGTAACTTGTAACATAGTTAGAGGTTCGTATACGGATAGTCAAGAAAGACATGTGTTGCATGAATTTTTCCCTAACGTCGCAAGAGGTTCAGATGGCGTCAGCCCTATGAAACGTAGCACGGTAAATGAAACATTTACAATTCGTGAGCCCCTAAAGATGTTAATGGGATTTGCAGAAGACTACAAGAGAATACTTTTGAATGTAAAACAAGTACTGATACTTCAAAAGGTCTTCTTCCAACAGTAATAACGATTATTTAGTAGTTGATAAAACCGATTATAATTTGACACTTACTAAAGTCGTACGGAAGATCCCCTACGTACATTTCGCAGACGACCAACGGTTGCTGTCCTTAAAAGTGGTAGAAAATGATACACCTGTAACGATGGCTTTCCTACGTTGGAATCTATACGAGTACCCATCCGTTCCTAGAACACAACAAAACACAGTAGAACATAGCGAACATAGCTTTTCAAGGGGAAAATCCGAAATATGTCGTAGTAGGAGTCCAAGCAGATAGAAAGAATCAAGCGACAAAGATCAGTTCGAATCTTGAAAGATGCAACATCAAAAATAGGAGGTTGTATTGAAATTCTGTATACTACCCGAATGAGAACATGCAAGGCAATTAACATTTATTGTACAATACGTTTATAATTTTTTTTAAATTCGCACCTTTGTTTGTATTCGATTACTCGAAGCAAAATAATACGTTAAAGACGAATACGGTAGACGTGCGGTTTTAATTCGAATCTTCATTCAATATCTTTGATAAGACGACAGCATACTCTCTGATAATTACTGATTGCATGATGTAGTATACTCCGTTTTCTGGTATGGTAAAATCGATTATGTAAGATGCCATTTAAAAAAAAAGAAAAAAGGTATTTGAGTGTTTTATGCCATTAGGCCATTAGGGGAGAGATTTCACTCAATAAAAAATTTCAACGCATCATGTTACGTCTCATGGGTGCTGAGGAAATTGTTACAGATTTTGGAGGGGGTATTTTTTAATGATGTAGATCGTTCTGATGATTGGTAGTCTTCTTTTGTTCTTCGATGAAGATGGGGATGCAACAAGAAACTCTGTTTCAAGAATTAGTGTGGTATTTGGAACATATTTCACCAGAATTTATTAATAAACTTTTGTCTCATGATGATAAGGAGAATCATATAAGAGAGTGTATGACGTATGCTGCTAACGGTGAAGCGGAAGAGTGCCTCTGCAATACCGTTAGACAACATTTGAATATTATCAAATGAACAGTCAAGCAGGAATGTGACGCTTTTTTCGAAAGCTTATTAGGTGGGTGTGATATCCTTAAGAAGATAATGGCGGTGAAAATCGATATTATTGATAGCCGTTTGAGGGCTAATAGTCAGTAGTCAAGTTGAGGTTCTAAGGAATGCATGGATGATATCTGTCACACCAGGTGAACCATTAACAACAGAAGATCTTTCTGCGGTTTCCACAACTACTTTTTCAAGCGGAATAGTCCAGAAGTTTAATGAGATACCGAAGACATTTATTTTAGCATTACCCTTCCGCATAAGCACACAAAATATTGAGAAGTACTTGAAGCGTTTAAGGACTGGATTGTTTGTGATTACGGTCTAAGACGTCTTTTGAACGAAAAATTAAAAAAGATTTAGATTAGAATAAAAGAAGCTAAAGAGACATTACATCATTACAGAGAATTAACATTTTTAAAAAGAGAATTATCAAAATTGCAACTCAGTAAGTATGGAGCAGATTCCTTTCTTTAACATTGTAGTCAACGTGAAACGAGCGGTTTTGCATCTCAGCTACGATACTTTCATCACCCTTCTGGATGAAGACTTCACCTCTCACGTTCCTGAATGTCGTCCGTTTGACGTGTGTGGTAGAAACCCTCATGTAAACAATTGAGTTTGTGAATTTATCAGAGGTTACTTCAAGATACTGAGATTACGTGTACGAAAGAATGGTATCAAACTGTTGTAGGAAGGACCAAACAGCTGTCTAGTGATTGAACCTGATGAGTTAGAAAGTTTGTTTCAAGAAATTTCACAATCACATGACGCTTATCACATTTAAGTGTAGAAAATGGAGGGGATAATTTGCAAATACTACGAATCCGTTAAATATCATTCTGTTGAGTAGCATTAAGCAGTTAACACGTATACAGATGGATCCAATCACATTCATCAATGTCTTTAACGACGCTTCATCTACAATCATTTATCCGACAAAAAGATTAGAAGACTTAACAATGTTCCCGTGAATAGACTTTTCAGAATTTTTTTTTTACCTTGAATTTTTTATTTCATTTTTGGCATCATACAAAAAACGACCGAAACTAAAAGATACTCACTCTATACGAACGTCAAATTGCATGAAATGCTTTATGGTAACACAACCCAAAATGCTAACTGAATTATAACATATTACAATCTGAAGATATCTTTGTGACATAAGCTACAGAAATATATTCAGCTAGGGAGACTGAACATGTAATCTCCCCGACTAATGATAAAATCTCACAAATCGTCTAGTTTAGTTCAACGATAATGGAAATATTATTCGGTGAATCAGTTTATACTCAGCAGTATTTGAATGTCACAGAATGATATTGTACGATATCGTTTAGTGTCTAATCACCTCTTCAATAGTCAGTGCAAGATGATACAACATTTTATCTCTTTAATATTGTACCGGACGTTTTAGATACATTGTTCGGTTGATTGCTTGATTTCTACTCGCTACCCAGCGCCCTTAGAGGATTTTTTTTGCCACCTATGAACTTAGATTTTACTCTCTGATGTTTCTTAGATAATTAATTACTCACAAATACCTGCAAAAGTTATATAACATCGAGGTTGAATAGTTCAGTTAAGTGTGAGATCCATGAGAATTTATAACGTAAAATGAAAAATATATATTTCAGTCTAGGAGATGTTGTTCAACGCTAGATTTATATCGTACATGGACTTTCTAAAGACTCCATATTTTGTAAAATTTTAATTGTACTTAATATAAAATAAAAATACAATGAAACACTGACATTTTTTTATTATTTACGAGTCATCTTTATTTAATCTATTTTCCCGGTCTTCTAAAGTATTTATATCATTTTTATTTTATTTGTGTGTTTTTATTTTAAGTGTAATGTTTGTAAAACATAAAAAAGAAACATTACGTTCTAAACGAGTATTTAACGCAAAATAACAAAGAGGTTTATTACAGAAGAAGAAACCCAAAGACTGCTACATTATTCATAAACCTGAATTATTGAGAAGCAATCAGAAATGGAAAATAATAAATGCCCTTTCCACCCTGAAAGCAATCTATGCGCTTAATCCCCGATTCTGACCTTACTTTGCAGTCAGTTCTCTAGAGAGTTATTTAATCACAAGCAGCAATATACTCGTAAACGATTCCTTTATAATTTCTAGCTACGAAATAAAAATTAAGTCTCCCAAACTGTATCAACATTTGTAGCAGATGATTATTGTGAATGTATAATGTGAACACAAATATTCTTTTGTAGGAAAGACGACAGAAATACATATATAAACAAACAGACATATTACCACACAACTTCGGTACCTACCCCTCTAGCATCAGCAAATTATCTACGTAACTGAAACCGATCTACGATAACGAAAGGATATCACCAATTCCTAAAATTTTTATTCGGCTACCTTTCTTCAATAAATCGCGTGTATAAACGTAGTACAATTTTTCTTAACACATCTATTCTTTAATTTTTTACCAAAAATCACTGTTCTCATATTATTATATCACACAACTATATACATTATTGGTATAATAGTTTAATCATGAAATAAGGAAATCAATAAAGAATTGATAAAGAATTTTTTTTTAATTCCATTGGTCTCTTAAATTCAATGCCTAAGAGTTAACTATCTCGTTTATTTAGTCTTACACATAACTCCAGATTGCAGTTTAATCACTTATCTTAAAAAATTCGAAGTTTTTAGAAAAATTAGAAATAGAACCTAACCACATGCTTAAACAGTGTTATTTATTGTTCATGGTAATTTTAACATCCAATTATTTATCGATTACAGTATTAAACAGATAATTCTAAATGAAACTAGACCCTACAATTTTAACATTGTACTAAAGATGACAACAGTTACCAGAGATGTCGAACACACATATCGATTAAGTAATAGTTTTATAAACTAGCTCCGTTAAAAAAAAAAGATCCTTGAGTAATTGTTGACTTCTTGCAGTTAAATCATCGGATAAAATATTTTTGTACATTTATTTAACGGTATTTAACATAAGTCAACTTGAGTTCAATAAATAATTAAAATAATATTGAAAAGTTATAACGTTTATGGTAAGCAGAAACTATTATTTTGTTTAAACTTTTAGGGATATCAGTTACTGTAGTCATTAAAAAAATATATATATATAACAATATATTGAAAAAAAATCGGGCATTATTACTTTCATCGAAAGCGGGATGATAGGTGATAAAGGTTGTATATTGTTTATTTTTTTAAACAATCATATTATAAATTGTCTGATTCACCATATATATATTCAGATTATAAAAACAAATATCCCTTATACGTGATTGATTGTTCACGACAAGATGAATCGATAAAAATGGGTGTTATTGATTTGAAAATTAATATTGCAGTTGAAGAGAATTTTAAACCAAAAACAATCGCGTATTTTTTATTAATATATGAAAATATAGTGGCTTACTCACCGTTAACCGGCAAAGTAATAAAACAACCTTCATAATTAGTTTATTTCATGAAATTTTAATTATTTGTTTATTTTTTTTTTGTGATACAGGATTGTGCTTAATACACGCTTTCGTGGTGAAAATTTAAATAGAAAGAGGGGGTCGCTCTCGTGAAAAAAACCTCATATACTGGGCCAATCTTCTTCAATGTACTGGGTTATTTACTCATATACTGGGACATTCTTCTTTAATCTATTGAGTTATTTACTTACATACAAATGTAAAATGGTGGGGGGCCATTGCGTTTGTATATAAGGTTTCTGTACTACTAATATGCTTGGTAGGGTATGTGATTATATGTAATATTTATCCTTTAATGCCTACGTTTACCTGTTTTCGTTTAAGGGTGAGAAGTGCTCACCCTTTCGTGTAAAAGCCTCCGTGATTTCGGAGGCTCCATTGAGGGTCTTTGCAAATATTTTTCTTGTAACACCTTTACTTTCGGCTTATCAGATCCTTTAATGCGTATTTTCTCGATCTGAAGTTGATTTGTATTGTATTTGACTCAGATTTTCTTTGAGCTTTCACTTCACTTGGCTTCACCTTAGAATTGGTCAAAAGTGAAGAAGGAATCTTTTTTCAGTAACATTAGTTCCCTTTTATAGCGGTTTATGACTCGTTCCTTTTACTGGTTTAGTTGTCAATTTCTTGTTAATGATGCGTTCGACCATCTTGACTAATGCCGGCGCCAATTCAGATATTACATCTCCTTTTTAAAGAGAGCTGCTGGAGCTGCAGCAACCTGAGCATAAGACGAAGCTTCGGCGATCTATTAGTACCTTCTTTCCATCCTAGTAGTTGACCTTTTTTTCTGAACAGTCTTCAATTTCTGGATTGCTACTTCTTGTTTGTTAATTGAACAGTTACGCGATCTTGCTGAGTGACATCCATGGCAATTGACACACACAGGTGGATCCCTGGACGGATCATCACGGTGCAGCGGCTCATCACACACACTAATTTGTTTATTTGTAGATCGTGCTGCTGTGTGTCCAAATCTCTGGGACCCAAAACATCGCAATGGAGTTGGGATGAATATCTGGGATAGGACGAATATCTAATCGATGAAAACCAGGTTTTACCTTCTCCGGATTCTTGGGTCACTTGAACGTTAGGACATGCGACGTGGAAGGAATAACTTCTCCAACTGTATCGGATGTTCAGTCTTCGATAAGCAACAACTCCTTACTGATAAAGCTTTTCGATGATTTTTCTTCAGTGCAGTTTAGCAGGACCCTGCACATAACAACACCCTTCTCAGTATTTAAATTACTGTGTGGGACAACAAAAATAGGTTCAACAACGAAGAAAGAGGTTCTCCAAGACGAGGGTTTTTACGTGTACCTCTGCCACGGAAGTTGTGAATGTTTAAGTCCCCATAACCCATATTTTTGCCAGTCAATATGTCACTAGGTTCAGGCAGAGAGACGGTTGGGCGTGCCCCGGATCATTGATCCTGCCTGGGTTCTACCAGTCTGCCGCCTCTCACAGATTTAACCCGTGACGGGAGTCAGGTATTGCCTGACACACGATACCGACAACCTAGAAAAAATAAATTTATTTAATTTTTCTTCGTAAGTGAAGAGGAGAAAAAGTGTAGAGTTCAGTGATAAGGAAGAGAGCAGACTTTTGAAAAGCATAGATTGAACCAAATTTCGACAAAAGAGTGGCAGACGACTACTCAAAGCGAAGTAGTTGACTCATTGAAATTGTTGTTGTCCCACATAGTACTTTAAATATTGAGAAGGGTGTTGTTGTGTGCAGGGTCCTGCACGTAGCTGTAAGGGCTCCGATATCCTTACCCATGGGACAATTCTTGTCAACAGCCGAAATACCTGACTCACACTGGGCGGCACAAGACTTCAGCAAAGCAAGCTCACAGCAGCCCAGCTCCATATCTGGGAAGAGGGATGAACACTCCCCGTCCGCACTCCGCCTAGCATCGGCAATAACAGATCATGATTATGCCTCCCGCCTCCGCAGCAAACAGCAAAACCGAGAAGCGCAACTGCGACAGCTGGACAGCTCAGCTCCCCGGGCTGGTCTAGTGGTAAACTCGTCATCGCAAATCAGCTGATTTCGAAGTCGAGAGTTCTAAGGTTCAAATCCTAGTAAAATCTTTTATTCACATTTGAATTGTGAAACTGTACAAGACTACACTTCATTTACATTCATACATATCATCCTCATTCATCCTCTGAAATAATACGTTACGGTGGTTCCGGAGGCTAAACAGAAAAAGACAGCTCGGACAGCTCGGGATCGCCGATCCTGTACTTTCCCGGGGAGATCCTGAGCAAAACTATTGTCCCAACAAAACTATTGGCCAACATAAACGAAAGTACTAAAGGATCATGTCGTTGCCCATCCTGGAGACATGTGCGTAGAAGTTGTTGCACGGACGTGGGCTTAGAATTTATCCGGGCATTACCATTGTTATTATTATTATTACTGATGAAGAAAATGAAAGTTATTATTTCCCAATCCCCTCAACCAGAAGCATCCACACTACGATTTAACAATAATTCATTTTAAAAGACAATTAAACAACCAAAAATTAAAAAAAAAAAATGATAACATTGATCTTTGATTTTTATTTTGAAAAACAACAGTTTACTTATGCATGTAAATAATGATACGCAGTATTTTTAATTTCCATTCGTATTTGTAGTGAAAACAATATTCGAGTACAATTAAATAAAATATGTACCGTAAATTTCAAAAATGTCTCTTATATCAAATGATGTCATATTTACCAGTTAAAAAATAATTATTAATAAAAAATAACAATTTAAATTCTTTGACCGTAAGATTATCTATCCTTGAGAAGTTAGAATAATATATTTTATGATACAAACCTTATTTATTGTGATAACAATACTATATTTTATTTCATTCTTCCAAATTTATAAAAGAACATTTAAGCTTTTTATATATTTGATTGTAAAACATTAAAATCCAATATTAATATTGTTTTATAAAGGGAGCCTTTATTGTATAAAATAAAGGTGTATTCAATTTATGAGAATGTTAATCTTTACTCGTCGTTCAAAATATTTTATCATAAACAGAACCGATGATAAAGTATTTTGAAGAACTCTTTTCCTTCACAAAACTACAGTTAATTATTTTCGGCATGTTTTCATTTCATTAAAAATAAAAGTTTTATTTACATAAGTTTTTTTTTATAACAGGGTGGCTGGGGAGTTTAATAATATTCCTTTGTTATAAGAATAATTGTGACGAATTCTGTCAAGCAAACCAAACTGTCGTTCATGCAGTCAGGGTTAGAAGCGAGTTAATTTTAAACTCTTACAGAAGGGCGGGTGGGTATAGTTGTAGGGAGTTCATAAGTTAATAACGGTGTTCATTAAGTCCGTATGACTACTGCTGCCTTTGCTTTGTTTGCAACAATAAACCCAGTAAGTGCTTAAACAGTACGGTTTAACGTTCATGAAATCTTTCAGTTTAAGGTAGAATTCTATTCATTTAAATAAATAACGTAACAAAAAAAATTCATATAATCAAGTTTAAATGAGCAATCTCAAAATGAATATAGTAATTTTTTTTCAACTGTCAAATTAAGATAAGGATGTAATGAGTCTAGAGACCCAGTATGACATAAAAGGTTAAAGACATGGCAGATTTACTAGCCATATTTTTACTTCAATTTTTCCAATTAGCTGGAATCCGCACTTGTACGGAAAATTTTGTGTGTGTTCTTGATAACAAAATTATCTGAAACTTAAAATGTTCTCGAATAAAATTTTAAAAACTTGTAAGTAGCATTTAAAATTAATGATAAATAAACATTTAATTGCATGCAAACCTTGATCTGCTTTTGTCTTTGGTATTCAGGTAATAGCACTGTCTAAAAAATACGTAGTCCCTTTTAGATTAAGTAATACCAGCTGCAAACTTTGACTGGCGTAGAACTGAATGAAAGATAGTTTTGAAGTTCTGATGAATTTTGATTGTAACTTTTTCCAATAAAATATTGTAATTTAATAATATCGATATATATATGTATTAAAATTTAATTTAAAATAAAAATCCTAATGACAGATTCTTTTTCAATTGATTTAACGTATTGTGTTATATATTGGGAAGGATTCCATTTTTTATTATTTGATCATTTTTTCCCCAATTAATTATTTTATTCACATCTTAAATAAAATTCGTACATGTTTACGTCGGCAAAATATATTTCCTCTTTTCTCTTAATTTGGAAGTTGATCATTTTCTAGGGACTTTTATTGCCAGATAAGTTATTTTTGTAAATCCACATACGCGTACTAACGCGCTCACTCACTCTCTCTCTCTCTCACTTACACACACACATGCACACACACACCCATACAGGTACTCTATATACCTGGTGGCTGAAAAGTAAATTACACCCTCTTTTTTATAATTGAGATAATTGGATGGTGTTCGTGGCATTCTTCCTTTTCCCGAGGGACTACTTCAATGAACGTATGTAACTGTAAATTTAATTAAAAGAAGTATTTGAAAAAATTTAATAACTCAATCTTCATTTTGGTTTAAATAGTCAGAATTTAACCTTTTTGATATCGTTTTGCTTGTGTGGCAAGCAAAACAAATTATCTTTAAAACAAACTATCACATGACCATATGTCCTAAGTTTTTTGAGTCGCCCCTATCCTCCCACCGTCCCTGAAGGTCTAAATTGGGGATTACTGAGTTAACCTCTATTACCGGAGAGGATTTCCAAAGAGAGAATCGAGGATACAAAAATAAAAAAAAATTATAGGAGAGCATACAACCGTAGTTCTATCTATCTGAAGCAAACACATTGTTGGCCGTCATTTTGGATTGCGAGATCAGAATTTGGTTTTAATTGTAATTGTTTTAATTGTTAGCATTTATTGTTAATTGTATGGATGACAGGAGCTACCTTCCACGGCAATCTCGTAAGCTTATATCATAAAATAACAATTAACGTAAACTGTTTTCATACATTAGAAGAATAAAAAATCTGCAGACAAACAAGCTGCTTCAAAGATGCTGCACAAAAGAAAAGAATTTTCATGTAGTGATACCCATTTTATTTTTTATTAAAACCATGAGTAAAATATCGATGTGTAGTATCTGCTTTTTAGTAACTGTAAAACCCGTGAAGACTGAGCTGCGAAAAATTAATTGCTTCATCAATTTCTTCGTATACACACTCTACCTCAGCATCATCATGGGCGCTTGTCGGCATAAGACGTTAACATTTGTTGTCGGCTTAGGTTTTGATTTTATACTTATTACAATGATTTTACCGCTATGCATTTTGAAACATTCTTCTCTCTTCCCTATCTTCTTATTCATTACGAAACATACTCCTGCCTGCCCTTTATTTGAAACTGAGTTAATTGTTCTAAAATCAACTGACCAAAAGTCATTTTCCTCTTCCCAGCGAACCTCGCTAATTCCTACTACATCTACATTTAATCTATGCATTTCCCTCTTTAAATTTTCTAACCTACCAATCTTTTTTAGACTTCTAACATTCCACGCTCCGACTTGTAGAATGTTATTTTTTAATTTTCTGGTGATCCCTTCCTTACTTCCTTAGTAATCCCGACCTGGAGATCCAAACCGGGGACTAGTTTACCTCCGGAATATTTTACCAAGGAAGGCGCCGCCATCTTTGTTACATGAAAATGCAGCGAGTTACATTTTCTTGGAAAAAGGCAGCTGTAGTTTTCCATTGCTGGCTCTCAACAGATACCTCTCCGATGTGGTTGTAGTCCAGATGTGGTTCGGTCCAGCTACTCTGTATTACTGAGCGTTCAAGCCCTTCACCATCAGCAAGGTCGAATGATTCATAGAGGGAGACACATTTAATAATAAAAAAATTATTTCGATTATCTCCTTAAACATATCTATTTTATATTTATTTGTATAAGAATTTATCTTACTTTATGAATTAAATCGTTTTATTATTTTTTTTATTCGTTATTTTGAATTATATAATAATAAATGTGAATGATTTATTTATTAACTAATGAATACTATTATTATTTTTAGTTTGTTGACTTGTAACCCCCTCATCAAATAGATAAACTAGCTGAAGCGATAAATAATTCACTGGTTATCAAAAAATATTTGTTGTAAAAATGTAGTATAAATGAACCAGAAAATTATTATTTTACATAAATATATTTTTATCATTATGTTAAAAAAAGTTTATGATAAAAAATTACGTAAGTACGAGAAAAATGTTGAAGCTGTTATGTAATTAGAATTTTAACATTTTAGCGAGTATTCAATTTAGTATCTGTAAAAATAGAGTAAATTTCAAAATTTGTGAGTTAATAAATGTCAAACCATGCATTTATTTGTTGTATACATTTTTTGTTATTGTGAAGAAAACATAAGGTTCGGTAAATAGATTTAAGTTGTTTGATGGGTTGGATCATGTTATTATTGAATATTAATTATGAAATTAATTTTATATCAGCATTTATTTATGCTTATGAGTACAAAAACTATATCAATAAATTTCGGTTTATGTATAAATTATTATAATTTTTTAAGCTTTCTTAATCTTAAAAAATCATTGTATAGATTAATTAAAAAAGATGAGTTGAGTTAGAGTAGTCATAGGGTGTTGACCTCACCCACCGGGTTGGTCTAGTGGTGAATGCGTCTTCCCAAATCAGCTGATTTGGAAATCTAGAGTTCCAGTGTTCAAATCCTAGTAAAGTCAGTACTTTTTGCTCGGATTTGAATACTAGATCGTGGATAACGGTATTCTTTGGTGGTTGGGTTTCGATTAACTTCACATCTCAGGAATGGTCGAACTGAGACCGTACAAGAATACATTTTTCATTTACACTCATACATATCATCCTCTGAAGTATTATCTGAACGGTAATTACCGGAGGCTAAACAGGAAAAAGAAAGAAAAGAGTGTAGACCTACTTTTGTTCCGCTCTGCGATTTTGCTATTTAGTTCGGATTTTTGGTGTATTTTTTGTTTGGTTTGTTGGTTGTACATCGATGGTTAGTGAATTGTGAACGTGCTTGAAAATTTTCGTGAATTTTGAACATAGATTAATACCACTTTTTTTATTTTTTATTTGGGTCTGTATTTCCCATAAGAAATACATTGAAGTTGATTCTACATAACCTATTACTTGATGAATCGATGATGAAGTCGATCGGCAAGTTGCTGCAGAAAGAATAAGTCATCATTTTTCTGGTATATAAGAACTTTGAAAATTTTCCTGAACTGGTGAGTACAGAATTTTTTCTAAGTCCCACAGCATTGCTGATTTGGCTTCTTTTCCTTACAATTCCTTACTCGTAACCCAATCTCAAATCCCTCTTGGATCTACACCCGACCGCATAATTTACCCCTCCACAACTCTGAGCCCGGATTTGGAGCAATACATTATACCAACCCCCTGAAACCCCTCCCAGACCACCAAATAATATCGAGTGGGGGCTCAAATTTTCTGGAATTTCGCCCTCTTTCATTATCTCATGAACTCCCCTTCCTAGGATGGCTGAGCCTCCTGAGGAAATGGAAATTGAGGCTTCCTTTAGAAGATCTAAGAAAACGACAAGATCACCCGTCATTACGCCGTCAACTAGTACCGCTGATCTGTTTAAAGCTGGTGTGCCTCATAAGGAGCCCGAGGAGAAGCCTAAAAAACAAAGAAGAGTGCCTAGTAGTGATTCGGACGAGGAGACTGCGTTGGAGATTGAAACATTAATTGAGGAGATAAAGGAACTTCAGAATCTGTGTAAAAGTCATCTCACAACTAAGAAGACTATTACTCTGTCCGTGAACAGAATCCTTAATCTTGCCAAGGACATTAAAGAAGCCATTGAGGATTTGTAGGTCATGAAAAATACGTCTGACAAATATATGCAAACGGTAAGAACTGATCTGGATACACTGCAGAGCATGTTAAAGTCCGGAACCATTGAGGAGTTTAAACAAGTGCTTACTTGGTGATGATCTAATCAGGCCTACGAAAGGGTATCAGAGGAGAGGGGGCTACCTGACGAGAAGGATCCTCACCAGGTCCAGGTATACATCTTGGACCTTACTGGAGATAAACGGACCCCCCTTTGCGACTCATGTTTGTGGGGTCTGTCCTGGGACGAGACTGAAGCTGAACAAGAGTGCTTTAGCCTCTGGTTCTGTCATTCGCAGCATGGGTTCTGTAGAGATACTAGGTGAAGAACTCACACCGGTTGGCGATACCTTTGTTTTGGCAGTGGGTAGTGAAGAAGAAGACATTGCTGATAAAGACTATCACTGCTGGGTCTTAATAAGATTTATGCTGTGAAAACCAGCGGGCTTTCCTCTACAACTAAAGGGAAACTAGGGGCAATCGTTAAGAAGAGATTGAGCTAGACGACGGTTGATTAACTGCACGTTGTACCTCACCGGAGAACCGGATAAGTCTGCTAGACATGATCAACCTAGAACACCCGCTGTGATTGTATGACAGGAAGGAACTACTTATGTTGATTTTTTATACAAGGTTAAAACTTGACGTATTGCAATGTAAATTGTTGCGATAGAAACGATAGAGAGGAAATATCATCGGTAGCATAATTTAGACATTTTATGGCATCCTTCTTATTCGTTGCAGTTTACATTGTAATACGAGTTAATATTTGATATACCGAATTTATTTTTATAAGGTAACTCTATTCGTCTATATCCCACAGTTGAAACTACGCAACTACTTCAGTAACTAAAGTGATACAACTCGCAAACACTATGGCTTCTGTACACCTCGCCAGCCAGAACCAACCTGGCGCTTGAACCAACTACCACGTACACGACGTCCACCAACTTGAGATGTCATCGCCGCCATCTTCAGTTTGGTGGCTGAACCAACTACAGCCTACACGATGTAACCCCCAGGTTGGTCCAGTGGTGAACTCGTCAAATAGGATCAAATCCTAGTAAAGGCAGTTTTTTTTATACGGATTTGAATACTAGTTCGTGGATACCGATGATCTTTGGTGGTTGGGTTTCAATTAACCACACATCTCAGGAATTGTCGACCTGAAACTGTACTGGACTACACTTCATTTACACTCATACATATCAACTTAATTCATCCTCTGAAGTAATACCTTATGGTGGTTCCGTAGGGTATATAGAATAACAAAGCCTACACGATGTCGGCCATCTTGGAATTTCCCTTTGGAAAATTCCCTTTTCCAAAGGATTTCGCAAACCCAATTTTCTTTACACATGAATATTATCTATTTAAATAATATTTCAAAGGCTGGCAAGACTGACAATCCGCCATCTTGTGTTTAGCGGTTTGACCAACTACCGCCTACTATTGCTGGACAATTACCTTTTAACCATTAATTTTCTAACTATATTATGTTGTTAATTCATATAATTTCTTGCACAATATTTTCAAGGTTATCAGCACTAATGTATATTTTGCTTTCGTTACAGTAATATACATGTTAATGTCGGTAACTGATAACTGACCATAAATTACTCTAATCTATGCTAATTTTCACATTAAAGAATTGATTCAAATTTTTCATGTTAATTGATTTGTAACATGAATATACTTATAGCAGATTAATACCAGAGATGGTTTTGTGGCTTAAAAAAATCAGCGAGTTATGATAAAAATATATTAAATAAAATTTTAATTTTCAATTTGAATTGGGTGTTGTAGATTTTATCATATTTTACTTTTTTTTTTTAAATCCTAATACATTATTTTTGCGCTTAATAACAAAATTTTGCATGGTTTCTAAAAGAATTAAATAATTTATTTCACTTTCAATGGATATTAGATTAGAGATGCAGTGCTAACATTAGTTCAAAACTAACTGAAACATATTACCAGCAAGGAAGTAATATATATATATATATAAATATATATATATATATATATAATGTATCTAAGATGAATACTACATCTAGGTATGTACAAATGATACCACATGGACTTAGGATAAGGTTGAAAACAGAGTCTGAACTAGGATCAACTCTGGGACTGACTGATGCACAGTAATTTGATCTGATCTGAAAATTATATGCAAAGAAACGGAATTTATGAAAATGGAAGTTACAATACTGATTTTTAATAACAATTTTACAAACAACAAATTTTGTTATGATATATTTTTTTTAATTTTGTACAAAAGTACAACATTGTGACAAAATGCACATTTGTGCAGATAATGAACATATTTATTATGTCAGTTCTGTTGAATTAAGAGAAATATTTTTCAGTGAAGTGAATCTGCTTCAGATGCAAGTTAAAAGTAGTTTTTATTTGCATATATAATTTTTGTCTACATATTAATGTGAACAAAACACAGCTAAATGTCTAAAACGCTGGCTCTTATTTTTCATTTTATGCAAAAATAGTGATTGATTAAATACAAAATAACTTTTTTTTATGTTTCATACGATACATTCTTATTACATATTGATAAAATCCTTTTAAGCCATTTCCAACAATTGTTTTCAAAGTTTAGAAATGTAACCACATATAATAATAAACATAATGGAAGTTTATATTTTCAGCTATTTATTAACTGGATTATTTTTTAATAATTCTATTAATACTTGTTAAAAAAACTAAAGAAGAATCTGTTATTTATATTTTATTTAATACGTGATATGGTACTATCATGTGATCTATACATTTATTTGTGTTTATGCAGTCAGATATTCTGGATACACACATATAGAAATGTATCAATTGTTCAAAATTATGTATAGGAGGGAAAGGAATTGAAGAGAAATGAAGATAAGTCTGAAAATTACTATTTAGCATAATTATTCTCATTAATACTTATTTTGTTTGCAGGTTGATTATTAGAATGCTGTCAACAAAATTGATGGCTTCATTTTCCAGATCTATTATAGAAGGTATGCAGCATTCATTCTTATGCTGTTATGTAGAACTGCTGTTGAAGAGATTATACTTTCAACTGTATCTTGCTTTAATCTGATACCAGTTACCAAAACTGGAAACAGATATTTCCAGACTGTGTATGATCATTTCACAACATTCTTGGTTCTAATAAGAAACTCTTAACTTGTTTACAGATATCTCTGAATTCACATTTGCAATAGAATACCTTTTTATCCCTGCATCTACTACCAACTACCATTACACTATTTTTAAATTCCGCTTCTTCAAATCTACCCCTGATTGCTGAGGAATTGAAAATGTGTGAACCACAGACAAAAACAAATCAACCTGCAGATAATATCACAATTTTAAGTTAACATTAAGTTATACAACATAAGTAATTCAGGTGAAATAGCTCCTTTACTGGTTGAAGTAGATTAGTGACAATGGAAAAAGTAGCATCTTTCTCCTAAATTTTTAGTGTTTTTACTCATGGAATTTATTTTAAAAAATCGTTATCAATTCATCTGTTCATGTGATAAATTCTTGATCATATGTGGTTTGATATCTTCAATATTGATCTTTAAAATTGTCTTACAATCTTATGTAAAAATTTAACAATTTAAAAACATTTAAAAAAATAACCAGTAACTCAGAAATAATAAGTAACTTTCAAACAAAATTTTAACACTGCATAAAGAAACAAGATATTAAAATTTAACCCAAGAGTTGAAGGTTTGATCCTTGTTTAACTTAAACCAAGTTTAAAGTTAACTCGTGGAGAAAACCAACCACTACTTTAAATACTGTTGGAACCAAATTTACTATGAATCAGAGTTTAAGCTTGATTTAAAAAAAGCCCTAAGGTAATCTTCGGCTTTAGCATTTTTGTTAGAATATTTTTTTTTTTCTTTTTTGTTTAATATAGACTGTCTAAAAAATTTAGGGTGCTGAGATCAAATCAAATTGCAAAATTCTTAATTATTAATCAACTGTTTTTTTTTTGTTTTTTTTTAGGGCGAAAAACGTTTGAACGTTATCATCGGCCGGATTTTCATTTTATTATTTTTTTTATTTAAATAAATATATAAATAAAAGTAATTAAAGCTGTTAGATAAAATTAAAACTTAAAACTACTAACACAGGAATCAAAATCCGGAATGGGTGTAAAAGGCCCATTCTCGGATAACAAAAACAATGATAAAAAACACTATCATGTAACTTAAAACTACGTTAAAAACTAACATATTAAAAATAAATAAAACTTAAAACTAAAAAGGAAGATAAAACTTAAAACTATTATGTTTAAAGTCTTACAACTAATATCACAGACGAATTTGTAAAACATAAAAAAATATTAATATGTATATATATATATAAAATTTGACAAATTCCGATAGGGAGTGTAAAAGGCTCGCTACTCGGATAACAAAAACAATACATAGGACTAAAGTAATTAAATTTTTATGTTATGTTAAATTTTTTGTATTAACCCTATACTACGCAAAAACAGAAACATCCGGTTTAAAACCTCTTTATCATTGCACAAGATACCATGGATGTTTCTGGGTAGTTTAAATTTACGACGCAATGCTGCATAACATATGCAGTCCACGAGTATGTGCCGCACAGTCACGCGGCTGTTGCATCGTACGCATAGAGGTGCTTGTCCTCTTGTCAACAGGTACTCGTGTGTCCTATCCGCAATCGACAGAGAACTACTTCCTGATGCCGGGATTTGCTGTATGAGGAGTCCCATGGTAACACAGAATCTTTAATCTGACGGAGTTTATTATCAACGGTAGCCGTTCAGTCACCTTGCCACCTTCCTCTTAGTGATTTAATCAACTGTTGTGACGTCAAGATGCCCTTAATCAACAGCGTTGCGGTAGATTTTAGAGCGAAGGTGGACTGTATGTGTTCATAGGTGATGAACGAAGACAACACCTTGTTAATTACTGAAGGATTGTTTAATTTTACGCTGTCTTGGTGGTTTAAAATAATTTTGTAACATACCACTTGTAACTTATAACTTAACGTTAAAGATAGTAAACATAAGCTAAATAAAACTTAAAGTAATGTTCATCCGAACAAGAATTGGGAGAGTCCATCCGGACACGACTGCCTTGGGTCAGGTATGAGTGAAAACTGCTGTAAGACACTATGTACAGTCCTCGAGGAAGCAGCTTGTGACGTAGAGTGGCGTGATGGTCTGACGACCATAGTTTGCTGTAGGCACCCTAGGCACCAGCTAGGTTTCAGCACCCAACAGCAAGAGGGGGTGAAAACATAACAATCTACTTTTGAGTAAAAAAGCTTTAAAACTTTTAAAATGGTGCATATTTTGAACTTTAAAAAACTAATTGTTTCATAAATTATCATTGAACTAATTAAATATTAAAATATGATGAAATATCAAACTTCCAATATACATATGTTTTACAGCCTATCTTTTGTTTTCATTCCCTTTCTCTAGTATTATTTCAGATGATTTTACTACCCCCACTGAAACTAGTCTAGAAATTTTTATTTCATTACACTCTTCATCAAATGTTGATACAATCTTCCTCCCATCTTGTCAAAAACACCTCCTACATTTTCAAAAAATAAATCCAAATGACTGTGCATGAAATACTGTTGAAGACAAATTGCAAGCATACTTTGAAGAAAGTAACTTCAGCACAATCTCATTATGGTTGTGTGATTTTGTATATTCAAGGAAGAAATAAACCCAAATTTTCTACCTTTATTTAACATGTATAAAAACAATAAGTGCTCAAATAATTTTCATTAAAACTACCATCAGAGTTATTTTTTGGTGCTCATTAATTTATTTAGTATTTTCATATATTTGATTTAGTATGCATATATAGATTTTAACTAGTTCTATTTTTTATATAATAATTATATATTTAGTGATGCTAGTCTCCAATTATTGTTTTATCAATTTCCCTTGATCCATCCAGATAAAAGCTGGGGGATGTTTCTTTTTTTATTGATAGATTGGTATATAAGGAATTTTTTTTTTTTAATTAAGAAGTATAAACTCACAAAGGAAAGATAATCATAATTCTTTTTAATATACATCTTATTAATGCTGAATTAATATAAACAAAAGCAATACTGTTAATTTAATTACTCATTAAAGTTTTTTCTCTGTTCAATTCTAATTGAGGAATCAAATTAAATTTATCTCCTTAAACAATAACTTATTTATATTTTCTCTTTTAATTCACAGAAAGTGCTACAATACACACCTCAATTTTTTTTTTCATTACATTCACTTTGGACATGAACTCAAACTGAAAAATTTGAATTATCCAAGGATCAAAAGGCTTTCTTTTTATATCCTGGCCTTTCTGAAGTATGGAAATTTCAGCCCTACAATGCCTTCACTTTTTTTACAATATTTTCTTGAAATGACATAATTAATGTTATATCACTAAAAATTTATAAATGTATAATAATAAAATTTTCTCTCCATTAAGAATTGTAGATAATGTATTAATACTGTATTTATATAAATGCATAGGACTCCTGAATTCATAGAGCACAAAAATTTCAGCAGGGAGAAAATTAATGCCAATCATGACTTGTATTTTGAAAATATAACTTAATTTAAAATATTAAAACAATTTGTTAAAAAAATATATATATATATGAATAAAGTATCAAACTTTTCCTTTGTTGGTTTTAGAGAATGATACCATATCACATTATCTGTAGGTAGGATGTAGAATAACCTTGCTATATAAATATTTATATACAGTATTTTGAGGTACACCTTTATGGTAGATTGTTAAATAAGTGGGAAACTGTTGAAAGATATCTATGATCTCTGGATCAAATAAATTTAATCGTTGGAAGAATTTAAAATAATGGGATATATGCCATTAAGATTCATCATATTGTCTATCTGAGGGAAATACTGTTTATGACTCTACTACATCCAATACTTATGTAAATATTCAACTTCTGTCGAGAAAATGCCTATGATAGTGACTCAGTAACCTCAGCAAAACGCTACCAGTTTATGGTAATGTCCTTTTAATCTCAAAAGTAATGCTTAATATAATTTATACATATATTGTTTATAAATATTCAATTTTTTCTTTGTTATTGTATAATACCATGTGTAAAAAGGTCTTCAAATAATTCAGTAGTGTGTTCCTAATATCACAAAAAGTACACAAAAGAATTTTTATAAACATGAGTCCAGAAATGGACTGGTACATTTTTACCTGTTAGTTTTGGCACTGTTTTTTCAACAGAAATTTACATTTCAATAATGAATTAAAATCTGATATAATAAAACAAATATTCACTAAAAATTAATACACATGAAAATGCTATGATCATAAATTTAAAAAAGTAGTCTTTGAATTTTTCACTCCATAACTCGTGAACTAGTGTTAGGAATTGTCCGTTCACAAAGATTTTAAAGTATTTTGTTCTTAAAAAAATTACACTGTTTTGTCAAATCAGATCTCAAACAGCTGAGTTATAATGGAAACTTTTAGAGTGAGTTTGCTCAAATCACAAAATAATTTTATGTCAATCTTTTTACCTCCAGTATGCAATATTAAAATAGTCAAATACTACTAAAACAATAAATTTTTTATAAAATTAAAACTACAGTTGATCTTAGAGTTTCAAACAGAGTAAACTTGTGATTATTAAGAAATGTGAATTGCTACTTTTCTAGGAGATAAGGAAATTTGTATATAAATCGTGAAATGGTCGATATATTATTTAATTTTTGTTAGAAAAAATACATCCACCATTGAAGTGACTTGATTTTATTGTGAAGCATATTCAGATCCTTGAGAACCTTCCAGTAAAATGTTCATCAAAATCCACAAAATTGTTAGTTCTGTGAGACTGGTACATTTGAGTGGCTGACAATCAGGTAGATAAAGATCTGTGTTCATACTTGAATTAGAGTAAAAATTGAAGAAATTCAGGATTGTAATGCAAAAGTAAGTTATTTGCAGTCATGTTATATAATCAATTTAAGCTGAATCCCTATCATATACGTGAGGTTCAATAACAGTATATTGAAACTCACTTACTGGTTGATAATTAAAGCAGGGCTGAATTTTGTCAGTGGCTAATGATCCAACAAATTCACAATTGTATTTTATTTATGAATGTGACATCATTTACAAGATATAATGAGCAATTTTATTAGAGCTGTTTCTGGAAAAAAAAAAATTGACATGCTACTTTTGCATTAAAGTCTCGGTATTTGTTTTCTGCTAATGTACAAACAGATATCTTAGGAGACATAATGGTAGTCAGTAATCACCATTACATTTTGACTAATACTCTAAATGGAGAAGCATATCACAAATTTCTCATAAACACGTTTTAGTATATATTGTAAAACATTCCACACTTATACAACAAATGTGGTTCATGAACAATGGTGCTCCTCAGTTTTTTTAATAATGACAGTGGTTCCTAAATCTCTAATGTTAGCAGCTTTTAGTTTTCTTGAACAGTGGGATGGCTAAGGTGACTACCTTAGTCCATTTGCTTGCCTTTCTGCTCAGCAGATTTAAATCCATTTTAATTTAACCATGGGGATATTTGTAGAAGATGGTGTATGCCAAATCAATAAATATTATGGATGAATTCATAGAGCTAATAATTGTCAATAATTAAAGTAATTTTGAGTGCTGCATTAATTTTAATAGGAGGGGGATGACATTGGTCATTTACTTTACTTCATGCCGCTGAGAAGGTAATGGCAGGGAATAGATTTTGTTAGAATATGCAATGTCAGAAACCTCAATGTTTAACATTTTCATTTTGAGTTTTTATATAACTTATTTTGCATTTTGGTTAACTAGTAATACTTACTTTTACTTTAAATACTTAAAGTAAGTAATACTTATTTTATATTGTGTTTTATCTAAATATTTTTTTAGTAATACAACTATCAACTGTACTGACAATATTATCCCGTTAAGAAAATAAAGCAGGTATAAAACTATTATTTTCTAATTTTGAGCATCAAATCACCATTAATTCCATTATAACTCAGCTGTTTAATGTCTGAATTGATAAAATAAGATTACGATGAATGAATTAATCAAACAACAGATGCCATTTTGTTTTCAATGAAATGCTGAAAATTTTGACTAATAAACTATTACTTCTTATTGTTGAGGTTTTACCTTTCTTTTCTTTTTCTATTTAGCCTCCAGAACCAGCAAAAACCATTCAAAGGATGAATGGAGAATCAAAAATTAAGATGAGTGCTGTTTGTAAATCGGAGTGTAAATTTTTTTTTAAACTTATATTCATAAGAATATTATTTTTTTTAAATACAAAAAATGTCATTAAGACAGATAAAAGGTAGTTTATCGACCTAAGTTTTCGGAAAACCTGTTGTTCTGATAACAGGAACAAACTGCCAACAAACCATTAGTATACTTTATTGTATTAACAATACTGTGTGTGTTTATCTGTTACTTTCTCAATAACTGATAACAATAAGGAACAAAATTAAACTCTTTTTTGGCACAAAAGTAACAAAATCTATTATTCTTAAAGGACTTTTCACATTGAATTCAGATATGTAAATAAATTTTCTCCATCATCTATAGTCATTAAAGCAATTTAAGAATTTACATGCATGTGGGATACTACTTAACTTGTAACAACAGTTGTTTTCTTTTTTGCTTGGCATCTGGAAAATTCCTGTTTAGCATCTAACAGTAATCCTGCAAGAATTTTTCACTCCATTGTTGGGTACTAGTTTCCATGACTGAGAGCTACAGTTGAAAGCATTCCCCGCACTCATTATTGATGGCACTGAGATTTTCCGTAAAGAAAGCCAGGTGCAAATTCAAGATATTAATATTTAGAGACACACTAAACCCCCACATGTTTGTATGACTAATCACACTGGAGAACAAAAAACAATTTGTTTTGTTTTGGGAAGAAAAATATGTGATTTTGATAGTATTTTTTCTCCTGAATCCAAATACGATATTGGTTTTCCCCCATGATGCAAGGTTTCCAAGAGACAGGCATTTATAATTTCAAATATTTTAATACTTTCTGTATTCTTAACTACAGAGTATTCAAACATTTGACTCACCTGGAAAGTAAGAAATTACAATTTTCTGTTATACTTCACCTGTAGAGTATCCCTCTTTATTGTCCAACAATAATTAGCCAACATATTTTTTTTTCCATTTGCCTTTATAGTTCTTTTTTTATGGCTGAAATCTCCTGATGAAGGTGTTCCCCATGCTCAAATCACACCAAGATTTTCTGGGAAGAAATCTAGGTACCAGTGCAGGAAGTGTACTTTTAAGGATATGTTACAACACAACTTTTTATAAGATCGTTGATATCAGGGTAACGTTCCACCTTTCAATTTCCCAAAAAACTCTAACATTTTTGAATACTTACCAAGCTGATTCTCCAGTGGATTCAATATTTCCTCAAACCTCTCATGATGCATCAGTGATCATATTTTCTCACACAAATATTCCTTCTTTAATTTTTGGATCACTAATTTCAGGACTTCTGTTTTAAGAACATGAAACCAGAAGTACTGCCCATGGCCTTGGCGAAATTTTTCATTAATCCTAGTTTGATACGTAACAGAGGAAGATACACGTTTTTAGGATTACACAATGAATCATGTTTCACATTATTATATTCAGGAATGAGAGATTCGCATTTAGGCCATTCTTTTCTAATGAAATAGTTTTTCTGTCTCTACAGAAAAAAAACCATTCACACAAAAAACGGCAGTACTTTGTGTAACCAAGCTGCAAACCAAGAATAAGTGTAAATTACCTTCAAATTACCACAATATTGAAGCTTTTCCGTACACTGCATATTGAAGCTTTTCCAATATAAATTTAAAGTTTTCATATGTTACTTTCATAGCAGATTGAGCCACAGGTACTTGATGGGAATTTATTGCCATTATACAGAAGCACAGATTTTAAACTAACTTTGAAGAAATCAATGAACAAGCATCATTCTCTACGGTTATGTTCATTACAAAGTGCCTCCATAACAGAAGAAATGTCATTACAAAACACTAAGCCATTTTCTTCAGAAAAATAATCTTTAAATTCAGAATGACGATTAAAAGTACATACCTTTGTATTCTTTTGAAGACGATTTCAAACTTTTAACCTGGAAGCAAGCATTTCAAAATGTTTTTTGGATAACTATAAATCTCGTTTGAGATTAAGATTTTCTTTAGTCAGTAAATGAGGTTCAAATAAACTGCTTTGTTCAAAAGTTATATCACCAGAATCTGTTTCTTTTTCACACATGTTCTGGAGGCTTTGTTGAGGGCAATTCTTTGCAGTGTGGAACTGGTCTCATTGCAGATTGCAAGTTAGGGTGGACCACTGTATGTTTTCATTCTGACGTAATCCCTTTAATATTTGTTAAGCAGAAATACGTCAGAAGAGTGATCTTTGGGTTCCCTCCAAATCATAGGGATAGTAAATGGCATGTGCCATTTTTCCATGCAGTGAGAAGCCTAGAACACGAAAAACAATACATATGTGGGCCCCAGGCCCTTGTATGGTCCCCCACACTTTACACCCAAAATTTATGTTCATACCACTTTTTTACTAATGAAGTAAGGTTTCGCCTTTAGGACTTGAGCGTTACTTCAACATATACATATTAAAGATTGTTAGGATGATTTAAACAAACTCTAGGCATTTTGTATATAATGACTAATTAAAAAAAAAACATAGTTGTAAGTATGTAATACACAATAATTCAGTCACACAAAGTACTCACAATGACGTGTTTACTCGTTCACAAGTATATCATAACTGGCATCATTCTGATGAATATGTGCTACACCAGATCACGTTTGTACATATCTAAACACATCTGAACCTGCACAATAGTAGCAACACTATTCTTTGTTAACTCATTCAGTTCCATCATATTTACAATGCTCTAGGAGTTTTTACTTGACAATGGACATATGAACAAAAAAACATTTTAAATCATTTAAAATAATTAAAAGAGCAAAAAAATTGTGGGTGATGGAGATATTCCAAATATGTATTTGAAAACAGTATAGGAAACTGCATTTAGGTCTCCTGTTGGCACTTGCGAGATAAAAATCATGTTGACCAGTGTAATTTACCTATAATGTCACGGAAGTAGGGGTAATTCATGATTTCCTAAAAAGGTTTCTCCACACTGACTTTTCAACTTTGCTCAACAATTCTTCGAATTGTCCACCTCTAATATGTTCTTGGAGACCCACATTAATTCCTTGAGTTTAGGGCCACTAACACAAAGAAATTTTTCTTTCAAATAATGAAATCCTGCATCTTTTTTATCAATCGTCAAAGTAGAAGAATCATTTCTGAACTAACTAGTGAGAGACATAAAACATTTTTCTGTCTAAGCGTGCTTCATGCTTTGGGTGATTTTTCCCTGCAATCCAATTTGCACAAAAAGCAACAAAATTTAATACAGCCAAGATGCACACCCATTAATAATGCAACAATTTTTAAATCACAACATATAGTCTGACAGTACAATTACCGATTCCAGACTATTCCCAAAATAGCTGAAAAAATAGGGCTTGTTTCTTTTAAAAATTCAAATCCTGAACAAAGTTGTTTAATCCAACTTGAGTTATCAGAGCAGGTTCACAGGAAGAGGATTGTGCTTCAAAGGTAAGCTACCTCATAATCTGATTATTTTCTAAAGTTGGATGTGTTGGAAGATGCAGTATAGCCACCGTGAGGCACTGGCCTTAAAATATGTAAATTCAGGTTAATACAAGGCATGATCTTATAGCAGATGGTAAATTTGGGTACTGCACTGTAGTAATATACTGTAACTGTCTTTAGATTTATTACTTACTTATGCCTTTTAACTTTGTAATACATAAGAGTCCAACTGATTGTGTGGTTCACATCACATAATCAGTATAGCAAAATACATGCCGATTACCCATAGCCCTGTCTGTCAGATGTTTTACAAAGGCCAAACAGCCGCTGTGAGGGGAAGCAGTTCTTATCTTGATCACAACTTATATATAACATTTAATTAACTGGCGGAGTCTAAGTTCATCGTCGTTCTTTATATATCACAACACTAAACCCACATACTCAATCTATATAGCCATGGCCTTCATGATTATGTTTGTACCCCAGTCTCTGGAGTGATTCAAAATGAAAGGGAAATTAATTTGGGAACGGACTCTAGAGCTTGAAGATGGTAAAAGTTTTGGAAAAAAGTAAGACAATTATTTGTATCAATTTTTTTTCTTACTTCAAGCTTTAGTAATCAATTCTCAAATTATTTCCCTTTACTCCTAAATCTCAATATTTAAATTATGCCTAAAAAGTACATAAAATTCTGCAAAAGCAATACTTCAAAAATGTTCACTCAAAATAAAAAGTAAATTACAAACACACAAAACTTTTATATTCCAACAACTGTTTTAGTCAAACTGATAATAATCTGCTTCAATAATTTTAGATCCCACTGTAATTTTTTTAAATGTTTGTTATACGAGGTCTGTAAATAAAGTAATGAAACTAATTTTTTTTGGCAGCCAAAGTGGCAACACTGTAAAGTTACTAGTAAAAACATATGACAATATGACAGCTGATTTATATTAGGTATTAATATTTTTAGTCTATTTTTGAACACGTGAGTTTTTGTGCGTCACAAAAATGGGTAATACTAATTATGAGTAATGTTGTACAATGAAGTTTTATGTTAAACTCTGTGCGAATATTACTGAAATTTTTTTCAAAATTGAAAAGTGCGTATAGAGACGACTCACTGTCATGAGCCCAAGTTTTTAAATGGTTTAAAGCATTTTCAGATGGGCGGGAATCAGTTGCAGAAGATTCATGCTCTGCAACACCATTAACAACAATGTTGAGCAAATCAGACTTGATACGGTACAACCAGCTATTAACTGTCAGAATGACTGCAGAACAAATTAATTTGAACCACACCACAGTCTATCAAATTTTGACAAATGAATTGGACACGAAAAAAGTTAGTGCAAAACCGGTTCCAAAAAAGCAAAAATGAGAACTCACCACGTTCCAAAAAAAGCAAAAATGAGCAAAGCAAAACCATGCTAATTTGTTTCCTCAATAGTAATGGCATTGTCCATAAGGAGTTTTTGCCTACAATAAAGACTGTAAATTAATTTGCTTACCAACAAATTCTTGAAAGACTGCAGAAAAGAGTTGCCTGCGTGAGACCAGCAATTAAAGACACCTGGATGCTGCATCATGACAATGCACCTTGTGTCACACTGCACTCAATGAGTTTTTGGCAAAGAACAATATTCCTGTAGTTTCTCAACCACCTTATTCACCTGACTTGAGTGCCTGCAACTTTTTCCTGTTTCTGACTTTACAAACACCTCAAAGGACACATTTTGGAACAGTACAACATGTAACCGACCATCTGAAGGTTATTCCGGTTTCTGAGTTCTAATTCTGCTAAGAAGAGTGGGAAAACCATTTGAAGCATTGCGTGGCTACAAATTTATTTTAAATTTGTAATTTAAAATAATTTGAATTTCATATTTATCTTAAAACTGTAAAAACTATATATCAGTAGAATAAAATGCTCATCCATATAAATAATCCTGATGAGGAGAAAGTGTTAGAGAAAGAAGTTATTAATTTGGTTCCTTGGATTCATTTAGAGTTTGCACAATTGTTTGACAAATACAACATGAATACAAATATATAGGTATGATATATTAGAAAAACTCATTCCAACGATTTCTAATGGCCTTACCATGCTTGTTCAGTATAAAGCCAACACATTCAAAACTCAATAAAAATAGACACAGAAAATAATCCAGATAGATTGCTTGGCATAGATAAACTGCCTTTTATAAGGCTGTCGGCATCAAACTAGTTTAGCCTTTTTGGTAGTAGTATAAATTAAAAAATCTTGATTCAAATTATACTACTGTTAGTTTATAATATCCATCACACTAGTTTTTCTGTTGTAAAAACAAAAGATAGTGTTGTTTCTGTTAGCTAATCAAAATACTAGATTTTGACATTAATACTTGATTTTGATTAACATTTTAAAAAAAAGTGTTACATCAGGTATTAATATCAAAATCAAGTATTTCGATTAGTCAACAGAAACAATTTTATCTGTCTTCCCTGACCTTATTCTCAGATATGTTTACAGCTAATATACACACTTGCATTAACTACACAACGGGAAATAGGCATTGTGCCCCCTACCTCACCATTCACATCATGTAATGATCATAATACAAAAAAACAAAATTAAATCTTATAACTTCACTTACACTTTATAACACTGAATTTGTAACAAACAAAGCCAACTTAGCAGGTGCGTAGAACCTCAAGCGATTGTAAATATGAAAAAGCTAGTAACTGAGATTTGGTAAATACATTCCCAAATGGACAAATATTTAAAAATTTGAAACAATTTAACAGCCTTTTTCAGATTTACTTAAACTTTGAAATAATAGTCACTGCACAGTCTTGCAGTGCAAGAGAAAGATAGATCTAACTCTAAGACTGCAGAGTTAGATCTTAACCTGTTTAACAGTCAATACTTAGAGAAAATAATCACTCGTAACAGAATTAAATTATTTATTTTAATCACGTCCATAACATCATAAAACTATTACCATGTAAGATATTTTAAAATAGTAAATAAAACAAAACTGTTTTGGAAAAAAGACAGAGTTACTATTATTAAACAAAATAATTAATTAAAAAATAGCTAAATACAAGCCAATATGTAATAAATAAGTAATAAAATGTAAAGGTACATAAAATGGTTGTATTTATTAAATATAAATATGTTTTGTTATAATTTCTATTTGTTACTTATATAACAGAAGAACATAGTTAAGTTGAATTAGAGGCCACACATTTTAATCACATTCTGATGTGCACATGAAACATCATATTATAATGTACAGCATTATTTTGGTATCACAAACTAAGTAACTATAACTGATTTATTCGTATTGGTATTCTTTATCTACCTTTGAGCTAAACTGTTTATTAATTCTGATATAAAAAATCTTTTAGTAACAACATTACTTCTTTTAATAAGTTTAGCTCCTTCAATACGTTTATTTCTCAGAACATATTCAGCAAGATTTTCAATGTTGCATAACATATAAATACCACAATCATACATATTGTCTTGTTGTAAAGAATCCAGAGATTTAAAGTAATAGCTTTTGTTCAATTTTAAATAACCCGAAAGTTTAAAAGATAAACTTCTTGCCTGTCTATCATTCGATTCATTAGAAGAATCTAAATGATAAAACGTATTTTCTGGTTTACTATACACAAGTAAACTCCAATGTGTACCACCAGGTGATCTTAGATCTTCACAGTCATTCAATGGCATAAAAATAAAATCTTTTTCTAAAGTTTGTAAAGGATCCAAAAATATGGATAACTCTGCCAGAGGACTTGCTTTCAAGCACTGTGTTACAGCAGGAGAAATTAATAGAATGTTTGTACCAGAATACTTCTCTTTTTCTAAATACTCCAAGTAAAAACTGATTATTGCATCATTCAGCCAATGCGGTCCACTCAGTAAATCTACATCAGCCTGATATAAAATTGTATCATAATAACTCAATATGACATCATCATATCTGCCAGACATGACTACAAATAAAGTTTGCGTAACTAAGATAATCTTGAATTTAAAATTTTTAGACAGTGATGTATTCAATAATTTTAAGGTTGACGACTGCAACAGAACTGTAGATACATCTCATCTGAAAGTAAACAGTAATTATTATAATTAATTAAATCTTATATTAAAACAAAACAAATGACTAAGTTTGTTATTTGGTTTGTTTTTTCTATCTAAAACTAATTATAAGTTAAAAAATTAAATATTAATAATTTTAAACAATCAAGGGTAAGGCAATAAAATGGTTCTTCATTCATTATACTTGTAATATTTAGAGAAAAATGTCCAGGAAAATAATAAGATAAGAGTGAACATAAAATACAGTCATTGAATGGTTTAGTTTGTGAGAGTAAAAAAATATGCTTTATATTCAATAATGTAATTTTCAATTAATATAATAACAGTCATGCATCCTTTGGAGAGGACACTAATACGTCCATTAATATATGACATTACAGAAAATAAGGCTCCCAATATAAAGAATAAATAGAACTATGATCTTAAGATGAGTATTTTAAGAAGTAAAACACACCAAGCCCCCAATAAAAATTTAAAACATCATTAAAACTGGAGGAAAAAATATCAGCTCAAATTAGAGGAATCTAGGTGTACAAAAAGATTAGATACTTTCATCAGAATATATATAAAAAAATAACCTCAATTCAGTATCGCCAATACATGAGGGTATGGTTTCATTGTGACAATGCACTAAAAGAAAAATCTTGGTTCATCACCTCCAACAGCAATCTGCTACTTCTGTTAACCAATGGGATAATTAGCAAAGCTTTCATTTAAAAATAATCAGAATACAAAATAATCTACAGATACTGGAAATAAATAAAGATGAAATGAAAAATTAACTACAAAATTATTACTTAAGAAAAGAATAAATTGATACAAAAAACAAAAGTTTTAAATGTTTATAATATTTATATGTTGATAAAAAATTGTTATTTTGATACATATTGTTGGATAAAATCATAAATACTGAAAAAATTGGGGAGATCATGTATCTAGAATACCACAGTAGCACATACGAACAAAAGATAACATTATATGACAGTTGTATTTGCACAACTTTAGAATTTCTAGAGAAATAAAAATCTAAGTATACATGATTAAACAGTGTATAAATAGATTTCAGATATTTATTAATAGGAAAATCCAAATAATTGTAAGAATAGATGGACTGATAAAATGACCAATGATTTCAGTAAAAATGAAATTGTTTCTTTTTTTCATGTATTTATTTTGTAAAAGGCTGATTAAATTATTTTTTTAAAATCAACAATGCACTTATGTAAATCAATCCTGTATCCCTTAAGGTGTTACTACATATATGCCTAATTTAATATCATCGGCTGAACACAGTATTTATTTTGTAAAAGGCTGATTAAATTATTTTTTTAAAATCAACAATGCACTTATGTAAATCAATCCTGTATCCCTTAAGGTGTTACTACATATATGCCTAATTTAATATCATCGGCTGAACACAGTAGAGCAACTCACATGCGAACTGGTGCACAGTATATGGACTGCTGATACAGCATCATTCCCACCGCGCAGTTCTCTCACCAAAGAGGCGCTGCAGCCCCACCACTCTTAGGCTCCAATAAAAGAGCGTACACGAGAATTAATTTTCAATTCATTGTTGACCACTACAAGGATATGGATTACGAACTGTCCAAGCCATTTGACAACAGTCCTTCTCAGGGCTACCCTAAGATTAGCAAGAGCTGTTGAAGCCAATTGACGACAAAGACGACCCTTTCAGGGCCACCGTAAGGTTAGTAAGTGCCACATGCGATTCAAAGCCATTCAGCGACAAGGGATAATTCTTATTAAAAGTATATTATAAGTATATACAAGGTGCTACCCAAAAGTTCGAGGAATTTGAATTTCGCGCGCGAACCATTGCTGCTACCGCTACATGTGGCTAACAGTACTCTTTGTAAATCAGTGTTCCAACAGCTGTGATGGTGAAAGGCTGCATTGTTGACTTTTGTGCGGTAGTGTAACGTTGTGTTTTACTGCTTCTGGGAAAATCTAAATGGTAGATTTTAAAGAGCAAAGAACCTGCATCAAATTTTGCTTCATGCTTAAAAAAACTGGTGCAGAAACCCATCGCATGCTTGTGGAAGCATTTGGTGACAATGCTATGAGTAAAAGTAAAACATTTTGTGATACAAACTATTCAAAGATGGACGAACAACAGTCTATGACGATGAGCGTTCAGGAAGACCATCAACAAGCACAACACCGGAAAACATCGAGAAAGTGCTGAGGTTATTGTTACAGATCGTAGACAAACAATCCATGATATTTGTGCAATCGTACAAATGTCATATGGATCCGTGCAACGCATCTTGTCAGACAATTTGAACATGAGACGCATTGCTGCAAAATTCGTACCGAGACTGTTGAACAGCGACCAAAAACAAAATCGCGTAGCTATCTCTAATGAATTGAAAAATTCAGCAAGAGATGACCCTAACTTCATCTCCAACATCATAACCGGAGATGAGACATGGGTGTCCCTGAAACTAAGCAGCAGTTGTCGCCAAGTTCACCTCGGCCAAAAAAAGCAAGCCAAGTTCGCAGCAACGTGAAGTCCATGATGATTGTTTTTTCGACATCAAAGGCATTATCCATAAGGAATTTGTTCCTCTTGATCAAACTGTCAATGGGATGTTCCATTGTAGCGCAAACGTTCAGATCTGTGGGGTAACAACAGCTGGGTTCTGCACCATGACAATGCGCCTGCGCACACATTGCTAGCCGTTCGAAATTTCTTGGCTTCCAAAAAGACAGTGGTGATTCCTACTCGCCTGACCTTGACCCGTGCGACTTTTTTCTCTTTCTGAAAATAAAATTTCAATTGAAAGGCTGTCGTTTTAACACAATTGAGGAGATTCAGGAAGAAACACAGAACGTGCTTCGAACACTTACTCCTGCAGACTTCCAGGGATGCATGGAATCACGGGAAAAACGCTGGGATCACTGTATCAATGCTCAAGGGGATTACTTTGAAGGAGACAGTGGAAATTATAAGTTATGGTAAGCTATTTTATTTTTATAGTAAAAAATTCCCTGAACTTTTGGGTAGCACCTCATATTACATAGAGATACAAGAACAATTTCTAACATTTACAGGAACCAAACTGCAACAGTAATAATAATCTATTAACACAAGAAAAGATTAACAATAACAAGAGTCTGACAAGGATATTTCCTATCCCCATTACTTTTTAATTTTTACATAGCAATAGCAGTTACTGATGTTAAAGAACAATTTAGATCCGGAGTAACAGTGCAAGGTGAAATGATACTACAATTTGCTGATATGAATTCTAGCTGAGAGTAAAAGGGATTTTGAAGAAATAATTAATGACTTGGATGAAGTCCTACGCATAAACTACCGCATGAAAATAAACAAGTTCAAAACGAAGTAATGAGATGTGTAAAGAATAATGTAGATGGACCACTGAATATAAAAATAGGAAGAGAAAAATTTATGGAGTAAAACAATTTTGTGATCTGGGAAATGGAATTATTAAAGATGGACAAAGCAGGAGCAATATAAAATGCCAAATAGCACAGGCGAAACGAGCTTTCAATCTGAAATACAATTAGCTCACATCAAAAATTAATTTAAACATCAGGAAAACATTTTTGAAAGTCTATGTTTAGAGTGTAAGCTTTAGCTTTATAAGGAAGTGAAACTTGAACCTGAGAAGAAAAGATTAGAAACTTTTGAAATGTGGTATAATAAATGTGGTGCAAAGTGACAAATGAAGAGGTGTTGCGGCAAATTGATGAAGAAAGAAATACTTGGAAAAGTACAGTATAAGAGACGGTTAGGCGACATGTTAAGACATCCTGGAATAGTCGCTTTGATTTTAGAGGGACAGGGTAGATGAGAAAATTTTGCAGGCAGGCAATGTTTTGGAATATGTAATATAAACTCTTAGCGGTGTAGGATGTAGGGTGCAGTGGGTTGCACTAGGTGGTAATGGGTAATGGGTAAGGGGTAGGGGGTAGTTGTAGATTGTGCTAGGTGGTAATGGGGTAGGCGGTTGTGGTGGTGGTAGGGGGTAGGTGGTTGCGGTGGGTGGTAGGGGTAGGTGGTTGCGGTGGTTGGTAGGGGGTAGGTGGTTGCGGTGGGGATGGGATATGGAGAGGGGTATTGGTAGGCGGTTGTGGTGGGGAAGGATAGTGGTAGACGGTTGCGGTGGTTGGAGGGGGTAGGCGGTTTTGGGTAGGGGTAGGTGGTATACCAAAATTTAACAACTGCACTAGATAGGGGATCTTGGAAGCTGCATCAAACCAGTCAAATTACTAAAGATACAAAAAACATTGTTTGCTTTTCAAACCTACCACTATACACATTTTGTTAATGCAAGTAGTTGCTTAACAACAAGTGCTTTTTCTTCTAAATATAAAAGGAGATGCAACAGGATGTATATGCATTAAAAAGATACATAATGAACACCTTTGAAGTCTGTTATTTCCATCTTAAGTACTGCATACTTTTTAGAGCAGTTGCCAACATTTTGCTGCCTATCTCAGGAAGAGGATTGTCGACTGAATTCCCTTCCATATGAATGTATCATTTAAATAAAAATGTTGGGTTTATTTTATTTGTGGATATTTATACAAAATATTTTTTTAAAAATTCTTTATAACCAACATTATTATTTTGGCTTTAATAGCCATCTGAAATATCATAAGTTTAGCAATGTTAAAGAGTTTAAAACTATCATCAGCCCATTCAGAATACCTGAGGGCTTATCTTATTTACTCCATGATCTGCTGTTGTTTTATCCTATACAATGCAAACAGCACATCTCCATCTGCAGTATCAGAAATATTTAATTAAAGGTTCACAACTTTCTTCTGTAAAAATTCTAAGAATTTTTGTAAATCTGCTGTCAGTTCTTCATAGATTGGATTAATTTTCACAGTAGCTGAGTCGTTACTTTTTGTGTTATATCAGATTGCTGCTGTAAGTATTAATCCAAACTATGATGTACTGACAGCAGATTTACAAAAATTACTACAACTCTTTAATCTGATGTGTAAATCACGATCACTTTCGAGAAAACTTCTTTTCCAGTGACATCTCACAACAATTTTTTGCAATATAAAAGAGCTGCATACATCATAAGAATCTAAAGAAAGTATTTCAAAATCTAAATTGAATTTGACCATTTTCTAGCAACATCTTTGGATTCTACCTCATAATTGGAACAAAATTATTAGGTACAAAAGCAAACTTCTTTTCTGAATTTAAATCTAAATCTAAATATTCCCTTGTGTTTTTTTTATACACATAGTGCATTAAAAAAAAACAGTTATTATGCAATGTATTCAATGATACTCTCAATTACTTTGTGCAAGGTTTTTTGTGAGCATTCAAAAATGTTTTTAGGGAAATTGGAGTTTTTTGGGAAATCGAAAACATCTTATAAAAATTTGGGTTGTAATATGTCCTTAAAAGTACACTTCCTGCACTTGCACCTAGGTTTCTTCCCAGAAAATCTTGGCACAGTGAACAATGGACATGGGGAACATTTTCATCAGAGATTTCAACAATGGAAAAGAGGTATAAAGGCAAACAGAATCCTAATATGCTGATCGATTATTGCTGAACCATCAAGAGAGATGCTCCAAAGGCGATATATAGTAGAAAATCATCATTTCTTGCATTCTAGACAAGTCAAATGCTTAAATGTTTAAATATAAATTGAATATTAAGTATTAAAATGTTTGAAATTGTAAACGCCTGTCTCTTGGAAACCTGATGCGATCAGAATCACATATTTTTCTTTCTGAGAAAAAAAATCATTTTTGTTTCACACTGTAATTGTTATTAAAAACATCAAGTCTTCAATATTAATTTTTTAATATTAAAAACGTAACTTTTTTCTCTGTTACTAATTTTCAATTATGAGTACCTTCTATATCCTAAATTGGCGATATTTGACTTTCTCCTCCTACCATTGCCATAATCTTTTGTGTGTTCTCAATGCACTTAATTTTTTTATTTTTAAAGGGTTTTTTTAATAATTTTAATAAATTCATCACAAGCTTATATTAATGATATAAATTCAACATTTTCATTAATACATAAAAAACAGAATTAAACATATACAAAAATACAACAGGCAAATTACTACAAATTATACAAACTTAATAATTAATGCTACTCCACACAACAACAAAATAGAACAGAGTTTAAAAAGCTTTGTAGTTTTATTTATCAATAATAAATTCAAAGCATGTTTTAACATTTCATTTATAAGGAACATAATATTGTCCGATATGTAAGGCACTATGTAAATTACTCAAAAAGTAATAAACATTATATGGACACACTGTGAAAAAAGGTTCATACTGTCAAACTTTTACAGTATGAACAATTATCTTTCTAAACCTAATCCTAACACGATCACCACACTTAATATTCCCAACATCAGTCTTTGAAGAAACCTGGTTTAGAGTGAAAGTAGTGTCAGATTATTATACAAGTTTTTAACTTTTTGTTAAGGTGTACTGAAGTTAATTCAAAAACTGTTATACAACTAACATTCAATTTTTATTACTCAAACAGTTAGTGGGGAACATTTGTGGACAAAGAGAAAATAAAAGTTTACAAATTTATTAAAAGATTTTTTATAAAATTCTCTTTAATAACAGCCTTTAATTACACATTTCACATTAAAAAAAATTCAATTAAAATTAAAAAACACAGTTTGCCCCTCTCTTCATTGTCTAATATCCTCAACACCAGTCTTACTAAGCAAGCAATTACAACTTACAACCTCCTTTCTAATTTCATTCCATCACTTAACCATCCACACTTATTCTTTTCCTTTTTTGGAGGTGTCTGTTCCATTATTACCTTACTCATTCTACAATCTTTCAAATAATTTCATCAATATTTATAACTAAAAACAAGTTCAATGTTTCTTTGAGGAAATTTCACACCAACATTATCATTTTCATGCAGTTGTAAAAACTAATCTTCATGGTTACTTTGAAATTTTTATTTCAGACTTAATTCCAACATTGCAGTTGAAATACCAGTGTATAACTATTACAATTTTAAGTAATAGTGTCTGATAAAATGAAGGCTGGCCCACAGATAGAAAAGCTCGAAAACGTTTTCTTTTAGTTACAGAACTTTCATCTCTCATTATCTCAATACACTGAAAATCTGTTAAAGAGTGATGACTGAAGGAAGGTTACAAAATCAGCAGACAGCTAAAAACTGTAATTTAATCGTTTCCTGTGATCGACTGACAGCATCCCAGCAGTTCCAGATTAGAAATACATTTTCACCTTTCTCCAGCAAGTAATAAAATGAAGAAAATCACATATCACAATAACTGTAAAATAAGCTCGTCTGAAAACACACTAATTAGGCAAGGAAGAATTTCAAATTTTCTGCAGTGTTCCATAAGATATGTTAGGATTACTTTTTAAAAAATTTGCTGGTTATCTACTTACTAAATGGATAAAATTCATATAATTAATATTCAGATTAAGTTACATGGGTGTAACCAAATAATTACTAATAAATTAATGTTGTATAAATCTTTACAATTACTTTTACTGAATTATTTTAATTACAAAAATTGAATTATTTATTATAAAAATCAATTATAAAAGAAATGATAATCAGAGAAAAGTCAAAAATGGGTATGTTGCACTACTTATAAGTATGTTGCACTAGTTATAAGATCATTAACATTTTACATATTAAAATTATAAGCATTATTGCTTATAATTATAGATAAATTTACCAAACTTAACCTACAAACAGTAACATTTGATTTAAATAACTGCAATAATTACCAAATTATTATTTTAATACTCAAAACATTACTGTGTTAATTAGTCAAGATTAGTAAACAAAGCGATTAGTCAAGATTAATAAACAAAGCGAGCGTAGGTTAAGTTTAGCTAAATTTTATTTATAAAATAAATATAAATGGTTGTAGATATGGTAATATAATGGTTACATTATGTGATATTAACAATTGGTCAATGGGTTAATAAGTAAGTACCAAAAAAACGAATAGGCAAAGCACAGAATAGTTTGACAAGGGAAATGAAGCTTTTCTACGTACCAATTTAGGCTGATGAAAGCATATTTTATATCTGTTAATTCTAAATATCAAGCAGATTTTTTTTTCCACTTAAGAGTAGAGTAAAACAAAATTTTAAATGTGTTAGATCAATTTACAATGTACAAAGAAGAGGCTTCATGTAGAAAAGAAAAATTTAATATTATAACAAAATTTAACAAATTCTAGTGTGTTACTTTCACTGCACAACATTTTGTGCAGTTGTTTTATGTTACATACAATAGGAAAAATTATAGATCAAATAACATGAAACTTTTGTAAAACACTAAAATTAAATGGCTGTATGAAAATTGTAATGATTTGATGTATGAAAGATTTAAAATGAAATGTAGGAAAAAGAAGCACATGGACTGTTCTGAAAGTAGGGCATCATAATTACCCAAAGCAAAAACTTCACCTTCCTTAAAGTTTACAACTTACAAGGCAAAAGTTTACTAACCAAATACAGGAAATGCAGATTTAAAATTCACAAATATCAATATTACAATTAGTACAGAATAGAAAGGAATGAAAAAGTACAGTAATAAATTAATAACATCTTATTCATTAAATATAAATATATTAAGGAAATGCCAAAAAAGTAAATTCTTTAAAAGTACAGTGAAAAACAGAATCATTTGATAATGAATAAATACTAATTTTAAATAATTCATTTCGGTAAAAGAAATCTTTAAATATTAGCAAAATATAAAATAGCATACTGCCTTATTAAAGCAAACATTAACAACTATCAAAATGAATCTTTACTACTGTTAATATTAGTGTTAACGTTAGTGCCGATTTGTAAACCAATGGAAATCATTTATAGGTTATTTAAAATTAAATTTAGGTCAAGTTACCTTTATAACAGGAATCCAAGCTAGTACACAGAAATATTAAATTTAAACAATGGCCGTAGGAAAAAGAACGCAGCCTAATAAGCCAAAAATAATTAACACCCACAACCTAAAGTTTAACACAGAACTCATGATTACACAGTATTGAGGTAATTAACAAAACCTGTAACATGTAAACTGTAACCCATTAACACGAGTAACTTAAGTAACACGTAGGTTAATTTAAAATTAATTTTCCACGAAAAATGTACTTATTTAAATTTGCAAACAAACATCGATTCAGAATTTTTATTTTCATAGCTCAAATTAATCAATCGATACTCTCGATGGTACAACTCGAGATTTAAACTACGAGTACAAAAAGGAACGGTGGTTAGAATATCATAAAAATTAACTACATTTGTAAAAACTATATATCATGAATATATAGTTTAAAAGAAATGTACCGTATTTAATTATACCATATTTAAAAGAAATGTTAAATTCTTTACCTTAAGATTTTAACTTCGACTGATAGTTTATAATTTACTCTTGATACAAATTAATTTCTCACAATAATAAAAAAATACATTATTTTTATTATCATAAAAATATGATGTGAATCGACATGACTTCCTTGTACCCCTATTAAATTCCATATACACATTTTTAAAAGTACATAAAATTTTATTTCACTAATACCTTCTAACTTTTTTCATACATATTTTTTTTTTTATTGTTATTTTATTATAATTTATTGCAAACCGTTTTTTACTATAGAGGTTAATAATTATTAAAAAATCAATATTTAAATTAAAAACAAAAGTAAATGAAGTTAGATTCAAACCAATGTGTCTCCCCTTGTACAATCCAAATATTTTATTAATTAAAATTTTATTTGGTTATAACTCCAGAATCAATGAAAATAAGTACCACTTATGATATATATTGTTGAAGAGCTCTCAATGAGGGCTCATTACTGCGGTTAAGAAAAACTCAAAAACCACAGCCAAAAGACTGTTGTTGACTAATTACAATTTTAGCTTTACAAACACAGGGTTCCAAGGCTGACTACATCTAATGACAACGTTCTCTTTATTACAGTTATGGCTCTGTATATAGACAATGAATTTAACTTATTACATGTTGTTCTATGTGGCAAAAGTGATAGTTTTTAATACCTTTCATGTTCCTGGCAAATAATTCATTTCTGTCAAGAAACACTAGCAGGAAAATGTAACAAAAGCTCAAGGAAAAAATTTACAATGGTCATCATTTCAGGGCTAGAAGAGTAGTTAAAATTGCTTTTGGGATTTTATATCTGCAATTGCATGTCCTGAGGAAACCGATGCTTCTAGAACCGAAAGATAAGGAGGTAGTTAGTTACATATACTTATTCAACTATACTTGCATAATACAAACCAAACTTTTGCTTTAGAAGGCAATTCTGCTATTCTATTGACTAAGAGGATGATATAACCAGAGAATTGGTTCCTGGACAGTGGAGAGTTTCAGGATTTTCCAGTGATATCCAAGGAATTCCAGGATTCCAAGAAAACCCTCAAGCAGGTAGAATGGGTCATGAACTGAATTTCTATTTCTCAACAAATTAAGGTAAAATGAGTTGACAAAATAACTTGATGGAACTACAAAACTATTAGCAGAAACATAGTGAAGTTTAAATTAACTATACTAATTCTTTATTGTTAATTTTGTTATTTTTTATTTATATCATTTAGCTTGTTATTAGTAATATAAGAGAATCATTACTAAATTAACAAGACAACACAACTACAAGGAATAGAGAAGACTACTAATTAACCAAAATATTATTTCTTTATATTAGGACACACATACAAGGATTTATATTTCTCTTACAATATTTTCTAAACAAAATTGAGTAGGGTGGCAATAAAATGAAAAATGAGTGAAAATATCAAGTACCAGATAGTCGTAGTGTACGTAATGTATCAGTTAAGTCACCTGCATATGCATTTCACTTGTCAATATTAATTTATAGGTGAACTAACAACTAACTGTAAAAGCAAAATCCTATCTCAATATTTTCATATTAATCTCAAATTGATAGCTTGAATATTGGATTCATTCATAAGCTCTCTGTACTCTCTTCTTCAGCTTAACTTTTTTTTTCTTGGTAAGCTGTCATCCTTCTGCCTTATGATAGTCCATTGTTTTCTAGCATCAATGGTAATGATTTTATTTCATTTACATTCAACTAAAGGTAGATTATTTTGATGCAACAGTTTAGCAGCTATCTTTTGACTTTACAGAAGTTTCATAAGGGAAAGTAATTCTTGAAATCCAAAGACCTATAGGCATGCATTTGAAATGCCAGTCCAATGCTTTCAGCAGATAATATCTTTAACAAAGTCTCTTTCATCTGAAACTTTCTGTCATTACCACCTCATTATTCAATTAATATTCCTAAAAAAAAATGTTTTTACACCACACATTTTAGACAGAGATCACATCATCTCTGTCAAGATGGGCTATTTTATACACACCGACAGAAGAACAGCATTTCTCTTCAATAGACAACTAGATTACTTTTAGACAATTAGAAAACTAGATTAGATTCATGAATTAACTTTAATAATTAACAGGTAATTAAAAATTTAATAATTCTTTCCATCCATTAATGATTGCTATAACCTATTTGTACTGTAGATTATAATATCTCAAAATAAGCTATTTAGTTTTACTTCGCATTAGAGGAGGTGATCTTACTTCCAACGAGTTTTGTTCAATAATTACACATTTTATTGATGATATAACCCCATGTACAAAATCCTTTTTTGCCATAGTAAATCCTGTTGCTGCACTTTTTCTAAAAATCTTGCAAGCCATTTTCCACAATTTTTATTCCATATAATTAAAAAATTATTACAATTATGTTTGTAAATATTTTCTCAAAGCATACTGGTTTTAAACGCCAAATTATTCATGTTTCTTTTGTCGCCTATAAAATTTTATTTGTCATGTAACAAAGTTGTAGAATTAAGACATCAATACATAAAAATGCATGTGTTATGCAAAGAATAATTTGAACAACGGCTTTCCTGAAATAGATTGAAATTTTGTTCTTTAAGAAGGATAAAAGTTTGTTTCCAGACAATTTACTTATTTCCTCAGCTCTCAGTCCTTATTGATCGAATAAGGACTTAAATCCATTGAAGAACTTAATATTGATCAACTTGAAAATAAAATTATACAGAATAATTTTATATTTATACATATTTGATAATTTCACATTCAGAAATAATGTTTTGAAGGCAATAAAAAATTGTATTATGAATTGGGAAGCAGCTTTATGGAATTTTTTTTTTTTGTCTTCAGTCATTTGACTGGTTTATGCAGCTCTCCAAGATTCCCTATCTAGTGCTAGTCGTTTCATTTAGGTATATGCCCTACATCCTACATCCCTAACTATTTGTTTTACATATTCCAAACGTGCCCTGCCTACACAATTTTTTCCTTCTACCTGTCCTTCCAATATTAAAGCGACTATTCCAGGATGCCTTAATATGTGGCCTATAAGTCTGTCTCTTCGTTTAGCTATATTTTCCCAAATGCTTCCTTCTTCATCTATTTGCTGCAACACCTCTTCATTTGTCACTTTATCCACCCATCTGATTTTTAACATTCTCCTATAGCACCACATTTCAAAAGCTTTCTAATCTTTTCTTCTCAGATACTCCGATTGTCCAAGTTTCACTTCCATATAAAGCGACACTCCAAACATATATTTTCAAAAATCTTTTCCTGACATTTAAATTAATATTTGATGTAAACAAATTATATTTCTGACTGAAGGCTCGTTTCGCCTGTGCTATTCAGCATTTTATATCGCTCCTGCTTCATCCATCCTTAGTAATTCTACTTCCCAAATAACAAAATTCTTCTACCTCCATAATCTTTTCTCCTCCTATTTTCACATTCAGTGGTCCATCTTTGTTATTTCTACTACATTTCATTACTTTTGTTTTCTTCTTGTTTATTTTCATGCGATAGTTCTTGCGTAGGACTTCATCCATGCCATTCATTGTTTCTTCTAAATCCTTTTTACTCTCAACTAGAATTACTATATCATCAGCAAATCGTAGCATCTTTATCTTTTCACCTTGTACTGTTACTCCAAATCTATATTGTTCTTTAACATCATTAACTGCTAGTTCCACGTAAAGATTAAATAGTAACGGGGATAGGGAACATCATTGTCGGACTCCCTTTCTTATTACTGCTTCTTTCTTATGTTCTTCAATTATTACTGTTGCTGTTTGGTTCCTGTAAATGTTAGCAATTGTTCTTGTATCTCTATATTTGAACTCTAATTTTTTTAAAATGCAGAACATTTTATTCCAGTCTACGTTATCGAATGCCTTTTCTAGGTCCATAAACGTCAAGTATGTTGGTTTGTTTTTCTTTAATCTTCCTTCTACTATTAATCTGAGGCCTAAAATTGCTTCCCTTGTCCCTATACTTTTCCTGAAATCAAATTGGTCTTCTCCTAACACTTCTTCCACTCTCCTCTCAAATCTTCTGTATAGAATTCTAGTTAAGATTTTTGATGCATGACTATTTAAACTAATTGTTCTGTATTCTTCACATTTATCTGCCCCTGCTTTCTTTGGTATCATGACTATAACACTTTTTTTGAAGTCTGACGGAAGTTCTCCTTTTTCATAAATAGTACACACCAGTTTGTATAATCTATCAATCGCTTCCTCACCTGCACTGCGCAGTAATTCTACAGGTATTCCGTCTATTCCAGGAGCCTTTCTGCCATTTAAATCTTTTAATGCTCTCTTAAATTCAGATCTCAGTATTGTTTCTCCCATTTCATCCTCCTCGACTTCCTCTTCTTCCTCTATAACACCATTTTCTAATTCATTTCCTCCGTATAACTCTTCAATATATTCCACCCATCTATCGACTTTACCTTTCGTATTATATATTGGTGTACCATCTTTGTTTAACACATTATTACATTTTAATTTATGTACCCCAAAATTTTCCTTAACTTTCCTGTATGCTCCATCTATTTTACCAATGTTCATTTCTCTTTCCACTTTTGAACACTTTTCTTTAATCCACTCTTCTTTCCCCAGTTTGCACTTCCTGTTTATAGCATTTCTTAATTGCCGATAGTTCCTTCTTCATCACTAGCATTCTTATATTTTCTACGTTCATCCTTCAGCTGCAATATATCGTCTGAAACCCAAGGTTATCTACTAGTTCTCTTTATTCCGCCTAAGTTTGCTTCTGCTGATTTAAGAATTTCTTTTTTAACATTCTCCCATTCTTCTTCTACATTTTCTACCTTATCTTTTTTACTCAGACTTCTTGCGATGTCCTCCTCAAAAAACTTCTTTACCTCCTCTTCCTCAAGCTTCTCTAAATTCCACCGATTCATCTGACACCTTTTCTTCAGGTTTTTAAACCCCAATCTACATTTCATTATCACCAAATTATGGTCGCTATCAATGTCTGCTTCAGGGTAAGTTTTGCAGTCAACGAGTTGATTTCTAAATCTTTGCTTAACCATGATATAATCTATCTGATACCTTGCAGTATCGTCTGGCTTTTTCCAAGTGTATATTCTTCTATTATGATTTTTAAATTGGGTGTTGGGAATTACTAAATTATACTTCATGCAAAACTCTATAAGTCGGTCTCCTCTTTCATTCCTTTTGCCCAGCCTGTATTCACCCACTATATTTCCTTCCTTGCCTTTTGCAATGCTTGCATTCCAATTTCCAACTATTATTAAATTTTCATCTCCTTTTACATGTTTAATTGCTTCATCAATTTCTTCGTATACACACTCTACCTCATCATCATGGGCGCTTGTAGGCATATAGACGTTAACAATCGTTGTCGGTTCAGGTTTTGATTTTATCCTTATTACAATGATTCTATCGCTATGCATTTTGAAATACTCTACTCTCTTCGCTATCTTCTTGTTCATTACAAATCCTACTCCTGCCTGCCCATTATTTGAAGTTGAGTTAATTATTCGAAAATCACCTGACCAAAAGTCGCCATCCTCTTTCCACCGAACCTCACTAATTCCCACTACATCTACATTTATCCTATCCATTTCCCTTTTTAAATTTTCTAACCTACCTACCTTTTTTAAACTTCTAACATTCCATGCTCCGACTCATAAAATGTTATTTTTTAATTTTCTGGTGATCCCTTCCTTAGTAGTCCCCACCCAGAGATCCGAACAGGGGACCAGTTTACCTCCAGAATATTTTACCAAGGAAGGCGCCTCCCATCATTGCTATATGAAAATGCAGAGAGCTACATTTTCTTGGAAAAAAGCAGCTGTAGTTTTCCATTGCTTTCAGCTGCGCAGTACTCAGAGGACTGAGTGATATTGATATGGCTGTTTAAGTCGTCCTGACCCACGCCCTTAACAACTACTGAAAGAGCTGCTGCTGTCTTTCAGGAATCATTCCTTAGTCTGGCTGTCAACAGATACCTCTCTGATATGGTTGCACCTTCGGTCCAGCTACTCTGTATCACTGAGCACTCAAGCCCCCTCACCAACGGCAAAGTCTCATGATTCATAGAGGAGGTGGAATTTTGATTCAGAGGAGGATATGGAATTTTACACATTATTATTCAAGTTTGCAAAGTATACAGGATATTTTATGTTGCATTTTTAATTGAGCCTTGGGTGTAATAATGCTCCTGATATGTTGAAGGTGATGGTATTACCTGTACAATAAAAACAATGTCATATTATGGGTACATCTACAGCCCCATTTCAATATTCAGAACCATCCCTATGGTCTCTAAATTAAAAAACATTAAATTCCCAGGTTTCTTATTGTAACACAAATTTTAAAGAGTAGACTTGTTTGCTTTTGTTGTGCCCAAGTAGAGGGAAAAAGACAAGTTGATGACATGTACTTAATTTTAAGAAAAGCATAGAATTTGACATTGTGCCTCACTCTCTTGACTGTGGTCAAGAAGTTGTATTTCTTCATAATTATCAACAAATGCTAAGATGAGTTCAGTTTTATGCAAGTTTACAGTTAGAGCTGCTGGGAAACTATGGTCATTTTTTTCAATATTGTGGTTACAACATCAGGTATGCCTCTGGCTCAAACTTGTATTTTTTGTTATTAGTTTGTGGTTAATGGTATTCACATTGAAATATTATCAGCAATGTATTTGCCCAGTGATTATCTCTAAATCTGAACTGAGATGTGCAAAACTGTAGATTGGGATATGCTTAAATATGATATTGATTAATTGAATGATCCAGGAAAAATTTTATGAAACTTAACAGTAGAAAGACAGCTGTAATTACTAAAGAGTATGAAATTAATTAATCTACTATTAACAGAATAGGTAATATAAAATATCTAGGGTGATTATGAAATAAACGTGCTTTTCGGTAAACAATATATTGCTAATGTGGTTCCTAGAGTCAGAAAAATTTCAACACTGGTCCTACAGATATGCAGAAGCTTGCAGTAAACAAATGCACATATCACTTGATAATAACTTAAGTTATCAAATGTACACATGGGAGCATTCACTGTTACAGATAGTCCTTTTGTACTGATGATTAAAAAAATTCTCCCACTGAGAGACTGTTCACTAGTACACATTAGGGATAATAATTGAGAGATATATTAAATATTCAAATGAGTTCACTAATCTTGTTTACTTTTTTTGGCATGCCTATGGAAACATTGAAAAGAATGTTTCATTAATTATTATGACTCTAAAGTATATTTATATATTTTTTTTCAGCCTCCGCAAAATACAGAATTAAAGAACACTCTTACCTTTACATTTTTATGTTCATCAAAATGTTTTCAGGTCCAAGCCCATCTACATTAAGAGTATTAATATATAACCACCAAATAATACCATATTTACCACCTTAGAATACAGATATCCAATCTAGCACTCAAATCCATACACACACACACACACACACACACACACACACACACACACACACACACACACCAACCCTCCTCACACATACAAGTAATATCTGGGTTCATGCTATTAGTTTATATATACTATTTTGCCCTTATATTAGTATATATTACTTTATAAATCATTTTCAATTAACATTAAAGATTACTTTTTACTAATACAGCAGGCCAGAATAATGTCTATATATATATATATATATATATATATATATATATATAAAAAACATGTTATGAGTGATTTTTGAAATTCTGAATTTTAAGAGTTAAAGTGGACTAACAATGAAATTCACTATTTTTTTAATACTTCGGTAACAAATGAAGATATAAACTTGATTTTTAAGTGTAATCTTCATATGAATATCTAAAATCCGATTTATAAATTTTTCAAAACTAGCTTGAAAAAGGTGAAGAAAAAAAGAAGATTTTTAACAAAGAAAGCAAATTTTCCCAATTCCAACTAAACATAATGTGAAACTAAACTTAATAAGTTTAATGCAGTTATACTGTGTAACTAAACTTAATATAAGATAACCAGTAGATTTGATCTTGAAAATACTCTTCAGATAAATGTTTAAAAATCATTTTTGGTCTTTTTGGATACTGATATTTTAAGAGGTGTGAGATGGTGGCTCATCAACCAACACAGCCACAGCCACTGTATGTGCAATGTGAATGGCTGCACCTATATCTATTTATTGACTATAAAATACAAAAAAAAAATTGACCGCGATGGGAGATGCAAGTAATCATCTAGTGTGGATGCTAGTGTACGATGTCTGTTCAGAAAATAACCAGACTTTATTTTTAATTTTACAGAATGGTCCTTGACCACTTCAAAGTACTCCCCTCCTCTATTCACATACTTTTCCCAGTAATACTTCCACTTTCACAAAGCAGTCCTAGATAGCTTCATTTGAAATATAGCTATTTAAGGTCCATGACAATTTGCTTTAATGTCATCAATAGTCTCAAAACTGTGTCCTTTCATCACTGATTTTAATTTCAGAAATAAGAAAAAATTGCAAGGAGCCAGGTGTGGCGAGCAGGGAGGCTGAGGGAGCAGTCATCTGATTTTTGTTACAAAACTGACAAATTGACAAAGCTGAGTGCATGGGGCACTGTCATGGTGAAGGAGCCATGAGTTGTCTCACCACAACTCCAGTCTTTTTTGTGGTCTATATTTCCTTGTACAAAGTTAAGGAAGGAAGTATTGTGATCGTGAACAATTTTGGTTTTCAACAGAAATATCCATTTTGACCATCTCTGAATCCATATTGACTAGTTTTGATGTGACGTCAAAAATGATTGGTTGAAGAATATTGAAATTTTGGATTTAGGACTGTTGTGCACCTCCCCTTTTGATTGCAATTAACTGGACCAAATATGTATAAAAAACCTAAAATCCAGAAAAATTTGGATTTTTAACTTTTTCTTAACTGTAGTAATCAGCCCCCACTGACTGCTTTTCAACAATATATCATAAGTGGTACTTATTTTCATTGGTTCTGGAGTTATAGCCAAATAAAATTTTAATTAATGAAATATTTGGATCTTACAAGGTGACAGCACATTGGTTTGAATCAGACTTCATTTCTTTCTTACCTTTTTTTTAATTTAATTATATTGATTTATTAATAACCAGCTTTTACCTGCGGCTTTGCTCGTGGTGAACTTTTAAATGAAATACGCAAACAACTATGTCATGTCGATCAGTGGCTTTTTGCTCGGGCATTAGCTCTTTAGTTACATCCTGCCACGAAGGATTATAGGTAAAAGTTACAAAGAGGTCAGGCCTGCCGTAAGTTCGTATATAAGCGAAAGAGACTTGAGTGTATTCATGTAGATAACGGGGACTGTTCACAAAAGTAGAAGGCAGAATAACCATCTTGCCTATGTCGTTAGATCTAATATTACCATCTGCGCTAATCGAATCTTGTAGATGAATGTAATTTTCAAAATATAATCTTCATTTTCTTCATCACCCATAAAATACACCTGCAAAAAATAATGCTGTTTATTATCTGCTAGAAAAAGTGATCCAATTTGATGATATATCTGTCCTTATAAAGTAAAAGTTGGTGAAAATCCGGGCATTCTTATCACTTTATCTACTCCAAAGGATGTCATTTGGAAGCAAGAGTTATGCTTTCTGATTTTACTTAAAAATTGCTTCGACTCATCTGTAACAAATATAGAGTTTTCAAGGGCTCCTCTGGTTCACCAAGTAAAGGAAGCGAAACAGTACATTCCAGCAGTTTCATCTTTCCATTTCAGAGCATCGCAATGCTGACATTTTCTATTCATTGAGCCAATACCAATTAAAAAATGCTTATGGTATTCAAGTGAAGGATCATATTGAAATCCAGAATTATTTAATACAGACTAATTGTTTCGCATGAAATTTCGACGGCGCGCGATTTGCATTTCTGCATGAACGATTGTTCTGGAGTTTCTCTCGCTCTTATAGCTGCCTGCTGTTCAGCTTGTCTTTCTAAACGAATTTGTGTTTGAATTGGCGTTTCAGCTGCTCTTAAGGTAGCTTGGTGTTCAGCTTGCTCATCTAACCTTTCTTGTCTCTGAGAAGCTGTTTCACCAGCCCTCAAAAAGCACATTGTCGCTTCGCTTGTTGTTATCGTCTTAGTTGTGCGTGAGCGGAAGATTCTTGAGTTCAAGCAACTTTTGCCGCCCGGGCCCGTGATGAATCCCTGGACAGGTTAGATTTGCGCTTCCGAGGCATTTTAGAAAAAAAAAACAGTAATAACTGAAAATAGCGTTAGAAGTAAAACAATAAACAGGACCTAACCTCAAAAACTGGAAAAGCTTTAGTTTTGCTTAGAAGTGACAGAAGAATAACAATAAATATAGAAGCATTCGAAACAAAGAAGAACTATACTCAATTGAATAGTGACTTGACCGTCAGTATTACAGTGTTGGATTGGCACTTTATTTCATTTACTTACTGGAACGCCAGATGGCGTTGAATTTGGTCAAATTTTTATCGGACGATCATACCTACCAATATAAATTTTTTACCCTCCCGAAAAAAATATTGTTTTTTTTTATTTTTTACTAAAAAGTGTCCTATGTCCTTCGCAATACCTTTGAGAATATGTGGACGAAGTTTCATGATGATCGGTTGAGTAGTTTCTGCATGAAAGCGTAACAAACAAACAAACTCACATTCACATTTATAATATTAGTAAGGATTATTAACCTCTGATTGTAAAAAAAAGTGTATATATAATTTAATAGGTGTACAAAGAAGTCAAGTGATGTCCACATCAGATTTTTTCATCTAACCATTGTAAAATGCCATGATAGTAGGCACAGTTCACCGTTTTACCTTGAGTCAAGAATACAAAAAGCGCAATTCCATTAAAATTGAAAAAACAGAGACCATCAATCTGATACTGGATCAAGACTAATGTGCTTTCTTGGAGCATGGAGATTCTTTTCAAATTCACTGTGAATGAACTTTTGTCTCAATGTTGAAGTCATAAACCTAGCTTTCATCTCTTGTTATGATTTTTTACATGAATGTATCATCGTCATTGGCTTGTTCAATTCATTGAGTGGACACACATCCACTCAATGTTCTTTCTGCTGTTTGGTCATCAAATTGGAAACAAACTTTTCTGCAACTCTATGCGTGTTCAATTTTTCAGTCAAAATGTCATGGCATGATCCAATTGAGATGCTAACCTCTTCTGCAAGTCAAGTCTGATAGTCAATCGGTGATTTGCATGAACTAGATTGATGATTTTCTGAACATGGGTATCATCAGTTAAAGTCAATCATCAGCCTTCCTGGTCAAGGGTCATCTTCAATTGACTGATGACCACTTTTAATAGTGAAAACCATTTTTAACATTGTGTATGACCCAAAAATAATCTCTAAGCTTAATCTATAACATTTTTGTGAAAGTTTTCCCCAGTTTTAAGCAAGATTATACTATAATCATTGCTCCTGCAAATTGTACGTTACAAAAATCAGACTATCATTTACACAAGTTGCACTCAAATAACAATAACACAAAAACTATACACAATATCAACAATCCAAGAACATGTGGTAACAAAGGAGGTAATGCAGAATACAATGTTGCCAACTGTATGTCATTAAATATCTCTTGTTAGTATGTAATTAAAAATGATCGGTTATTTTCTGAAAAGTCCTCGTGTACAAGAAACTATATATATAAAAAGAGTTTTTTCTACACATTATGTATAAAACATATGGAAGATATTTTGAATGAATATTAAAGACTACAAGGTACAGTACACAAAGGCTTAACACTTTCAGTTCCATCTCTGTATATGCTGCGGAGAGGATTACCTATGGGCCAGCTTCATAGCATATATACTGAGCAATTCAAGACTATTTCGTTGTCCTTCGTATTTTGTTTGAGGTACATTTCTTGTACATTTATTTTTGAGGTATATTTATTTCATATATATCTCTTCTATATTTCATTTTGTGCACAACAGAAAAAGCAAAAACTTTAATATGTTGTCAAATTCAATGTTATTCTAATATAAATAAATATAATTTTAAAAAAATTATATACATTTCTTAATGAAACTAGACTTACTTACTAAACAGGACTTTTATGTAACTTTGTCAGAATGTATTATTCAATCGCAGTTATTTTTACATACAATGTTATTAGATATAGTACGGGTGAATTTTTACAGGCGGGGTACTTATATGTGAGTTTTGAGAAAATTTTATTTTTTGTTTTTGAGTATAGTGTACAGAACAGGAAACATTAGGTTCTTTGCAATGCCAACTAATTTTAATAAATGTTTTCTAGCCATGGCTGAAAATGATGTCAATCATTCTGGACAATCAAAAGGATGTCCTGATAATGCAACAGCTACTTATAGTAGAGAAAAAACTATCAACCTATGATAGAAAATAAATGTTTGAGGAGAGGTGGGAATCAGACAAAAGAAATTTGTAAAAAAAAAAGGTTTTGTGGAATACAATACATACATGAGCCTAATTGATAACAAGGATCAGATGATGAGTTATTACTTGTGCAAAAGAAAAACGCTACGTTGGTATAAGAAAATAGGAATTCATATTTTTCAACTTATGCTACTCAATGAAAAAAAATCTCATTATTAATTTAGAAATGATTATTAATTAATTAATCATTTACAATTAATTGGGAGATCATTCATTTAAGTTATTGGGAGATCCTGTCTGAGAAAATCTTGTTTTGTCCATATTCCAAACGTGGCCTGCCTACACAATTTTTTCCTTCTACCTGTCCTTCCAATATTAAAGCGACTATTCCAGGATGCCTTAGTATGTGGCCTATAAGTCTGTCTCTTCTTTCAACTATATTTTTCCAAATGTTTCTTTCTTCATCTATTTGCCGCAATATCTCTTCATTTGTCACTTTATCCACCCGACTGATTTTTAACATTCTCCTATAGCACCACATTTCAAAAGCTTCTAATCTTTTCTTCTCAGATACTCCGATTGTCCAAGTTTCACTTGCATATAAAGCGACACTCCAAACATACACTTTCAAAAATCTTTTCCTGACATTTAAATTAATTTTTGATGTAAACAAATTATATTTCTTACTGAAGGCTCGTTTAGCTTGTGCTATTCAGCATTTTATATCGGTCCTGCTTCGTCCATCTTTAGTAATTCTACTTCCCAAATAACAAAATTCTTCTACCTCCATTATCTTTTCTCCTCCTATTTTCACATTCAGTGGTCCATCTTTGTTATTTCTACTACATTTCATTACTTTTGTTTTGTTCTTGTTTATTTATTATTCTGTAAACAAAAAGAAAAATGATAGATTTTTTGCTCTATGAAATGTTCTGATCAAACAGAGTGGTTATGTCTGGATAAATCTTTTGCAATTTACTACAAATATCAGCACTGATGAAAATTATTGCGTAAATAATTTTAATGTCATAATATTTAATTGTAATCAGTAAGCAAGCAAAGTGTTTATTTTTTTTTTTTTAATTTTCTATTTGAATATAAAAATTAATATTCTCTTTTAGTATTATTTTATTTTTATTATTAGTATTTTCTACTACTTTATCTATTAGTTTGTTTTGTGCTAATTATTAAGTATGTAATTATAAGAACAATATATAAAGAACTCGAACTGTACAATGACAAAAATATTTTTCTTCAGCTTACTCACATGTGTAATGTATATTTTCACTTGTACAGATGTGTGTGTGTGTGTGCACATCCGTCTGAGTGTTCAAATAAGCATACAGCCACATCCACACAACAAAATGTTGTATGTATGTACCCTGATGTACATTTTGTGTATGAAATAATAACATAAGTCTAACATAATATTATAATGATAAAATAGTGCAGTTTACAAAGCCGGTTGGACCTCCATGTACGCTACTGAAGTCGTAAACAGCAGAAAAGAGTTGCGCTATGTGCCATCTCAGAATATGCTGCGGATGTTGTATTTACTATATTTGCCCATGAGAATAAGGTTAATTTATAGTTAACAGTAATGTACACATAAGACTAAATCAATTACAAAAAACCCATGACACTTAGGTAAAGCATATCCACAAGGGGGGGCGGCTGTTTTCCTCTACAGATATTAAATATCAAATTACTGCCGGGTTGCAAATCACTTGAAGGAGGGGAGAGCAGGGTTTAGAAATTGTGGGAATCCTGCAAACAATTTTAAATAATAGTAATAAAGAAAATTTTTAAAAATCAATTAAAGTTATTTTTAATTGTGTAGTAAGTAATGTTTATAGTATTTGCTAAATTTTTTTTTATAAAAATTTACATTGTAATTCACAATTAAATTTGTTTGTATATGATATACGAGGGTTATTTTTTCAAGGTCCGATCGGTTGCAAAATAAAAACCTGCACAAAAATTGGAAGAATCTTTGCGCATATGTGTTGCACAGGGTCTCTAGTATGGCCTTCAATCACGCCGCGTCATTTCGTTTAGTTCTGAACACGCAGCTAGCACGTAAACATGTCTACAATGGCATCTCCCGTCAAGTGTGAAGTGCGTGCAGGAGAAATTCGATTTCTTCAGGCTGAGGGGTGTAATGCAGCTGAAATTCATCGACGAATAAGTAATGTGTATAGTGGAAATTCAATGAGTGACAGCAAAGTGCGACAATGGTGCAGGAACTTTAAAGCAGTACGTACAGATGTTCATGATGCAGGCGGTCAGGGAAGGAAGCGAGTGTCAACCGATGATCTCATTGAGCAAGTGGATGAGGCAATTGGAGAAAATCGTCAGTTCACAATTTCTGTATTGAGTGATTCGTTGTTCATCATTGTGAATGAGAGACTTCAGTACCGCAAACTGTGTGCGAGATAGGTTCTCAAGATGCTGTCCGACCATCACAAAATAATGAAAATGGATACCTCCCTAATGTTTCTCCAGCGCTACCACAATGAAGGAGAAGATTTTTTGAACAAAATTGTCACAGGGGATGAGACATGGGTCCATTTCGAAACTGAAGAAACAAAAGAATAATCCAAACAGTAGATGCATTCTCATTCTCCCAGTAAACCAAAGAAGTTCAAGCGAACCTTCTCCAACACAAAGTGTATGGCTACTGTGTTCTGGCACCAGAATGGAGTTCTCTTGGTGGAATTCATGGAATGTGGTACGACCATCATTGCAGCCTCATACTGCGTGACTCTTCGTCTACGAAGGGCAATTCAAAATAAGCGGAGAGGAATGTTGTCATCAGGCATTGTCTTTCTCCATGACAATGCTCGGCCGCACACTGCAGCTGTAACAAAGAAGCTACTGCAGCGTTTTCATTGGGAAGTGTTTGATCACCCACCATACAACCTGGACTTGGCTCCATCCAATTTTCACTTCTTTGCTCACATGAAATGCTGGCTAGGAGGACAACATTTTGGCACAGACATTGAGCTGCAAACCAGCATAGAAACATACATGGCTGAAAACACAGGCGGTTCTGTTCTATGATGAGGGTATTGGAAAGTTGGTACCACGCTATAACAAATGTCTAAATTGGAGTGGCGACTATTTAGAGAAGCGTAACTATGTAAGTACTTGTTACAAATAAAAAAATTTTTATTTTCACTGTGGTTTAAATTTTGTGACCGATCGGACCTTGAAAAAAAATAACCCTCATATTAAGTTTTTGCTCAAGTGTTAATATAGGATGTACAAAAAAGATTTTGGATTTTAAAGAAATTTATATTTCTTAACTTTAACTTGCAGGAATTAATAACAAATAAAATGAAAGTGTAACTTACAGTTTTTCCATATAAGTGTTCAATGTGAGCATCTTTCATCATGCATGACACAACAAACAATATGAGAGTTCGCTGTCATGAGACACATACATACATCTTTTATAAAATCCTAAAGGAAAAAATCACACGTCAAATTAGGATGAATTTTAAAGCTAATTTTAATAATTTAAAGAATTTTAATTGCAAACAAGCTGATCCCACCCAAAGTTATGCCAATGAGGAAGGGCATCATCTTATCATGTAGAAGAATTCTGTGGTCCAACTTGCAGTTTGAAGAGAGCCATATACGCAACCATACCCAAATAAGAAACTCCTGTTATGCTTTGTTTATTGAAAAAGAACAAGTAAACTTGTTTGCAGGCAGGATATTGAAGAAAAAATATTTATTTTTGGTCAGTACCTTTTGCATTTTAAGAGTTAATGGGGATTTTCTGACTCCCAGACACAGACATTGTTTTTTCCACTTTTCTGCTAAGATGAAATATTGACCCTTCACCAAACACATTATGATCAACAAAGTCAGCATCTTCATGATGCAACATTTAGGTTGTGAAGTTGGCAGACACGGGGTATTTTGTAGGATTCAACAAAGCCTGTAACAGCTGTAAACAGAACAGATGCATATGTAAGCATTTCCTAAAAATATTCTACACTGCCATCGCAGAGAATAGTCTGTGGCTGACTTTTTAAAACATTTTTGGATATTTAAAAATTTTCTTCAGATGACCCTTTGTCATCCTCTTTATTCAGCTATCTTAGACTTTTTTTTATGCAGTTATCCATCATTTCAAACTAATATTTTGCAATCTACAAATTTACTGTCTGTTGGAGGATCACAAACTGTCTATGGAACGCACATTGAACTGCAGCTACAGATTCACAATTAGCAAAGCAAAAGACACAAATATTCCTGTTTAGGAGTCACCATCTTTCTTAGTGGTGCTGTCAAGAAAGATAGGGAATCAACCCATGGCCTTGCATACAGCTAAAACTGTCCTTTTTTGCTCTTTGATTCTAGCCCTAAATCAACACTACACAACACCTCATCCACGAGATATTATAACATATTTACACGCCTGATATTCTTTTTTATGCACCCAGTACTTTATATTTGTATCTGTGTTTTGTGTAATACTAATACAAAGATAATGATGAATATATTAATAGTGTTTATTGCGATGGTGTTTATGGATTTTTTCAAAATGCATGACTTTTTAAGATTGTAATAGAAATAGCACATCTATTTAAAGGTAACATCTTTAGATTAAAAAATCTCAGAAGTTTAAAATATGTAATTTTAATTAAAATTAAATTTCTAAAATTATTATTTTTTTAAATTATAACAAATTCTATTAATTTAAAATCAATTTCATTCATAATTATTGCCAAGCTATTTAAAATGTTTTTATCCTGTTGATTACCTACCTACAACATTTAGTTATTACCAGAAGATATTTTCTGTTATCATTTGATAAATATTTAAATATCCTTTAAATTACTATAATAGCAGATATATATTTATATATATGAGTCTGTGATACTTGAGTTTTTTTTATTTGTAACATTAAACAACTGGATAATTAGAAATGTGAATTACAACCTTAAAATATTTGGTAAGATGCAAATTTGTTGACCATATCTATTGTATTTGAATTTGAGGAAAGTAATCGGTTGTTATTAAATTTTCTTTTACTACCAGTAATTTTTGCAGACAGTCACTGCTGTAAAATATTGAACACGCACTCATTGAAGTGTTTTGGTAAGTTGTGACACTACAAGCCAGTTGGTTAGTATTATAGTATATTTTTCATGAAAAAGGTAGATTTTAAGAAAAACTAATGTAATCTATACAGATACCATCTTAAGACAATATATAGATATATAAATCAATTGTAATACCTACACATCATGGATAAGTAAAAATATGTGGAATGTAACTTACTGTGGTAATTCATAATATATTTATATAATCCCTGCCAAACAGGTCTGCTGCCCTTATTATTAAGATTCACTGTAAATTATCTTAATACAGATAAAATGTTAATGAACTAACATTTATGGGTGTTGGGTTTTATAACTGTACAGTTGTTTTCTCTTTACTGATTTTATACTTTTAGATTAATTTTAATTTTACACAGTTCCAAAAATTATGAAATTCAAAAAACCTATTTTCCTACCATAAAAATCTCAAAATTTAAAGAAGAAAAAAATTTGGCAATAAAAAATATTTTATTAATAAATTTCTCTCAAAATTTTAGACAAATTTCATCTTATTAAAAATTTTTGGCACTTGACTTCTTGAACTTTTATTTTCTAAATTGATATCACAATGTTATTTCATGAAAGGCAATAAATGTTTCCTAAAATGTTATAAAACATGTTCTTGTAAGTTTAAACGCCATAATCTATGTTAGGCTTTCACTACTAAAAATGCCAGCAACTTTCAAAATAAAAAGCAATCCATTCCAGGTTTTCTAATGATTGAAAACATTTCCTGCTGGATTTAAATAATTTGCATTTCTGATGCATTAATGGATGAAAGGAAATTTTTCCTATAAACTTCTCTACTTAACATAAATGTTTGATCTGTTTAATTATTTGAAACTGAAACATTAACATTTTAAAAGGAATTTTTTTTCTAAAATAATTTTTTGATTCAATGTTGCTGGAACCCCTAACACTAAAAGTAAACATATGCATTTAATTTATACTGTAAATACTTTATAATACATAAAGATATTTACATCAGGGATTTAAGTATATTTTCAGTGCGTAAATGGTATAATTTATTAATTAAATTTATGAATCAATTTGTCAACTTTCAAAACAGATTCCTGACCTATTGAGGGAGCAAGAAATATCATTAATAAATTATGTGAAAAACTGCAATTTTTTTTGTATGTAATATAATTTTTATTGGTTGTCTGTGATGCAGTTGAAGATTACAAAAGGGAAATGTGGCTCTCATTCTGACTAGTTGTAGGTTTAAGAAATATTTAAAAATATGAGGTAACTACAATCAAATGGTAGTAAACATTACATTTATCCAAAATACTTACGATGAGTATTTTTAATATAATTAAAAAAGTTCTGCAAAACACGTTGTGACTGATTCATAATCAACACCCAGCAAAAACTACTGAAAATAAATTGATGAAAATTAGTGTACACTTCTAATGGTGTAAGTGCATGCTAAGAAAAAAATATTTTGGAATTCCTAGTTTAAAGGCTAAACATGGAGATGAACAATGAGATTTACTATCTTTCTTTAATTTCTCTGTAACAAATGAAGATATCAACTTGATTTTTAGTGTGTGCAATCTTCATGTGAATATCTAAAAACCAATTTCTACATTTTTTTTAAATTTGACCTTGAAAGAGTTGAAAACAGATAAGCTTTTGTATATTGATTGTAAATTTTCCCCAATTCAGACTTTACTAATCTGAATTAATGTTTTTAATTCTGATTATGCATTTTGTGAAAGAAGCCATACTGATGGAACAAAAATTTTGCTCAGACGAAATTGCAATGCAGTGTTTTTGTAAACTGAACAGACTTAATTATTAGTATTATTACTCGCACAAGCATTAATTTGAACAAAGGGGGATCCAGGGGGGAGAGCCCTGACTACCTAAACATCCCTTGACCTCGATGGGAAACCCAAATAACCATATATAATGTGGGCCAAGCCACGATGGGGGAATGCTAGTTATAAATATACACACTTTAAAAGCATACATTTTTTGAGGTGACAAATCTGTCATCAGAAATTTTCTGTCAAAGAATAACAATTATTCTCAAGAAAACACATTAGTCTTTTGCTTTACCATTGTCTCCATAAATTAGCACAAAACACTTGTAAGAGATTTAAGGTAGATCAAAGATTTCTTATTAGGCTTTAATCCAGGAATCACAAGGATCCTTACCAAGAGTTAGCAAGATTAATTATTCAAAAATTTTTTAATACAAATATGTTAATGTTTTTACACAGAATTTTAAGGATGATACACCACAGATAGGTTAATGCTAATACTTCCAGGAAAGTTCATCAAAAATGAGCATTTTATTATGTAATTCTCATACTGTGATTAGTAGAATGTTCAAAGCAAATGATGGTTTTTCAATAGACATGATAATTAATAAACTGTATAATTTATGAGTTAGTAAGAGAAATTAAACAGAACGTATCAGTAAAATGCAGCCAATGTCAGTTGGTGGTGTAAATTGTAGCTGTCCAAAGATAGGACAGCTATCTTTTTGTCTCAATTTTAAACCTTATCTCAAGGTTTAACTTCAGACAAAAATTTTTATTCTCATTCTGTTTGTTTATTATATGTTTCTTTCATTAGGAAAAATTCTAAGCTATTCAGCACTTAGCCTAGAATTGTTATTCTAATTTTCTCTCTAAGCACTTTTTTATTGCATCATTTTACTATGGACCAGAAACTTCTGAGATTTATCAGAAAATATCAGGAAGTGTTTACCAGTAGTGGTAAGTAAACTGAATCATGAAAATGAGTACATCAGTAACCTAACAACTATACTCCAGATAAAAGCATCAGCAATATTTATTGTCCTCTTTATGATCCAACATCTTTGTTCCATAGACAGGCTGTTATGTATGCAGGCAAGTTTATGACCATCTTCATACAGTGAAAATAAGTAATGGGTATCCCAACAACAATAATACTGGAACTAAAATGGGGCCACTGTTTTGTTGTTGGTTTCGCAGCACTGTTCTAAGTTCCATTTAGATGTGATGGTGCAAGGGAACAATTAGTTTTGAAGTATGATTTGTTTTACGTATGAGGTCTGTGTTATCAATTTTTTACAGATTATTGGTCATTGTCTCCTTCAAAGTACTCCCCTCCCCTATTCACACATTTTTCCCAGGGGTGCTTCCAGTTCACAAAGTATTCCAGGATAGATTCATTTGCAATGACCATTAAGGTCCGCAACGAATTTGCTTTAATGTCATCATCAATAATCTCTAAACAGTGTCCTTTCATCATTTATTTTAATTTTGGAAGTAAAAAAAAAACCCTCACAAGGAGTCTGGCCAGTAGGGTGGCTGAGGGAGGACAGTCATCTGATTTTTGGCACAATACTGACAAAATGACAAAGCTGACTGTGTGGGCACATTGTCATGGTGAAAGAACCATGAGTTGTATTGTCAAAACTCTTTTGCAGATTTTTTCACCTAATTATTGTAAAATGCCGTTTCACCTCAAGGCAAGAATTCACAATGTACAAATTCATAAAAATAAAACAAAACAGAGAGCATCACCTTGACATTGCATTGAGACTGATGTGCTTTCTTGGAATGTGGAGATCCTTTGCGTGATGATTGAACTTTTGCCTTGATGATGTAGTCATAAACCCTAATTTAATCTCCCATTATGATCCTTTGCAATAATGCTTTATTGTCATCAGCTTGTTCAAGAAGTTGTCAACAAATGTTCACTCGATGTTCTTTCTGCTGTTTTGGTCATCAAATGAGAAGCAAACTTTGCTGCAACTTGATGCATGTTCAATTTTTCAGTCAAACTGTCATGGCATGATCCAATTGAGATGCTAACCTCTTCTCCAAATTCTTTGATAGTCAATCGGCATAAAATAAATAGATTGTTGATTTTCTGAACGTGGGTATCAGTTGAATTTGAAAGCCTTCCTGGTTGAGGGTCATTTTCGATTGACTGACAATAAATCTTGAAAACCATTTGTAACACAGTGTACAATTTAGAACATCATTGCTGTACGTTTATTTCAGAAGTTGAAACGTTTCTGTGAAAGTTTTCTCCAGTTCATATAAAATTTTACGTTGTTATTGTTGCTCCTGAAAATTGCATTACAAAAATCAGTACAAACACTTAAAACACATTGGACTCAAATAACAGTTAACATGAAAACTAAATGAGATATCAACAATCCAAGAACATGCAGTTACAGAGATATGTGGAACACAATGCTGCCAATTGCGTGCCACTAAATATCTCTGTTGGTGCAACATTAAAAATGTTCAGTTATTTTCTGAACTGACCTCATAGACTGTCCAAAACCTTCATGTAATCCTTCGTTGTCATAATGCACCTGATTAGACCAACAGAGTTTGGAGGCTGAACAAGAAATTTTAAGCAATGGATTAAACTGCATATGTTAAAAACACCCAGTTGATTACAACCCGAAACAGTTTGTTGAATGATTTTGTAGGCTAAATGCAGATGAAGTTTTATTATAGTTTGTAAAGTGGTGGGAGGAGAGATACACAAACCAGTGAGCGATAGATAGAGTGAACACATGCTTCGAATTGTGCTTGAATGTTCTATTTTGTTACGTTCTCTGTCTATGTGTACAAAATTTTTCTCTCTTCATTGTGTTGTAGATCTGTTAAGCAGGATTTTTTCAATTCAAAAACTGATATGGCTTTGGTAATGGAATGAGAGATTTTAATCTTTATTAATCTTTTACAGTCTTTAGTAATGAGGTGAATTTTCGCTTGAGAGGCTTTGTTAACAAATTGCCACATTTGGAGAACAGAAAATCCTCCAAATATACATGACATAACAATGTATTCGCAACAAGTCACCATTTGCCGTGTATTTTATTAAGATGAAGACGAAACTATCATGGGAGTGGATGGAAACATTACCTCAATGTGGTTAAAAATTGTTTGTGGCATTATTTGAATGGTGAGGATATTGATTAATTGTGGTTCTAGCAGTATGATGCTGTTTACCACACTGCTGATGAGATGACTGCCTTGCTGGACAAGAAATTCCCGGGTTGAGTTCTCTCAAACTAAGGCATCCAGAACTGGTCACCAATGATTGCTTTTTAGAAGTTGTACAGAAAAATTTTTTTATGGCTTAATTTTTTGGGGCAAGTTAAGAAAAAGTAAAACAATAAACTGATCTTTCTTCTACAATGAGTTAATTTTTAAAAAAAATAATTTGATTTATGTATAATAATAAATAATGTGAAGTTGGTGCTGAACTCTGTATATGTAGTAAAATAAAATAAAAAATATAATTAATAAGTACATTCTACTTATTGATACAGTATTGTATCAATAATTAATATATTTTACTTGGGATTGTACAACTTGAATGTTCCACTTTGTGATGTTCCTCTGTCTAAGCACAATATATTTTTTTTTCTCTTCATTATGTTATAGATCTGTTAGGCAGGATTTTTCAACTAAAAAATTGATGGCTTTGGTGATCGAATGAGAGGTTTCTATAATTTTTAAAATTGTTTCAGGAGGCTTATTTGACTGCTGATCAAAACTGATTTAAGCGCTTTCATAAAGGGTTTAACTTCAGTAAGGGAAAAACAGTTAGAACAAAATCTTGAGGGTCAGAGGTCTTGCTAATAGTTGCTGTAGCCAAAAAGGAAACTTTTTCTCAGTCTGTATCTTCAGTATCATTTCATCTTCTTGATACTGTAGACGCAACTTTAGTTATCTTGCAGTTAGCACAGTGATCAGACTCAGCACAACATCCAATCTCCTTATGATTGTGATTTACCATATTTGGAGCACACGTTAAGGTCATGAAACAGTTTTTATGTCCAGAACACTAACAATTAAAGCATTATCATAGATCTATAACCTATTTATTGTTTAAATACACAGAGGTATCAACCTTTCATGAAATCAAAAACAAAAATCATTCTCTTTTTCTTCTCATTGTCTCGCAGGGTTTGTAAAACATTATACTTGCAAGGTAAATAAATATTATAAAATGTTAAAATTTTAATCTGTTTATGATAATTTAACTGAAATCTAGCTTTTTCATGTTGAATGCGCTTATGCGTTAGTGTGTAACAATCAAAATCTTAGAGTACTAATTTCCACAACACTTTTATTACAGTAATGTATAATGAAAAAATACTTATTGATACTGTTCACAAGTTTCTCATTTGAAGGATTCTGAGCTTGTTGAGTCATTTTTCATGTGATTCACAATGTTAAGGACTCTCTTGTTTCTTGCAGGTTTTGCAACAGGTTATGATGGTACAAGATCACTGCATAGACAACTGCACTACTTGTGGAATCAGCCTCACTCAGTCAGACATAGTTAAAAAAAAATCTGATGTCTTCAATGAGTAATTTGATAAGAAGTAATACATGCAGTATAGTTGCCACAGTTATGATGTTATTTTCCTGAAGCATCAATAAAAAATATGATGGCATTCATTACTCCCTGATCAGCCCAAAATTTCAAGAATATATGAACAGAAGGTTATTCAATGAACTAAATTATATTTGATGAGCCATGTTTTAATGTCTTCATGTGGCATGTAAACAGTGATAATCAGCTCACACATTGTAAATTATAAAAAAATTTTTCAAGCATTCTTTCTCTAACCTTTTTCTCTTTCTTAAACATGCTGATTTATCTTCCATTAATTCCTTCACAGAGATGTTTCATTTGTACATTGTGGAAGCTTAAGTTTATTTCATGAAATGTAGCACTGTATTAATTTCAAGCTAGTTATTTTCTTACTGGAAAGAGGTAATAGAAACATTCTACGTATTTTATTTAAATTCAGGTCCTCATATAAATATTATTTGCTAGTGTCTGACTTTACATAATGGGATTTTAACTCGTCATATTTATTAATGTGTTTTACTATAGCTTCTCCAAGCTGTTTATCATGTTCAATCATTGCTTTGTATCAACCCCTCTTTTTTGAAGTTCATCTTTTTCAGTTCGCTATTAATTTCTCATGTAGTTCTTAGTCACTATTTTTTACTAATTCCATAAGTATTCAAAAAGAAAGCCTCTTGAAATCTTATACCAGATTTGTACTTTTGTATGTTTTACTACATATTTTTTTGTGATAAATTTCCTAAACCATAATAGGCATTATAAACACTTTTCTTCTGTTAAATCTTTATACTTTTATTTGATCTTTGTCATACATGTCCTTGGAATTTTTCTGTATCATCGAAGAGGCTATAAGATTACAAGCTGTGAAGAACACCTTTACTCCAAGTTTCTTAATTCCTTTTTCATTGTTTTTTTTGCTGAGGTTCTTTATGTAGTAATTCAACTATGATAATAAAGTTTCATAGTGAATGTTATTATGGTGATTCCCGATTGTGAAAGCAAAATATAAAAAAATACAGCACTTATCCTCATCTATGTTAAGACTTTCTTTTTCCTGTTTAGCCTCCGGTTAACCACCAAAGGACACCGGTATCCACGGTATCTAGTATTCATCTATGTTAAGACTAAATTATTAAAATGAAAACGCAGATGAACAAGTATAAGTGAACCTGTTTATTTTGTGAAATTATCTTGCAAAATCACTCATTTGAAAATATGAATATACTGTATCTCTAATACAGTTAGGGAATGACTTACACCAGTTTTTGACGTGAAAGTAACCTATTGCTGGTTAAGTCTCCAAATTCATTTTTGTTACCTAAAACTTTCATACATTCTGGAGGGAATGAGATTGCAAAGGTGAATTTTGATATGGAGTTCAGTTTTTTTACATCTTAATGCCTTGCTATATTATGACACTCAGCTCCAGTTAAGGAGCAAGTTTCAAGATTACTGGTGAAGGTCCATGGTGTTCCAGTCATATGATTTGGAGGTTCTGTTCAGCTCATTGTCAGCTTCAACAAAAACAATGTGTCCAGAACTAAACTTATATTTTTTTATAAATTTAAAGTGATCAATAGCACCCAACAATTGCTGTCTGATGGCATGCAATAAAGTTCTATTCAGGCTTTCCCCTCTTCTAAATGTTTATTAAAAAGATTTGTTGAGAGTGGTTAATTGTGTAGCTAGCCACTATTTTCATTCATGTCTTCAGATAACACTGATCCAGATTTTGTAACGTTATTATTTAGAATGGTTTTTTGCCCCCATGAGAACTGCTGAAAAAAGGATCATTTCAGCAGAATACGCATACCAAGACATCATTTATTAATACAGCAATCATTCCTAACTCAGCATGATAATTCACACCCGGGGTTACTGATGTAGTTTGAAACACATTAACTACAATTATATTTTTCATGAAAGAAAAAATAATGTATTCTATAGTTAGTATGGATAATTAAGTCAGTAAAGTTATGTTTGTAATCAGTGTAATAACACAATAAAAATTATACTATTTCCACAGAAAGGTGGATGTATTCTAAATTAGAGAGCCTTTCATTCATATATAGCAAACAAATGGTGTAGTATGCAAGAAAAATTGAGGTTTTTGACATGAAATAAAAAGTTAAGAACAATGTACAAAAAAAAATTAATTTTTATTTTTACCATTAATATAACAATTATGCTGTTTTTTTATTTTTATTAATTTATTTTTTACTGATCCATAAATTATTATTTCCTAATTAATGGAATTTTACTTTTTATAGATATGTGACATGTAAACATGCTTCGAGACTGTCTTAATAATAACATGCTGTGTTTGAATAATACAAAAATTATTAAGTGAAATAAAATATTCTATTATAATAAAATTATTGAATGCTTTTTTTTCTTTACAAGATAATTTTCAAAAGGAAACAACCCTTATTTTACATATTTCTCCTGTAACAGCTAATAAAAGGATTGATTGCACCACAATTTATGGGCAAAAAATTAGGATTCTTTCCCTAAAACATTTTTTCATATGTTTGATTGCATCTCATTAATAATCAGTGAATGATTTCTATTTGCAACTGTATTCATTATCGTTGTTCTCAAAAACTATCATAAAGATGACTATCTTAGCCATGATTAAGTAGAAGGAGATATTTTAAGATAAAATTTTCATTTATGACTCCATCTCCCACTTTAATACAATAGTTCATGGTTTTCATTTTATTCACACAGAAAATTAAAGAACAAAAAATTCTTACCCATAACATTTTTAATAGCTTTTGTCAAACCTTTTGTTAATGTTGAATTTGGAAACTATTTTTTTAAATTACAAAACAAACAATCTTTGGTCAAGTTATTAAAAATTTATGTCAAATGATTTTCCAACATTTTTTTGTATAAAATGTATTTACACCACTCACAAGAAGGTAAACTTTTGTAGTGGGTTACAGAGCAAATTACTCATGGACAAGGTTGTGTGTGTAACAATCAGTACTGATTATACATATGTTAATTAAATTCTACAATGTAATAAAGAAAATAAAATTACATATGACTGTTATTAACATTGTAACACAATTCTTTTGGAGGTGGTTTTAGAGGAACTTGACCAAATTTAAAAGTATTGGCTTGAAATGAACACAATTCATTTTCTGTCAATTCAGAAAGGTTACTATAAATAGTATTTTCATTACCATCTAGAATTACTGAAGAGGGATTTGGATTAAAAATCACCTGATTAGAAGAGGGAGGATTTGTGTTAGGAAAAATCTGAGATGAATCTGTTACTATATTGCTGGTATAATTAGTAACATTACCAACAGATCCTTGGTTTAAAGAAAAAGAAAATGCAGGAGCAGGATCTTGAAATACTCCTGACTGAGAAACAGATGGCACAACTCCTGACTGTGTAAATGATGACTGAACTGTAGGAGATACTGAAGTCATAAATGCAGATTGTGGAGTAGAAGCTCCATCTATGTGTCCAACAGATTGAAAGACATTAGAAGCAGATATAACTGATGAATTAGCAAGCTGTTTTTCCTGTATCATGCGATCCTAAAACAAAAAAATTAATTTCAAAAAAGCATTAACATAAAAATGTTATTCAAGAACAGTATATTATTATCAGTTCTATTTAAAATAGTAATAAATACCAAAATAATTCTGTAAAAATTCATAAATATATAACAGTACAGTAAAATTACCTTTTTAACCAATTTTTATAATGAATAAATCTATGAACTCACAAACTTCCAAAGAAACTAAATATGTAAAATATACATAATTTTCCTTTGGGTTTGCAACTTGCCCCTCTTCTCTTAATTTCCCACATTCCAAACATTTTCCTAACTAATTTTCCATTCTTTTTCTTGATAAGCCACAACCCACAGAATGTTATCTGCCATGTATTCTAATTTACCCAATAGCTGTTAAAGCTACTTCTGTTATGTTTCACTTATGGGAACCTTAAGCTCTAACTGATGAACCATGATTCTGTAACACATGATGTCTTAGCTTATCTTCATTATCTAATCTTCTAACCTACTACTTACATTTCTTTATTTTAATTTACAACTCCTATTCCCATCCAGGTTCTTAATTATACACATCACTTAGGAGCAAGTCATAACTCTTGTCAATTTTAACAACTTATGTACATTGTTAATAGAGTTCATGCAAACAATATCTATTTTTTTTTTTAACCAGTTCTATTTATAGACTTAATTATTCACTAAAAAAAAAAAAAAAGATTACCTTTTGTCAAAATGAAATAAGACTAGGAAGTTTCAAAACAAAGTATGAAATAAAGACTAGAAATTTTCAAAATAAAAATGATTGAATAAGACACACACGCGCACGCACACTGATGGATGATGGGGAAGGGAAGGGAAAGGAGGGAGCGAGTGTGAGAGAAAGACGACACAAAAATTGTGCCTAGCTATTGATTTTTTTTTATTTTCTACAAAAACAAAAATGTTCTATGAAAAAATGTAATTTTCGCTTCATTAATCTCAAGATCGAATTGACGAAATAGTATAACTATTTATTAAACATATTTGCACCAACTTTCTCTTGCCACATCAATTTTGAACTCCAGGTTATCCAAACTCTTAATTATTTTTAAAACTGAACACCCGTCCAACACAGCACTGATGAACATGTGATTGGCATGTTCAAATCTGTGCTCATTGCCATCCACCTTGTATATACAGAAACAAAAGAGGCATGTTGTCTTTTCAGTTCACAAGATAATGTTTCTATCTTACCAATTTGTAGTAATATTAAAATTAATACTAATAAAAATTATTCAACAAGGAAAATAATAAAATCATTTTTATCTAATCGGAAATTTTTCAGCAAGATGTAATATAAAAAATGGAAATACAAATAAATAAAAGTAAATACTAATATCTTAGTGATCTAGGAGATCACTGAAAACATTTTATTGAATATAAGTTATCTAACTGCATCTGAATCTTCCCTCTTCTGTGGGAGGAGGGTGATTTTCTTCATTAATTTTTTTAATAAAATGATAAAAAAAAATAGATGATAATAATAAAAATAATAATAATGTATTGTGTACTCTACCTTGCAACTAGTAAAAGTATAAGAATAATTTTTTTTTTAAATTATTCACCATACTACCTTAGATTTATTATTTACTTCAATAATTTAAAATTTAAAATTTTTCTAGCATTGCTTACTAAAATTTTAAAGATTTGTTCATGATTTTATATAAATTTTTAATTTCAAACTGATATTTTGGCCACTTTTTAACAGAAGATGAGAGACTTTGAGTACGCCGACCTATGTGGTTGTGTGTCCTAGTACTAATTCTGTGCAGTTTACTACGGAATGTTTTTTTGAATTTAATAAAAAAAAACTTTAAAAATATCATCCACAGCAAAATGCAAATTAAACAATCTTTGAATACCTTCCAAAAACTATCTTCAGATTTAAATAAAAAATTCAACTAAACCTATAATTATTTACAATAATACCAATATATGTTACTCTTTTCCTGGTAGTTTTATACTATTCATAGATTTAAATAAATTTAATAAATACAAATAGCAAAGCATTATGATAAAAATAAAGGCCAAATGCTCCTGACAATTTTAGCAAAACTAATGACTATATTAGTTTAAACTAATAATTATAAACTAAATAACTATATTGTGGTGAGTAATAGACAGTTTTTACAGACAGAATTATAAAAGTTTATTTGTACTGTTCCAAAATATTAAATTCTTTGAAATTTAATATGATCATTCTTGTGTAAAACAATATTAAAAATTAGCTGAAACAGATTTTCTTCTCTTATTTACATCAAATATCAACAAACATTCCAAATAAAAATAAGAACACTTTCCTGTAAGGTCTTTATAGGTAGAAAAATAGGTATTATATAATTAACTTCATAGAAGGTTTTTATAAATTACTGTTGTCAGCTGTCTGGTTGTTTTCTTTGGAATTTAAATAAAGTGCCTCAAAATTGTCTGGGAATATTGTTATTCCCTGATATGTACAATTATTACAACACATTATAATACAACAATGCATTGGAGCATGTGTTTATTTTTCAACATTTAATTTTTCTCTTCATTTAGCTGATGTTTATTTTTATGAATTGATTACATATACATTTTTTTATCATCTTATTTTACTTATCTTCACAAACTTGTATAAATATTAATAAAAATAGATAAAGATGTTTACTCTAAACATGAGAATAAATTATGGTACACTCTGATCATGATAATACATCTGAACATAGGAGATTCAAAAATTACACATCCAACTACACCAAAGCAATGATTAGAAAAACTGCTGAAAGTTTTCCGGATCCAAAACAGCTACAAACAGTGTAAAAGTTTTATGTTTTCTAATATGTATAGGATTTAATAAATAAGAAATGTCTAAAAATGTAAAACTGAGCATAGATAATGCCAGCATTTAGATAATGCTTAATGAGTTTGTAAAAAAAAAATTAAAAATTAAATTGAATGCATATAAGAGGCAGGGGTTTTTTCAGTGCTGTAAGTAGAACATTTTGAACTAAAAGGGTCATTCAAATTTAAACAGAATAGCAGTGAATGTGATAGGGTGTTGCAGGTAGTTAGTTGGATATGTGTGGAGAGGAGCAACTGGTCCAAAATATCTGAGCAGGTGGACCACTGTCCATTGTGTAACATACGAGGTGTGTGAGAAAATTAATGAGACTGGCTTTTTACTTACCAAAGTTTTTATTTTTTCAAACAACAATATTATCCTCTTCAAAGTAGTTCCCTTGGGCAGCTATTCACCAGCGGAGTCGACGTTCCCACTCCTGGTAGCAGCACCGGAAGGCTTCAACTGGTCAGTCACAGTCTTTTGAATGTTCTCCAGAGTTCCAAAATGACATCCTTTTAAGACGTGGTTCAATTTCAGGAAAAGGAAAAAGTTACAAGGACTCAAATCAGGTGAACAGGGGGGGGGGGGTGAGGAACCGTAGGAATGCGTTTTGAGGTCAAAAATTCCCTGATGGAAATGGCCGTGTGACATGGGGCATTGTCATGATGAATCATTCACTTCTCTGCAACATCTGGTCTCACGCGAATCACTCTTTCCTGAGCTTTTTAATGACACCTTTGTAAAACACTTGGCTGACAGTTTGTCCTGGAGGAACATATTCTTTATGCATGATACCCCTACTGTCAAAAAAGCAAATCAGCATGGTTTTGATCGCTGATTTACCCATTCGACATTTTTTTGGTCGAGGAGATGATTGAGTGTGCCACTCTTCGCTTTGCCGCTTTGTTTCAGGATCATACTCAAATATCCAGGATTCATCACCTGTGATCACAAGATTGAAGAATTCTTGGTCATTGTCAATCCTCTCAAGAATATCAACGCACACGTTTCTTCAACTGTCCTTCTGTTCCATTGTGAGGTTTTTCAGCACTAATTTCACACAAACCTTTCGCATGCCCAAATCATCTGTCAAAATTTGATATATGGTGAAAGTGTTTAAATTTAACTGTTCATTCATCATCCTTATTGTTAAACGACGATTTGATCTCACAAGAACCCTCACACGCTCAAAGTTTTCATCAGATTGTTGAAGTTGAAGGTCTCCCTGAGCGAGGTTGATCTTCAACATGTTCTCGGTCTTCCAAAAATGATTTGTGCCAGTGGAAAACTTGTGCTCTTGATAAGCAATGTTTCCCATAGGCCTGTTTCAACTTTTCAAAGGTCACACTCACGGATTCCCCAAGTTTACCACAAAACTTGATTGCACAACGTTGCACTAATTTTGATGCTCCATTTTTGTAACACAACTTCACTGATGGCGCTGTCAAAAATAATGTGTTGGCTGAATGGAGTTGAAACTCGTACAGAGCATGTAGAAGGGATGAACAAACCGGTCTAGCACCGACCGGTAGACACAGTGTTACATCACTCACAGTGTTACCAATCTCATTACTTTTCTCATACATCTTGTAATATCATATTTCTCACCAATGAAAGTGTGAAAGCATCCAAAATTCTGACGACTCCAGGCACAGTTCGGAGATGGTACCCCGCCAAAAACTCAATTGTTTGATCAGGCAACAAATTGTTGAAGTAGCCATGATACAGTAGAGAATAAAGTCATGAATGTTGTCCGTGACCAGCATCAATGATAACATTCAGGCTGTTCATGGAAGGTGAATGCCACTGATCTCTTTGAGAAAGGAGAAATATTTTTGGAAAGTATTTATGACTTGTAATGAAACATGAGTCCCCACCACCAGAAATCAAGAGAAAAAATATGTAGTGGAGCCAGAGCAGGGAGGCGGCACCGATCAAGGTCACGAAATGGTTGTCAGCTGGAAAAGTTATGGCAACTGCGTTTTGGACTAAAAGGTGTGCTGCTGATTGATCTTCCAAACAGAGGCTGGTAAATGCGGTATACTACTGCCAGTTGTTGGATGATGTCAGGGCTGCTTATCGCAACAAATAATGCTTGCAATCGATTCGCAAGTCCATAAGAATGTACAGCCACATACAGCACCTCAGATTCACAATGAACTTTTTTTTTAATTTATTGGACACCACTTGAACACTTACCGCACAATCCAGATGCATCACCAAATATGATTTCCACAAGTTGAGTTGCTGAAAGAAGCTAAAGAAAGAGATAATTCAAAGACGATGCCGCAGTTGAGCATTATTTGTGCAACTGATTGTTGGGGCAGCTTATCTTGTTTTTTTAATGAGGGGATCACGAAGCTACCTATCCAGAGGAAAGTATTTCTGTTGAAAGAAACTATGTAGAAAAACAAGCTAATTAATTTTATCTAATATCAATAAAACTAAGAAAACAAATTACAGTTTATATATGAATGGCCCTTATATTTTGAGAACAATACACTTTTATCCAATATGTAAAAAAAATCTGAAAGGATAATGCCTTATATGTAACAAATGTTCTTTACCATGCACTTTATTGTTATTTAAACAACTTTATAAAAATCAAAACAATTAATAAACATGCAAAATAATAATAATGAGTCATATTTTAGTGCTTTAAAAATTGTTTTTTTTTTGTTTTTTTTTTTTTTAAATGAGAGAAATATAATAAAGAGTAACCAAAATATGGAATTATTGCCAACATTACAATATACTACAAACTTCACCCGAACAACAAAGATCTATCACTACATTAAATTTGACATAAAATATTGTAAAATACACAAAGATAAAAAATAGCATTAAAAATAAATTACACATGTTCTTGATACTAACAATAAACCACTTTACATAGGCAAGAGACAGTTGATTATAATAAGGGTAAGAAATAAAGAGCAATAGTTACAATAAAAATGAGCGTAGCAATTTATTTTCAAATTTATTAACTTGTTAAGTTTTGATAGTCAAAACTTAACTTTATGTTGTTTTTGTAGTTAAATTTCCACTGTTCATACACTATGGCAATTTGAGTCTAACTAAAGAAACTACTTGATTATAATTATCTGAAAATTAAGGAAACTCCTTTTACTTACAATAATAGCAATTGCCTTTTCCCTTGTTTTGAAATCATTTCTTCGTTCTTGGGCTTCCTTAAATAGCTGCTGAATAGTATTTTTCTGCAACAATGGTAAAATTACAAAAACATGATTAAATGCAGATTAAAATCTTCATTATACAGATAAAATGTTACATAAACCAAAAGTAAACGTGCGTTACAAAAAGTTATTAAAACTACTATTTATTATAATACTTAATGTTTTTACTACTATTTATTAATATATATTAATGAACAAATTTTACAAACAAAATATTTAAACATCTACTGCTGAAAGGAACTCCAATAATAATTATAATCAAAACAACAGGAAACATCATTTGACCAATTTCATTATCAGTATAACTAACAGCTCATATAATTGCAGGACATTTACTAACCTTAATAGTAAATACATGTACAATAAAATCAATTATACTAATTTTACCAATTAAAATTATCTTAACTGCATTCGAATCAGCAATCTCCATTATTCAAGCATATGGATTTTCAACATTAGTAACATATTCTAGAGAAATTCCATATAAAACACCCATTCCATATAGTAACAAATTCTATCAATCAATGTAATAATAATACTTACAAGAACAGTTAAACAAAATAATAGGTTCTTATCTGTTATCTGCCTGCCACGTACTTATCGGTTATTTGCCTACCATGTATTTTCCGTTCTAACAGGTTCAAACAGTAAGCAGTAAATAATTTACATGTTCGTTATATATCATTTACTTAAATGTCACTATATTTTAAAACTAGTGAAACAATTTTTACAATTTGATAATTGTTATCTCTATTGACAGCAGTGCTTATCATTCAACTGATATCTTTTGAATACTTCTTTTGTTTTCATTCTAGCTAGTACTTCACTTCAAATAGATTGGTTTGGAGTTTTGTGCTTCTAATTTACACTGTATGAAATGAACATTTGGCAATTACCAAATACGGAACAAAATGTCATGCAGTTCTTTATTGAGGCTGGGGTTCTACTCGAACATCACTTATGTCTGAAAGATCATAAATGAAAACTGTAAGCACTAGAGCAAGATGGTGTTGCAACCGTCATGAATGTTGTACATCAGTGTCTTTGCATGCTGGAAATTGGTTCTAAAATTCCAGATTACCTCTTTTAAGTGTGGTACATTTTATTTACTTGTGGGTGCGAGAAACATCATCAATTACACGGTGTAAATGGGAATTGGATATGTGAGATGAAATTATCATTGATTGGAATAACTATTTTTCGCAAAATATCCGTGGACATTTTACCACAAAAGAATGATCAAAAGATCGGCGGTATTGGGAAAATATTTTAACTGTGTGGACGAAAGCTTGTAAACAAGCTTTCGTTCGATTTACGAACAAGACTTACAAACGAGATTTACGAAAAATGCCGAGTGAATTTTACCACAAAAGCGGATTTTTGGTGGTACATGTCAAGAAACCAAGATATGCTTTCTCGTTTGCAAGAAAGCATTCTTGCATAATGTTGATGAAAGAAATTAAAAAAAACACGTGATGGAAGGATTAACGTTATACATGGATTCATGGAGGGCATATATATATATATATAAAATGCACAAAATCAAAAAACCAGGACTCAAGCACTTGCAAGTGAACCATTGTTTTAACTTTGTCGATCCAACTATACATCTCCACATACAAACCACTGAAAGATTGTGGGGCTCTGTAAAATGGCAGAACAAGAAGCACAGAGGCACAAACTGCCATTATTTGGAATCATATCTAGCAAGGTTCATAAAAAGACACGTTTGATGCTATAGAGGCAATTAAAGACACCGGCCGCCTGCAAAAAATATATGAGGTAAGTTGTAATGGATTATAGTAATAGACTAGTGGGTGGTTTGATTAAAACATTGATTTAAATGATTGTACATTGGTGGGCAGATAACCGATAAGTACCAAATAATATAACCTAATAATAACAGGAACTTTAATATCAATAATCACAGCAACAGTATGATGACATGACATGATGTCATTTGAGAATAAACATTCCAAGGAAACCCATACAATTAAAGTTAAATTTATCATCTGAAAAATTATATTCTCATTTTTCTGAATATTTTTCCACTCAAGGTATCACTATCTACTGAAATTGGATAAAGTGACCCCCAAAATCAATTATACCTTTCAACGCAGTAGAAGTACCATTACTTAATACTATTATCCTAATTTCCTAAGGAATTACAGTAACATGAGTTCATCACAGTGTCCTATCAAATAAATTTCCATCATCAAATAAATTGCTATTAACAGATTTTTTGACAGTGGTGCGTAAACGCACCTTTTTCTAAAATAATTTTTTTATAAATTTCTAAATAATTTTCTTCACTTTTTACAATTTGGCCTTACTTTGTTAAGTTCTTTGATCACCCTAACATAAGTTATAATTGATTACGTTTTTATTTTTTAAGTTTAGCTGCATTCAAACTTACTGTAATTTAACATTCCGTGTAACTGCTTCACTTTATAATATATTTGGATAGCAGAGTGGTTGTTGAAAAATAATATTATTATTTTAATTATATCTCTAAGTTTTGTTTTTTATTGTCAATTGATAACTATAACTTGTTTTTAAAAATCATTATAAATAGCAGTCGTTAAAGATAATGGTGCGATGACGCACCTTTGGCATAATGAGTGATATCTCATGAGCTAAGCATACATCGTAATAGGTTATGTTGGAATATTCTCACAATCTTGTGTTGCATTGTTTTGCTTATACATCGTTGTAGTTTTGTTTAGTCTAACATTTTATTGAATTGATACAGCGTGTCCTTTTTTTATTAAATTTTGATTATGTATTCGGTATTAATTTTATAATTCATAGAAATTTACTCAAGAAATATCTCAAACAATACTACATCGTCTTTTAGTATAGTGTTTATTTACTATGTACATGCATTAGTTTTACAAGAGTAGAGTTGATTTCATTAAAATTTAAGTATTTTTTAAAATGTGGAATTTTGAAAAACCGCTGACACTTGACGAATTGCAGTCCATTTTAGATGAAGATGAAGATAACAACACATCGCAAGCAACTGCTATTGACGTGACTTATATTCCACCTAAAGTTGATGAACTTACAGATGAAGAAGATTTTAATGACAATTTGCTAATCGAGACCCTTTCTACAGCAACAACTGATATAGCAGGTACGTTTGAGATTCATGTACATTCAGAAAAAGACATTGATGCTGAAATATCAAATTGCAAGGATAAATCAAAAAAATCTAAAACTAAACCCAAAACAAACATTCCAAAATGGGAAAAAATTGAATCAATTTATAAAGAATTGCCAATTTCAGTAGAACATAGACAAATAGAAATTTTAGAAAATAAACTGGCAGGAAAATCACCCCTTGAAATATTTTTCCTTTATTTTGATAATGATTTGCTGAATATGATTTTAGAGTTCAGTATAAAATATGCACATGACAACAATCGGCATGATTTTTCTTTAAATAGTGCATTACTAAAAAGATTTATTGCAATTTCAATACTGACTGGTTATCATACGTTACCTCAAACAGAAATGTATTGGAGATAAGGTTGTTGAAATAGTCAGAAATTCAATGCGCCGTAACACCTTTAGAGCAATAAAAAGGAACCTGCACCTTTCTGATAACAAATTGCTTGACAAGAACGATAAATTTGCAAAAATTCTGCCATTTTTTGATAAAATAAACAAACGAAATTTACAGTTTGGCGTTTTTCTCATAATTTATCTATTGATGAAGAAATGGTGTCATATTTTGGTAGGCATTCAGCAAAAATGTTTATAAGGGGAAAACCTATCAGATTTGGATTCAAGCTTTGGTGTTTATGTAGTTCTGATGGGTATTTGTACCAATTATACCTTACGGACGTGCTAAAAAAGAAAAACCTGAATATGGTCTGGGGACACAAGTAGTACTCGATCTGTTAAATGTTGTATCCCATCTGAACGAGCATAGAATTTATTTTGACATATGATCTATTTAAATTACTCAATGAAAAAGGATATTTCGCTACAGGCACTGTCAGAAAAAATAGGCTTCCTAATTGCCCAGTAAAGAGTTCAAAAGTATTGCAGAAGATGGATAGAAGTACATTCGATATTGCATTTGATAAAAAAAATAGTTTTGCAGTAGCTAGATGGAATGATAATGCAATGGTGACAGTTGCCAGTAATCACAATGGAATTTACCCCCATTAACAAATACCAAAAGATATAGCAGAAAAGAAAGAAAAAAAAAAACTATTAGTCAGCCATTAACGGTAGCACAATACACGAAATTCATGGGTGGCATGGATTCTCATGACAATGACATTGGAAACTATAGAATAAAAGTGTGTGAAAAAGTGGTGGTGGCCATTGTTTACTAATGCTATCGATTCTGTTATAGTAAATTCGTGGAAACTATATCGGCTTGTAAACCATGATAAAATCAGTCAAATTGACTTTTGGTCGTACCTTGTATTATTGTTGATCAAAAGTGAGGAAATAAAAATACCACAGTGCATCGCTGAAATTCGGGGAGATAATGTTCCTTCTCCATCATTGGCAACCAAAGGTCGGCCTTTGGTTGGACAAAGTAGGCCATGTTATTTACGAACATGCAAACAAAGCTAGAAGACGATGTAAGCTGTGCAAAAACCACACAATATTTTTGTGTATAAAATGTAAAGTCCACCTGCACTCAAAATGTTTCAAAGAATTTCATTCACCGCAAAGAAAATAAATCCACAATAAACTAAAAACAATTTAATGTAGTTTATTCATAGTTGTTTTTTTCTAGTTTTATAAATAGTTTGGTTTCTTTTTATGTTTTTACAAAGTTATATTTTATATTATGCTTTTGGCCAAAGCATAATATAAAATGGTTCGTTTACGCACCGTAAACGAACCATTTTATTACTAAGCCATTACTGAATTTTTTGTAGATATGAAAATATTTCTAGCTTTATATACTTAAAAATAGATGAAATAAAGTAATTAATAAAAAAAAAGTAGTGTTTATTTAATTCTGGCAATTAATGGGTTAATTACAATCTTACTAGACCCATATTTTACAATTTTACAAAAAATGAAATTACTCGCAATCTCAATTTACTATTGCAGACTGAGTTTATTGATCATCATCCTTCTTAACAACTGGATTTCACAGAATCCACGTAACTGTACGAACAACATTTCTATAGTATTAATAACATGATGTATAAAAATATACTTTTCCAAAAATTACCACTTCGGACTAGAAACAGCAATCTGATATTGACATTTTGTAGACATTGTATGATTATTTTTAACTTATTTATTTATTAATGAAGAAAATAAAATAAAATCTTTTTAGTACAAACAGTATAATTGGCTTCCAACCAAAAGATTTAAATTAAAAAGATAATTCCAATCATAATAAGTGTAACACTAACAATTATAATAACTGTAATAACCATTAAAAATACCAATTTAAAAAAAAAACACAAAAATTAGACAAGAAAACACTCTCCATTTGAATGTGGATTTTCAAAAACATCATCAACAAGAAGATCTTTCTTGACACAAATTTTTTATTTCACAACAATTTTCCTAATTTTTGATAATAAAATTTCAATAATTACACCCATACTTTCAACAAAAATGAACAAATATTATCATCAAACAATAACAATTTTAATTTTAAGATAATTCATGAATGAAGGACAGGAATATTAGAATAAAGAAAATAATTCAATTAAATTAAATAAAGAAAAGTCATCCATCTGCTGATATGCTAGCTTTCAAGAGTTTTGTTCTTACTAAAAAGACACTAAAGCATGATCCAGCCAGTGGATCAAGGAATTAAACACAAAACACAGTTTTGTGTTGCAAACATATTGCATGGGGAAGAGAATTACTCTGGCTCAAATTTGGAACTGCTGGAAGAAATGTTGAAGTGTCATTAACTGTCACCAATGGAGGAAATTTTTTAGTTGCAGAATTCAAGAGCAGTGACAGCCAGTCTGCATGTAATGTTCTACATTGTGAAATCACAATTGACAATTTGAATGACTGGGTAGATATTGACAACAGTGAGAAAAATTCAGAATGTACATCTGATAAATATATAATCATACTATCTACAACAAAAACAACAATGAAAAAGAAGATGATAGTAATGAAAATGACATGGAGGTGGAAGAAAACATTTCAGGTGTTTGTGAAGTGAATTCACATAAACAATGTGATTTCGTGGATGGAATGGCAAAACGAATCGAACAAGGACTCACTTTCTTCATCTTGCTACAATCAAACAACAAGCAGAGAAAAAACATAATGAATAGTTCATCAAACAAAATTACTGATTTTTTAAGACAGGATTTTTTTTAAATTAGGTTGTCTAAATTGTGTGTAGTGTTAACGTAAATTGAGATCAGTTACAGAACTGGAATAAATAGAATATATTACTATATTTTATATTACTGTATAATATTGTAATTTGTTAGTGCACAAATGTTTTCCTCTTCCCCCTTTGTGGGGAATCGATTTTTGTCACTTCTTACCGCGTTACGGGGTTAAAGCATGTCCCCCAACAACTGTTATATCGAGAAGTTACACCACTCTATAAGTTATATTTTTAAAAAAATTATAATTAACAATTGAATAGAAATTTCTTTTTTTTTTTATAAATCCATATCTCTGACAAATAATGACATCTGGAAGCTTGTTCAGTGAATTAAGAAAAATATAAACTTATCAAAATTTTAGCATTAACTTGTAGTATTTTGATGAATTAAATGCAATGTACTATCACTAATAAGAAACTAAGTTATATCCTTAAGTTCATTCAGCATTGTAACAATTAAAATTATTCACCAAATTTAACAATAAAAACTATTATTAACTATAATATTAAAAATATTTTAATGATTAAAGAACATTTCTTTTATCATTTTATGACAGCTTATCCAGATCATTTTGAATTCTAATCTTGATTACTCAAGCACCATTCTTATTTCTTAATATTATTTTTTCTTATATAACTAATACCTCTTAGCCCTTCTTCATTTTGTTTTATTAATTTTTATCTACGTCTTCTTCAGATAAGGCAAAATAAATGAGATAACTGCCAAAATCCCTGTCTATTGTTGGTAATTTAAACTTCACCAGTCTGCACTGAAGAATTTCCTTTGTCAGTTTTTACAAACTTACCAATTATAGTTGGCATTGAATGATAACTGTTAAATTTTAACTAAATGCAAAAACTAAATAAGCCTATAGTACACAGCTGCATCAGTTAGATGCATGTGTTTATAAATAAACATAAATTATTGAATCCACACCAAACCTATTTAAAGAAATCTGGAACATTTAAGTTCAGAAATTTAATGAACTTTTTTTGAATTTTCTTCAAAACTGATTTTAATGAATGAGGTTTGAATTTACTACATATACATACATTAAAAACAAACTTTTAATACATTTGTGTTTTTTACATTTCACACTTTATTATGACCTCATAAGCATTAAAATATTTTTAGATTTTAAGAAGTTACATCATCCAAATTTAGTCACATTGATAAAACCAGTTTTATCTAGACTGGATGACGAGGGTTATAAAATAGTGAAGCAATGAATTAGTACTATTATATGATCAGATATCATGCATAAAATTTTAATACCAAGGAATCCTCCAATTGGTTCACTAGTTCCTCAGCTACTTTTGCTGTGAGTGAAAAAAAGTCTACTTTGTTTATTGCTTCTTTCTGTACAGATGTTTCTTTCATGCTACAATTGTCCAGTAGTTTGGATTCAATTTCTTTTTTTAATTTTCTGAGGTTCTCATCCAAAATATTTAATAAATTATGTAAATTAATAATCTGGTACATTGAAAATTAAACTTAAGTACAGTTGTTAGTACTTAGTAGTAATAATTTATTATTAATATTAATATTATGCATAATTATTATAATGCAATTACTAATAGATTAATAATGTAATTATATCACGTACTCTACTGCATTTCATATAATTTATAATTTTTTTTTAATACTGAATCTGAAAATATATTACTTTTATCGCTTAAATACAACACATTAATACACAACTGCCCGCAACTGTTTAGAAGGTAGTTTAAATTGTGATTTATTACTCTAAAGTTGTTCAATATGTACTTTTCCTAAAGATAACATGTTCCACATGAAGTTTCTCTCACTTTTAATGTTATGTTGTTAATAGCCTGTTACCACATATATACCTAACATGGGACCTCCCGACGGATGCCAACATTCCCACCGGAGCAGCAGGCCTGGCCAGTCCACCCAGGAAACCACTGGATGTGGACGCTAACTTCCTGCTCCAGCTCCACCTCACCAGGCTTCAATTGCCCTGGCCGCAGCGGACTCAGCAACAGGAGCCGGCCCAGCGTGGAATCACTCGGCCACGCCGGCTAACTACGACCGAAGCCGACCCGACAGTGTGGGGCTCTGGGGGCCATCACTGCCACGCTGTAGTGGGGTCCCAACGGCTGCTGAGGATAAGCTCGGTCAGACTTCAATGGCCATGCTGCAACTTCCCGACTTCGTCGGAGACCAGCTTCCGGACCCAACAGCTCTTCTCAGAGCTTATGCAAAAAACGGCCCTTTTCAGGGCCGTTAACCACAAGGTTATGGATTACGTGCCGTTGAAGCCATTAGGCGACAATCCATAATGGTTGCCTATAGTAGACAATCAGACACAAACAATTATGGTCTGTTACATCAGTTTTTATGGGTAAACAGTGTGATGTATTGTTACTCTTCAAATTCTAAAACACAAAATCAGGAATGATTAACACTGAAGGAATTTTGATGTTTGTAAGTAGCTAAAAATGCTATGAGGTAAAGTAAAATAGTTTGTTTTCTTTGTTTTTTGTGAAATTTAAAGGTATACTAATGTACCACTCCAATCTGGCGTGCTTGGAATCTTATTTGAGAAAACAAATGATATTGAAGTAAAGTTCATACAATTTTTATAGTTTTAATAAGTAATTTTTTATGGTTAATTAATTTTACTTACACATTGCTCAAAATTTCCATCCTTGATAGACTTGTACACTTCCCAACGTAATTCTTCAGGAGAATGGTCAATCCATCCAGGAGCATTACCCGTAATATCTTTTAAAGGGCAAAAACAAGTTAAAGGCCACTGGTTACCACCTTCTATAACTTCCAAATCCTTCAGGATAACAGGTCTGTAAATAATTTTAATCTAGGGTTACTTCTTATCATTATATAAAGTATAAAAAATTACATTTCAAAAAGCATTAGCAGCTGACTTCTGTATAATTCAAGATGGAACTAGAAAAAACTATGAAATTAACAATACTCTTTTATAATTATATATCCCTGTATCTGTCCTTAAAATATGTAAAATTTCAAGATTGGGAAACTAAATAATTCGAATATAATAGGAACCTTCAGTAATAGAAATGATTTATTTAACTTGTGTACAAGAACTAAAACATTTATCCAAAACCATGTCAATCAAGGAAAGTATGCTCAACAAAATCCAAACAATTTAATTTCTAATTTGGGAAACTATTATTAATTTTTAACCTTCTAGTTTTATTATTAAAAAAATGAACAGAATTTAAAAAAAATTGTACATCTAAAAACAGCTATTCACAAGTACAAAAGAAAGTAGTAACCTGAATTTTGAAAAAATAAAATAAAGAATACAAAAAATGTGCCATAAAAACCTACTATACTGAGCAAGGGCTAAACAACTTAGGGTTATCTATTACTTAACACTAAATTTTTAATCTTAACTAATTCTCAATAATTTTTTGTGTGTAAATACTCTAAATATAAGAGTAACATGAGGGAACATGTAAGCATGCTATGAAAATCTAATTTTATACAATGATAACAAAATATATACAAATACTGTTGAAATGACTATGAAGATAATAAATGTACTTTCTGTTAAATCTTCACTATGTTTATTTGAGAAATTCACTTTTTTCTTTTTTTTTGTTAAAATAAAGAATCAAACAAGTTAAGCAATAAAACGCTGCACTTTACCTTTAATAAAATTTAGAAGTTATTTTTTCAGCTATAAAAGATGTAACAAATGTTCAGAATGTAGTGTATAAAAATAACAAATTTTAAATATGAGCAGTAATGAGGAAAATTTATTTACATACTTTCGTACAAAGCAGTGCTACACTGTTAACATATTAAAGGGATGCCCAATGTTATGAAAATTCTGAAAGTTTAACAAAAATGAAAATCTTTCCCTCAGAAAAACAAACTACATAGAATATAGTAATAAAAATATAAGTGGGGAATGTAAAGCACCATAAAAAAATGAAACCCAGTCTAAAATAAAAATGATTCTTAATTTTCGTTTATTTTAAACTAAACCATATTAAAAAAAAAAGAAAAAAAGACTATAATAATATTTAAATGAGAACTTCTATTATTAAGTATGTAATGCTAAACTATTATCACTATTACCATGGCTGCATTAGTACGAAATACAAGGGATGAATGGAAATTCATTGAACAATGGCTACATCAGGCACAATATTACAGTAAAAAATAAACCTATATGTAAATATTTTTTATATCAACATTTGGAAAGAAAATATGTTTCGAATATCGAGGTTTTAAGTTATGCAATATTAAGTTTTACTTGCATTGATATAAATTATACATGAAATTAAAGATCAACTCTTAAACAATTTCTCCTATAAGCGTTCAATAAGCACCATTCATCACACTGCACACATCCAGCCGATAGGAGAGTCCATCCCATACTTTAATCAGCAACCTGGGAGTAACTGATGTGACAGCTGCTTCAATCCTGTGTCCAAAGTCAGGATGGTCTGCTGCTAATGGTGGCACACGTCCACTTAATCCTTTATAAACCACTACAGAAAAAAATCACATGGGGCCACATCAGGTGAACATGGAGGCCATAGCAAACAAGCCCTGTCATCTGGTTCCTGATGTAGTCAGGGAGAATTTCATTCAACCAATCATATACAACGTTAAGCCAATGAGAAGGTGCACCACTATCTTCTTACCATATAAAATTCTGTGGTTCTTATTGCTGCTGAGGAAAGATTTCCTAGGACTGAGCACAAAAGACTCTCTTACACGTTTAACATTGTCTTTGGATAGATTTGCGAACTGCAAAACACAGAATGCTTTGTTAGAAGGTCGCCATCTTTGCTACTAGTGCTTGAAGTAAAAGGTACAGGAAACAGTTTATGAATTTGTGCATAGCTAAAACTGTATGATTTGCTCTTTCATTTCATATATAATTAATCAATGCATGTGAAATATTACATAGTTTTAAAACACCAATATTCATTTTGAAACACTGTATTATCTCAAAACAAAGACAGATTCTTATAAGATGATTTATGAGGGAAAAATATGAATCATCAGATGACAGGTAATATAAAAACCAATGTTTTGAGACCTAATATAAAGAGATCTAATATAAAAAGGCATTTGAAGAGAAACTATAAAAATGATTTTGAAAACTAAGATAAACTATCTATATTAGTATACTCATTTTAATAGTTTATTTATTTATACAACAGCAACAAAAATGATGCCCAATAACAGTCAATGTGACAAATAATTGATAAGGAATTTTTATATTGATAATGAATATGTCAGATGCCTGACTCAACTCGACTCAACACAAACTTGGAACCTCTGAATAAGGGTTAGATGCCGTAATCACTCTCATTATAATGAATGTAATTCATCATTTTTTGCGCTACAAATTTATATCCAGTCAGAATGTGCTGATCTATAATGGAAAAACTATCTCAAATTGAATGTCATTGATTTTCATTTGTCAAAGAAAAAAGTTAAATGGGTTAAAAAAATAACTAGAGAATAAAGACAACATTAAAATTTTAATATTTACACACACGTATACATATAAAGTTATTCATATTTTTACAGATTTTTTATCATCAAATTATAGTAAGTCAATTTTTTTGGGGAGTAAATTTTTTCTCAAAGCATATCTTATCTCATAACATAGGGATGATTTCTTTAGAATTATAATTTGTTTTGGACTATAAAACCTTAAAATTTCAACAAAAACTGTTGGGTATGTAAATTTATAATCATAACTTAAACAAATAGATTGACATAACACCACAGAAGGAAATGTTTGGAAGCAAGTTAATAATGAAATTGTAAAAGGATCCCCTAAAATTTTAATGGTAGAATTTTTTAATGTTAAACCAATATGAAAATTGCACAATATATATAGTTGGGAAAAATAAAATTCAGGTAATTAACTGATATTAAGAATTGCAGATTTCTTTCAGTTTTCTGCCAGAGGATTACTCAAACAATGACAATTCTATACTAGTTTAAATGAACAATTCAACACGCACGCACAAACAGAATGTAGTACACATTATATGATTTATGGCAGATATTTAAGGAACATACTGCAGCATCACAGAACACATTTTAGTAATTCATGTATTAACCAAACATGCCCAAATGCAAACAGCTTCCATATAGCGAATGTCTTGCATTGACAACTTTTAAGGCCAGAATTAATGAGGCAGCTCAATGTCAAATACTGTCATACACTCATTCTGCTAATTGCCTTCAGCCAACATTTGTTAAAAAGCTACTTTTAAAAATGTGACTTTTTTAAGGTTTTAAAAAAGGAATAATATACTTCCAAAGGCTGCAGTTCTGTCTAATCACAAAGAGGGTTTTGTCAGGTAATTTTATCTAGTTTCAGAAAAAAAATTCTATCTACTCTAGAAAAAAAGTTTTATCTAGTTTTTAAGTTGTTCATAAAAAATCATTTTTTGATTCTTCAAACTTTAAACTAAGAGTGATTCAGGTGGAAAGGTAAATAATAATTTGTTTACTGATTGTAGAGGAAAATGTCAAACAATCATATGTCCCAAAATGTCTTGCTATCGAATTACAACTAGTGAAAATTTCACCCAGATTTCAGTTCCCCCAGTGAAATGAAGTCATAGTGAAATTTTTGAAACATTATATAAGGAGTAGACTTGATGGTTTAATAAGTTTGACCTGAAAATTTGAAGAAAAAAACAGGTCCCAGAACTGTCTCCCATAGTTTTCATATCAAATGTAAAACAGAAAAATTTGATGAAAAATTCACTTTTTTTTTAGGTACAAAATAAAATAAATTTGTTAAATATCTAATAAATGCATAAATTTTATTATCAAAACTTGTAAAAAATTTAATTCTGAGAAAGTTATAGCAATATAATGTATGAAAAACAAAAATCAATTGTTAATATTAAAAACAAACTTTACAAATAAATTTTATGAATTTGTAACAATTAAAAACAATTTGTTTTAATACAATAAATTTATACCTTTGAAAAATTAGGTTGGTAATACTAACTGTTTTAAAAATAATTTGAATACTACTCATTGTTCTCATAAAATTATGTTTAGCTGTTAAATAAAGTTAGCCAGTTTAGTAATTTTTGACATAATTTTGATTGCACTATTAATTATCTTTAAAAATCAAGTTATTTAGTGTTTTTTTGGTTTTTTGTACTTTAAAACTACCCAAATTTTTCCAACTGAATCTGAATTTAAAAAAGTGAAATTCCATTTTAAATTCTTTGTTTTGAAAAATCCCGCATCTCTTCACTCGTGCAGAATATACTGTGAGTTTTGTGTATAGTTTTTGCAATGGAAGTGCTCAAGCTGCAGTGAAAAAATACAGACATAGGTATCCTGAACGATTAGTTCCAAAACCGTAAGTATTTTGTAGACTTTTTAATAATCTTTGTGAGATTGGTACAATTTCCAGCATTCATGTTTCATCTGAACATCAATTACAGGAACATGGTGATGAAAGGGAAAACAATCTTCAGGTGGTACAGCTTAGATGTACAATATGCAAAATTTCCACATTCCACATAGTTCATTATGGAGGACTTCATATGGTCATGGACTGCGTCCTTATGTTCAGAAAGTTCAACACTTCTAGCCTGGTGATCATGCCAGATGACTGCAGTTTTGTCTGCAAATCAAATTAAGTGGTAATAGAATAACTACCACTTAATTCGATTCAAATTATTTTTTGATGAAGCTACTTTTACCTGTAATGGTATAAACAAACACATTAAAAATTTACATTGGTGGTCTGAAGAAAACATGTTGTAGCTCAATCAAATTTCCAGAAATCATGTGATTTGTGATGACAATTTCACCATTAAACCAATCCAGTGGGTTAGTTAATTTACAATCTAGATCACAGGAAATTACTCCCTTAGATTTCTGTTTATGGTAATGGTTAAAATGTGAGGTATACAACCAAAAAGTAGACATATGATGAACTGATCGCTTGCATTCTCAATGCTGCTGCCCTCATGCAAAGATATCATTAGGTTGGTTACAGAATAAGTAAAGATTAAGACCATTGATCTCAATGGTGTAATTTTTGAACATTTATGGTAAATTAATACAGAAACTACAGTGAGTATTTTTTTAAGTTTATTAAAAGTATTTTAATTTTTCAGAGGTCTAAATTTATTGTACTAAAAATAACTTTTTATTTTTTACAAACTCAAAACATATTTCTGTTTTCTTTTAATAATAAAAATTGATTTTTTTTTAATTGACTTTACATAATTTTCTCAGAATTAAATTCTCTTCAAATTTTAATAATAAAATTTATACATTTATTAGTCATTTAACAAATTTATTGTACTTCAGACCTAAAAAAAAGTTTTTTGTCACCAAATGTTTCTGTTTGTCGTTGGATATCATGAAAACTACAAGAGATATAGTTCTGGGACCTGTTTTAATCAATTTTTTAGTCCAAAAAATATGAAAAACCATTAGTTTACACTTTATATTATGCCTTAAAAATGTAACCGACTTCATTAAACCAGGAGACTGAAATCTGGCCAAAATTGTTTGGTAATCATAACTCTATAACAAGATGTTTTCAGATATATGTTAAGTAAGCTATTTTCTTATTTCCAGCTCTAGAATTAGTTCCCAAATCATTTCACTTTCCTACTGAATCAATCTGTATACACCAAAACAAACATCCCAGAGTATCACTTTGCTCCTAACTAGTTCCTTGTTAAAGTAGTATTTTATGCTAATTTAACTACACTAATTTGAGTGGTCTTTTAAGTCAGGAATCAGGAACTGGGGTAGAAATCTTATTAAAGGTTTAATTAATAGGTTTATATTTTTAATATGTTCTACTATCTGATGATATTAAGATAGAAAAAGACAACAGAACTATTTTAAAAATATCTTGAAAACTATCAATTAATAATTATTTAGATTTCAAAATCATTGCTCTTCCTACTAATTAATGCATTTGAAAACCTGCTAAGATAAGTGTATTCAAAAATATTTTACACTCATGAGGTATAAGCAGAGTACCAGCAAGACAAGCCCCTTCTCAATTGTCCAATAAACCTGAATAAGCTTTGAAATTGTTAGTGAGGCCAGTTCAAAGAAATAACAGATATATAGCCACCAGTAATTGGTTCTCTTTCATTCTACTGTAGTTTTAGATATGCTTGATGAAAAACAAATAATACTTTAAACTAAGACCTAGATTCCAAAAATGATTCTTATTAAAAAACATCAAGAAGTGAAAGATTTTTTTGTTTTTAAAAGTATTTTTACATTCCAAAAAAGGATAAAGTTGAGTTGCCAATCTATTATGGACCATGATTCTATATGCCTCATCTATGGCTGAATTACAAAACCCAGAAATGGTCAAATCATTCATCTTGTTAAAATACACTGTATTTGTTTTGGATTAGAAACGCTCTCAATGTGATGTATCGTGTAATTTAAGTAGATGGTCCACTGCTGTATATTTTAATTTGTCAAATATGGGTACCCACACATTTGTCAATGTGTGGGTATACTATTTTTTTTGATGCAACACATGGTTACAAAAAAGAAAGAAAATTTTTTAACAATTGTATTAATAGCAATGGTGCCAAATGCTTAGTAAATTAAAAGAAATTTTTTTTTAGATTACTTGCTATAGAGTTATTAAATTTTTAGATGATGTGGATGTCTTTTTTTGAGAAAGGAAGATAGAGGGACCTGTTTTAAAAAAAACAAGGTTAAAATGAGATGTTGTCACTTGTTGAAAATGCTAGAAACAAAACTACAAGACCATATTAAACCACACAACAAAAATATTTGGCTTGTGTTTTGAAGAAAACAGAATAGTGAACAAAAAATAAAAATAATTATTATTCTGAGTAATCCAAAACAGAATCTTCATTAATTGTTTTCTTTTCAGTTCATATGAACTAGATTTTCATTGTTTCTTAAATTACTTCATTGAATTTTTATTATTATTAAAATTTCCTCATAATAACCATAAAAAAATGTAAGTAACAAATGAACAATCATAAAAATACTTCAGTATGATCTGATCTTTTGTTTGAAAAAAGAAAAATTTATTTAAATAAAAATTGTGCGATAAATTAATTTTCATTTCTAATTTTAAAAAAACAAAATAAAAATATTAATAACCTAAAAATAAACCAATCAGAGAGTGGATTACAATTGTCATCCTTAAGAGCAAACAATGTTCAACTTAAAAGACGCCCCATCACTCTAATTTATACTAAATGCATATACTGGTGCGAGATGGATTAAATAATGTGAAGTTGCTGATATGACTGGAGTTGGAATGGGGAGGACCTGTTTATTACCTGCACATATGTATATTGCCAGTCTGTGTTGAGCACTGGCTTTTCAACAAGATTGCATAATAAGATTGGAATCATGTGTTTGTTAATATGCAGTAAACATTGAACTCGTATTTATGATTAGAGATGAAATCTCATGTTGTGTCTGTGAAAGTTCAGAAATAAATTTGAAAAGAAAGCACAAAGTTAATGAAACAATTTTTTGAAACCTTCACCATTTCGGTGAAGACCAGAAACATTGGTCAGTTTTAACGATGCAGGTCATTAAAATCATCAGAAAATTACAGAGGTAGTTACATGATCTCATAAATCTTTGTGGAGACTAAGCCAGGAAAAGTACATTTCACTACGTCCAGCCCACACTACAGTGAGGAGAATGTTATCTGTATTGAATACAGGTTTTCCATGAGCTAACTAATGCCGATTATGCTGAAAGAGTTCAGTACAGCCAATAGTTTAGGGACTTCATTAGAGGCAACATTGACTTTTGATCAAATGTTTTTCACAGATGAACATAACCTTGGCGGATAAGTTAATAGTGAGAACTACTGGACTAGGGGTACTGAAAACCTGCAAATTTTTTTTTAATCTTCTATATCCACAAAAAATAGGCATAGGGTGTGTGGTTTCAAGGCAATGAATAGGACCCTTGTTTTTTGAAAAAAATGGATGCTGCTGTCCACAAAGAAATTATCCGACAGTTCATAAACTAAGGATGAGTGTGAATGCTGGTTGCAACAGGACATCACTTGCCATACAGCTTGCTATACTATGGAATGCTGCAGAATTTTTCAGTGGAAGAACCATTTCTAAAGGATTGTGGCCCCCAAGGGCCACAATATCCCCTGATCTGACTAGTCCAAATTTCTTTCTGTGGGGTTACTTAAAATAAATTGTTTATAGGAAATTGTTAAATAAAAATTGTTAAATTGTTTATAGGAATAAATTGTTAAAATAAATTGTTTAACACTCTATAGATATGCATGAACTGCGGGGTTAAACAAGATCAGTCATTTTCAGTCTGAAAAATTCACAAACTCACTAAAAAATTAAAGGATAATAGAAAAAAATAGGTAACAATTTTTTCCAGAGCATTCAAAAGAAAGCAAGTTATAAGCAACAAAGAGCCTATTATTAAGAATATACTCTTTCATTAAAATAGTATTTGCCAATTAATTTTCAGTGTTTAAGTAATTAAAAAAATTAATCAGCAACTACTTTATTGATAACACAGTTAAAAATCATTCAACATGCAATAAATAACAATATACTAAACATTTTCTTCATTTATGCAATAGTCAAGATTTCATAAAATACTGGAAGACTTACTGCCATATATTTTGAAGAAAAAAAACTTAATATGAATAATAAAGTTTATTTAGACATTATTAAAATTTATGGTCACAAACACAAAATCAAAATGTTTTGTCTATTATAACCAAACTATGTCCTAATAGTAAATTCATCTTTCTAAATATTACAAGTCAAAAATCAACCTACCTGCAAAGTTTATTTGATTATTCCATCAATATATCAGGAGATTTTTTTATAAGGATGTAGGTGATGCCAGAAAATGTTACAGGTGATGTAATTATTGATTCTGAATCCTTAGATGAAAAGTTAAGTGATGGAGACCAGTAAACATTTTAAATAAAAACTGTCACTATTTTTGTTTTCGTTTTGTGTTACAATTTCATCAATTATATTTCAATCAATTACATTTTCACAAAATTAAAATGAATATAAGTTGTTTAAATTTGCTTTACTTTAAACCTTTGAAGTGAAATTGATCAACTGCTTCATACAAAAGGTAAAGTAAAACACTAAATGATCTTGAATCTGGGGCTAGCATAAATGATGGTAAAACTATTTTTTCAAACCCTTTCTTGCCTGAATGATAAGCAAAATAAGAAATACTTCATTTTACAAAAAAAAAAAAACGTAGGTAAATTACTGTTACAAACAGCACTGACCAAATTTTAATAGTTATCTTCCACATTAAATCATTAGATCTAGAATTTAAACTCTTGTTTTTCAAAATATTAGTGTGGAGGGTTGACTTATTTACCTGAACATTAACTAAATTAGTTTTATTTAGGATTGCTAAATTACCTATTTGCAAATTCACGTATACATTCTCAAAAATAAGTCAGGTGGTATTATGAAAACAAAATTTAAATTTATAAATATATTTTTCAAGAGAATTTTGCAATTTCATTTATAGTATTAGGTGGCCGATAGTATAGATAAATATAAACTGAACCCAAAGCACGCAAAGAATGTATCAACTGTAAGGCTATATTACACAAGTAAATGAAAAGACAAATACTTACTAATTTGGGTGTCTCTAACTCTACAAGTACTACTGGAAAATTTGACCACCATGGTCCAGCAGTTTGGCCCAATGAATCATGTTCAGTGTGACTTGTTATAAACTTATCCTAGGGTCAATCTATTTGAAGTGACCCAAGGGTGGTTGCTTGACCAATTCAAAAAAAACTGAAACTTACCCACTTGATTTCTACATGTATCAGAGGACCTTGAAACTATTTTTTTTTTTTTTAAATTTTTTATTTAAGCAGTTTAACTGTGGCGGCTATTTTTGTTACGGTGTGCATACCTATTTTTGTGATTGTAAGGCTTTACGAAAAAAATCATAACTAAAAAACTATTGGTCCTGGAAGGATGAAACAAAAAATAAAAAAAATAATACAAAAAACAACTTATTTTTCTACGTGTTAATTCACATGTCTCTAGTGTTTGTAAATACCATAAAAAACGGTTTTGTCAAAATTCAGTCACCTGTACAAGCAGTTCTGTTGTGACCCTTTGAGAACTAATAAAAAAACAGTTAAGAAAAACCTAGGGCAAATAACATTGGAGCAAGCACTTAAAGAACATATTTTTCCAAATTTAAATTTAGTTCCTGAAAAGTCTCATTGTGTTAACTTTCAGAAGTATTTTTTCTCAGCAGAACAAAGAACTATATGAATGCGAATACCAAGAGAAATATATTGCCCCACATCAAAATACTGAACGATGTGTTTTTTTTAATCAGAAGAGATATCACAGCTGTAGATTAACCACACTAAATAATAAACTTTCATTCAGCAAAAACATGATATTTCACTGAAGAATAATTAAAATTTTGCTACAATAGTGTTTACAAAAATAAACAAATAAACCAATATAAAAATAAAAATGAATTCTTGAATAAAGATGTAGGCTACTCATTGAATTCTCAGTTTGGGTATGTTTTACAAGCATTTCTGAATCAGAATTGTATTAGATTACTGGTATTGGTTAAGTTACCATTAAATTACGACCTATCATTAATAATTTAAAAAAGCTATTTAAAGAAAATATTGAAAACGTCAACTTCAACAACATAGGGGCTAAATATAAAAAAATGCAAAGCCAAGAAATCCCATTGGAACACTAACTTAGGGAGTCAAAATGGTATCACTTTTAATATGTTTTTCATGGATTTTAAGATCTTGCATCTTTTTATTTGCTATAAACAATGCAAGTTGTGTGTATATTTAAATTTTGATCACCATGCCTATCAAAGTTATTTGAAGCCAAAATTTGAATTTAAAAAAAAATTAGTTTTCAAAAATTCATAAAAATTTAGGGTTATCACCATTAACATTATTTATGGTAAAACTACTAACGTATACCCCTACATATAAAAAAATAATTCAAACTGTATATACCATCCCTGTCTCTTGAAAAAATTACCAAAAGTGAAATTTCACTCTTTTTAAGTTCAACTTTATTGGTAATTTTCTCATACAAAGAAGAGAGATGCATAAATACACCACTGGACCAGTCTTTTACCTTGTGAAAATATGAATAAATTTGCCTTTTTGTTTCATCCTTCTAGGACCAATAGTTTTTTAGTTATTTTTTCCGTAAACCCTTACAATCACAAAAATAGTTGTGTGCACCGTAAAAAAAATGGCTGCCACAGATAAACTGCTTCAATAAAAAATAAAAAAAAAATTTTATGGTCCTGAAACATATAGGAAACAAGTTGGTAAGTTTCAATTTTTTTTTTGGATTGGTGCTACCAGCTTATGTTTTTTTGGGACACTACAAATGGATTGACCCTCTATTGGATGTTGGTGATGGCAGTGCATATATTCTGTTGCAGTGTGTCAAGAGTTCGTGGATTGTTCTGGTAAACCTTCCCCTTCAGGTTGCCCCACAAATAAAAATCTTTAACAGGATAGATCAGGCAACTATGAAGCCATAGATCCTTCAAGACAGTTTTGTCAGGTTTGAAAACCGAGTGCACTGCTTCTAAGGAAGCAGTGTGCTGTCGCACCATCCTCTTTGTAATATACAAAACATCATTTGTCTGGCATTAGTTGCACTACAAAGGGTTGGAAGATGTTGGTATTGAGTTCACAATGTCACTGAAGTAAATGGGTTCAATGATTTCATACCTGACAGTGCACCAAACTCCAATCTTTACATCATGGAGCAATAGCTCAAATATTTATTGTGGGTTTTTGTCACACCAATATCACAAATTTTGCAAATTAACATGGCCACTGAGGTGGAACCATCAATCATGAAGTAAAGGTTTGGATTGAGTAAACCACTTTTGATTTCCTGCCGTAGCAATGTGTAATACTGTACACATTTATCATGAACTGTAGGATTTAATTCTTGTAAAGCCGTGAGTGATGTTGTATGGCTTCAAATTTAGGTCCTTTGGGATGTGTTGGCATATTGTTTGCTGGCGAATATCTTCCTTCTCTGCCTCAGTCCTTATCACAGGTGGCTCTATTGATGCTTCTAATCAAGCACAGATCCAGTTTGTTTAATCTCGCTGCGTGGCATTTGTATAGTGTTATTGCTAGTTACATCAAACGCACTAATACTTTTCGGTTTCTCCTCACCCATGTCTGGTTCAGTTAACTGTTCTGGATTTTTGTAACAATAGTTTTAATAAAGATGTGTTATGTAACACTGAAAAAATTTTGTTTTTATAACCATTAAAACATTGAGAAGCTTTTTTTTATTTTTCCATTATAAATCTAGTTGCAGTCATGAAATTTTAATTTATAAGTAATCTGCTGGAATCATTTCTGCCATGTTACTGTGGTAGATATGATTATATATATTACTGTCTGGTTTAAAATGTTTGTCATGATTCTGTTTCTCATAAACATTAATTAAATCTAAATATTTTCTTACTAATGTACTTATAAGTGAATATATAAACGAAATCTAAGATGAAAAAACTGCACAAGTGCAAAACTTAACTTAACTTTCAACACATAAAAGGACTTAAGGACATTAAATGGTTACTTGAAATTTTTATTTTAACTCACAATAAGTCCTGAGACTGATTCGTAGAATATGTTCGCTGATTGCCATTACTATTAGAATTATAGTTTGAACTACCAAAACTAGAATCAGTATTGTAGTTTGAATTGTTATAAGATGAATTTGTATTACCATACGGATTAAAAGTAGAATTGGCTCTTAAAATTGAAACACCTGAAAGAGAATCAGAATATTATGATTTTGTCATATGAGTGTAATTTAGTTACAACTGAAATAAAAGAAATGTCAATTTACTCAAATGTAAACATAAAAACAAAAATTTATAAAGACAAATCATAAAATATTTTATTAAATACTGTTAACATAAATGATTTGCTTATCATTTTTTATTAAAAAAAAAAAAAAACAACTTTTTTTCAGATTTTACAAACTCAAATTTTAAAATGTTATTCAGATTATTTTTCACTACACATCACTTTTCCTACAACCATTTTACCTACTTACTTAGCATATTTTTTTAAAATTCTATCTAGTTATAAGTATTTATTATATGTCTAATACCTAGGTTTTAAATGTAGTAGTACTTACTACTCCATTTAATAGCAAAATTTAAGCCATTTAAAAAAGTGATTTATGTTTAATCACTGCAACTACCTGTAATCAATATCTGGCACTAATTGCCAATTTTCACTTATATACTTTACCCAAAATTATTAATAACCAAATACAGTCATAAAAAAATATTTTGCAACAAATAACATCTCAAAACTATTTTTTAAGGTTACTTAAAGCCTTTAATCAGGTAGATTCCAGTTCTGCAATTTGACATGTTACTTTTTCATATATTACAAAATCTTCATCATATTAATTTATAAGTTAAACGTTTATTTGGTTCAATTAATCATTTTAATGACTATAATAACTTTTTTTTAATGAACTGTTTTGTTTTTAGAATTTTGTTTTAATTTTTTTTCTTTTTACATCTTTATTAAATTGATAATTACAGATTATATTTTGTATTTCAGCTCATAACAAAAATTCCTGTGGTTTTTCCTTGATATACTAAGAAAGGATTGCTTGAAATGTACGTTAACAGAATGCCACAGTGGATCAAACTTACATCTAAAGTAATTTCATCAGTTCAATGCTTGCACTAGACTGCAAGAAAATTACCAGTAAGTTGTAAAGGAATGTCCACCAGTGAAGGAAGTTCTGAAGTAAATGGACATAAAAATGCGTAGTACATATTCATAAAATGAGAACAGGACACAAGAGAACAAAAGAAGCAAAGAAAAATGGTTGAAAATAAAATTCAAAACCCAAGAAAAGTATAAAGAAGAAACAACCAGATATAACTTCCTTTAGCAGGGAAGATTTGTAAACATTAGGCAATAAAAGAGGTGATATTGGCCTTGATTTGATACAGAAAAATGCTAATGAGTTTCATTTTTTATGGCATTATGGTGTTTATAAAATAAATCCACTGGGGAAATAACAAATTAAAGCCATAGGCTAAAGATGTAACAGAATGGCTATTCAAAACTTATACCAGAAATTTGAAAAATCATAAATGATTACTAAGGAACGCCCCAAGAAGATACCTAAAAAAAGAGGAAAACATTGTTGATGTTTTACCAAAACATTTTGAGGATTATTTATACAAAGGGGATTTTGAAAATAAAACCCCTAAAAAAGGAATACAAATAAGTTTGCAAAATTTCAAAGATTTACATTAACAGGAAAGCTTTAGTTGTCATTCTTTACTCATCCAAGAGAAAATGAAATGATTTGATGACAAATGAAAAGACATGAAGGAAATATTAACATAAATACACTCTAAACTTACTATGCTTCATTATTTGGTACTGAGCAATTATTTGATTTAATCCTTAAATACTTGATACTTTATTATCAATACCTCTACTTTACTCATCAATATCAATTTCCAAACCAATAGGCTAATAACATGAACAATTATAGGGTTTGAAATAAACAATGTAATTTTTTTTTTCAATTTTCTAAGTGCATGCACAAAGAATGGGATACACATTTTTCCAATTTTGTGATATAAACAGGAGTCAAGTCAGTTCTTTATATTATTACTTTGTGATGATGGTTGTTCAATACATTATTAAAATAAGTTTAGTAGTTAAAAATTAAGATATAATAGGCATTCAAATTAACATTAAAATATATAATAAAAAGGACAAAATTAAACCCAATTATGGAGGTAAACTGAGGGAGATAAATAGCAACTATAAAAAAATTCACAAAATTAAAAATCAGATCATTAATTTAAAAAAAATTAAATGAAAGGTAAAGAAAAATACAGACCCAGTAACAAATTGAGATGTGCGAGCAAGAAGTGTTGAAAGTTATTTGGGGTGTTGATGAATTTAGTGAAAAAGGAAAAAAATAATATAATGGTAGAATGATGACTTATTTCAGATTGAAATACAGGTAACCAGAAAATTAAATACTGATACAAAGTTTAATATTGAAAATTATTATAAAAGTATACAAATTGATGGAAAGAGCTTAACTAGATTATTAAGTGAATATAATGTTTTGTTGAAGACTATGATATACCATTGCTTCATTTTGATCATATAGGTTGTAAATTGTAAGAGGTAAAACATTTTGTGGAAAATGTTCTAAAAGATGCTGTCAAATATTGTTTAGGTTAAATGAAGGAAGTACCAGTTTACAAGAAATTAATATCTAAAACTGGAAAAAAATTTACAAACATTGTCTATAAAAAAAGGTAAAACATTATCTATAAAGTGTTCCCGAGCTATGAGAGAAAGATAGTCAAATATCCAAAACATATGCAGTATGATTAACAATTAAAATAATTGATGCATAGAATGTATAATCTATTCTAGTGTAGGTTTACTGAATAATTTTGAATATGTAGAAATATTAGCTACAAAAAAAATTATTCAATACAATATTGTTAAATGAAGCATGTAGTAGATAATAAAAAAGTTTATTTTAGTGATTATAAATTACATGTAGTAGTTACTAATTATAAGTAGTAAGTTCCCAGTCAAATCACACAGGAAAAGACGCTATATGTATTAAAATCATGTTGTAAAAGAAATTAATAATTGAGTCTAAAGATTGATTTAACAAGCTTTTGGTTTTACAATGCGGCTCACAATTGTTCACTTGCAAATTGTAATTAATATTTCATTATTTCTCTATATACATTACCGTTAACTAAGTAAGACTAGTTTGTTGTATGAGACATCCACTGCAAATTAACAACCAAAAGAACTATTACTTCTTCCAGTGATGAAAAATCTGTGAATACACTCTTATTTTCCAACTGTAAAGTTACGCATACATTACTGTGTTACACATCCACTACAACTTGGCTTGCAAACATGCCGTGACCCTCATCTAATCTTAGGACATGATGAATAACTTTGCAAGCAAACAAGATTGTAATGTCTCTGTCAGTTGAATACATTTCTTCCAAGCATATGTTGTTCATACATGAAGAGAAAACATATGATGGCAACATTGATATCTGTTCAAAGATGGGATTGGTTCAAGATTATTACGTGTTCTGTAGTTCCAGCATTAGTGATAAATATTTATATCGATTGCTATATATTTATATCAGATTTTTATTTTGTATTTCGTTATTGGATATGGTAGGCATTAAGTAGGCTCTAATTCAAACCCTTGTGAAATTATTAAACTTTAAATGTACACATTACATTTTTTTACGATTACACATTATATTATACACATTCTTACACACATTACATGTTTCTGTCATCCTACCCAAGTAATACAAAATTGGTTAATTTTCTAATGCAATCTTAATAACGTTTTGGTTTTTTACATAAAATCCTATAACTAATACAAAACTAAGGATGGCAAACTTATTACGGGTAAATTTATAATTATAATTTGTTAACACATATATGCCTAATTTAATATTGGCAGACAAACACTGTAGGCAACTCAGATGAGAGCTGACACATAGTATATGTATGTGCTGATACAAGGCATCACTACCACCATGCAGTTCTCCCACCATAGCAGCACTGCAGCCCCACCACTCTCCAGCTCCAATAAAAGAGCGAGTACGAGAGTGAATTTTCAATTCATCGTCGACCACCACCTGGAGAAGACCAAGAAGAAGAAGACAGAAGAAATTCCCAGGCCGCCTCAACGTGGGACCTCCTGGTGGATGCCAACATCCCTGCCAGAGCAGCAGGCCTAGCCGGCCCGCCGAGGGAGTTGCTTGACGCGCTCCTTATTGTTACAACGGTAGGAGGTAGTGTTTTGCTGCTGGGGTTATCCTGCGGCCATCCTGACAAAGTGACTGCACTCACAAGCCCGAAGTGGAAGAAGTTACGCCGCCAACGACACATTGCATGGTGGACTACACTCGTATACCATTCATGGGCGAATTCCACAGAGCATTGTAATGAGGAGGTGAAGCAAACACTGAGAATACCCCTTGAGTGGAATGTCCAACCCCTAACGTGGTGGCCACGACTGCTGTTCACCTTAAGAAATCGGGCTAACACCGCGACCAGCACGCCACCAAGCGAACTGCTCATTGGGAGACAGTTAAAGAGACCCAGGGACTGGCAGCACCCAAAAGCAGAGGAACCGCCTCAACCCATTGAGGAAAGAGAGAAGGCAGCAGCACACCAGGAGGTCTACTATCAAAACACGTTCAACGGCAACAGAGAAGAGCAACTGACATTCGAGGTGGTCGACCAAGTGTTCGTCAGAGAGCACGCCGGCCCTGCTCGCGATGGTTGATATGCAGGATTCGAGGCTCCATGAGAAGGCCCGTCATTGTCCTTCAACGAACAGAATAAGTTTATGAAACTGATCGCAAAGGCACACGGCTAAAGGTACAAGTCTATAGGCTGAAACCTGCACACCATGGCCTGACAACTCGACTACAACAAGAACCATCAGATATGGATCCGTATGCGCCCGCCTAGACGGCCCGACACTGTGGGGCTCTGGGGCCACCACTGCCACACTATAGTGGAGACCCAACTGCAGCTGTGGAAAAGCCGGGTCTGACTTCAATGGACGAGCCGTAACTCTGCGACTTCGCGGGAGACCAGCTTCCGGACTCAACAGCACTTCTTAGAGCTACCGCAAAAAACGGCCCTTTTCAGGCCCACCACAAGGTTATGAATTACGAAGCCATTAGATGACAAATTAGTCATAATATTAAACTAAGAATATCCATTTTACATCAATTTATACAATACACTAAGTATAAAAGTGTACAATAATACAAATATTACTTGCATCATCTTCATATTATTGCATTTCCTTCATTTTACTAAATCTAGAATGCTGAATTATAAGAGCACATGTACAGCTGTTCATTTATTATACTATTTTGTTCAATTTTTCTTTATTCTTTCATCGTTTTACTCATACAATAAATTTTAATGTTAATAGATCTCAATCTTTAGCAATTCTTTAGCAACCTCAAGTTTCATTACTACATAACAAGCATAACATAATAATATTTAAAATACAAATGTATCTTTATAACTTAAATATTCAGCAATATTACACATTATATTCACATTCTTTAAGCCAAAATTCTTTGTAAATAAAACTGTACCATTCTATAGAAATAGCTACAACCAGCAAGCTGAAACTGTATGTGAACAAGAAACATGATAATACATGTTAGGGACTGTAGACCCAACCCACCGGGTTGGTCTAGTGGTGAACGTGTCTTCCCAAATCAGCTGATTTGGAAGTCGAGAGTTCCAGCGTTCAAGTCCTAGTAAAGCCAGCTATTTTTACACAGACTTGAACACTAGATTGTGGATACCGGGGTTCTTTGGTGGTTGGGTTTCAATTAACCACACTTCTCAGGTATGGTCGAACTGAGAATGTACAAGACTACACTTCATTCACACTCATACATATCATCCTCATTCATCCTTTGAAGTATTATCTAAACAATAGTTACCAGAGGTTAAACAGGAAAAAGAAAGAAGAAAGAAAGAAAGGGACTGTAGACCCAATCTGGATTGTAAACTAATACATAGATGTTTACGCAGAAAGTTCTCCAACAAAAAACATATTTCATGTAATAGTTGATATAGAGTTATGTGCATAATTACTACCAATCTGTATGTATGTAAATTAAAGTTTCAGTTATCTCAAACAATGTATGACATTCTTATCAAATCAAATAAAATAAAGAAAGAAGCTTTGGTGGTTACTGATAAACTTCCACTTAGCCAGGCTGTAGTGTTTTAGGTGATGCTGAATATGTAGGTCAACCCTCCACTGACAACAGATTACCTCCATTGAGAACTTCCAAGCAAACATTAAATTTAGACAAAAATCCCAGTGTGCTTGAGTACAGATTTTCAAGTTCTGAAAGTTCTTGTAAAAGTAATATAAGAAGAAAGTATGTAACGATAGGTCAAAAGCTTATATAAAGACAAAGAAGTTAGAGAAAAGTTAAAAAAAATTATGTCATTACTGAGAAATTGATAAACAACAACCAAATAAATAATCATAAAATATTAAAGATCAGAGCCTGACAAGTGGTTCACAATTGTCTGGTATTAAAAAGACAACTAATAATAAATGAAGTACTAGTTAGCCAAATGCAAGAAAAATTTAATAATTACATAAACTGTGTTAAAAAATAATTTGGTTACGAGACGTAAAAGTGGTGAAGATTTAGTGCAGTCACTAAAATCAATTTCATACATAGAAATGATAAAAAATGAAGTAAAAAAGAATTCTAGAAATATGTAAAAGTACGATGATTCTTACAGCACAAGCCCTGGAAAAATAGATATCATAACAAAAGACGGGTGTAGAAAACAAAAAAGATTTTAAATAAAAATTTAAAAAAATTATGTAGATATAATGGTGCAAGGTGACATACTTCTAAGTGATCTAATGTTTTATAAATTATGGAAAACTAAGGTTAACTCAAATAAAAGTAAGTGAATAAGATATATAAAAATGTATACTGGTTGAAAATTTTAAATTGTGTCAATTAACTAAATTAATTAGCTAAAGTACTGTAGAAAATACTCCTGATGAAATTTGTGATAACTGAGATGAAGTGAAGGATAAATGATTAAAAATTGTTTAAAAAACATGTAGCAATGCAAAAATAGGGACTATTCTTTAAAATGATGTAATAAGCAGAAGACTGTGGTATACAATGGGTAAATTGAAAGAAACATAACTTCATAATAAATTATAGGTTGAAGTAATAACTTTAACTCACATTGAAGTAAACAATACAACTAGGATATATCTACCCTGACAGGAGTGGTATCCGGAAAAACTGAAGATACAACTATGGATGGTTATAAATGTAGAATAACACAATAACTATCTTTCATGATCCAAGTTGTTCGTCGTTCCCTCTGCCACCTACCCCACACTTCCCTGTACATGTCAACTTAACTCAGCATACAGCCTTAGCACTTAAACGAAAGATTCTTTTATTGATCTAGAACACTCATTTTAAGATTTTATTAAATGATGATAAAGGCCATGTTAAGAACACTGTGGACAGATAATTTGCAAAATTACTCGCAGAGCACACACAGTTGCTGGAAAATTAAGACTGCCAAAAGTTAATGAAAAAAGAAGGCATTGGAAGACATATGTAACATATATTCCCAAGGTATTGGGATTGAAATCTCTGCAGCCCAAATGAAGAAAATGCTACAATACATGAAAATCAAAATAAAAAAGGAAACAAAATAAAAAAGATCAAACTTAAATGGAGGAAAAAAGTTTTTGTCAATACTGAACAAAACAAAAAATCCAGTTTTCACCAAAGTGCCCAGAAGTATTTCCATATTTTCCGACTCCTCAACTGTAAGAATGGTCCTGTTGCAGCAATTTGAACTAGAGAAAATTCAGAAAGTTAAAAAAGAACTGAAGAAACTGAGTAAAAACTACACTGACAATCAAACAGACTGACAGCTTCAGATACATTTATTATGTTGTTTTACGTTAAAATCAAAAATAACTATATGTATAATTTTTTCCCTTTTCCTTCAAAATAAAAAAAAATATGTATAATAAATTTAAAAAAAATGGGAATGTAAGCCAGTCCAATTTGCATGGTCTAGCTGAGCACACTTGTTACTTGCTTACCTGTTATCACCATGCTGGTCGCAAGTATAGGAAGGCCCTTGTACCTATCT